>NC_067249.2:257424694-258049694 GCF_019359855.2 Lolium perenne
TTAGCATTCCATGTCTCTAGTTATGGAATCTAAATCTAGCAGTGAGGAATGGAGCAAAGAAAATTATCTATTTTCACAATAAGAGAGTTTGGACAAACTTCATGGTTCTTAAATATACGTTTACCAGCAAAAACTATTGCATACAACCATGGGCACAGAAAGTTTCAGGTAAATAATTAACAAGGAATCACACGATGAAGAAAAAATAAAGAGGGATGAATTGTTTATGCTGCTTTACAAGTAACTCATCCATCACCTTCGCAGCCTGAGATTTATTTATTTACACTCCTTCACCAGTAACTCATCCATCATCATCGCAACCTGAGATTTATTTATTTACAAGCAGATTTGGTCAACATCAAATAGCAGAATGCTAATTCACCTTAATTAGCAACATCCCATATTCAATCAAGAAAATCTTATTAAAATGCTCATCTATGGCCAGTTCGTGGTTCAGTACAAAAATAAAGGAAACCTGCCCTGCTTTTGTACAAAAATGAAGTAAACAACATCTTCCGCTCGACAACTTCATTTATGGCCAGTTCAGCACCGGCAACAACTGAGCCAAGAGCCACTACACTCATCAACTCCTTCCTCAATGTTGTGCGTAAGGAAGCCGAGAACTCAGACTGCCTCCTCCATTGCAAAGTGATATGGGGTGGCCTGATCTTCTCAGTAAGCAACGGTGGTGATGATGATCACGCGATGAACACAGCGGAGATATATGATGATGAAGTGGATGATAACTTGTATGACGCAACGAAGTCTCTCGATTGGTCCCAGTCGCCAATGCAACAGCTCTCAACCCTGCAAGATATTCGCAACTCCACACACTTGCGCACGTAGCCATCGACCACGAAGCGGTAAGTTGCAACCGTCTAATTCCCAATGGAACAGCAGATCACACAAGACTTTCAGTAGCAAACACCAAATTGATGCAATATGGTGTAGGGATTCAATAGAGTTGCAAAGCAATCAACTATGAACTAGGGTTTATCTTAAACGTGGTCTAAACCTAATTTGGGGGCGTCCTGGGCACTTATATAGGGGTTCAGGACGACCAGAAGTCGAGAAAATACATTGAAAACCGACCCAGATCGGGATCTGGTCGAGACAGACTCGGACACGGCCGGTCTGGGGGCCGGTCGACCGGGTTTGGGACCGGGTGGTCCGGTTTGAACCGGGCCAGGGACCGGGTGGTGACCGGGATAAGGGTCCGGGATTACTGGATCGTGCCCGGCTGGCACCGGTCCAGCAGCCGGTTTGGACCGGGCTGATCCGGCATGGCGTCCGGTCGGACCGGATGGGTGACCGGGCCGGCCGGCGTGACGGCCGGTCGATCGGGCTGTGCACCGGCCTGGACTTCTTCCTCCATCGCGCATGCCTCCCTCTCCTCCCTCGCGCATCCATGGGATATCTTCATGTCCAGCTCCATGTCCATCTCCTTGTCCAGCTGCTCCTCTCCTCCTCGTGCGATGCTTGCGTCTTCGTACCTGATCATACATAAGTAAAAGGACTTAGGCAGTATAAAGTTCTCATCGATCAAAGTACCACTTAGGAACAAGTTCACCTGTTGCTTCAGTAGCTTCGCACGAGCTCTTGTCATAGGTCCAATCCTAACTTCATTGGACTTGAGCTTCACAGCAGCATCGTCTTCATCTTGCAATGACGGAGGTAGTAGTGTAGTAGGGATGTCCTCATCACAAAGGCCATGTGTCTCGCAGTCTGTTCATTCCTTCTATTCATGCATTTCTCTACAATATCAATTTTCCTGGTTCTGTTTCTAGAACAGAGGTGGTCAGGTGTACATCTTATAATATCGTTAACTGTTCATTGTTCGGATTCAACAGGTAAACTTCTATCAAGTGTAGTGTGCAATGCTTGTTTGATCAAAACTTTGCAACATAAATAATAAACTTATCATATTGGTATAAGTGGGAAGTTGAGAATGGATGTTCAATATTGCTGGTTATCATCTTTTGGTAATTAAGGCCAAAATATTTCTCATTTAGTAGGCTCTTCTGTCCTGCAGCAGAATGACAGAGCATATTGAATGGAAAACAGCACCGTTGGCAGCATTTAAAAACATTACGGGATCAAGCACAATTTTTTTTTGGTGTTTCCACTTTCCAGCATTGCTCGGATGATGGATCAGACAATTTATATTTACCATTTGGTACTATTGGTATGAGCAAGGAATTCAACCTGATGAAAAACTAACCTTCTAACACAAAGCCTTTCAAGTACTTGTTTAACTGGAAGCCTTCAAGCAAAATAAAACTTGACTCGATGCATTCTTCCAATATTCCAATATAATAGAAAAAGAGCAGAAGGAGCAGGAGAAAAACAAAATTGTACAAGAAGACTAATAAATTGGAGAACACCTACCACAATGAAGTCTTCCAATCTACTTGACCCCTGTTTAAAAAACTAATGTCCTTCTTGCAAACTGGTTGCTCACTTGAGGCCATGCTGCTCCTCCATGTCCGATACAAAATCTGTATGAAACAGCAAAGTTCCAAATCGCACACGGCAAGCATCAGAACGAGACCAAGAATTCGTTCAATGACAATGGCAACCAGAATGGATATTTTAGAAAGAAAGAGCAAAATACTAATAAGGCAAGAGGCGAGAAGATGAGATATCATCGTACCTTTTTGTACTAATCAAGCAGGTCACCACCATGGCGAGATTCACTTTTCTTTAGGCAATTGCCATGGAATGGACGGCATTTGCCAGGGAAATACTTTGATTTCAGCAGCAGGAAAATCAACGACCATAGCTTGAACAGCGCAATGAACCGCTTTTTGCGACAGCATGCTCCCACAAACTCGCGCTGTAGGTGAATGGCTAGGAGCAGCGGGGACGCGACTGGGCCTGCGGCGACACCCACTGGCCCCCCTCTCAGTCCAACGCTCGAGCATCTCTGTCGTCAAAGGAGTATGACGTGGGCTACTGCGCCGAGGCTTTTCTTCTGCAGAGAGAGCAGGTGTTGAGAAGATGGAGACGGCGGAGAACATATGGGGCGCAGTGGTGTTTCCATTCAGTTGGAGTTCGAAGCACTGAGATTAACCAAGGAATATATGATGGGTTAACTGAAAACAGATATCATCACAGTAAGCCATTGCCCATCTATCATCTTGTACATAAAATAATTTAAGAGGGGCCGAGCATTGGCATCCTATATCTAGCTGATGTGGTAAGGGAGAAATCTACAATTCTACCATTTAATTTAATAAGAACTATTATGTTAAATTATACGTAAAATCCACCATGGAATTTGGGCTTCAAGGAGAACAACCCATTTATCTAAATCCCTTTAATTTGTTCCTGGCCTTTGTTGTACCAATATAATTAAGCAATAAACAAATGATGCAACCAAAAGGTACAAAATACCTCAAAAACAAAAACACAAACCTTTGAATTTTATTTCAGATTGGTTCTTCCTACCAGAGACTGAGCAATTTATAAATCTTCATCAGGTTTGGCAACCAAAAATTTGTAGTGGCTAACCAGTCTTTACAATGAGACAATCCTGAAGTATGCAACCTGAGCTATCACGGATGTGAAAATACGAAGGACGTTAATCTATAGAGGTCTGCTCTATTCTTCAGAGCTAGTCGATCCTGAGAATAGGAGAACCAATAAATGTATGTGTTTGATACTTCAGAAGAAGCTAATTCTAAGATGTGATTGGTTGTCGTAGAAGAGATATGACCCTGCGTGAAGCTTGTGTCGATTACAGAGATGGCAAAAGAGAAAAACATCTAACCGTGGTTAGAGGAGTGAATCATATATTGTCTTCTCGCAGAGATGGCAAAAGAGAAAAACATCTAAGCTTGTGTCGATTACAGAGGTTGTCAATTTGGCCAACATAATATCATTTGTATAATATAAAAACTATATCATTAGAAAGTAGAACATCTAAGCTTTCTAATGATATATATTTTGTAATACATATGTTGCATTATCATTGTCAAATTTACGACCTAGGGACACGCGTAAGCCCTATGAACTGGGACGGAGGGAGTAGTAGGTATATCAGGTTTTTTTTAGCTGGCATCAAGTTAATTATACTGGGATTGAACCATCCGGAAATAGTAGTATCTTATTTTAATTCCCTCCGGGAACCAACGTAATCAAGCGTTAAGATGTGCCCCTCGGAAGACAGAAAACAACAAGCCCAAGAAGCTATGCTAATTACTAGGTACATGCATGCAGAGGTGCAGAGGTAGGGGAAATAATATTATATTAGATATGGGACATTGCTTGCACTGCTCACACGATTTGACGACTATGATTCCATCTCATGTTATCTATCGTATGGTTGATAAAAGAGTGATCCGTGTGAGAGGCAGTCTGGCCAATCACTCAGCTCCTAATTTCTAACTCCTCCATGGATTCACGTCTCTCCCTCCTCCCCGCCTATTGTTTTCTGAATTCAAGAGCTCACTTCCCTCTGCACAGAGCCTATAAGTAGAAGGGTGGGGTGACACCACGGGCGGCATCGCGTGCGTGACTTGTGACTTTGGACTTTGGCGAGAAGAGGAGAGGAGAGGACTTGCCATGCCGACGACGACCGGTAACTCCGTCCGTCCTAGTAGCTAGTAGTCGATTTGATTGCTTTCATCTCTTCAGAGCTGATTCTTACCCAATCTCTTTCTGCTCTACATATCAGTGGATATATGCAGGCAAATGGAAGTTGTTCGTCCACGATTTGCACATGAATCATCACACTCGGAACGTTTCCTCGACGTCACCATCGCCGCCCCTGCCCGCATGAATTGTCACACTCAATGTGGATATTTGAATAACAAATATTTGAGTCCATTTGGAATTTTCCATGATTTTTATCAAAGGAAAATTACAAATTTAAAATTCCAAGTTTATAATTAAATTCAAAAATTCCAAAATTTGAACTTTTGTTGTAAATTCCATTTCTTAGTTTATTCTTGTCAAGAATTCTTTTTAATTCATTAATCCATTTTTTCTTGAATTTTTAGAGGTATTTATAATTATTTGGAATTTGGTAAAATCCAAAGGTTATTTTAAAAATAAAAAGACCAAAATACCCCTGGCCCATTTGGCCAGCCCACTAGGGCAGCCCATTTGGTTAGCCCACTTGGGCCAGACCAAAACGGCTCGGTGGAAACCGACCGAGTCGGCCCACCACTCACTCGCCCCTCTCTCTCTCTCTCGCAAACCCTAACCCTATCTGGCGAACCCCGTGGCGATGGCGTCGCCGCCACGGTCGCCGCCTTGCTCCGGCCGTCTCCGGAGGTCCTAGGGCTCGCCGTGGATCGCTATCGACGCAGCGCGCGATGGCGCTCCTCCTCATCCCCGTCAATCTGGTTTCCCCTGCCTCTGCGGCTCGTGTGCGTGCTCGACCTCGACAGACGCCGACGAGTTCCTCGACGAACTCCGTCGATCTGCACCCCCTCGACACTCCTGCGCGTTCACCGCCTTCTACACTGGCGGTGCGTGGCCTGGCACCGGCCTGGCCGCGGTTTGGCGCCGCCGTGGCTGGCCTGTGCCACCGTGCCGCCATGGATGCCTCCACGATCTCGCCAGGTAACCTCCTCCTCTTCTGCTACCCTCTCTACTCCATCCTCTCCATATGCTCGAGCTGTGCCTACTGCTCCTCCTATGCGTATGTTGTTGCTGTGCTTGCTGTGCTTGCTGGCTGCTCTGCCTAAAGCCTACTGATTCCATGTTCTTGCCTATCCATGTCTATTGGTGCTATGCTTATGCCTGTATAATTCTTGTTGGTTCACTGTGCTAGGCATATCCTATTTGTTCATGTCCTTGTGCTGTTCATATGCTTACTGGTGATTGTGTTCATCCTATCCTATCCATTTATGCTCCTCTGCTATGCCATTGCTTGCTAGTGGCCTTGCTGTTAACCTAGGTTAGCACTGCTGACACTTGTGGTGTCAGTGATGCTCTCCTATGCCCTGTGTAGGATCCATTTGATCCATTTTTGGATCACTGCATGCTTGTGATGCTCTGCTGTACCTTGTGCTTGATCTAATTGATCCAATTGATCAACGGATGCTAGTGGCTAGTTACTGGTTGATTCTTGGCTAACTAAATGGCTTGCTCTAGCTACTGCTGTGACTTATGCTTGCTCTAGCTACTGCTATTCAAGTGTGTGTGTGCTGCTGTTGCTATCCATAGCACATTGGACAAGATCCAATGGCTAGGATGTAGTTGGTCAAGCTACTGGTTGTCTCTCAGTGATGCTATTGCTTGTCCACTTGATGGATTATCTTATATATAAGCCTTGGTGGATTATTTATGGATGAACTGCTTATGCAGTGTTGATTATATGCATTGTTGTATATGATTTGATATCTCCATGATCAATTTGGAGATAATTAAAGTCTGAATCCATTTCTGGATGATGATGACTTATAACTTGGGTTTAATGGATGGATTTGTGGTTGAGGTGATCACAGTAGCCTTGCTACTGCTTGGTTGCTCTCACAGTTTGACTATTTCTTGTTGGCTACTCATCTTTGCTTGCACAGTAGGGAATCATACTAGATATGAATGCCACTGTGTTTGCCTGTGAAGAAATAAATATAAATCTGATGGTTTCTTGGCTAGGATCTTACTAGGTGGTCTTTGGTAGCTTCTATTACATGTATATCCTCTACTGGTTGCTATCTGTGCATCTATACTTGTCTATTTGCACATGAATAGTATCTAGATGATCTTGGGATCTAGCTGCTCCATTTCTGCCAGTAATCCTTAGTCAACACCAAGTGATGACAACCCCATGAGCATCTGCTCATCTTATGCCTTGTGTCATGCTATAAAATGGATTGGATCCATTGGATCCTCTCCAGGTATATGTTATACCTTGTTTCAGCTCCTAGATGGTTATGCTTAGTTGCTGTTGAGCTTCTGCTGGATGATTTTGACCACTTGACCTGCTCCTCCTAGCTCCTGGATGATCTTGCTTAAGTCCCCATCTCCCTGACTGGTTTTGGTTGGTGGGTTTTGGATGAATGGATGGTTTCTTTGGTGGTTCTTGGTGTTCTTGAGCAAGAACAGAGATGAACTATGCACTGTTCATTGATGGTTGCTTGGTGAATGCTTATCTGGTCGACTTGTGAATTATTCTGCTGGTTTCTTCCCTTTTATACCATCAGCTGGTTCACCCTGGCTGTGGCACACTGGCTTGTGCCAAGCTTGGTGACTAAGCCTTGGTTTGGCTTCCTGTTGAGCATGCACCACAGCTGGTCAGCTGTGTGTGTGCTGTGGTGAAACTTGAGCTCATGATGAGTTCAGCTTTGGTCTGCTGGTGTCTATCTTGCTTCTGGCAAGGATTTGGACAGTGACAAGTGGCATGGTCACTTGTTTTAACTCCCTGTCTAGTTTCTCTTCATATTTTGCATGTTTCAAGCTCAAGATGATCAAAGACAAATCCTTCCAAGACATTTAGTTTAGGATCTAGGATAGAACCCAACTCTTGTAATCTTATTTTGTTTTGTTTAATATTCCATCCAATTCTTGTAATTTTGTTTTATTTATTATTTCATCCAATTCTTGTATGATAAATATTGTAAAGACAATGTAATGTGTGTGTATGATCAATAAAGCTCAAGTTTTTGGTTAAGAGCTTTTATGTAAATTTATCATTCACTTATGAATTATTTGTGTATAAATGATGTGATTTGAATTATGAATTCATAATTCATTTATATAATGTTTACTTATTGTTTCTTTTGTTTGAATTCAATATGAATTGTCACTTTAAATATTCTCCCAAAATCATCAAGTTGCAAAAGAGGTCATGTCGAAATTCTTAACACTCACATTGCCTAACCCTAATAGCAACGAGAGAGAACCTCGATCCCTCTTAGGTTTTTATGCAATAAGGCGCAAAAATTTCCCTCGTTTTGCGATGAAATGCACATCCCATTTCTAAATCTACCCTTCGTTGTTCCTATGTTCTGGGATATTACACGGCGGAGCTGCGGAACTCTTTCTGGAAAAACGTCGAACCCCCCTCGGTTTTCAGGTACAGGGGCTTCTTATAGTGCGAAGGAGAGGTCGAAGGGGTGGCCGAGGTGGCCAGACCACCCCTAGGCGCGGCCAAGCCCTGGCCCATGCCTAGGGCAGGTGTGGGCCCCTCGTAGCCCCCCTCTGTCTCGTCTTCTGGCTCCGGGAGTCTTCAGGTGAAATATGGGTTTTTCTATATTTTCCGGGATTTTTCCCGAAAGTTGGATTTCTGCACAGAAACAAGACACCAGAGTAATTCTGCTGAAAACAGCGTTAGTCCGCGTTAGTTGTATTCAAAACACACAAAATAGAGGGCAAACAACAACAAAAGTGTTCGGGAAAGTAGATACGTTTTGAACATATCACTCATCTCCAAGAAACTTTGATGATGGGTGACCGACCAAGAAGTTGATCCCGTGTGCGCACGAGTGAAGACAAAGTGCATAGAAAAATCTATTATTGATCTATGGGTCCAGTATAGAGATCCTAGAGAGATTCCAGGGATAGCATGCCTGGCCGGGGAATGGTAGGAGGGTTGCAATGGGATGCCCTTGTTGATGATGGCTTTTGATCAAAGATGGTAGTGTAAACCCATAATTGTTAGATGCATGTGTTAACCTGCCTACTAATATGATGTTAACTGTCTAAGCGTAGTTCTGTGTGCTAAGTATCTATGTAAATGGTATATGGTGTTAGTTAGCTTTGTGGTGATGTACGTAATCAGAGTACAAATTTCAACGTAACCAAACACACTGATTTCGTATTTGCACTCAGTTATACATCACATGCAAGGACGAAATTGCACCAAAACTCAATGTGGGCATCCAAAAGAATTGCAAAAAACAGGCCCAAACTCGGTTTCCACTCACGCAATGTCTGGCATATGGTGGGCTAAAACCTAAAAAGGGGATACTGAGTCCAAGCAACCAAAACGCCCCTATTGGCTTGCAGTTGAAGTGATCTAAGTTTGGGCAGAGGAGGGACAAGTTTTGACCTGATGCGTGACAATTGGATTCCTAGAGGAAATCTGAAAGTTTCAGGTAATCCTTTGAAATCTAGATTGAGATGGTTTGCTGACTTAATCAACCAGGAAAATAAAGAATGGAAAGAAACTTTGATTAGAGAAATTTTCCATGACCATGACGCGGAAGAAATCCTAAAGATCCAAATCCCAGAGCAGAATGGAGAAGATGGACTTGCCTGGAATCCGGACAACAAAGGTTTGTTCTCTGTCAAGAGTGCTTACAATCTAGCACTTGAAAGTAGATCAAACCCAATGGGCCTGGGGTCAAGTGCCCACCCAAACGGCGAAAGAAAATCATGGGAACTGATTTGGAAAGCTAATGTTCCACCAAAAGTAAGAGTTTTCGCTTGGAAGCTTGCAACCAAAGGTTTAGCAGTCCAGAATAATAGATGTAAGAGAATCAAAAATACAGTGGAAACCTGTAACATCTGCGGTACTGAAGCTGAAACCGAATACCATGCCGTTATTTTTTTTTTTTTTTGACCTGGACTACGGCGGGCTTGCGCCAGCCTGAACGATTATATTAAACTACTCCAGAAAGGAGCATAACCAGGGAGCACTACCATGCCGTTATGTCCTGCCCTAAGGCGTGCGCCCTGCGTCTAGCCATGAGAGAATTCTGGCAACTACCCAAGGAGGAAGAGTTGTTCTACACGGGGCACGACTGGGTGCTTAACATCCTTGCAAATCATGAAGAAGACACGAGAAGCCAATTGCTCTTTATCTGGTGGAGGGCTTGGCACCTTAGAAATAACTCCATTTTTGGTGATGGTAAAGACAAGATATCCACTCCTGCTTGCTTCTTAAAAAAATTACTTTAATACTACAGCGCAGATTAAAAATGGAGATGCATTTTGTGATAGAAAAGGGAAATGCAAAGTTGATAAACAAGTTCCCAAAGAGAGTAAGCCAATGAAGGAATTATGCAAGGCCTCTTGGTGTAAACCTCAACCAGGTTGGATGAAAATTAACACTGATGCTTCTTTTCTAGCTGAAACAGGTACTGCACATTGGGGAGCTATTATTCGTGATCACGAGGGAAAAACAATTCTATCGGCATGGAGCCCCATCGATCGTTGCAATAGTGTTGCTGAAGCTGAAGTCAAGGCAGCACTGGAAGGCCTCCGCATTGCTGCATGCCTCAATATGCCTACTGTACTTGAAAGTGACTGTCAATATGTGGTGGATTGTCTTTCCAATCACGTCCTGGACAGGTCCCAAGCTTTGCTTTATTGTGGATGAAGCAATCGCCGTGCCTGACACTATTCCATCTCTCAAGGTAGTGAAGGTCCATAGAGATGGGAATTTGGCAGCTCACAAACTAGCAGCTTATAGCCGGTCGGTGTTGTCTAGTGGTGTTTTCAGTGGCGTAGCCACATTGTGGCCTGTGTGGTCAATTGACCACACATGTTTCTGGTAAATCCTTTGTATGTTGGTATAAAAATAGTACAAAAATATTTAAAATAGGTCAAAACACATGTGTTTGACATCACAGATTTAAAATGACAACACAGAGTTTAGGTTCTGGCTCCGCCACTTGCACTACTCTGTTCCAACTTGTATCAGGGAACAAGTGATGCACGAATGTAACCTGAACGAATTTGAGTAATATATAGTAAACACCTTTTCAAAAAAAAAATGAGGTTGATGGCACATGTGTTTTTCCCGTGTAGTGTTGTCGGAGCCAATCGGCCAATCCAGGGCACTTACCTTATTTGGCTGCTGGCTGGAACAGACTAACCAACCCTCAAGTACTAGCTAGACGCACCCATTTTTAAGAGGGTAAGAGAGATCTCGGTGTAACAAAACGGTGAAGATAGCCTGCTAATTAATTAGTAACATCTAAGGGTGTTCGAATGAGCTACGGAATCTCAACTGCGGCCCATATTATGAATCACTATTAGCAAGAATTAAAAAAAGCAAATCTAACGGTCCTACGTATTTTGTTGCAACCTTATCCGCAATCGAAAAAAATTCAGTTGCAACCAAATCCAATGTTGCAGGAGTCGACCAAGAGGTAAACTAGTTCTCAGCAACGAAAAATTATTTGAGTACGGTGATGTATCATACGAGGCTGAAATTCATGTGGAACTGCATTATTCTCGAAAAAATACGCGATTATATTATATTATAGATTATAATTTATATTTGAGAGCGAGCATTATTACTACTCAAGCATTTCCAGAGCGGCTAATGTAGCAAACATATAGAGATCAACTTGTCAAAAACTCATCGGTGCTCTTGAGCGAGCACCTGTTAGCTCATTTTTTGAAAGAAAAAAATAGCACTTCTTGGTCTCCAAAAATTCAGCAGAAAAATTCGGAGCTAGAAATTTCCATCAAGATTGTACGTTGTTGCATCTGCGGATTAACATTTGTTTTAGCACAATCTTCTGGATGCTCGTAAATGTCATGTCAAATTTGAAGATTGTCCTATGTTATTCCTTTTGAAAAGTGAGATCGCCGCTAGAGGGGATATCGGAAAAGCGTGGATTTCCCTGTACCAGATGAATTCTGTTCATAGCGGGAGCCATGGCGTACACTCTTTCCATCCGGGGGATTTCAGCGAGTTACTATATCTGATAAATCTCACACTCCAGTCGGGCCGGATGAATAAATGGAAGCTGTTCGTCCACGATCTGCACATGAATCATCACACTCGGACGCTTCCTTGAGGTCACCATCGCCGCCGCTGCCCCCATGAATCTTGTGCTCGCATCTGCTCTCGCCAGCCCACGCGCTGATCCGTTCATTCGCCTGCGCCGCCTTGTCCTCCCAGTCCGTCTTCCAGATGACAACGAGCAGGATCGCCGTCTGCAGCGCCGTCCCGCACAGCATCCCGGCCCAGATCCCCTGCAGCCCCAGCCGGAGGAGGTAGCCGAGCCAGAACCCCAGCGGGAGGCCGAACACGTAGATTTACAAACTAATAAACAACTCTCATTTCGTAGCAAAAGATCATTAGTGAATTTCACCAAGTATATATCACATCAACCTTGGCCATAACAAGATCTTTCTTCGGCAAATATGCCAATAAAACAAACTTATTGAATATTGATAATTTAATTGGGGTTTTTAGAAATAAATATATGCATGATTAATTTAAACTTAGGACCGTGATATATGGAAAACATGAGAGTTCTAGCACAGCGGCGCGGCATGATCTAGGGCGCTCCTTTAAATTTGCATGGCGGTGCTTTTCCACAAAATAAAAATAAAAAGTTGTCACCCCTCCCACATGAAAAATACCCTTTCAACTTACGTTCTCCGTCACACCACGGGGTAAACGCTTGCACGCTCGGCCCTTCGAATATCCCAAACTTTAATACCATCGTCTTACTAAGAGGTAAAATGATATACAAATGTGCCGATTTCTAAACTGACATGTATTTTTGCAATTAGTTAAATAAATAAGAGGAAAAAATTATTTTAACTTAAATAATATGAAGCTGGCATGCATAATATTGTCTATGCAACAAGTGATGTCCTCGCATTAGGAGGGCCACCTTGCTAGTTGCACTAAAACTCAATGTGGGAATCCAAAAGAATTGCAAAAATAGGCCCAAACTCGATTTCGACTCACACAATATCTGGCATATGGTGGGCTAAAACCTAAAAAGGGGATACTGAGTCCGAGCAACCAAACACGCCCCTATTGGCTTGCAGTTGAACTGATCTAAGTTTGGGCAGATGAGGGACAAGTTTTGACTTAATGCGAATAAAACATGAGGTTGATGGCACATGTGTTTTTCCCGTGTGGGGTTGTCGGAGCCTATCTAGGGCACTTACCTTATTTGGCTGCTGGCTGGAACATACTAACCAGCCCTCAAGTGCTAGCTAGGCGCACCCATTTTTAAGAGGGTAAGAGCGATCTCGGTGTAACGAAACGGTGAAGATAGCCTACTAATTAATTAGTAACATCTAAGGGTGTTCGAATGAGCTACGGAATCTCAACTGCGAG
Source organism: Lolium perenne (assembly GCF_019359855.2). Taxonomy (NCBI): domain Eukaryota; kingdom Viridiplantae; phylum Streptophyta; class Magnoliopsida; order Poales; family Poaceae; genus Lolium; species Lolium perenne. Next base: position 257,437,686 of record NC_067249.2, read on the forward strand.
CCATATTACGAATCACTATTAGCACAAATAAAAAAGCAAATCTAACGGTCATACGTATTTTGTTGCAACCTCACCTACAATTGAATTTTTTTCAGTTGCAACCAAATCCAATGTTGCAGGAGTCGACCAAGAGGTAAACTAATTCTCAGCAACGAAAAATTATTTGAGTACGGTGATGTATCACATGTTGGCTGAAATTCACGTGGAACTGCAATATTCTCGAAAAATTACACGATTATATTATAAATTATAATTTATATTTAAGAGCGAGCATTATTATTACTCCAGCATTTTCAGAGCGGCTAATGTAGCAAACATATAGAGATCTACTTGTCGAAAACTCATCGGTGCTCTTGAGCGAGCACCAGTTAGCTCATTTTTTTAAAAAGAAAAACATTTTTTGGTCTCGAAAAATTCAGCAGAAAAATAAGTAGCTAGATATTTTCATCAAGATAGTACGTTGTTGCATCTGCGGAGTAACATTTGTTTCAGCACAATCTTCTGGATGCTCGTAAACCACATGTTAAATTTGAAGATTGTCCTATGTTATTCCTTTTGAAAAGTGAGATCGCCGCTAGAGGGGATATCGGAAAAGCGTTGTACCAGATGAATTTTGTTCATAGCGGGATTTCAGCGAGATCGCAGCAAAAGCTAACTTTTAATCCAATCAAAATCCGAGTTTTAACGCTAGGATGTGTTGTCTATTTATTGAAGTCTGGCGGCGGCGAATGCAGTAGTCTCGTATCTTGTGGGCCACCACTCACGCGCCTGAACCTGCGAGCCCCATGGTCGCCTTGTCTTGCGGTTCCCCCGACGGACAGTCTTGTGGCGTTGGACTATCCTGCAGTCCCCGCGTCGGGCTATCTTGCTTTCCACGCTATACTGTTTTGTGGCGACGGTATATCTACACGTAGACATACAAAGTTTGGATTTGGATTTGAACATGGGCCTAGAAAGTACCGGTTGGCCAGTTTGGGGAGGGGTTATACCGGAGCAATAGTTTAAATATAATTGATATCTTCTTAATATTAATATATATTCTCTCTTAAAAAATGTTAATTTGAAAGATTGTCCTATGTTATTATTTTTGGAAGGTGAGTTCACCGCTATTGAAAAAGTGTGGATTTCCCTGTACCGGAGGAATTCTGGTTCATAGCGGGAGGGAGCTATGGAGTACACTCTTTTCCATCCGGGGGATTTCAGCGAGTTATCTGGTAAATCTCACACTCCAGTCGGGCCGGATGAAGAAAAGGAAGCTGTTCGTCCACGATCTGCACATGAATCATCACACTCGGAAGGCTTCCTTGAGGTCACCGTCGCCGCCGCTGCCCCCATGAATCTTCTCGCCAGCCCACGCGCTGATCCGTTCATTCGCCTGCGCCGCCTCGTCCTCCCAGTCCGTCTTCCAGATGACGACGAGCAGGATGGCCGTCTGCAGCGCCGTCCCGCACAGCATCCCCGCCCATATCCCCTGCGGTCCGAGCCGGAGGAGGTAGCCGAGGCAGAACCCTAGCGGAAGGCCGAACACGTAGTAGCAGCCCAGGTTGATGTACGCGACGAGCGCCTGCCAGCCGCCGCCGATGGCCACGCCCGAGATCACCGGCTGCACGCTGTTGAGCACCATGGTGACGGCCAGCAGGTAGGCCACCTTGCCGACCGCTGCCTGCATGCCCCGGTCGGCGGTGAAGAGCACGGCGAAGCTGTTGCGGTAGGCGAGGACGACGGCCATGGCGAGCAGGCCGATGACGAGGGACTGCAGGATGACGGCGGCCACGGCGTGCTTCGCCGCCCGGGGACGGCCGGAGCCCAGCTCGTTGGAGACCCGCACGCTGATCGCCGCGTTCAGCCCGATGAAGAGCATCGCCTCCCACCCGTTGAGGTTCATGCAGATGGAGACCGAGCCGACGGCGATCTCGGCGTCCTCGAGGTGGCCGGTGAGGACGACGAGGACCATCATGTACCAGATCTCGAGGCACAGCATGACGGCAGAGGCGAGGGAGAGCTTGGCGAATGCCCAGAGCCCCTCGAACGCCTTCCACGACAGCCCGCCCCACCCGTCGCACCACCGCACCACGTACACCGTCTGCGCCACCGCGATGCCCCACGAGGTCACGTCGTAGGCCGCGGCGGCGCCCGCGAGGCCCCACCCGAGCACGGACACGAAGAGGTACAGCATGGCGACGTGCGCGGCGAGGGCGGCGAGGCTGATCCACGCCAGCACCATGACCTTGCTCTGCGCCTGCAGGAACTTCTGCGTGGGGAAGGTGAGCGCGAGCGAGAACATCTGCGGGAGGATGCGCAGCGTGAACTCCCCCGCGGCGGCGGCGATGGCGTCGTCCTGGCCGAGCGCGCGCAGGATGGGCGTGGCGAAGACGTAGAGCGGGGAGAGCAGCAGGGCTGAGACGGCGAGGATGATCCAGGAGCGCTGCATGTACACGCCCAGCGCGCCCACGTGCCCGGCCCCGTACGCCTGCCCGCACAGCGTCTCCAGCGCGCTGCCCATGCCGAGGAGGAAGCCGAAGGAGAAGTTGGAGACGACGGAGAGGCCGACGGCGGCGGCCGAGAGCTGCAGGTTGCCGAGGCGGCCGGCGAAGAGCTGCGTGGCGGAGTTGACGCCGTAGAGGCAGAGGATGTTGAAGGTGATGGGCGCCGCGATGAGCCACAACCGCTCCGACTCGCGCACGAACGCCTCCCACGCCTCGGCGTGGCTCCTCGGCGCCCCCACGTCTTTGAGGTCGCCGACCACCGGCACGGTCGATGGCTTCTTCACCAGCAGCGGCGCCGACTGATCCATGATCGAGTTTCTTAGCTTGCTAGACTCCGACCGAACTGAGAGATCGATGAGCAGCAGCTTCCCTGCCGCCCTTTCACCTCAGTTACGAGTCGGGTTGGTCTGTCTGGCGGCCGGCACAGCTCTCTCCCGCCGGCATCGTCCAGGATTTTATAGGCGAGCGAGCTGCTAGGTTAGTGCGAGCCAGGTAAAGAATCGAACTTGATTTTTCTTGCGTCGCTACAAAAGTACAGTGACGATGTCAGGCTGCACGTAGGCGCGGGCAAGACGGCACGATTCCCCGCGCGACGCAGCACGTCGTCGTAACGCGACGGATCCGCTGCATGCGGCGCAGCTGGCAGGCGGCGGCGCCGACCGGTCTGATGCCGGTAGGAGACGACGCACCGCACGCACAGGATGATGATCGGAAGGGACGAACCGTCTGCAGACTGCAGCTTAATTTATCTCGCGTGGCGGAGTTGTGGATGCGGCGGTCAGCAGACAGCAGGGCATGCGTCGCGTCAGTGATCAGGCCATAGCTAGCTGCAACCATGCAAGCAACAAGCTAAGGCAACGTAGGCAGTAGATCGTGGATTCTGTCTCTTCTCTTGAATCGAATCATCCTCATCCGTGAAGATTCCGTGCAATGCATATGATGCGTGTGCGACCAAGGTTGACGATCATGGTCGGCGATAGTGTCACGACTCCAAGGCTGACTGAAGCTATCAAGGCCAAGCAACGGACTGATACTCGCCAAAGGATCCGAGAGGCTCATTTAGCTCGTGGGCTGGTGGCCCAAGTCCAACGACGACCCAAGACCCAAGGGTGACCAGTGGTGGCGCACGTTACTTTAGCTGTGTTCCTGGCCAAGTAGAGGCATCGAGTTGTAATTGAATCAAGTCCCGATTGGGCATCTCTCTCTTCCTCCTCTCGCTGCTAGCGATTCCTTCTCGGTGTGACACCGAATTGTATCCAGACTATTGTTGAATCTATACAGATCTGTGTGAGAGAGTTGTGGAGTGCCACATATGGTATCAGAGCCCTAGATCCCTAGAAAAAAAAATCCACAAAAAAATTATTTCCCTTCGCATCTGAGAGTGGTGGTGGCGATTTTGGGTGGATTCGAGTTCGCTGAGTGAACGAGCTCGTCAAGTTCCACAGATCTCGGACCTCTCTGCGGCGGCGGTGACGGAGACGCGCATCAGGCGTTTTCACTCGGCGGCGTTGGTGGTGGTAGGCTGCTTGGGGGAGGACTTTGGAAGAGAGAGCGGGTGCTCGCAGATCTCTGTGAGTAGATCTAGGCTCCATCACCCGATCTCTCACCATTAGAGGCGCGTACAAGGGGCGGCGGCAGGCCCTTACCCCGTCGGCAGACATTTGGGCTTCGTGCGATAAGATCGTCATGGAGCAAGTGCAAGCGGATGTTTCAGAACTGAGGAAGCAGAGCGAGGAGACCAACTCCACCATCAAGTTGCTCAACGACACCCTCCAAGGGCTCAGCCGGTGGATGCCCACGGTCGACACCACGATCCGTACGCTACAGCAATCAATCGATGCTGTAGGTGCTCGTGTGGCCGCTCTTGAATCTGCTCCTCCTGCTCTTCCGCTCGTCAACACCACACGGCCAAATTGGCACGGCAAAGACATCTCAAACCAGGGTACTGCACCTGGTGCTTCCTCAGCACAGGTAGCTGCCCTGGACAAGGGTACGCGTACCACTCCTCATACACCTGTTCACTTTGCTTTGGATGAAAATTCTGAATTCATGAACAGTACACCATTTAGTTCTAGGCATGCTAGTAACAAATCTAGGCCACCTAAAACTGAATTCCCTAGATTCGATGGTGAAAACCCAAAGTGGTGGAAAAAAGTTTGTGAAAAGTACTTTGATCTGTATGAGGTAGATCATGATACCTGGGCCAATTTTGCTACTATGCATTTCGTAGGCAATGCGGCCCTATGGCTGCAAACTTACGAGGCTGAGCATGACATTGATAGTTGGGAAGAGTTGTGTGTAGCTATTCATGCAAAATTTGGCAAGGATAAGCATCATAGGTATCTAGAAGCATTAGAAAGGTGTAGGCAAACAGACACAGTAGAGAAATACTACCAAAAGTTTGAAAATATTAGACATAAGGTGCTGATATATAACAAGCATTATGATGAAGCTTTCTTTGTAACTAAATTTGTTGGTGGTCTCAAAAAGTACATACGTTGTGCTATTCGTTTACATAATCCTCGTTCAGTTGATGCTGCGTTAGTGCTTGCTGAAAAACAGGAAGAAATGAATGAAGAAATGAAGTCTTATTCAAGCAAGAGCTATCGACATGAGTATAGATCAAATTTCTCCAGAACTGGTTTTCCTGGCAAGGGGATTCTATCTCAGTCAGCTGACAGCAGTAAATCTAATGAGGAGAAACAGAAGTCTGGCAAACAATGGGATGATAAATTCCAATCTCTGAGAGCTCAACGCCGCGCTAGGGGCGAATGTTTCACTTGTGGTGACAAGTATCAGCCTGGCCATAAGTGTAACAAGACTGTACCACTAAATGTGGTAGAAGAATTGTTGGCAGCATTACAGCTGGAAGAATTCAGCACTGATGAAGATAAGGAAAACTCAAGTGAAGACGAAATCCTTATGCACATTTCACCTGGTGCCATGGCAGGTGTGCAATCAAACAAGAGCATGAGGTTGCAAGGCTGGTGTGGGGGAAAACAGGTGTTGATGCTCATAGACTCCGGCAGTGCTGGTAGCTTTATCAACTCAGCTACAGTCAAACAATTAGGGCTGAAAACTGCAAAAATACCTGCTGTTACAGTGACAGTTGCGGATGGAGGCCGTACTAAAGTAAATCAAGCAGTGCACGATCTCTCTTGGGACTGTCAGGGACATTCATTCTGTACTAGTTTCAGAGTGTTTGATGTGCCAACATATGATATGATTCTAGGTATGGACTGGTTGGAATCCTTGCCACCAATGTGGGTAGACTGGACACGGAAGACACTGAGATACCGCGTGAATGGTAAGCGGGTGATATTGCGTGGGATAAAACACAACACAAAAACTTGTGAACCCATCTCACTGTCAGAGTTGCAGCAGTTAGCTGAAGACAGGGCGCTAGAACAAATTGTACAACTAAATGCAGTGGAGACAGAAACTGAAATGCCGTCAGAGATAGCAAGAGTGCTCCACGATCATGCTGTATGTTTCTTGACACCTAAAGGGTTGCCGCCACATCGCACCTACGATCATCGCATCACGTTGCTTCCAGGAGTACAACCAGTCAACGTCAAGCCGTATCGGTACTCACCTCAACAAAAAGATGAGATCGAACGACAGATAAAGGATATGCTATTACAAGGCATAATCAGAGCAAGCCAAAGTCCATTTGCTTCGCCAGTTCTGTTGGTTCGAAAAAAGGACGGTACATGGCGCTTCTGTGTAGACTACCGGCACTTGAATGCTGTCACTGTCAAAGATAGATATCCAATGCCAGTTGTGGACGAGTTGCTCGATGAACTGGCGGGCGCACAGTTCTTCACAAAGCTCGATTTACGGTCTGGCTATCATCAAATCAGGCTAGTTGAAGAGGATGAACACAAGACGGCCTTCCGCACACATAGTAGCCACTATGAATTCCGTGTTATGCCCTTTGGATTGACATGCGCACCTGCGACATTCCAAGCAGCGATGAACAAGATCTTTGCGTCCATGATTCGCAAGTGTGTCCTAGTGTTTGTCGACGATATTCTCATCTACAGCCACACGCTGCAGGCGCATATAGAGCATCTTGATGAGGTATTCAAGCTATTGGAACAGAACCAGCTATTTGTCAAGAAATCGAAGTGCTCATTCGCTCAGCGCTCCCTCGAGTACCTCGGCCACATCATCAGTGCGGAAGGGGTGTCGACTGACCCAGCCAAAATCGAGGCTGTACAGCGCTGGCCACGACCATCAAATGTCAAACAACTGCGAGGATTCTTGGGATTGGCGGGATATTACCGCAAGTTCATCAGGTACTTCGGCGTTCTGTGTCGCCCTCTCACTCAATTGCTGAAGAAGAATGCTTTGTTCTGCTGGACTCCATCTGTAGATGAGGCATTTGTGGCGGTCAAACAAGCGCTCGTTCAGGCGCCGGTGCTGGCCTTGCCAGATTTCAGCAAGGAATTTGTATTGGAGACGGATGCGTGTGCTTCTGGCGTGGGAGCCGTCTTGATGCAGCAAAGCCACCCGTTGGCCTTCCTCAGTAAAGCCTTGGGCCCAAAAAACCAAGCCCTCTCAATATATGATAAAGAATGCTTGGCTATTCTCATGGCGATTGAAAAGTGGAAGGCCTATCTACAGCACAGACCATTCACAATCCACACGGATCAGCGCAGCTTGATACACCTGGGGGATCATAAGTTCAACACATTGATACAACAAAAAGCATTCTTCAGGTTAATGGGCTTACAGTACAAGATCGTGTATAAGAAAGGGATATCAAATCGAGCTGCTGATGCTCTGTCTCGTCGACCTCAACAAATGTCAGCTTATTCAGTCTCTGTAGCTCGTCCTCGTTGGGTGGAAACAGTAATTGAAGGGTATCAAAAAGATGACCGAGCATTGGAGTTGTTGACAGAGTTAAGTGTGCAAGGATTTAATGACCAGGGATACTCTTTGCAGGATGGGATTATCAGGTTCAAAGGTAGAGTGTGGCTTGGGAATAATGTCGAGGCACACACAGCAGTTCTGCTGGCCTTGCACAGCAGCGGATTGGGTGGACATTCAGGAACACTGGCTACCTATCAGCGGATAAAACAAGTGTTTTTCTGGCCAGGGATGAAAAATGATGTGGTGAAGTATGTTCAAGCTTGCACGGTGTGTCAACAGGCTAAGAGTGAGCATGTGAAGCTTCCTGGAAGATTGCAGCCTCTGCCCATTCCTCCTTCCGCTTGGCATACAATTAGTATGGACTTCATTGAAGGACTTCCATCATCCAACAAGTTTGACACCATTCTAGTGATCATTGATAAGCTCACCAAATTTGCACATTTCATTCCATTGAAACACCCCTTTACAGCTGCTTCCATTGCTCAGGTTTTCATGGATGGTGTGTATAGATATCATGGCATGCCCCAGGTCTTAATCTCTGACAGGGACAAGATATTTACCAGCAGTTTCTGGCGTAATCTATTCCGTTTGGCTGACACTACCTTGAATTTGAGTTCATCCTACCACCCACAAACCGATGGCCAAACTGAGCGACTGAACCAATGCCTCGAGACGTATTTGAGATGCTTGGTTCATGCAAAACCTGATCAGTGGGCCAAATGGCTTCCACAGGCTGAATACTGGTATAACACTGCTTTTCATTCAGCATTGGGTCGTTCGCCGTTTGAGGTGCTATATGGGAGAAAGCCTCGACATTTTGCAATTGACAATGAGTCACTACCAGGGCACACTGATGTAGAAGCTTGGTTGAAGGAAAGGGCAGACATGCTTCCATTGATCAAGCAACACCTGGAGCGTGCACGGAAACGTATGACAGCTCAAGCTGACAAAAATCGCAGTGAACGAGAGTTTGCTGTGGGGGACAGGGTATATCTACGTTTGCAACCATATGTGCAAACCTCAGTGGCAGCTCGATCATCTCAGAAGTTGGGGTTCCGTTTCTTTGGCCCTTACTTGGTCCTCCAGCGAGTGGGCAGAGTGGCATATCGCTTACAGTTACCACCTACTGCTCGAATTCACCCAGTGGTGCACGTCTCACAACTAAAGCGAGCTGTGAAGCCTACTGACGAGGTCAGCTCCTCTTTACCCGTGGCACTAACTCGAATGCAGGTGAGGGTTAAACCAAGAAAAGTGTTGGCGGAACGATCGGTTCGTCAAGGAAACAAGACGGTGCCTCAAGTTCAGATCGAGTGGGAAGGATTACCACCAAACTGCACTTCCTGGGAACCACTATTCTCGCTGGTGAACAAGTTTCCTGACTGTGTGGCTTGGGGTCAAGCCAATTCTTCAGGCGGGGGTAATGTCACGACTCCAAGGCTGACTGAAGCTATCAAGGCCAAGCAACGGACTGATACTCGCCAAAGGATCCGAGAGGCTCATTTAGCTCGTGGGCTGGTGGCCCAAGTCCAACGACGACCCAAGACCCAAGGGTGACCAGTGGTGGCGCACGTTACTTTAGCTGTGTTCCTGGCCAAGTAGAGGCATCGAGTTGTAATTGAATCAAGTCCCGATTGGGCATCTCTCTCTTCCTCCTCTCGCTGCTAGCGATTCCTTCTCGGTGTGACACCGAATTGTATCCAGACTATTGTTGAATCTATACAGATCTGTGTGAGAGAGTTGTGGAGTGCCACAGATAGGTGGAGAAGCCTCTAAAACGACGGACCGTTGAAGAGAGACGAGACAACATTTCGAATTTGAAGCTCGGAAAAATGGGTATTCGAGATTTCTACTCGAGAAACGACAAGCCCGAGCATGGCGATCAAGGAGGTGGACGCAAGGCTTTTGTAGCGCCAAATACCTCTGGCAATAAAAAGATGTCTCAACTTTATCAAAATATGCATGCATCTAGATGTATTTTAGTGTGTAGATACATGCAATTTTAACAAAGTTAAGACATTTTTATGGAATTTGCTGAGTTCATGCTCAGTCAAATTCTACACCATTTGATTGCATCGTGATTCGTGCATATAAGTTGCAACTAGTTCTTTGCAGTTGCAACTGAGAAAAATTATCTAGACCGTTAGATTTGTTTCACGATTCGTGCTAGTCATCAGTGATTTGATGACATCATCTGACTGAGAACGAAGTTAGTTCTCAATCGACTCAGAAATAGTCACATCCTATTTTTATGCGAATAAAACTAAACCTATTTTGAGTTGAAATCTAAAAAGACAAGCTTGATGACAGCATTGGATCAAAAGATTACTTATGCGAATAATACTATTTCATATTATCGTTTGTCCAATTTGCAAACCCTTTTAACTGTTGGCTTCCTGTAGACGAAGAGTTCAAAACTATGTCGTGTGACTTGCATGTATGTTTTAAAGAACTCTGTTTCAGTATCTTTTAGTACCATGCAAGCAGTAACGCGCTATTTTGCATGTTGACTTGTGGTAACTTTAGCAGCAACACAATATCAACTTCATAAAACGTCGAGTGGTAATTATAAAGAAAAAAGTATCAGCAAAATATACCAGGTCTAACATTGAAACTACGGCCGAAGAGAGAGTTGATAATGAAGGAGAAAAAAAATCAGATTCACGGATTGAAAGCTGAACATTCTTTTTGAATTTATAAATAGTCTTGGTGAAATAAAAAAATGCAATGACTATGTGAAGCGTCACGCATCATTTCTATCATGCATATGTACGCATATTGATGTATGTTTTTCTTTTCTTTAATCTCAGTTTTGATTTGTTCTTATTACTAAGTTCTGTTTATTCTTGTTAGCACGAAACATGAAAGTTGCATGCCCCACAGTTCTCTCCGCGCCATCATGTGTGCTAAACCGCATGTCTTGTGAGATAGGCTATCATAAACTCCACGCCAAAATATCTTTTGAACGGACTGATAAACATATGTTTATTGGATGAGAATACAACAACTCTCTACCTAGGTATTTTATAATAACTATATACATGAATATGGAATGTCTAACAACTAATCTTTAGAGTACTCGTGTCAATGTAAGCAAGAAAAGAAATGAGGATATATATTGACGATTATCTTTTTGTTATATTCATTGGATTCTTGTTAAAATAAATATCTCAAAATAGATGAAAAGAAAATTGTAACTAGTATTAATTGTTGTGGATGGCAGAGTTGTAACAAAACAAACATTGTATCTTAATATTTAGCGATGTATAGTGCAGACAATTTTGTAAGCCCAATATAAAATATATAGTTTAGTTCTTATGGCCATTTACTAGTTATGATAAAGTATAAATTTTAGTATAAAAAATAAAAAATCATATTCACCAAATAAAACTGAAGCTCGCGATCCCCGTGGTTTGATATGATTCAAATGTTACAAAAGTACAGAATGCATCAAATGTGGTAGTGTTAGACACAATGAATAAAGTGACAAGTAGTAGCATCAAGAACCTGGGTGTGTGGTGATTCGTGAGGTTCGGGATTGGACTATGTGGCGCCGGGCCAAGTTGGACTGGTTGTCAGCCCCTGACACTGAGCTAGTGGACTGGTAGATGTCTCGCTCGTGCCCGGACGCGCACAAGACAAACATGTGGATGTCGATCATCTTGGTTTTCTGGTGCATTTGGAGGCACCGGAATGACCCCGTGTTCAATGGAGCTATGGCCTCGCAAATGACCATCAAGAGGAAGATCAAGGAGGAGTTTGATAGGTGGCTGCAAAGCTCTTCTGCAGTATTAGTTTTGGGTTTCCCGAGCCGAGTGTTCCTGTGACAGTTGGGAGAGTAGGCGTGAGTTGGCAGCACGAACTCGCCTTCTTTGGCACTCTTCTATGTGATTGGTACACCTCTCCACGGTGTATTCTCAAAAAAAAAATCTTATAGCAAGTGACACATGTATTATTAAGAAAAATTCAACGTTCAAAGTTAAAAACATAAAAACAAAGGCGTCACATGCATTGGGACGAAAAAAAAAATATTGCACTACAAACTCAGAATCTCGAGCAATTAAACCGGAGGTCACCTGGTTTCTTCACTCAAAGAAAATGTATATTATGATGCTAAATATTTCTATCCAAGTGTTTTTTTTTTTTTGAAAGCTATTTCTATCCAAGTGTTAATTTGTCACCTCGTGATTCTGATTTCGTGGTATAGGTAACTCAAAATAGAAATCTCGTAGCGAGCTGATCCGAGCTATAACTTGGCTGAGCCTAGCCTCGCCGAGCTAGAGTGCCCTCTCATTTGATCGTCCGGCTCATTGTTTTACTTTTACGCTTGTTCGATAGCAGCTCCCACGCAGAGATCTTTCTGGCCCGCGCCACTCGGAAATAACCTGGCCCGCTAGGGATTTGTTTTTCGTGGGTTCGGAAGAATGTCAGCCCAGTCGACATGTCTCGCCCGCCGTGTGGATTCAAAGCCCTAGATTTTCTGGGGGGTCCTCGCCACCGACCTGGTCGGTAGGTGCGGGACGCCGCACACCCTCCGTGCGAGTTGGATCGGGCCCAACAGGTAACATTGGATCGGGCCCAAACAGGTAGGTGAGTTTTTTTCTTTTTTCTTCCTTCTTTTCTGTTTTTTCTTTTCTGTTTATATTTTCGTTTAAAATATGAACATTTATCAAAATTTAAAAAAATTCAAAATTAAAAGAGATCACTTTTTAAAAAATCTAAACATTTTTAAGATTTGAACACTTTTAAATTTGAACAAAAATGTATTTTTTCTATGAACAATTTCTGAATTTGTACAAATTTTATATTTGAACAATTTTCGAATCTGAACAATTTTTATATTAGAATAATTTTAGAATTTGAACAAATTTTAGATTTGAACGGTTTTCAAATTTGAACATTTTTGAATTTAAACATTTCTCAATTTGAACAATTTTTAAAAATTAAAATGTTCGAAACTGAAAAAATATAAACAAAACCAAAAACAGAAAAAAGAAAAAGAAAACCGAAAAAAAAACCAGAAAAGAGAAAAGAAAAAGGATAAAAAGACAACAGACACAAATGGGCCGGCCCATACCCGACCAGGGGGTGGTTGGTGGCCGGTAGCCACCGACTTAGTCGGTGTATAGGTTTTCCCGATTTTCTATCGTGACTCTCAGATATGGACGCATCAGGTGAGGAGAGTAGATTTCGGACGCATCAGGTGAGGAGAGTAGATTTCGCCCATGGCTGGCCCAGATCCCAACTAACCAACCTTGGAGCTTATCGCTTCATAAAAAAAAAAACTCATACACACCATGTGTTATGTTTCGCTTCCTCGGAGCTACTACTACCTTCCACTCTCACGTCATCAAATGCTTATAGTGATTGGAGTCTGAGAGCTCCAAATCAATCAGTCCATATACTCACTCTTCAACATCACATTCTTTAATTAATTCATTCCATCTTAGTGGCAGCACGCCTTGTATAGAAGTAGGCCCGAATTAGTTGACAACTAAACAAGACAGAGCAATTCGACTCTCTTGCCGTTACGCATCCTCCCTAGCTAGTTGGGGGAGCCGCAGTTAACTAAGAGCATCTCCACCGATAGCTTCTAAATATCCACCGATAGGGGCACCGGCACCTCTGTTTGGGGAGCGCCGGCAGTGCATCCTCCATTTAGGGAGGCTGCTCCTACACCGACGCCTCCCAAACGACGGTCCCTAAATTTTTTTCTGTTTACAATATTTTAAAACAACATATCAATCATATTTTATTCATACAATCACACAAATAGATTTAAATTATTCATACAATCAATTAAACAAATAGAATTAAATTATTCATACAATTAATCAAATAAATAGTACTTCAATTATTCATACAACCCAACGAACAAATAGTACTTAAATTATTCATACATGCAAACAAATAGAAATAAAATCATGCATTGTTGGCTGCTCCTCTCCTCGCCCACAAGGTGTCTATTGCAAGCAGGGGGGCGCGGCGGCGACGGTGACGGTGGCGATCTAGAGGGGTGGGAGTCGGCTCGGACGTGTGTAGGATGTGGGAAATCGGTGTGTCTGGCTGCCAGGAGGAGTCTGATGTCTACGCACGCTTCTATTCCTGTAGACAGTGTTGAGCCTCCAAGAGCAGAGGTTTGTAGAACAGCAGCAAGTTTCCCTTAAGTGAATCACCCAAGGTTTATCGAACTCAGGGAGGTAGAGGTCAAAGATATCCCTCTCAAGCAACCCTGCAATTAAGATACAAGAAGTCTCTTGTGTCCCCAACACACCCAATACACTTGTCAGATGTATAGGTGCACTAGTTCGGCGAAGAGATAGTAAAATGCAAGTGATATGGATAAATATGAGTGGTAATAACAATCTGAAATAAATATGGCAACAAGTAAACATGCAGTAGAATAGTAAATAAACGGTGATTCGATATTTGAAAACAAGGCCTAGGGATCATACTTTCACTAGTGGACACTCTCAACAATGATCACATAAATAAATAACTTCTCTTCACTTGTGCTACTTTCTCACACTCTCTTGTTGGATAACAAACACCATTAATTGTGTAGGACTATAAAATCACACCTCAAGCCGGAGTAAACAAGCTCCACAATATCCGGAGTTCATATTAAAGTAACCTCTAGAGTGCATAATAGACCGTTGCAATTTAGACCGAGTACTAACATAGCATACACACTGTCAACAATAGCTATGAAAGGGGGAATAGATCACATCAATACTATCATAGTAATAGTTAACTTCATAATCTACAAGAGATTACAATCATAACCTACGCCAAGTACTACATGACGCACACACCGTCAACATTACATCATGGAGGAGGAATAGACTACTTTAATAATATCACTAGAGTAACACATAGATTAATAGTGATACAAAGCTCATCATATGGATCTCAATCATGTAAGGAAGCTCATGAGATCATTGTATTGAAGTACATGGGAGAGAGATGAACCACATAGCTACCGGTAGAGCCCTCAGCCTCGGGGGAGAACTACTCCCTCCTCATCATGGGAGACAACAATGGCGATGAAGATGGCGGTGGTGTCGATGGAGATGACTCCGGGGGCAATTTCCCGTCCCGGCAGGGTGCCGGAACAGAGACTTCTGTCCCCCGAAACGGAGTTTCGCGATGGCGGCGGCGCCCCTGGAGTCTTTTTGGAGTTTCGTCAATTGGTACCGGGTTTTTAGGTCACGAGGGATTTTATAGGCGAAGAGGCGATGTCGGTGGAACCAGGGGGCTCCCTCCCCATAGGCTGGCGCGGCCTGGGGGCCACCCGCGCCGCCATATGGTGTGGGCCCCCTACTGCCCGCCTCCGACTCTCCTTCGATGTTCTGGAACCCTCCATGGAAAATAAGATATTTGGCTTTTGTTTCGTCGAATTCCGAGAATATTGCCCGAACAGCCTTTCTGGAACCAAAAACAGCAGAAAACAGGAACTGGCACTTCGACATCTTGTTAATAGGTTAGTTCCGGAAAATGCATAAAATCATTATAAAGTGTGAGCAAAACATGTAGGTATTGTCATAAAACTAGCATGGAACATAAGAAATTATAGATATGTTTGAGACGTATCAAGCATCCCCAAGCTTAGTTCCTACTCGCCCTCGAGTAGGTAAACGATAACAAGAATAATTTCTGAAGTGACATGCTGCTATCATAATCTTGATCAATACTATTGTAAAGTATATGAGATGAATGAAGTGATTCGAAGCAATGGTAAAGACAATGACTTAAACAACTGAATCATATAGCAAAGACTTTTCATGAATAGTACCTTCAAGACAAGCATCAATAAGTCTCGCATTGTAGTTAACTCATAAAGCAATAAATTCTTAGTAGAAAGTTTTGAAGCAATACAAAGGAAGATATAAGTTTCAGCAGTTGCTTTCAACTTCAACATGTATATCTCATGGATAATTGTCAACACAAAATAATATGATGAATACAAATAAGCAAGTATGTAGGAATCAATGCACACAGTTGACACAAGTGTTTGCTTCTAAGGTAGAAAGAAGTAGGTAAACTGACTCAACATAAAGTAAAAGAAAGGCCCTTCGCAGAGGGAAGCAGGGATTACTCATGTGTTAGAGCTTTTATTTTGAAAACATGGAAACAATTTTGTCAACGGTAATAATAATTCATATGTGTTATGCATAAGACATCCTATAAGTTGCAAGCCTCATGCATAGAATACCAATAGTGCTCGCACCTTGTCCTAATTAGCTTGGATTTCCATGGATTATCATTGCATTACATATGTTTCAACCAAGTGTCACAAAGGGGTACCTCTATGTCGCCTGTACAATGGTCCAAGGAGATAAATCGCATTTGATTTCTCGTTATTGATAGATCTCAACTTAGGACATCCATACCGGGACAACATAGAAAACAGATAATGGACTCCTCTTTAATGCATAAGCATTCAACAACAGATAATATTCTCATAAGAGATTGAGGATTAATGTCCAAACTGAAACTTCCACCATGATACATGGCTTTGGTTAGCGGCCCAAAGTTCTTCTCTAACAATATGCATACTCAAACCATTTGATCATGATAAATCACCCTTACTTCAGACAAGACGAACATGCATAGCATCTCACATGATATTCAAAAAAGGTGTAATAGTTGATAGCGTCCCCAGAAACATGGTTACCGCTCAACAAGCAACTTATAAGAAATAAGACACATAAGACATATTCTTTACCACAATAGTTTTTAAGGCTATTTTCCCATGAGCTATATATTGCAAAGACAAGGAATGAAATTTTAAAGGTAGCACTCAAGCAATTTACTTTGGAATGGCAGAGAAATACCACATAGTAGGTAGGTATGGTGGACACAAATGGCATAGTTTTTGGCTCAAGGATTTGGATGCACGAGAAGTATTCCCTCTCAGTACAAGGCTTTGGCTAGCAAGGTTGTTTGAAGCAAACACAAGTATGAACCTAGACAAGCAAAACTTACATAAGAACATATTGCAAGCATTATAAGACTCTACACTGTCTTCCTTGTTGTTCAAACACTTTACCAGAAAATATCTAGACTTTTAGAGAGGCCAATCATGCAAACCAAATTTCAACAAGCTCTACAGTAGTTCTCCACTAATAGGTGCAATCTACATGATGCAAGAGCTTAAACATGATCTATTTGAGCAAACAATTGCCAAGTATCAAATTATTCAAGACAATATACCAATTACCACATGAAGCATTTTCTGTTTCCAACCAAATAGCAATGGACGAAGCAGTTTTCAACCTTCGCCATGAACATTAAAAGTAAAGCTAAGAACACCCGTGTTCATATGAAACAGCGGAGCGTGTCTCTCTCCCACACAAGGATTGCTAGGATCCGATTTTATTCAAACATAAACAAAAATAAAAACGTACAGACGCTCCAAGTAAAGCACATAAGATGTGACAGAATAAAAATATAGTTTCACTAGAGGTGACCTGATAAGTTGTCGATGAAGAAGGGGATGCCTTGGGCATCCCCAAGCTTAGATGCTTGAGTCTTCTTGAAATATGCAGGGATGAACCACGGAGGCATCCCCAAGCTTAGACTTTTCACTCTTCTTGATCATATTGTATCATCCTTCTCTCTTGACCCTTGAAAACTTCCTCCACACCAAACTCAAAACAAACTCATTAGAGGGTTAGTACATAATCAACAATTCACATGTTCAGAGGTGACACAATCATTCCTAACACTTCTGGATATTACCCAAAGTTACTGAAAGTTAATGGGAGCAAAGAAATCCATTCAACACAGTAAAAGAGTCAATGTGAAATAAAAGGCAGAATCTGTCAAAACAGAACAGTCCGTAAAGACGAATTTTTTTGAGGCACTTAACATGCTCAGATGAAGAAGCTCAAATTGAATGAAAGTTGCGTACATATCTGAGGATCACTCATGAAATTTCGAAGATTTTTCTGAGTTTCCTACAGAGAGATCTACTCAAATTCGTGACAGCTAGAAATCTGTTTCTGCGCAGAAATCCAAATCTAGTATCAACCTTCTATCAAAGAATTTACTTGGCACAATGATACGTCTCCGACGTATCGACAATTTCTTATGTTCCATGCCACATTATTGATGATATCTACATGTTTTATGCATACTTTATGTCATATTTATGCGTTTTCCGGAACTAACCTATTGACGAGATGCCGAAGGGCCAGTTGCTGTTTTCTGCTGTTTTTGGTTCCAGAAATCCTAGTAAGGAAATATTCTCGGAATCGGACGAAATCAACGCCCAACATCCTATTTTTCCCGGAAGGTTCCAGAGCATCGAAGAAGTACCGGAGAGGAGCCCTGGGGGCCCCACACGCCACCCTGGCGCGGCCAGAGGGGGGGGCCGCGCCCCCCTAGTGTGTGGGCCCACCAGGCCCCCTCCGAGGCTGCCCTTCCGCCTACTTAAGGTCTCCGTCGCGAAAATCCTATCACGTTCGATGAAACCAGAGAAAACCATCCAGAGCCGCCGCCATCGCGAAACTCCAATTCGGGGGACAGAAGTCTCTGTTCCGGCACGCCGCCGGGACGGGGAATTGCCCCCGGAGTCATCTCCA
This sequence comes from Lolium perenne, assembly GCF_019359855.2. NCBI lineage: Eukaryota > Viridiplantae > Streptophyta > Magnoliopsida > Poales > Poaceae > Lolium > Lolium perenne. The sequence continues at coordinate 257,455,636 of NC_067249.2, forward strand.
CCGCCGTCTCCACCGCCATCTTCACCGCCATCGCTGTCTCCATGATGAGGAGGGAGTAATTCACCCCCGGGGCTGAGGGCTCCGCTGTAGCTATGTGGTTCATCTCTCTCTTTATGTGATCAAGTTGAATATCATCTATGTGCTACTCTAGTGATGTTATTAAAGTAGTCTATTCCTCCTGCACGGTGTAATGTTGGCAGTGTGTGCATCGTGTAGTACTTGGCGTATGCTATGATTGTGATCTCTTGTAGATTATGAAGTTAACTATTACTATGATGGTATTGATGTGATCTATTCCTCCTTTCATAGTGTGATGGTAGTAGTGTGCATGCTATGTTAGTACTTGGTTTGGTCGTGTTGATCTATCTTGCACTCTAAGGTTATTTAAATATGAACATTGAATATTGTGGAGCTTGTTAACTCCGGCATTGAGGGTTCGTGTAATCCTACACAATTAGTGGTGTTCATCATCCAACAAGAGGGTGTAGAGTAGTCCTATTATGTGATCATTGTTGAGAGTGTCCACTAGTGAAAGCAGGATCCCTGGGCCTTGCTTCCAAGCATCGAATCTCCGTTTGTTTACTATTTTGTTGCATGTTTACTCGCTGCCATATTTTATTCAGATTGCTATTACCACTCATACTCATCCATATTACTTGCATCTCACTATCTCTTCGCCGAACTAGTGCACCTATACATCTGACAAGTGTATTTGGTGTGTTGGGGACACAAGAGACTTCTTGCATTGTGATCGCAGGGTTGCTTGAGAGAGATATCTTTGACCTCTTCCTCCCTGAGATCGATAAACCTTGGGTGATCCACTTAAGGAAAACTTGCTGCTGTTCTACAACCCTCCGCTCTTGGAGGCCCAACACTGTCTACAAGAATAGAAGCTCCCGTAGACATCAAGCACTTTTCTGGCACCGTTGCCGGGGAGGAAAGGTAAAAGGCACTCATACTCCGGTTCCAGGTAACAGTACTTTTCTGGCGCCATTGTGTTTGTGCTCGAAGCTATTTCCTTTAGATCCTGCAATTGCATCTGTTTGTTTCTTGTTTTACACTAGTTTGGCATAATGGACAACAATGAGCTTCTTATTCTATTTCCTAAGTTAAGACATGAATTGTGTGATGCGAAAATTAAAGAACCTATGTGTTGATCGCCAAAACCCACCGGCGGGCAGCGGCCTATCAACACGGTAGAGCCGGGAAGAGCCTAGAGCTGCGGCTGGCTGAGACCCCTCCGAGCGACGGCCCGCAATGCTCTTCTGGTCACACGCGGCGATGCGAAGTGCAAGGGCGTGCCACCTGACCTATACCTGGTCAGGAAGGTGATGGGGATGCCTCGCTTAGTTCCTGCATGGCATACACGTAAACATTAAATACGAGCCTCGATCGGCTCTCAGGTTATCCTGTGAATCGGCTCAAAGAGCCGATTCACCCATAATTCGTACGGGGTGCACGAATACTTGGTGATCCTGCTTGATCAAGATAAAGCTAATGAGATCTACGACGATTTAGGGTTTTCACCGCATAATCGGATCATCCTACTCCAGGTTGGGCCTCGCGGCCACGCACGGTGCTCATAAGCCGATCCTAAACAAGGCCAAAGAACCAACAATGATGTTGATCCGCGGAACATCCTGTTTAGGACTTGCGAACGCCACCCTACGTGCCACTGGATCCTCCCCCCCTTTGTAAGGCCTAACTATTGCAGATATTAAACTAATCCTTGCATAACAAGGAGCAATCGTAACGGATCAGATCTACTAGATGAAGAACAAGCAGGGTGCCGCCCCCACGCCTGAGATAGGCGTGAGGGCGGCTAGACATGCAAGGGTTGCACTACGTAAGCATGTTATACGAAGAACTATGCTAACCCTAACACATCTATGATAACTACGTTGCCCGCCATCAAAAGCGCTTCAGTACGGGCAACGCATGAACAACGTGGAGCTTGTCTTGCCCTAGATCGCAAGATGCGATCTAGGCAGCATGTCGCTTACCTGATTGAAACCCTCGAGACGAAGGAGTTGGCGATGCGCCGAGATTGGTTTGTTTTTGGGGTGAACGTTGTGTTGTTGTTTATTCCATAAACCCTAGATACATATTTATAGTCCAGCGGACTTTCTAACGTGGGAATATCCCACCGTGTGCGATACAAACTCTAAATCTTGATCTAAGATATAACCTACTACAATTAAAGATACACGGGCAAACTAGCCCAAATTCTCCGTGCAAGGCCGCTTCAGATATCTTCCACGTGTAGTCCTCTAAGCCCATCTCTCTTACGGCCCACCTCTGGATTTGTCCAAAATCTGGTGATAACACATGCCCCCCTGGTTTTGGAAATAATTTTTCCAAAATCATTATATTTTCCTCTCGAAGGGTCATGTCGTGGCAGAACAGAGCCATTTGCAGCCTCCGTCATCATTATGCCCTGTCCTTTCAGCTTCTCTGCAAAATTTGACAGCTCTGACATTACCCCTTCGGAAACTGTGATGGCAGTAATTCCCACCAGGTTTCTCATTATTTGACCGTGCCGACTGAATAGTCATCTTTATCCCCTTCCTCTGTTCCAGCCATCGGCACTCCAAAAAGCCCTTCTGCGCACCATGTCCTCTTCTTCCTCTGCCTCGTCGGGACTTTCCTTCGAGTCCTCTTCTCCCGAGCCGATGCCAGCACTGAGCCCACAAGAAGTCCATGCGGCCAACATCCGCCGCGCCATTGAGGCCGGGGAGGAGTCAGACCATGACTTCTCCATGCTGTCCGAGGACGACCAATCCTCGACGGACGGGGAGAGCGACCTCCGCTTCCTCGCCAACGGGGAATCGGAAGAGGAGAGCAATGACGATCGCTTCTCCTGGGATGACTTTACCTCCTCCGAGGTGAAGGAAGAGGAAGAGGAAGAGGAGGACGACGACGACAGCCTCTCCGACGAGCCGCCGGCCAAGCGCCATTGCCCCTGGCCAGGGAATCTCAGTGATTATGATAGCGACGACGACGACGACGACGTGGAGGACGAGGACAACGAAGGTCCTGCCGGCGGCCGCTACAGCAGCGACGACGAGCTCGCCGTGAGCAGCGCCGACAGCGCTGACGATGGCGACGACGAGGGCAGTGACGGCCCGTAGAATAGGTCTTCTAGAATAGGATCAGCAACGATGAGACGGGGCAATGTATCCCCTTAGTACTCCCTTTTGAGAGCAATCAGCTCTTCTATGTAAGAAATCTGGTTTATCAATGAAGAACTTTTCCCCAATTTGAGTTTGCCGATTTCTTCGGAGTTTAATCGAGCCGATTCCCTCTTCCGCTGACCCTGCCGATCGTCACTTAGCCAACGCCCAACGAGCCGATAACAACGCACCAGTGTCTCAATGCCCCACCCCTTTGAGCTCTGGCGGACAACTATGCAAATCGTCGTTCTCACGAGCCCCCGAATTCTTTGCCGAAACGACTTGATCCTGAAGTCGATACCACCGGGTTTTCAGCCCGATGAAATCTCAATCGGCTTCTTAAGAACGGCAAACTCTGCGCCATCGGTTGCCCCCGAGCCTTTATCAAGGCGAGCATATCGATGGACTGACCAAATGTGTCGCCATCGGTTTCCAAGTCATGATGCGGAACCGGCCGATTTCAGCAAAATCGGCTCTCCAGAGCAGAGAACCTTCAGGGTGAGCTGCCCCCCGAGCCTTAATCAAGGCAAGAACACCGGCAAGGATGCACAGGTCGCTGACCATCTTTCTTCTACTGAACGTCGACGTTGATGCAAACCTTGAGTACATAGTCAGTAGGTCGTGATCTTGCGTAACTGTACTAAAGTCGATGGCTGCGCATCGGCTTTGCTTCTTGCGAAATTTTTTTTTTTGTTTGGCCGATTTTTCTTAATTCTTAATCGGCTCCCCCAATGTTCCACTGCACGCATGTCTGCACATGTTTATCTGCATATGTTCATCTGACTATATGCCCCCCCCGAGCCGAATCTGCTGAATGATGCAGATATCGGCTTTCTTGGTTAGTCAGGGCACTGTACTTGCACGTCGGCTTCGCAAAGACTTATGCTGACTTTCATCTGCCGACGTGGCCACTGCCCAGTAGATCGTTGCTGACCACAAACAGAATATGTGCAGAAGATAATTTTGGCCGATTGCTGGAATCGGCCTCCACCTCGCTCGTTCGATGAAGGTTTTGTAATGTCCCTCCATAAACTTTTGGGGCCGATCACAAGGATCAGCCTCGCACGGTTTGCTCATTGGTTTAATCTTGCTACTCGGTTAGGCTGGATAAAACCAACCCAACCTCTGACTTGATGCGCCTGCTGTAGTCCACCTTGAGTGCATCGTACAATCGTGGAGCACTAAGCTCTGTCGGCAAGACAAGCACCATGTTTGTGCCAGCCGATGTTTCATCATCGGCTTTCTTTTGCTTGGGACGCCACTCCATTCTTCGTGGACGACCCTCTCCATCCAGGGCTCGCTGAACCTTTGCGGCCAGATCAGGCCGTGCCTTCCCTAGCGTATGCAGGTATAACCTTTCGGCTTCCTCCAGGCCGCGCAACCGCTGAACCCTGCGTTTTTGTGAACGGCTGAGTCCGTCAGGGCACCACCTCGGACGGTGGCACCTGTCTTCTTCTTCTTCTAGTCCTTCGTCTTCGGAATCCTCAAGATCTGCCCAACGAAGTGACTCAGCACGTTTGCTTGGTGGTGGGAGAGGCCCTAAGCGCTCAAACACAGACACGTTGGGTGCCTCCTTCTTCTTCTTGTTGCATTCGGGGCAAGTGACGATTGTGGGCAATCGGCGCATTGCTGCATCCGAGCCGTGTGTGAAGTAAGGGCATTCCCAGTGTGGGTCGTTGTCATCTTGCTCCCTTGATGTGTCCGTGGCACGGCGCTCGTGCTCCTCCTCATCGCGATCCTGCCGACGATGTCTTCTGGCTTCTCTAGCCAGACGATCTCCTTCATCATCATAGTTGGACCGTCGGCGTTGGTCATACTGTCTCACATATTTGTTGAGGAGGTGATCAGAGAGAGGTCATTGATATCTTATGTTCTTCACTTCTCCCTCTGTAACGTAGCGCTTGCCATCATGATGGAGCCGATCGCGTGGAGCGGCCTCCTCTGTATCCTTGCTATGAGAGCAGCTGCCCTCATCTCCATCTTTGCCAGAGTGGTTCCTAGGTCCTACCATGTTGATGCTGAACGTGGGACCTGGCTGGCAACTCTCAGGGTAGATGACTTCTACCATGTTAACGGCGGGGAAGGGCTGGGTGTCTACCTTCATGGCGTACTGGTTGAAAATTAAACGCCCCTTCTCTATCGCCGCTTGGATGTGCTGACGCCACACCCTGCAGTCGTTGGTGGCATGGGAAAGCGAGTTGTGGAACTTGCAGTATGGCTTTCCGTTTAGCTCTTGCGCCGTAGGGAACTTGAGACCTTCAGGAATCGTCAACTGTTTCTCCTTGAGCAGGAGGTCGAAGATTTGTTCAGTCTTGGTCACGTCAAAATCAAATCCCCGGGCGGCCCTGGTGGCTTTACCCATTTGCGGGACACGGGGTTCCTCCCCGAGTCCATTCAGCCATCGCTACTTCTTGGTCTCCCGCAGGCACTTCACCTTCCTCTGTATCGACCATGACTATCGCACGCTTGAACTTGTCTTGGTACAGTCCGGTGGCGCTGTTCATATGCTGATAGTTTCTGAACCATGTGCGCCAGCGAGGGATAATCTGCTTGGGAGGCCATGTCCTTGAGCTGTGTTGCAAGGCCAGCTACTGCCAACTCGACTGCTTCCTTTTCAGTTATACGAACCGAATAACATCGGTTCCTAAGATTCCTGAAGCGCTGGATGTACTCTGTCACCGTTTCTCCGCGCTTCTGACGTAGTTGTGCTAGATCGGCAATGCTAGACTCGGAAGCTTCTGAATGATATTGCATATGGAACTGTTCTTCCAATTGCTTCCAAGACTGGATGGAGTTTGCTGGCAAAGAGGTATACCATCCAAAAGCCGATCCTGTGAGGGACTGTGAAAAGAGCCTCACACGTAGCTGATCCGACACTGAAGCCGGTCCTAGTTGCGCCAAATATCGGCCGATGTGCTCGATGGAGCTGGAGCCATCTGATCCACTGAATTTGGAGAAGTCAGGGAGCCGATATTTAGGTGGCAGCGGGATCATCTCGTACTCGTCGGGGTACGGCTTGGAATAGCCGATTGCCCTCCTTTTCGGCATAATGCCGAACTGGTCTCTCAGTATGGTACTGATCTGATCCGCCGTGCTGGCTGCAGGAGATGCACTCTGAAGATTCGCCGGGGTGGCGTACTTAGCCAGCCATGTTTGCTTTTCCAGCTCTGAGCCAACCTGGGAGCTGGGCTCTGGAGTTTCGTCGGGGTGGCGTACTTAGTTAGCCACGTCTGCTTCTCAAGCTCTGTCGCTGACGTCCCTCCTGTCTGCGCCGGAGTCCCTGACGTTGTGGCCTGGTTTGAGAGTGCCCAGTTGCCACAATCTGGCACATACGTGCACGCGTATCCTTGAGGGATCTCCTTAGGCGCCTCAGCCAAGAACTGGTAGTCACTAGGGTCACCACCGATCTTGTAGACGACGAATGCCGGTGTAGCCGGCACTTCAGGTGATGCTGCCAACGCATACGGCAGCGGTGGACGGGACTGGAGTGGCAACTCTCCTTGGTGCGTCCCGAGAGCTGGTCCTGACGGCGAGTACTGGTGGCTCATGATCTCCTGGATCACGCGCAGAGCGAGACGCTCCAACACGTTGACCAAGTTTTCAGAGTGGCGGTGTAGCGAGTGAGCCACCAAGTAGTTGATCTCCTGCCGCCGGGGCCCTGGTGCGTTCCTCCGACGGGGCAGAGATCTATCCCATCGAGTGCACCTTGTGGTGAGAACCCCTTCCATCGATGCCATGGGTACGGGTTCTCTGAAAAGAGCCGATGAGGTCGGCTTCGAGGGTGGCCTTGATCTCGTCATGTTTCTTCTTGAGCTCAGCAGGCAGCTCCTCGTAGGTGACTGGCGTGCCGTCCGTCGCCATCTCAGATGTAGATGGCGATGTGGTTGATGTAGACGATTGTCCCACCGGGCGTGCCAGAATGTGTTGATCGCCAAAACCCACCGGCGGGCAGCGGCCTATCAACACGGTAGAGCCGGGAAGAGCCTAGAGCTGCGGCTGGCTGAGACCCCTCCGAGCGACGGCCCGCAATGCTCTTCTGGTCACACGCGGCGATGCGAAGTGCAAGGGCGTGCCACCTGACCTATACCTGGTCAGGAAGGTGATGGGGATGCCTCGCTTAGTTCCTGCATGGCATACACGTAAACATTAAATACGAGCCTCGATCGGCTCTCAGGTTATCCTGTGAATCGGCTCAAAGAGCCGATTCACCCATAATTCGTACGGGGTGCACGAATACTTGGTGATCCTGCTTGATCAAGATAAAGCTAATGAGATCTACGACGATTTAGGGTTTTCACCGCATAATCGGATCATCCTACTCCAGGTTGGGCCTCGCGGCCACGCACGGTGCTCATAAGCCGATCCTAAACAAGGCCAAAGAACCAACAATGATGTTGATCCGCGGAACATCCTGTTTAGGACTTGCGAACGCCACCCTACGTGCCACTGGATCCTCCCCCCCTTTGTAAGGCCTAACTATTGCAGATATTAAACTAATCCTTGCATAACAAGGAGCAATCGTAACGGATCAGATCTACTAGATGAAGAACAAGCAGGGTGCCGCCCCCACGCCTGAGATAGGCGTGAGGGCGGCTAGACATGCAAGGGTTGCACTACGTAAGCATGTTATACGAAGAACTATGCTAACCCTAACACATCTATGATAACTACGTTGCCCGCCATCAAAAGCGCTTCAGTACGGGCAACGCATGAACAACGTGGAGCTTGTGCTGCCTAGATCGCAAGATGCGATCTAGGCAGCATGTCGCTTACCTGATTGAAACCCTCGAGACGAAGGAGTTGGCGATGCGCCGAGATTGGTTTGTTTTTGGGGTGAACGTTGTGTTGTTGTTTATTCCATAAACCCTAGATACATATTTATAGTCCAGCGGACTTTCTAACGTGGGAATATCCCACCGTGTGCGATACAAACTCTAAATCTTGATCTAAGATATAACCTACTACAATTAAAGATACACGGGCAAACTAGCCCAAATTCTCCGTGCAAGGCCGCTTCAGATATCTTCCACGTGTAGTCCTCTAAGCCCATCTCTCTTACGGCCCACCTCTGGATTTGTCCAAAATCTGGTGATAACACTATGGAACCTCATTTGCATGCTAGTAGCAATGTTATTGGCATGAACGCATTCACTGCTAATGCTATGGATAAGTCTAAGCTTGGGGAAGCTAGTTTCTGTGATCTTTTTAGCTTCCCATCTTTAGGGGAGAAAATTTGTTCTGATAATGCTTTATCTCCCATATGCGATAACTCTAATGATGCTTGTGATATTTTAAATCCACCTACTACAAGTACTGCTTTCAAGATACCCATGAAAATTATTGAACGTGTTATTGATAACCGCTATGAAGGGGATGGAACTGTCCATCCTGGAGATCATTTACTGTTTTTGCATGAATTATGCGGGTTATTCAAGTGTGCAGGTATCTATATGGATGAAGTGAGGAAGAAGCTATTCTCTTTTTCGTTGTCTGGTAAAGCGGCGCATTGGTATAAATTGTTGAAGAATAGTCATTCTCTTGGTTGGGAGGAAATTGTACCTCTCTTTTATTCTAAATTTTATCCTCCTCATGAAGTGCATATTGATAGGAATTACATTTATAACTTTTATCCTCGTGATGGAGAGAGTATTTCTCAAGCGTGGGGGAGATTGAAGTCACTAATGCTCAAATGTCCCATTCATGAGCTCCCCCGTAATGTTATTGTTAACAATTTTTATGTGAGGCTTTCAGGACAACACATGGACTATCTGGATGCCTGTTCGGAGGGATCTTTCACAAGCAAGGAGGTTGAAGCTAGGTGGGATCTTCTTGATCGGATTGAGGAGAACGCTGAAGGATGGGAGAACAACAAAGGTGAAGAGTCAGGTATAAATTATGATTATGAATGCATTGAAGCTTTTATGGATACTGATAAATTTCGAAATATGAGTGCTACTTATGGTCTTGACTCTCAAGTTGCTGCAAATCTTTATAAAGCCTTTGCTTCTCATTTTGAATTGCCTAAAAAGAATTTTGATAAGTATCATGAACCTTTTAAAGAGGCTTGCATGAAGAATGAAATTGTTGTTAATGATTGCAATAAGCATGCTCAAACTCCTAAGAATGTTATTTCCTATAAGCATGTTAATTTTTGTGGAATGCATAGACCTTGTGGAATTAATCAAATCGAAGATGAATATTGTATCCACCATATAAATGAGAAAACTAGAAAGTGGTCTAAGGCTCTAGATGATCTTGGTAAAAAAGTTTGTGCTAGTTATCCTTTTATTTGTGAACTTTGTCATAAAGTGGGTCATTTTAATTTTCAATGCTCCTCCAATGATAATTCGCACCCCATGAGTGCTGCAAATTTGTATTGTAATGATGAAATTACTCCTAATCAGCATGATGAACTTACTTTATTTTTGTGGTGTGAAGAGTTATCAAGAAAAATCTCTTTGTTACATATGAGTGATCTTGATATTGATGATGTCCTGCATGGGTGTTTTTCTTATTGCATTGATAATTGCCATACAAATACTTACATACAAAATATTTTAGAAGATGACACCTTGCCAAAATATGATAGGACCGCTGTGTGTTTTGAACTAATTAATGAAAAGGAGGAATCCTCCCAAGTTTCTTCTATTGTTTTTAAAAGTAAATCAGGTTATGCGGACAAGCCACCCTTCAAGCCTCTTCCTCTTAAAGAAGGGAACGAGGAGAAGGAAAAGAAGAAGAAGAAGAAGAAGAAGAAGGGAACGAAGAAGAAGAAGAAGAAGAAGAAGAAGAAGAAGGAGAATAAAGAGAAAGAGGTAACGACACATCCCCGCGTGAATGAGATAACACTAGGTAACCGTAAGTATGTTGCTCCTAATGATTATTATGACAACGAATCTGAATACGATGATCTTCCTATGCCCTTTACATACATTAGTGATCATGATTTGAATGAGCACACTACTTTTGATATTGCAAATCTCTGGGAAACTAATTCTGAAAATGATGATGATAATAATTGCCATAGTATCAGTGCTATTCATGCTTCCTCCCATAATGATATAGAAAGCTCTAAGCTTGGGGAAGAGGTGTTTGAAAATCCTTTTGCTACTGATCATTATGTGTTTGATACATCTCCTTCTTGCAACAATGATGGTATGGTCACAGATGAACCTACTATTAAAGATAACTATTCTATTTCTTATGATGACACTAAGCCTCCAACCTTCGATGATTATTATAAAGAATGCTATGATATAGGTTATAACTATCCTTATGAAACTTGTCATAGTCATGATTGGATTACCAAAAACAATTCCCTTAATATGCAACTTGTTTACCATGCTCAAATTCTTGATAATAATCTTGCTCCAATTACTGTTAATGAGAAGAACTCTTCTTATGCCAAAATTAATGATACTTCTATGATAAGAATGTTCTAAGTGATGGGTATATTCTGGATTTCATCAATGATGCTACTGAAAGTTATTATGAGAGAGGTAAACATGGTTATATGCATCTTAATAATATTAAGTTTCCCCTCTTTATGTTGAGAATCTTGAAGTTACTCGTGTTTTATCCTCTTATGCTTGTCACTTTGTTCTTCATGAATTCATTTGTGTACAAGATTCCTTTGCATAGGAAGTGGGTTAGACTTAGATGTGTTTTGAATTTTCTTCTTGATGCTCTCTTTTGCTTCAAATTCTATTTCTTGCGAGTGCATCATTAAAGCTGCTGAGCCCATCTTAATGGCTATAAAGAAAGAACTTCTTAGGAGATAACCCATGTGTTTATTTTGCTACAGTAATTTTGTTTTATACTTGTGTCTTGGAAGTTGTTACTACTGTAGCAACCTCTCCTTATCTTTATTTTATTGCATTGTTGTGCCAAGTAAAGTCTCTAATAGAAGTATGATACTAGATTTGGATTACTGCGCAGAAACAGATTTCTTTGCTGTCACGAATCTGGGTCTAATTCTCTGTAGGTAACTCAGAAAATTATGCCAATTTACGTGAGTGATCCTCAGATATATACGCAGCTTTCATTTGTTTTAAGTTTTCTCATCTGAGCAAGTCTGGTGCCTCAATAAAATTCGTCTTTACGGACTGTTCTGTTTTGACAGATTCTGCCTTTTATTTCGCATTGCCTCTTTTGCTGTGTTGGATGGATTCCTTTGTTCCATTAACCTCCAGTAGCTTTAGGCAATATCCAGAAGTGTTAAAAATGATTGTGTCACCTCTGAACATGTGAATTTTTGATTATGCACTAACCCTCTAATGAGTTTGTTTCGAGTTTGGTGTGGAGGAAGTTTTCAAGGGTCAAGAGAGGAGGATGATACACTATGATCAAGAAGAGTGAAAGCTCTAAGCTTGGGGATGCCCCGGTGGTTCATCCCTGCATATTTCAAGAAGACTCAAGCATCTAAGCTTGGGGATGCCCAAGGCATCCCCTTCTTCATCGACAAATTATCAGGTTCCTTCTCTTGAAACTATATTTTTATTCGGTCACATCTTATGTACTTTACTTGGAGCGTCTGTTTGTTTTTGTTTTTATTTGAATAAATGCTTGTGTGGGAGAGAGACACGCTCCGCTGGTTCATATGAACACATGTGTTCTTAGCTTTTAATTTTCATGGCGAAGGTTGAAACTGCTTCGTTAATTGTTATATGGTTGGAATCGGAAAATGATACATGTAGTAATTGGTAAAATGTCTTGCATAATGTGATATTTGGCAATTGTGGTGCTCTTGTTTAAGCTCTTACATCATATACTTTGCACCTATTAATGAAGAAATACATAGAGCTTGCTAAAATTTGATTTGCATGTTTGGTTTCTCTAAAGTCTAGATAATTTCTAGTATTGAGTTTGAACAACAAGGAAGACGGTGTAGAGTCTTATAATGTTTACAATATGTCTTTTATGTGAGTTTTGCTGCACCGCTTCATCCTTGTGTTTGTTTCAAATAAACCTTACTAGCCTAAACCTTGTATCGAGAGGGAATACTTCTCATGCATCCAAAATCCTTGAGCCAACCACTATGCCATTTGTGTCCACCATACCTACCTACTACATGGTATTTCTCCACCATTCCAAAGTAAATTGCTTGAGTGCTACCTTTAAAATTTCCATTCTTCAACTTTACAATATATAGCTCATGGGACAAATAGCCTAAAAACTATTGTGGTATTGAATATGTACTTATGCACTTTATCTCTTATTAAGTTGCTTGTTGAGCGATAACCATGTTCCTGGGGACGCCATCAACTATTTCTTTGTTGAATATCATGTGAGTTGCTATGCATGTTCGTCTTGTCTGAAGTAAGGGTGATTTATCATGATCAAATGGTTTGAGTATGCATATTGTTAGAGAAGAACATTGGGCCGCTAACTAAAGCAATGATCCATGGTGGAAGTTTCAGTTTGGACAACAAACCTCAATCTCTTATGAGAATATTATTTGTTGTTGAATGCTTATGCATTAAAGAGGAGTCCATTATCTGTTGTCTATGTTGTCCCGGTATGGATGTCTAAGTTGAGAATAATCAAAAGCGAGAAATCCAATGCGAGCTTTCTCCTTAGACCTTTGTACAGGCGGCATAGAGGTACCCCATTGTGACACTTGGTTGAAACATGTGCTATGCTATGATAATCCATGTAAATCCAAGCTAATTAGGACGAGGTGCGGGCACTATTGGTATACTATGCATGAGGCTTGCAAGTTGTAGGATATAATTTACATAACTCATATGCTTTATTACTACCGTTGACAAAATTGTTTCTTGTTTTCAAAACCAAAGCTCTAGCACAAATATAGCAATCGATGCTTTCCTCTTTGAAGGACCTTTCTTTTACTTTTATGTTGAGTCAGTTCACCTATATCTCTCCACCTCAAGAAGCAAACACTTGTGTGAACTGTGCATTGATTCCTACATACTTGCATATTGCACTTGTTATATTACTTTGCATTGACAACTATCCATGAGATATACATGTTACAAGTTGAAAGCAACCGCTGAAACTTAATCTTACTTTGTGTTGCTTCAATACCTTTACTTTGAATTATTGCTTTATGAGTTAACTCTTATGCAAGACTTATTGATGCTTGTCTTGAAGTACTATTCATGAAAAGTCTTTGCTTTATGATTCAATTGTTTACTCATGTCATTACCATTGTTTTGATCGCTGCATTCATTACATATGCTTACAATAGTATGATCAAGGTTATGATGGCATGTCACTCCAGAAATTATCTTTGTTATCGTTTACCTGCTCGGGACGAGCAGGAACTAAGCTTGGGGATGCTGATACGTCTCCGTGATGGGGTTCGTAGCATAGAAAACAAAAAATTTCCTATCGCAAAGACGAATAAATCCAAGATCTAATCTATGGAACACCCAAGATCTAATCTACAAGATCGAAGCAACGAGATGGAGATGAGACTAAACCTCGAAGATTCCAAAGCCTACGAGATTAATCTCGTTGTTGGTGTAGACGATCGTCCCCGGTGCTGCAATCCGGCAGCACTTCCGTACTCGGTCGCGCGTACGGTGTCGATGAAGCTCCTTCCTCTCCCGTTCCAGCGGGCAGCGGAGGTGTGGTAGATCTCCTCCAACGTCCAGCAGCACGACGGCGTGGTGGTGGTGGTGGAGGAAGAAAACTGCAGGGCTTCGCCTAAGCCCGGACAGCGTATGGTGGAGGGAGAGGCGGCCAGAGGAGGAGGCAATGATGGGGTGGTGTGGCCGGCCACCCCCTCCCCTCTTTATATAGGGGGCTTGCCGGCCAAGGTGGCCCCCCTTCCCATCTAGGGTTGGGGGGGGGCGGCGGCCAAGGGGGGAGAGGGGCTTTCCCCTCCCCCAAGTTGATCCCCCCCAGGGAAACCCTAGGGGGTTGGCCGGCCTGGGCCTTGGGGGCCAAGTGCCCCTGACCCAATAGGCCAGGGAGCATCCCCTCGGCCCACGGTGGGCCTCCTAGGTCGTGGGCCCCATGGTGGACCCTTCTGGAACCTTCTAGAACCTTCCAGTCAACACCGGAATAATCCCGAACATTTCCGAAAACCCAGAAATCAACTTCCCTTATATGAATCTTATTCTCCGGACTATTCCGGACCTCCTCGTGACATCCTGGATCACATCCGAGACTCCGAACAAACTTCGTCTCCATACCATATTCAAATCTACTTATGCGACATCGAACCTTAAGCGCGTCACCCTACGATTCGCGAACTATGCAGACATGATCGAGACTCCTCTCCGAGCAATAACCAATAGTGGGATCTGGAGATCCATAATGGCTCCCACATATTCAACGATGACTTAGTGATCGATTGAACCATTTACATACGATGCCAATTCCCTTTGTCTCGCGATATTTTACTTGTCCGAGGTTTGATCATCAGTATCTCCATACCTTGTTCAACCTCGTTACCGACAAGTACTCTTTACTCGTACCGTGGTATGTGATCTCTTATGAACTATTCATATGCTTGCAAGCTAATCAGATGACATTCCACCGAGAGGGCCCAGAGTATATCTATCCGTCATCAGGATGGACAAATCCCACTATTGATCCATATGCCTCAACTTACACTTTCCAAATACTTAATCCCACCTTTATTGTCACCCATTTACGCAATGACGTTTGATGTAATCAAAGTACCCTTTCGGTGTAAGTGATTTACATGATCTCATGGTCGAAGGATTAAGACAACTATGTATTGAAAGCTTATAGCAAATGAACTTGATGACTTGATCTTATGCTACGCTCATTTGGGTGTGTGTCCATTATATCATTCAATTAATGACACAACCTTGTTATTAATAACATCCAATGTTCATGATCACGAAACCATGATCATCTATTAATCAACAAGCTAGTTATACAAGAGGCTTACTAGGGACTCCTTGTTGTTTACATAACACACATGTATCAATGTTTCGGTTAATACAATTATAGCATGGTATATAAACATTTATCATAAACACAAAGATATTATAATAACCATTTTATTATTGCCTCTTGGGCATATCTCCAACAGTCTCCCACTTGCACTAGAGTCAATAATCTAGATTACATCGTAAGGTACCTAACACCCATGGCATTCTGGTGTTGGTCATGCTTTGCCCTTGGGAGAGCTTTAGTCAACGGATCTGCAACATTCAGATCCGTGTGTACTTTGCAAATCTCTACTTCACCATCTTCGATGTACTCGCGAATCGAATGAAAACGCAGCTTGATATGCTTCAGCTTCTTGTGTGACCTTGGTTCCTTTGCATTGGCGATGGCACCCGTGTTGTCACAATAAATGACTAACGGGTCCAATGCACTAGGAACCACACCAAGCTCAACAATGAACCTCTTCATCCATACCGCTTCCGATGAAGCCTCTGAAGCCGCTATATATTCAGATTCTGTTGAAGATTTCGCCACCGTGCACTGCTTGGAACTGCTCCAGCTTACTGCCGCACCATTCAATATAAACACGTACCCAGATTGAGACTTAGAGTCATCAGGATCGGTGTTCCAACTTGCATCGGTGTAACTAGTTACAACAAGCTCTTGGTCACCGCCATAACAAAGAAACATATCCTTAGTCCTTTTCAAGTACTTCAGGATATTCTTGACCGCTGTCCAGTGTTCCATTCCTGGATCACTTTGATATCTGCTGGTCAAACTAACAACATGTGCGATATCCGGTCTAGTACACAGCATGGCATACATGAGAGAGCCTACTGCCGAAGCATAGGGGATCTTGCTCATCCTTTCTCTTTCTTCTGTTGTAGCTGGACCTTGAGTCTTACTCAAGACCTTACCTGGCAACATAGGCAAGAACCCTTTCTTGCTTTCATCCATTCTAAACTTCTTTAGAATCTTGTCCAAGTATGTACTCTGTGAAAGGCCTATTAGGCGTCTTGATCTATCTCTATAAATCTTGATGCCTAAAATGTATGCTGCTTCACCAAGGTCTTTCATTGAAAAACATTTATTCAAATAACCTTTAACACTGTTTAATAGTTCTATATCATTCCCAATCAATAATATGTCATCTACATATAATATCAGGAACGCTACAGAGCTCCCACTCACTTTCTTGTAAATACAGGCCTCACCATGAGTCCGTATAAAACCGAAGTCTTTGATCACTCTATCAAAGCGTAAATTCCAACTCCGGGATGCTTGCTTCAGTCCATAAATGGAACGCTGAAGTTTGCATACCTTGTCAGCATTTTCAGGATCGACAAAACCCTTGGGTTGTACCATATACAACTCTTCCTCAATATCACCATTAAGGAACGCCGTTTTGACATCCATCCGCATTTCATAATCGAAAAATGCAGCTATTGCTAACAAAATCCTCACAGACTTTAGCTTCGCTACAGGTGAGAAAGTCTCATCGTAGTCAACTCCTTGAATTTGTCGGAAACCCTTTGCGACAAGTCGAGCCTTATAGACAGTAATATTACCATCAGCATCTGTTTTTCTCTTAAAGATCCATTTATTCTCGACAGCCTTGCGGCTATCAGGTAAGTCTACCAAAGTCCATACTTTGTTATCATACATGGATCCCATTTCGGATTTCATGGCTTCTTGCCATTTGTTGGAATCTGGGCTCATCATTGCTTCTTCATACGTCGCAGGGTCCTCATCATTGTTGTCCACAATCATGATATTTAGACAGGGATCATACCAATCAGGAGTGGTACGTTCCCTCGTCGATCTGCGAGGTTCAGTAGCTTCCTCGTTCGAAGTTTCATGATCATCATCATTGGCTTCCTCTCCTATCGGTGTAGGCTGCGCAGGAACTTCTTCCGGCACTGCGCTACTCTGATCTATGAGAGAAGGTTCATTAACCTCGTCGAGTTCTACTTTCCTTCCAGTCACTTCTTTAGTGAGAAACTCCTTCTCAAGAAAGGATCCGTTCTTGGCAACAAAGATTTTGCCTTCGGATCTGTGATAGAAAGTGTACCCAATTGTTTCTTTAGGGTATCCTATGAAGACGCATTTCTCCGCTTTGGGTTCTAGCTTGTCAGGCTGTAACTTCTTTACATAAGCTTCGCAACCCCAAACTTTAAGGAACGACAGCTTAGGTTTCTTTCCAAACCATAGTTCATACGGTGTCGTTTCAACGGATTTAGATGGAGCCCTATTTAAAGTGAATGTGGCTGTCTCTAATGCATAACCCCAAAACGATAACGGCAAATCGGTAAGAGACATCATAGACCGAACCATATCTAACAGAGTTCGATTACGACGTTCGGACACACCATTACGCTGTGGTGTTCCCGGCGGTGTCAACTGTGAAAGTATTCCGCATTTCTTTAAATGCATGCCAAACTCATAACTCAGATATTCGCCTCCGCGATCAGAACGCAGAAACTTAATCTTCTTGTTACGTTGATTTTCTACTTCACTTTGGAATTCCTTGAACTTCTCAAAAGTCTCGGACTTTTGTTTCATAAAGTAAATATATCCATATCTACTCAGATCATCCGTGAAGGTTAGAACATAACGATAACCACCGCGCGATGCTACACTCATTGGTCCGCACACATCGGTATGTATGATTTCCAATAAGTCTGTAGCTCGCTCCATTGTACCAGAAAATGGAGTCTTAGTCATTTTTCCCATTAGACATGCTTCGCATCTGTCAAGTGACTCAAAGTCAAGTGACTCAAGAAGTCCATCGGAATGGAGTTTCCTCATGCGCTTCACTCCAATATGACCAAGACGACAGTGCCACATATAAGTTGAATTATCATTCAATTTCATTCGCTTAGCATTAATGTTATGAACATGTGTATCACTACTATCGAGATTTAACAAGAATAAACCATTCATCTCAGGTGCATGGCCATAAAAGACATTATTCATATAAATCGAACAACCATTATTCTCAGACTTAAACGAATAACCGTCTTGCATTAAACAAGATCCAGATATAATGTTCATGCTCAACGCAGGTACCAAATAACAATTATTAAGGTTTAAAACTAATCCCGAAGGTAGATGTAGAGGGAGCGTGCCGACAGCGATCACATCGACTTTGGATCCATTTCCAACGCGCATCGTCACCTCGTCTCTTGCCAGGCTTCGTCTATTCCGCAGTTCTGTTTCGAGTTACAAATGTGAGCAACCGAACCGGTATCAAATACCCGGGCACTACTGCGAGAACCAGTAAGATAGACCTCCATAACATGTATATCAAATATACCTTTCTTTTGACGTGGCCGCTCTTCAGATCAGCCAAGTATTTGGAGCAATTGCGCTTCCGGTGCCCCTTCCCCGCAGTAATAGCACACGGTCTCGGGTTTAGGACCAGCCTTAGGCTTCTCGGGATGCGGTGCAACTTTCTTGCCGCCCTTCTTGAAGTTACCCTTGTTAGGCTTGCCCTGCTTTTGAAAGCGGTGGTCTTGTTGACCATCAACACTTGGTTCTCCTTCTTAATCTCTACTTCAATGATTTCAGCATGGAAAAGATTTCGGGTAAATCCTTATCCATGTTACGCATGTTGTAGTTCATCACGAAGTTCTTGTAACTTGGTGGCGATGATTGAAGGACACGATGAATACCCAGCTGGTTAGGGATCATCATCCCCAAGTCATTGAGCTTCTTCGCATGCCGGACATGACGAGCATGTGCTCACTAACGGAGCTGCCTTCTTCCATCATGCGGGTAAAGAACTGCCGAGGCTTCATAGCTCTCCACGGCCGCATGAGTCTCAAAGATAAGTTTGAGCTCACGCATCATCTCACGGGGTCGTGGTGCTCAAAACGTTTTGGAGCTCTGCCTCTAAGCTGCACAAGATGGCACACCGAACTTCGGAGTACCGAGTTGCCCGAGTCTCATAAACATTCTTTATGTCCTCGGACAACTGCCGGGGAGGTGGTGGGGGACCTAGCGGTGCTTCGAGCACAAATTGCAGGTTTCCACCAGTGAGGAAAATCCTCACATGACGGAACCAGTCAGTGAAGTTTCTACCATTGCCCTTAAGCTTTTCTTTCTCTAGGAACTGGTTAAAATTGATGGAGGGGGGCGCCATGATCTACAACATATTTGCAAAGAGTTTAGACTAAGTTTATGATAAATTGAGTTCAATTTTAATTCTGAAATTAACTAGGTGAACTCCCACTTAAAACAACATCCCTCACATTGTCTTAGTGATTACACGAACCAAATCCACTACACCAAGTCCGATCTTCACGAGAAAAGATGTAGCTTCAAAGGCGAACACTCAAAGTGTTCATCATATCATTCATATGACTCATGCTCTACCTTTCGGTATCCCGTGTTCCGAGACCATGTCTGTACATGCTAGGCTCGTCAAGGCAACCTTGGTATCCGCGTGTGCAAATCTGGCTTGCACCCGTTGTATGCACATGTAGAGTCTATCACACCCGATCATCACGAGATGCTTCGAAACGACAAGTCTTAGCAACGGTGCATACTAAGGATGAACACTTTATTATCTTGATATTTAGTGAGAGGGATCATCTTATAATGCTACCGTCGCGATCTAAGCAAAATAAGATGCATAAAAGGATTAACATCACATGCAATTCATAATGTGTGATATGATATGGCCTTTCTTCTTTGTGCTTTTGATCTCCATCTCCAAAGCACGGACATGATCTCCATCATCACCAGCATGGCGTCAAGGTCAGTGGCGCCGCTTCATGGTTGTCCATCACTTATAGCTACTATAACAACTACTTGAAATAAAGCTATTACATGATGAATAGACACGCAGGTCTTTAACAAAAATTAAAGACAACCATTAGGCTCCTGCCGGTTGCCATAATACAATAATGAACATCTCATACATCAAATATAATCATCATCACATCATGGCCATATCACATCACCAAACCCCTGCAAAAACAAGTTAGACGCCTCTAATTTTGGTTTGCATATTTTACGTGGTTTAGGGTTTTCGAGTAAGATCCAATCTACCTACGAACATGAACCACAACGGTGATACTAGTGTTGACAATAGAAGTGCAAATTACAATCTTCACTATGGTGGGAGAGACAGACACCCGCAAAGCCACTTATGCAATACAAGTTGCATGTCAAGCGTGGAGCAAGTCTCATGAGACGCGGTCCTGTAAAGTTAGCCCGGGCCGCTTCATCCCACCATGCCGCAAGAAGCAAAGTACACAAACTAAAGCAACAAGGGCATCACCGCCCACAAAACCATTGTGTTCTACTCGTGCAACAGATCTATGCATAGACATGGCTCTGATACCACTGATGGGGTTCGTAGCATAGAAAACAAAAAATTTCCTATCGCAAAGACGAATAAATCCAAGATCTAATCTATGGAACACCCAAGATCTAATCTACAAGATCGAAGCAACGAGATGGAGATGAGACTAACCCTCGAAGATTCCAAAGCCTACGAGATTAATCTCGTTGTTGGTGTAGACGATCGTCCCCGGTGCTGCAATCCGGCATCACTTCCGTACTCGGTCGCGCGTACGGTGTCGATGAAGCTCCTTCCTCTCCCGTTCCAGCGGGCAGCGGAGATGTGGTAGATCTCCTCCAACGTCCAGCAGCACGACGGCGTGGTGGTGGTGGTGGAGGAAGAAAACTGCAGGGCTTCGCCTAAGCCCGGACAGCGTATGGTGGAGGGAGAGGCGGCCAGAGGAGGAGGCAATGATGGGGTGGTGTGGCCGGCCACCCCCTCCCCTCTTTATATAGGGGGCTGGCCGGCCAAGGTGGCCCCCCTTCCCATCTAGGGTTGGGGGGGGCGGCGGCCAAGGGGGGAGAGGGGCTTTCCCCTCCCCCAAGTTGATCCCCCCCAGGGAAACCCTAGGGGGTTGGCCGGCCTGGGCCTTGGGGGCCAAGTGCCCCTGACCCAATAGGCCAGGGAGCATCCCCTCGGCCCACGGTGGGCCTCCTAGGTCGTGGGCCCCATGGTGGACCCTTCCGGAACCTTCTAGAACCTTCCAGTCAACACCGGAATAATCCCGAACATTTCCGAAAACCCAGAAATCAACTTCCCTTATATGAATCTTATTCTCCGGACTATTCCGGACCTCCTCGTGACATCCTGGATCACATCCGAGACTCCGAACAAACTTCGTCTCCATACCATATTCAAATCTACTTATGCGATATCGAACCTTAAGCGCGTCACCCTACGGTTCGCGAACTATGCAGACATGATCGAGACTCCTCTCCGAGCAATAACCAATAGTGGGATCTGGAGATCCATAATGGCTCCCACATATTCAACGATGACTTAGTGATTGATTGAACCATTTACATACGATGCCAATTCCCTTTGTCTCGCGATATTTTACTTGTCCGAGGTTTGATCATCAGTATCTCCATACCTTGTTCAACCTCGTTACCGACAAGTACTCTTTACTCGTACCGTGGTATGTGATCTCTTATGAACTATTCATATGCTTGCAAGCTAATCAGATGACATTCCACCGAGAGGGCCCAGAGTATATCTATCCGTCATCAGGATGGACAAATCCCACTATTGATCCATATGCCTCAACTTACACTTTCCAAATACTTAATCCCACCTTTATTGTCACCCATTTACGCAATGACGTTTGATGTAATCAAAGTACCCTTTCGGTGTAAGTGATTTACATGATCTCATGGTCGAAGGATTAAGACAACTATGTATTGAAAGCTTATAGCAAATGAACTTGATGACTTGATCTTATGCTACGCTCATTTGGGTGTGTGTCCATTATATCATTCAATTAATGACACAACCTTGTTATTAATAACATCCAATGTTCATGATCACGAAACCATGATCATCTATTAATCAACAAGCTAGTTATACAAGAGGCTTACTAGGGACTCCTTGTTGTTTACATAACACACATGTATCAATGTTTCGGTTAATACAATTATAGCATGGTATATAAACATTTACCATAAACACAAAGATATTATAATAACCATTTTATTATTGCCTCTTGGGCATATCTCCAACACTCCGACGTATCGATAATTTCTTATATTCCATGCCACATTATTGATGATATCTACATGTTTTATGCATACTTTATGTCATATTTATGCGTTTTCCGGAACTAACCTATTGACGAGATGCCGAAGGGCCAGTTGTTGTTTTCTGCTGTTTTTGGTTCCAGAAATCCTAGTAAGGAAATATTCTCGGAATCGGACGAAATCAACGCCCAGCATCCTATTTTTCCCGGAAGGTTCCAGAGCATCGAAGAAGTACCGGAGAGGAGCCCTGGGGGCCCCACACGCCACCCTGGCGCGGCCAGAGGGGGGGCCGCGCCCCCTAGTGTGTGGGCCCACCAGCCCCCCTCCGAGGCTGCCCTTCCGCCTACTTAAGGTCTCCGTCGCGAAAACCCTATCACGTTCGACGAAACCAGAGAAAACCATCCAGAGCCGCCGCCATCGCGAAACTCCAATTCGGGGGACAGAAGTCTCTGTTCCGGCACGCCGCCGGGACGGGGAATTGCCCCCGGAGTCATCTCCACCGCCGTCTCCACCGCCATCTTCACCGCCATCGCTGTCTCCATGATGAGGAGGGAGTAATTCACCCCCGGGGCTGAGGGCTCCGCTGTAGCTATGTGGTTCATCTCTCTCTTTATGTGATCAAGTTGAATATCATCTATGTGCTACTCTAGTGATGTTATTAAAGTAGTCTATTCCTCCTGCACGGTGTAATGTTGGCAGTGTGTGCATCGTGTAGTACTTGGCGTATGTTATGATTGTGATCTCTTGTAGATTATGAAGTTAACTATTACTATGATGGTATTGATGTGATCTATTCCTCCTTTCATAGTGTGATGGTAGTAGTGTGCATGCTATGTTAGTACTTGGTTTGGTCGTGTTGATCTATCTTGCACTCTAAGGTTATTTAAATATGAACATTGAATATTGTGGAGCTTGTTAACTCCGGCATTGAGGGTTCGTGTAATCCTACACAATTAGTGGTGTTCATCATCCAACAAGAGGGTGTAGAGTAGTCCTATTATGTGATCATTGTTGAGAGTGTCCACTAGTGAAAGCAGGATCCCTGGGCCTTGCTTCCAAGCATCGAATCTCCGTTTGTTTACTGTTTTGTTGCATGTTTACTCGCTGCCATATTTTATTCAGATTGCTATTACCACTCATACTCATCCATATTACTTGCATCTCACTATCTCTTCGCCGAACTAGTGCACCTATACATCTGACAAGTGTATTTGGTGTGTTGGGGACACAAGAGACTTCTTGCATTGTGATCGCAGGGTTGCTTGAGAGGGATATCTTTGACCTCTTCCTCCCTGAGATCGATAAACCTTGGGTGATCCACTTAAGGGAAACTTGTTGCTGTTCTACAACCCTCTGCTCTTGGAGGCCCAACACTGTCTACAAGAATAGAAGCTCCCGTAGACATCACACAACAATGCAATAAAATAAAGATAAGGAGAGGTTGCTACAGTAGTAACAACTTCCAAGACACAACAAAATAGTAGCAAAATAAAAACATGGGTTATCTCCCAAGAAATGCTTTCTTTATAGCCATTAAGATGTGCTCAGTAATTTTAATGATGCTCACATAAGGATGAGAGTTGAAGCAAAGAGAGCATCAAAAAGCAAGTATGAATAAAATTTAAGCCTAACCCACTTCCTATGAAAAGGAATCTTGTACACAAATAAATTCATGAAGAGCAAAGTGACAAGCATAGGAAGATAAAACACGAGTAACTTCAAAATTTTCAGCATGTAGAGAGGTGTTTTAGTACCATGAAAATTTCTACAACCATATTTTCCTCTCTCATAATAATTTTCAGTGGCATCATGAAAAAACTCAACAATATAACTATCACATAAATCATTCTTATTCACATGCATAAAAGTATCATTACTCTCCACATAAGCATAATCAATTTTATTAGTAATAGTGGGAGTAAAACTATCACAACCATCATTGTAATCATCATAAATTGCAGGCATGGTATAATCATAATAAACTTTATCCTCCATAGTAGGTGGCACCAAAATACCACTATCATTATAATCATCATAAATGGGAGGCAAAGTATCATCAAAGAAAATTTTCTCCTCAAAACTTGGGGGACTAAAAATATCACAACCAGCTTCCCCAAGCTTAAATTCTTCCATAGCATTAGCAATAATAGTATTCAAAGAGTTCATGCTAATAACATTGCTACAACTATTTTGCAAACAAAGTTCCATGGGTTTTTTAATTCTCTCTTCAAACACATCATGTCCTAATTCAATATAAAGTTCATAAAGATCTCTAATTTTTTTGTTGTTTTCCATTAAGCCTAACTAGTGAAATAAAAACAAGAAACAAAAAGATATAATTGCAGGATCTAAAGGAAATAGCTTCGAGCACTCACACACCGGCAACAGTGCTAGGAAATAGCTTAGTAGTCGGAGGATGTGAATACCTTTTACCTTACCTCCCCGGCAACGGTGCCAGAAAATAGCTTGCTGGCGTGCAGTTGATGTGGGAGTTAGAAATCTATGTAGTGTAACTTTTCTTCAGATCCCCGGCAACGGCGCCAGAAAATAGCTTGATGTCTACGCACGCTTCTATTCCTGTAGACAGTGTTGGGCCTCCAAGAGCAGAGGTTTGTAGAACAGCAGCAAATTTTCCTTAAGTGAATCACCCAAGGTTTATCGAACTCAGGGAGGTAGAGGTCAAAGATATCCCTCTCAAGCAACCCTGTAATTAAGATACAAGAAGTCTCTTGTGTCCCTAAAACACCCAATACACTTGTCAGATTTATAGGTGCACTAGTTCGGCGAAGAGATAGTAAAATGCAAGTGATATGGATGAATATGAGTGGTAATATGATACGTCTCAAACGTATCTATAATTTCTTATGTTCCATGCTACTTTTATGATGATACTCACATGTTTTATACACACTTTATGTCATTATTATGCATTTTCCGGCACTAACCTATTGATAAGATGGCGAAGAGCCAGTTGTTGTTTTCTGCTGTTTTTGGTTTCAGAAATCCTACAAAGGAAATATTCTCAGAATTGGACGAAATCAACGCCCAGGGTCTTATTTTTCCACGAAGTTTCCAGAAGACCGAAGAGCATACGAAGTGGGGCCACGAGGCGGCCAAACCATAGGGCGGCGCGGCCTGCCTGGGGCCCGCGCCGGCCTATGGTGTGGGCCCCTCGCGCCGCCTCCAACCCTACCCTTCCGCCTACTTAAAGCCTTCATCGCGAAAACCCCTGTACCGAGAGCCACGATACGAGAAAACATACTGAGGCGCCACCGCCACCAATCCCATCTCGGGGGATTCAGGAGATCGCCTCCGGCACCCTGCCGGAGAGGGGAATCATCTCCCGGAGGACTCTTCATCGCCATGATCGCCTCCGGATCGATGTGTGAGTAGTTTACCCCTGGACTATGGGTCCATAGCAGTAGCTAGATGGTTGTCTTCTCCTCATGTGCTATCATGTTAGATCTTGTGAGCTGCCTATCATGATCAAGATCATCTATTTGTAATGCTACATGTTGTGTTTGTTGGGATCCAATGAATATGGAATACTATGTAAAGTTGATTATCAATCTATCATATATGTGTTGTTTATGATCTTGCATGCTCTCCGTTGCTAGTAGAGGCTCTGGCCAAGTTGATACTTGTAACTCCAAGAGGGAGTATTTATGCTCGATAGTGGTTTCATGCCTCCATTAGATCTGGGACAGTGACAGACAGTTCTAAGGTTGTGGATGTGTTGTTGCCACTAGGGATAAAACATCGATGGTTTGTCTAAGGATATTTGTGTTGATTACATTACGCACCATACTTAATGCAATTGTCTGTTGTTTGCAACTTAATACTGGAAGGGGTGCGGATGCTAACCCGAAGGTGGACTTTTTAGGCATAGATGCATGCTGGATAGCGGTCTATGTACTTTGTCGTAATGGCCGATTGAATCTCACTCTACTCATCATGATATGTATGTGCATTGTTATGCCCTCTCTATTTGTCAATTGCCCAACTGTAATTTGTTCACCCAACATGCTATTTCTTATTGGAGAGACACCACTAGTGAACTGTGGACCCCGGTCCATTCTTTTACATATGAACACAATCTACTGCAAACATTGTTCTTTACTGTTCTTCGCATACAAACATCATTTTCCACACCATACATTTAATCCTTTGTTTACAGCAAGCCGGTGAGATTGACAACCTCACTGTTAAGTTGGGCAAAGTATTTGGATTGTGTTGTGCAGGTTCCACGTTGGCGCCGGAATCCCTGGTGTTGCGCTGCACTACACTCCGTCACCAACAACCTTCACGTGCTCCTTGACTCCTACTGGTTTGATAACCTTGGTTTCTTACTGAGGGAAAACTTGCTGCTGTACGCATCACACCTTCCTCTTGGGGTTCCCAACGGACGTGTGCTTAACGCGTTATCAAGCTCTTTTTCTGGCGCCGCTGCCGGGGAACGAACAGGAAAACTACACCACGGAGATTTCTACCCACGTCAACTGCGCGCCAGCTGATACGTCTCAAACGTATCTATAATTTCTTATGTTCCATGCTACTTTTATGATGATACTCACATGTTTTATACACATTATATGTCATTATTATTCATTTTCCTGCACTAACCTATTAACGAGATGCCGAAGAGCCAGTTGCTGTTTTCTGCTGTTTTTGGTTTCAGAAATCCTAGTAAGGAAATATTCTCGGAATTAGACGAAATCAACGCCCAGGGTCCTATTTTTGGACGAAGCTTCAAGAACACCTGAGGGGAAAGGAAGTGGGGCCACGAGGCGCCGCCACAACAGGGCGGCGCGGCCTAGGGCTTGGCCGCGCGGCCCTGGCGTGTGGGGCCCTCGTGTGGCCCCCCGCGTTGCCCTTCCGCCTACTTAAAGCCTTCGTCGAGAAACCCCCAGTACCGAGAGCCACGATACGAGAAAACA
Source organism: Lolium perenne (assembly GCF_019359855.2). Lineage (NCBI taxonomy): Eukaryota > Viridiplantae > Streptophyta > Magnoliopsida > Poales > Poaceae > Lolium > Lolium perenne. Next base: position 257,482,724 of record NC_067249.2, read on the forward strand.
TACTGAGACGCCGCCGCCGCCAATCCCATCTCGGGGGATTCTGGAGATCACCTCCGGCACCCTGCCGGAGAGGGGAATCATCTCCCGGAGGACTCTACACCGCCATGGTCGCCTCCGGATTGATGAGTGAGTAGTTCACCCCTGGACTATGGGTCCATAGCAGTAGCTAGATGGTTGTCTTCTCCCCGTTGTGCTTCATTGTCTGATCTTGTGAGCTGCCTATCATGATCAAGATCATCTATCTGTAATGCTACATGTGTGTTTGTTGGGATCCGATGAATAGAGAATACTATGTTATGTTGATTATCAATCTATCTATGTGTTGTTTATGATCTTGCATGCTCTCCGTTGCTAGTAGAGGCTCTGGCCAAGTCATTGCTTGTTGACAAGGTATCAACTTGTCAATGCCTATGGATTGTAGGCTAGGGTTTAGTTGGAAGTAGAGGGTAAGTAGATCTCGAAGGTTTCAGCCGAAAAGTACTCGACGATTATGAAAACTAGGGTTTGTAGACAATGATTCGATCCTCTCTTCGTCCCTCGACTCCCCCTTTATATAGGAGGTGGAGCCGAGGGATTCGTGCTATACAAGTTACAGAGTCCGGGACGGTTTCTAACTCATCCCGCCAGATTACAAATAACACTTCCTATTACAACTCTTGACTTTCCTTGATATATCTTGGGCTCCCGAATCTTCTTATTCTTCGGGTAGTGGGCCTTCGATAAACCCGGGTACTATCTTCGGCAGGCCCATTTGGGATGCCTATGTCAGTAGCCCCCGAGATTTTGCTTGAATCGTAGAATCAGGGAAAATCTCCACTGTTTATTTTTATTCGAAAGCTTCAACTTTTTTATATTTCTTCACATAAAATTCTATATTGTACAGGGATAATGGTAGTTGGGGCTAGTTCATCTGACGGATCAGGTACTAGTTAACTGCTCTAGTGGCAATCCGCAAAAACCTACTTCAAGATCACGTCCCTGGACATGATCTCGGGATACTGGTGTAAACTTCGACAGGTGCCGCTTAAGGTCTTACCATTCTGTCGAGTCCCAGTCAAATTTATCGGGTACCTAACGCGTCCGTTAGGATTTTTCTTCGTATCTGTTGATACGGATAAAGGTAGTAGAGCGCAGTCTTTGGCGATGCCACGCCCAGCAGAACGGATCTGGGGTCTTACCTTCGCAAATTTGCGGCATTCAGAAATTGATCGCAACTTCGGCGTTCTGAGAATATATTGTCGAGTGCTTTTCCGGCTGTTGGAATGGCACATTTTATCGAGTCAATTTTGACTTATATTGTTCTCCCGATGGGAGTATATGTAGAGTTAATTATAACTCGAAATATACTCTCTTGCTTTTCTATCTTTTATTTTTGAACTTCATCGGGTACGCGAACAGCGTTCCCGATGGGAGTAGCCCCCGAGGCTACAACCAAGAACTTGTGCTTGGTTGTAGGCTCGACATTTTAGTCCACCTTGTCGCTATATTGTCATTATTTCCCAATATGATCTCTCTCTTCTTTTTTTATCTCTCGGGTGCGCGAACAGCGCTCCCGATGGGAGTAACCCCGAGGCTACAGCCAAGGACTTGTGCTTGGTTGTAGGCTCCCGCAATTTCTATATTGCCATACTCGAAATTTTACTTTTTGTCGAAGTAGCCCCCGAGCATTTGGGCAAAAACTTGTATTTGATCAAAGGCTCCCGAAGTATTTAATAATTCTCCCTGTCGCCAATCTTCTTTTATTTTCCTTGTCGACATGCTTCCCTTAACCAAATTTACTTCATCCCTGTTGAATAGTCGTGATTTTTCTGCCCTGTGGGTCCATTGCTTCCACCACGTTGACACGTCGTGCAAGTGGGGGACACACGTCCTCCGCTTTTTCTGGCGCACGTACGGTAACGCCTATCTCAGTAAAAATACCTTTTTACCCTTGTATCTAGGAGATCTTTTTTCACCACACGATTTCTTCATCCAACGGCGCACTGCTTCACCCGATTCTTATATAAACCTTTCTTCAACCTCCGTTCATCCCCTCGCTTGCGCCGCTCATCTGTTCCTCTTCGCAAAAGCTTCCCCTGCGCCCAACTCTCTCTGATCATCCGCACTCACGAGCATTGCTCTGCCCATTGCCGTTGATGCCACCGCGCACGCGACTCACTCGCCACAGTACTCTGGAATCCAAGATGGCCGCCGAGGATCTTGAGTGGGAGAGATCTAAAATCTCCAACCAGGACATCAACACGCTGAAGAGGCTTGCCCTCATGAAGAAGGAAGACGCCATCCGCTTTCCCAGCGAAGAAAGCTACCCCAAGCCTCCAATGGAGTACCGGGTTAGTTTTGTTGATCACCTTATCCGTGGTCTTTCGACCCCAATTCACGATTTTCTCCGCGGCCTTCTTTTTGTTTATGGGATTCAACTGCACCAGTTGACCCCCAATTCCATCCTTCACATTTCTATTTTCATCACACTTTGCGAATGCTTCCTCGGAATCCCTCCCAATTGGGCTCTGTGGAAACGCATTTTCTGCCTCCGCCGCAATGGCTCCCACAACGTCACTTATAACATAGGTGGCGTTGTTATCTGTGTTCGTACTGATGTCGATTATTTCGACGTCAAATTTCCTGATTCTGTCCAAGGATGGCGCAAAAAGTGGCTCTATATTCACGAAGAAAGCGCCAACTCCGTTGAACACAACATAGTTCCTTTCGACGGAAGTGCCAGAATTCAGCGCCGCCGCTCCTGGGATGCCGAAGCTTCTGAGGAAGAGAAAAAGGCGACAGAGGCACTCATGTCTCGTATTCATCAGCTTCAAAACACTCGAGGCAAAGAGCTGTCTGGTGTTCAAATCACTGCCTACTTCCTTAGGATTAGAGTGCAGCCTCTTCAGGCTCGCAAAAATCCCCTTTGGACGTACTCTGGCAAAAACGACGCCAACGGAATCTCCAACGATCTTTACGTAAAGGACTTGGAGAAATTGGTTCGAAGAGTTTCTCGACTAGCGAAGAAGGATCCTATTCCCTCCTCTTGTCGAGTAGAACCATACAGTGCTTCCAATCCTCTTCCCGAGGTATTTTGTCTTCTCGAGTTTTTGTCTTGTTCTAAACTTTTCCTTGCATCTCATTGTATTGGTATCTCGCTAATTTTCTTTTGTCGCTATTTTCTTGCAGAACCATCCTACTATGTCTTCCCTTCCTCCTCTTCCTGAGGATGGAGAAGTCGAAGAACAGGCCATCGTTGCCGAAGATACTCAAGGTTCTTCTATTCCTGAAAGTGAAGTCGTGGGTTCTCACAAATCTGCGGCTTCTCACGAAAAAGAAGTTGAGTCTGAAGCCAGTGAGTCGACGCAATCCCTTCCTCCTGCTGTTTCTCCAAGGAACAAAAGGAAAAGGACTGATTCCGAGCATTATGGCACTTCTAAGTCTGAAGAATATGTTCCTTCTCATCCGAAGGCAGCTTACGATCCTTATGTTGAATCCCTCGTCAGCTCGTAAGTCGTCTTTATTTCTCCCCTTTTTTTCTTTTTTTTTTTTTTTTTTTTTTTAGTCGAAATATTTATCTTTTCTTGCTTTTTATGCTGCCGATTTTTTGATCAACGGTGATGACGAGGAAGAAGTACCAACCTGCGACGTGGCTCCTCGGACAAGCACGTCACGTGCGTACTTGCTTCAGACACGCTAGTTGAAGGAGAAGAAACCTCGCCTCCTCAACAAAACGTCGTCACTACTACTCCACCATCAAGCCCCCTTGCTCCTTCACCAAAAAGGACAAGGGTTGAAAAGATTGTTGAACCTGCCCCTCAGTTGGGCAGTTCGTCGACTCTGCTCTTAGATGATGTAAGCTTGTCGACATCTATATTTTCCTTATTTTGTTTTTTCACACCTTTTCTCTTTTTCATGCCGATGTTTCTCTTGCTGTGTTCACCTTGAACAGCCTATGATCAAAGATCTTCTCCGCATCGGTTCCCAATTTATTGGATACCGTGAATATGCTAATAGAGTCGAAGGTAACGACTTTTATACTTGCTGTTTTTCCTTGATTTTTTACTCCTGTTGCTTTTCGCGATTTTGATCTTTCTTCTCTCTCTTTTCCATATCTCGACAGAGAAACTTGCAGAGGCCAACGAACGTGCCAACGCACTTGCTCGAAAACTTGAGCAAAGTGAGGCGGCTCGCAAGAAAGCCAAACTCGCTGCTAGCAAAGCCAAGGCCGAAGCTGATGAAGCCAAGGCGAAAGCTGCTGGTGTCGATGAACTGCAGAAAAAACTTGAGGATGCTACAGCTGCCTTGGATGAGCACAAAGCTGCGCAAGCTTCTCGTGAAGAAGGAATCCTCAAGCGCCTGAAAACTCAGAGTCGCCGCACTTTCAGTAATTTTGCTGATCCCTTCTATTTCTATGAGAATCGTTGTTTCTTGTCTTTTCACTAATGCTTTGTTTCCTTGACAGCCCAAACAAACCAGGATTTTGATCTGACGAATCCTGTCAATGACCCTGTCCTTGACGCACTTTCCTATCTGGAGCTTCATGGATCCGAGATTCGTGAAGGTGTGTCGAATGCTAGCGCAGTGTTGTCGGCATTGTTCCCCTACTTCTTCCCGAAGAAAGAGGAGCCTGCGACTTTCCTCAACCTTGCCAAGATGTTCAATACACCGGAAGACCTTGGACTGAAGATGCGCCAAGAGAATATGAAGGTTGCCATTGAGAACACTGTCGCGTTGGTTGCTGACAGTCGACAGACTATTGACTGGATGAAAGTTGGCGACACCGAGCAGATAGAGCAATCAAGATGGAGGTCGTTGATTAAGGCAGCCAAGCCTAACACGAAGAAGATCTTGGCCTATCTCGGGATCAAGCCAGCGTCGACTCCTAGCTCATCAAGGCCGGAGGTCTAGTTGCATGCCTCTTTATTTTTCTTTCTATGTTTCTTTTGCTCTTGTCGCCAAAGTAGCCATTTGGCGACACGTACTTCCTTAGCTCCACTGTAATGCCTTTGTAATTATTCCGAGAGATCAATGAAAACTCTATCTTTGCTTGTTGTTTGATGTTGTCTTGTTTAAATTTCAGTTGATATTTGATAACTATACTCCATCTTCCGCTCCTTCCGATGTTTCGCCTTCTTCTCGCGCGAGGAGAACTTTTGCTGATACTGCACCTGTCGACGATACCTTGTCGCAAGAACTGGATGAGCTTCGACAGCAGCTTCAGTATGCGAAGAAGCAAACACTTGTGATGATGGAGCAATCTCGTAAGTCATCTGAAGCCGAAAAAGTTGCTCTTCAGCAAGCTCGCGAGGCCGTGGCTGCTAAGGAAATTGCTGCTTCCGAGGCTGAAAAGGCAACCACTCGAGAGAATTTCATGCTCGAATTAATGAATGAAGCCAGTGCAGATATGTCGGGTATGCTTGCTTCATCCTCCGATATCTTTCATCCTCATGCTATGTCTCTTAAAGGTTTCCCCTTCGTTGTTTTGATAGGTTCCTTTGCGATGCTGTGCCGAGGAAGAGAGGGTAAATGCTAGGACGAACCTCCTTGTTAACCTTTCCCTGGACCATGGTTCTTTGTTTTGGGCTACCCCAGAGAGGACCCGACAAATTGTCAGATTCCAAGATCGCACCTCTCAAACTCGCGATTTCCTTGACTTCTGTACCAAGACCTTGTCCATGGTTTACAACTCCATGTTTCCTCGGAACGTCCAACCAAAAACTCTCCCTGAATTGATGGAAAGATTCAAGGATGCTCGCAGTATCCATGATTTTGTCAAAGCTCAACTGGTAGCTGGCGCCAGATTTGCTCTTATCATGCTCCAGATCTGCCACTCAAATCTTGACCTTACCCAAGTTGTCGCAAAAGTTCATCAAAAGGTACAACGTCGAAGAGTTGGTGTTGACAGGATTAACACGAAGGTTACGCCTATAGCCGAAGAAATGATTGAGGACCTTCTTCGGATGGACGCCGACTTTTTTGCCGATGGCCATTATGCCGATTTTCTTGGTGCTGCTCCTGAAGAAAACAGAGTTACTCTTGATGACATATTGAATCAAGACTAGTTATTTTCCTCTTGTAGATACTTCTTCTTTGTAATCCATGACTATATTGTAAAGCAATCATTATATTTCTCTGTTCATCTAGCCCCCGAGTGTTTCGGTGACTCTTTACTGTATTTATATATTTGCGAGGTTTTGAACCAAGGCATTTATATATTTATGGCGAATATGAGCCCCCGAGCTTCTTTATTGAGTACTATTTTGTACTGACTCACGAGGTATTTTAATACCAAGGCAAGGTTTTTTCTTTTTTGATGGACTATATTGAAATTCGTCGGAGCGAAGACTTTGAACATGTCGATAAAGAGAAAGGTATATTGACACTATCTTTATTATATTGCAGCACCGCGAGCCCGCCTCATTAAAAACCTTCTTCGGCCCCACTCGGTGCCCCGAAAAAGGAAAAGAGTGCGTCTGAAAACTCGCGGGCGTTTCAGTATATTGAAGTTTTACAAGGACTATATTTCGACTCTAGGCGTAGAACCGCCTGAGTTGCGCCACGTTCCAGGGGTTTGGCTCCTCCACCCCTGTCTTCTTGTCCTTTATCCTGTATGCTCCTCCTCCGATTACTTCCGTGACAATGTAAGGGCCAAGCCATGGTGACTCGAGTTTTTCATGACTTTTTTGCGTGAGCCGAAGAACTAGGTCTCCCACCTGAAAAGATCTTGGCCGCAAACGTCGGCGTGGTAATTCTTCAAGTCCTGTTGGTATTTGGTTACCCGAGACAATACTTCGTCTCGGGCTTCATCAAGTGCGTCCACGTCGTCTTCTAGCGCTTTTCTCGACACTTCTTCGTCATATTCGACGACACGTGGAGAGTTGTGCTCTATCTCGATTGGTAGTACGCTTCTGCTCCATGAACCAAGAAAAACGGCGTTTTCTGTGTTGCTGTGTTTGGTGTTGTTCGGATGCTCCACAACACACTTGGTAGTTCTTCTGGCCAGGTATGCCGAGCTTTTTCCAGTGGTCCTAACAAGCGTTTCTTGATGCCATTGCAGATGATGCCATTGGCTTTCTCGACTTGCCCATTGGTTTGAGGATGTGCAACTGACGCAAAGTGCAACTTGATGCCCACCTCTTCGCAATAATCTTTGAATTCGTGGGATGTGAAGTTCTTGCCGTTGTGCGTGACGATGCTGTGGGGCACTCCAAATCTGAAAACGAGGCCTTTTATAAATTTTCATGCGGATGCTCCGTCTGGTGAATTTATCGGCTTCGCTTCTATCCACTTTGTAAATTTGTCGACAGCTACTAGCATATACTCCTTTCCTCCTGGCCAGGATTTGTGTAACTTGCCCACCATATCAAGTCCCCATTGAGCAAAGGGCCATGACAATGGTATTGGTGCTAGCTCTGCTGCTGGAGAGTGAGGTTTTGCGGCAAACCTTTGACACGCGTCGCAAGTTCTTACTATGTCCTTGGCGTCCTCGATTGCTGTCAACCAGTAGAATCCTGCCCGAAAGACCTTGGCTGCAATAGCTCGACTACTCGCGTGGTGGCCACATATTCCTTCGTGTACGTCCTTCAGAATTATTCTTCCTTCTTCGGGTGTGACACACCTTTGCAAGACGCCTGAAATACTTCGCTTATACAATTCTCCTTTGACCACCGTGAAAGCTTTGGAGCGTCGAATTACTCGTCTTGCCTCAACTGGATCATCGGGTATTTCTTTCCTGAGGATGTATGATATGTACGGCTGCATCCACGGTATCTGTATCACCATGACCAGGTCCTGAGCTTCTTCTTCTTCCTCTTGCTTTTCCTTGGTAGCCCCCGAGGGTTACTTCTCCTTCTTTGTTGATTTTGTTGAATTGGTGGACCTCTCTGATATCTCTTCCCGAATACACACAGGCGGGACTGCAAGGCATTGCGACCCGATGTTTGCAAGAACGTCGGCTTCGTCGTTGCTCAATCTGCTAATATGATTTACTTCGCATCCATCGAACAACTTCTCGAGCTCGTTGTACACCTCCTTGTACGCCATCATGCTATCATTGACTGCGTCACATTGGTTCATAACTTGCTGAGCCACCAACTGTGAGTCGCCAAAGATTTTTAGTCGAGTTGCACCGCAGCTTTCGCCATCTTCATCCCGTGTATGAGAGCCTCATATTCTGCTTCATTGTTAGATGCGTTAGGGAACGTCATCCGAAGGATGTACTTTAACTTGTCGCCTTCGGGTGATATGAGTACTACTCTGCGCCAGCTCCTTCCGATCTTTTGGACCCGTCAAAGTTCATGGTCCAGGTTCTCGACAAATCTGGAGGTCCTGTATTTTGCAACTCCATCCACTCTGCAATGAAGTCCGGCAGTATTTGCGACTTGATTGCTTTTCTTTTTTCATACGTGATGTCCCGAGGGGAAAGTTCTATTCCCCAAAGGGAGACACGACCCGTAGCTTCTGGGTTGTTCAGTATATTTGACAAGGGAGCTTCATTGACCACTATGATCGGATGTGCCGAAAAATAGTGGCGCAATTTCGTCTTTGTCGCGAACACTCCATATGCTATCTTTTGGTACTGAGGATACCTTTGTTTTGAGGGCGATAAAACTTCGCTAACGAAGTATACTGGCCTCTGCTGCCGTGGAGTTTTCCTTCTTCTTCCCTTTCAACAACTAGCACCGTGCTCACCACTTGGGGCGTGGCTGCGATATACAGCAGGAGAGGTTCCCTTTCTTTTGGCGCCACCAAAATTGGTGGTGTCGAGATTGTGCGCTTCAAATCCTCGAAAGCTCTGTCGGCTTCTTCGTTCCACTGGAATTTATCTCCTTGCTTTATCAAAGCGTAAAATGGTAACGCTTTTTCACCCAGCCTAGCGACGAATCTGCTCAAAGCTGCGACTCACCCAGTTAGCTGTTGTATCTCCTTCAACTTTGTTGGCTTCCTCATTGTTATGATAGCTTGTATTTTGTCGGGATTTGCTTCAATCCCTCTTGCTGAGACTAGAAACCCCAGAAGTTCTCCTGCTGGGACGCCAAAGGAACACTTCGTCGGGTTCAGCTTCAGGCAGAATTTGTCGAGGTTATCAAAAGTTTCTTTGAGATCCTCGATCAGCGTTGCCCCCTTTTTTGATGTTATGACGACATCATCAATGTATACTTGCACGTTCTTCCCGATCTGTGTCGCCAAACACTTCTGCATCATCCTCTGATATGTTGCTCCCGCATTTTTTAAACCAAAGGGCATTGTTCTGTAGCAAAACACGCCGTAAGGTGTAATAAACGCGGTCTTTACTTCATCTTCTTCTTTCAATCTGATGTGGTTATAACCAGAATATGCATCCAGGAAGGAAAGACGTTCACATCCAGCCGTGGAGTTGATAATTTGATCGATCCTCGGGAGGGGAAAGTGATCCTTTGGACAATGTTTATTGAGACACGTAAAGTCGACGCACATGCGAAGGACCTTAGTGTTTTTCTTCGGCACCGGACACGGGATTTGCTACCCATGTGGCTTCGTGAATATCTCTTTTATAAAACCAGCTTCTTGTAGTCGATTGATTTCTGACAGCATGGCTTTGCGGTTTGGTTCCGAAAAACGCCGCAAAGGTTGTTTGATTGGTCTCGCTAGTGGATCCAAGTTTAGGTGGTGCTCGGCAAGTTCCCTGGGTACTCCTGGCATGTCAGCTGGACACCATGCGAAGATTTTCCAGTGCTCACGGAGGAACTCGACGAGCGCGCTTTCCTATGCGATATCCATGTCGTTTGCGATAGATGTCGTCTTTTTCGGGTCTGTCGGGTGAATCTGCACCTCTTTTGAATTTTTCTCGGTACTGAAAGTTGATTCTTTGTTTGGCCTTCCAACGTCTGGTAGTACGTCGTAATCAGTCATGCTTTTTGACGCCAAGTACTCAGCTTGCATCCCGAAAGTTTCTGACAGCCGGTGAAAATCCTTGTCGCATTTATCGGCTAAGGCAAAGCTTCCTTTGACTGTGATTGGTCCCTTTGGCCCAGGCAACCTCCACAACAGGTATGTATAGTGTGGCACCGCCATAAATCTAGCATATGCTGGTCGTCCCAACAGAGCGTGGTACTGCGACGGAAAATCCACGACTTCAAATTCGAGCCTCTCGATTCTATAATTTTCTCGGGTCCCAAACTGAACGTCGAGATTGATCTTTCCCAATGGATAACTTGGTTTCTCCGGTGTGATGCCGTGGAACCTTGTGTCTGTTGGTTTCAAGTTTGCTAAGGATATGTTCATCTTCCTCAATGTATCTGCATACATAAGGTTCAAGCTGCTGCCGCCGTCTATGAACACTCGAGAGACATCAAATCCCGCGATAACTGCTGGCAGAATAAGTGCTGACTGCCCTGGTCGAGGAACTTGCTGCGGATGATCTGCTATTGTGAAGCCGATATCTTGTCCTGACCAATTAAGGTACTCAACTGTTGGTGGAGGCATTTTCTCTGCCATAAGCACCTGTCGTGAGATTACTTTCTGAGCTCTATTGGACGGCCTTCCCTTCTGAATCATCGACACTGCTCCATTGGAGTTAGGATCAACATAAGGTGGTGGTGCAGGTGCTGCCGCTATTCTGAGCTGATGCCGATTGTCGTCTGTGATCGCGGGAGGAGGCGGCAAGTGAATCTCGCTTCTAGGTTCTCGAGGATTTCTCTGTGCTGCCCGCGCGTTAGCGTTTTCTGCGTACCGCAACATTGCCTGAAAATTTCGACAGTCTTTCTGCAAGTGCCCTGACTGTCTTTTACCGTTGCTGTCGAGGAAAAAGTGCATCTGGCACGGTCCATTCATCATCTCTTCAGGGGACACGAAGGGTCTTGGGAACCTAGGCCCGCTATTTTGCCTGCTGCGTGAATCATCCCTGTTATCACCTCGCTGTTCATTGCTTCTCTGGTAATCATCTCTGTTGCTTCCTCCTGTATTTGTCCGAAAACCTGCCGAAATTTGTCCTGGAGCGTCATAGTTCTGGTACTGCCGAGGAAATCTTCGCCTCGGTTGATAGTTTCGACCACGGTCCCCCTCTGGCGACCTGTGTCGTTTGTTGTGGACAGCGTCTTCTCCATCTGCCCATTTATTTGCTATCTCCATTAACGCGGATACTGTCTTTGGATTGGTCCTTCCCAAATCCTCGACAAAATCTCCACGCCTGACTCCTGCGACAAACGCATCTATCGCTCTCTCGTCAGATATATTTTCTGCTAAATTTTTGATGATATTCCATCTTTGGATGTACTTTCTCATTGGCTCATCTGGCTTTTGTCGACATGCTCTCAACTCCTCTAACGACGCGGGTTTTTTGCACGTGGATCTGAAGTTCTTGACGAACACATCCTCGAAACTTTCCCAGCTGTCGATAGATCCTGGAGTGAGTTTCTTTATCCACGATCGTGCGGCTCCACTCAAATGCACCTGAATGCTTTGCATGGCTGTTGCCCTGGTTCCTCCCGTGAGCTTCACTGTCTCCAGATAGTCGACTAGCCAATCCTCTGGATCTTGAAGGCCGTCGAACTTTTTGAAATTATCGGGTAGCTTGAATCCTGAGGGGACTCGAGTTTTTCGGACTCTCCTCGTGAAGCATGGCAAGCCGCACATATCTTCGTCGTTAAGCTCCGGAGATTGCCGATGATCCCTTCTGCTTTGTCGTGCTCTGTCGACTCTTGCTTGTGCTGCCGTATCTCTTGCTCCACTTGGTCCTTCAGGGGCTGCCGCCGTTGCTGCTGCAGGTCGTGGACTATTTTGCCTTGCTGTTCCTTCGGGAGGCGTTGTAACGAACGCTGTCCCCATAGCTCCAACTCCTGCTATCGCCATATTGTATAGTGTTTCCCTTGGATCACCTGGAGGTGGTTTAGACGCGAGGATAAAAGCTTGTGTCGCCATATACCCAGCTTCTGGTGTCTTAGGGATAATGTTTCCTCTTGTGTCTATCGACATAAAGGACATGTCGAGGTTTTGAACCAAGTGCTCTCTTTCTGCTTCGGGTATGTGTTGTAACCTTGATCTTCCTCTGTTCCGAGCCTCCCTGTGGCTATCACCCGAAGTTCTAGATTGTCGACTCAGATCTGCCCTTCTCCTGCTGGATGCGTGAAGCTGCTTCCTTTCTCTGTTCAACTCAGCTGTCTGTTTTTCCAATTCCCTCGCAGCTCGTGCGAGCCTATATTGATATGCTTGCAATTCCTCTGGTGTGGCCGTGGTAGCCATTGGTTCTGTACCGTTCATAGCTCTCGCGGCTCTGTCCCACGCTGCTTGTGAAAGTTGAACTCTATCTCGCGGCTCTGGCCCGACGTATTTGTTGCCCAGGCCTTGTCGCAGATTGGAGGGATCGACGTATGGATTTCCCAGACTGTCGAAAGCCTCAGATGTCTCCTCTTGATCTTCAATGGCGTAAATCTGATGATACTTTGTACTCAGATCTACGTTGGGTTTGGTGACATCATCGTTGAGATTGATGAAGACCTTGCCTACTGTGATAGATTTGTCGATGAAGTCATAGCTGTCGACATTGCTTGAGCCATCGCTTATATATGAGTCCGCAGATGACTCAAACGACATGTCGTTGAAGATCTTGGCGAGTTTCTCTCTTGTTCTGGTGCTGATGTAGCGTGTCGCCGAGGTTTCTTCTTCTTCTGACTCGGTTGACGACTCATAGCTTGAAAAATCGGAATCGACCTTCGACGATCCCGACGAAATCGGAACCTCGACACGATACGATCCTTCCTTCTCGACGCGAAAGTGAAACCTTCCGAACGTCATCTCCATGGGCTCCGCCAGATACGCATATGCATCCAAACGGGAGGGTGGGTGAGGAACAAAATCGACAAGACCAGCAGCGATCTGTTTACCTCGATCCATTGTGTTGCTTGCAGTTGATGATGTCGAAGATCTTGAACGTGCCATCGAGATCAGATCCTTACGCCTCTAATTCCCACAGACGGCGCCAATTGACAAGGTATCAACTTGTCAATGCCTATGGATTGTAGGCTAGGGTTTAGTTGGAAGTAGAGGGTAAGTAGATCTCGAAGGTTTCAGCCGAAAAGTACTCGACGATTATGAAAACTAGGGTTTGTAGACAATGATTCGATCCTCTCTTCGTCCCTCGACTCCCCCTTTATATAGGAGGTGGAGCCGAGGGATTCGTGCTATACAAGTTACAGAGTCCGGGACGGTTTCTAACTCATCCCGCCAGATTACAAATAACACTTCCTATTACAACTCTTGACTTTCCTTGATATATCTTGGGCTCCCGAATCTTCTTATTCTTCGGGTAGTGGGCCTTCAGTAAACCCCGGGTACTATCTTCGGCAGGCCCATTTGGGATGCCTATGTCACTTGTAACTCCAAGAGGGAGTATTTATGCTCGATAGTGGGTTCATGTCTCCGTGAATCTGGGGGAGTGACAGCAACCTCTAAGATTATGGATGTGTTGTTGCCACTAGGGATAAAACATTGATGCTATGTTCGAGGATATAGTTATTGATTACATTACGCACCATACTTAATGCAATTGTCTGTTGTTTACAACTTAATACCGGAAGGGGTTCGGATGATAACCTGAAAGTGGACTTTTTAGGCATAGATGCATGCTGGATAGCGGTCTATGTACTTTGTCGTAATTCCCAATTAAATCTCACAATACTCATCATGTCATGTATGTGCATTGTCATGCCCTCTCTATTTGTCAATTGCCCAACTGTAATTTGTTTACCCAATATGCTATTTCTTATGGGAGAGACACCTCTAGTGAACTGTGGACCCCGGTCCATTCTTTTACATCGAATACAATCTACTGCAATACTGTTTTACTGTTCTCTGCAAACAATCATCATCCACACTATACATCTAATCCTTTGTTACAGCAAGCCAGTGAGATTGACAACCTCACTGTTTCGTTGGGCAAAGTACTTTTGGTTGTGTTGTGCAGGTTCCACGTTGGCGCCGGAATCCCTGGTGTTGCGCCGCACTACACTCCGTCACCAACAACCTTCAACGTGCTTCTTGGCTCCTACTGGTTCGATAAACCTTGGTTTCTTACTGAGGGAAAACTTGCTGCTGTACACATCATACCTTCCTCTTGGGGTTCCCAACGGACGAGTGCTTTACCGTCACAAGGAAGCTACAACTCCCACGTCAACAGCTCTGTCCTGGGTAGCAGCTCTTTTTCTGGCGCCGTTGCCGGGGAACGAAGGAAAGCTACACCATTTCCTCCCTCGTCAACTACACGCCAGCAAATCTTTTTCTGGCGCCGTTGCCGGGGAGATCAAGACACGCTGCAAGGGGAGTCTTCACATCGCAATCTCTTTACTTTGTTTTTGTCTTGCTTTATTTTATTTACTACTTTGTTTGCTACATTATATCAAAATACAAAAAAATTAGTTGCTAGTTTTACTTTATTTACTATCTTGTTCTCCATATTAAAAACACAAAAAATTAGTTACTTGTTTTACTTTACTTAATATCATGCAAGTTTTTATTTCACTAGTTAAGCATAATGGAAAACAACAAAAATATGAGAGATCTTTATGAACTTTATCTTGAATTAGGACATGATGTGTTTGAAGAGAGAATTAAAAAACCCATGGAACTTTATATGCATGCTAATGGGAATGTTATTACTATGAATGCTTTGAACACCATTGTTGCTAATGCTATGGAAAATTCTAAGCTTGGGGAAGCTGGTTCTGATGAGCATGATCTTTTTAGTCCCCCAAGCATCGAGGAGAAAATTTTCTTTTATGATTACAATATGCCTCCTATATATGATGATAGCCACTTTGTTGAATTTGCTCCCACTATTACTAATAAAATTGATTATGCTTATGTGGAGAGTAATAATTTTATGCATGAGACTCATGATAAGAATGCTTTATGTGATAGTTATATTGTTGAGTTTGCTCATGATGCTACTGAAAGTTATTATGAGAGAGGAAAATATGGTTATAGAAATTTTCATGTTACTAAAATGCCTCTCTATGTGCTGAATTTTTTTAAGCTACACTTGTTTTATCTTTCTATGCTTGTTGCATTATGCTTCTTGAACTTGTTTATTTACAAGATTCCTTTTAATAGGAAGCATGTTAGACTTAAGTGTGTTTTGAATTTTCCTCTTGATGCTCTCTTTTGCTTCAAATACTATTTCTTATGAGTGCATCATTAAAACTGCTGAGCCCATCTTAATGGCTATAAAGAAAGAACTTCTTGGGAGATAACCCATGTGTTATTTTGCTACAGTACTTTGTTTTATATTTGAGTCTTGGAAGTTGTTTACTACTGTAGCAACCTCTCCTTATCTTAGTTTTATTGCATTGTTGTGCCAAGTAAAGTCTCTAATAAAAGTATGATACTAGATTTGGATTACTGCGCAGAAACAGTTTTCTTTGCTGTCACGAATCTGGGGCTAATTCTCTGTAGGAAACTCAGAAAATTATGCCAATTTACGTGAGTGATCCTCAGATACGTACGCAACTTTCATTAGTTTTAAGTTTTTTCATTTGAGCAAGTCTGGTGCCTGTTAGAAATTCGTCTTTACAAACTGTTCTGTTTTTGACAGATTCTGCCTTTTATTTTGCATTGCCTGTTTTGTCATGCTTGATGGATTTCTTTATTCCATTGACTTTCAGTAGCTTTGTGCAATGTCCAGAAGTATAAAAAATGATTGTGTCACCTCTGAATATGTGAATTTTAATTGTGCACTAACCCTCTAACGAGTTGCTTTAAGTTTGGTGTGGAGGAAGTTTTCAAGGATCAAGAGAGGAGGATGATATACACCATGATCAAGGAGAGTGAAAGCTCTAAGCTTGGGGATGCCCCGGTGGTTCACCCCAGCATATATTAAGAAGACTCAAGCGTCTAAGATTGGGGATGCCCAAGGCATCCCCTTCTTCATCGACAACATTCTCAGGTTCCTCCCCTGAAACTATATTTTTATTCCGTCACATCTTATGTACTTTGCTTGGAGCGTCTGTTTGTTTTTTTTTTTTGTTTGAATAAAATGGATCCTAGCATTCATTGTATGGGAGAGAGACATGCTCCGCTGTAGCATATGGACAAGTATGTCCTTAGGCTTTACTCATAGTATTCATGGCGAAGTTTCTTCTTCGTTAAATTGTTATATGGTTGGAATTGGAAAATGATATATGTGGTAATTGGTATAACACCTTGAATAATGTGATACTTGGCAATTGTTGTACTCATGTTTAAGCTATTGCATCATATACTTTGCACCTATTAATGAAGAAATACATAGAGCATGCTAAAATCTGATTTGCATGTTTGGTTTCTCTAAGGTCTAGATAATTTCTAGTATTGAGTTTGAACAACAAGGAAGACGGTATAGAGTCTTATAATGTTTACAATATGTCTTTTATGTGAGTTTTGCTGTACCGCTTCATCCTTGTGTTTGTTTCAAATAACCTTGCTAGCCTAAACCTTGTATCGAGAGGGAATACTTCTCATGCATCCAAAATCCTTGAGCCAACCACTATGCCATTTGTGTCCACCATACCTACCTACCACATGGTATTTCTCCGCCATTCCAAAGTATATTGCTTGAGTGCTACCTTTAAAATTTCCATTCTTTACCTTTACAATATATAGCTCATGGGACAAATAGCTTAAAAACTATTGTGGTATTGAATATGTACTTATGCACTTTATCTCTTATTAAGTTGCTTGTTGTGCGATAACCATGTTTCTGGGGACGCCATCAATTACTCTTTGTTGAATATCATGTGAGTTGCTATGCATGTCCGTCTTGTCTGAAGTAAGAGAGGTCTACCACCTTATGATTAAGCATGCATATTGTTAGAGAAGAACATTGGGCCGCTAACTAAAGCCATGATCCACGGTGGAAGTTTCAGTTTTGGACATATATCCTCAATCTCATATGAGAACATTAACTGTTGTTACATGCTTATGCATTAAAGAGGAGTCCATTATCTGTTGTCTATGTTGTCCCGGTATGGATGTCTAAGTTGAGAATAACCAAAAGCGAGAAATCCAATGCGAGCTTTCTCCTTAGACCTTTGTACAGGCGGCATAGAGGTACCCCATTGTGACACTTGGTTAAAACATGTGTATTGCGATGATCCGGTAGTCCAAGCTAATTAGGACAAGGTGCGGACACTATTAGTATACTATGCATGAGGCTTGCAACTTGTAGGAGATAACTTACATAACTCATATGCTTTATTACTACCGTTGACAAAATTGTTTCTTGTTTTCAAAATAAAAGCTCTAGCACAAATATAGCAATCGATGCTTTCCTCTTTGAAGGACCATTCTTTTACTTTTATTGTTGAGTCAGTTCACCTATTTCTCTCTATCTTAAGAAGCAAACACTTGTGTGAACTGTGCATTGATTCCTACATACTTGCATATTGCACTTGTTATATTACTCTATGTTGACAATATCCATGAGATATACATGTTACAAGTTGAAAGCAACCGCTGAAACTTCATCTTCTTTTGTGTTGCTTCAATACCTTCTACTTTGAAATTATTACTTTATGAGTTAACTCTTATGCAAGACTTATTGATGCTTGTCTTTAAGTACTATTCATGAAAAGTCTTTGCTTTATGATTCAGTTGTTTACTCATGTCATTTACCATTGTTTTGATCGCTGCATTCATTACATGTGCTTACAATAGTATGATCAAGATTATGTTGGTAGCATTGTCACTTAAGAAATTATCTTTGTTATCGTTTACCTACTCGGGACGAGTAGGAACTAAGCTTGGGGATGCTTGATACGTCTCAAACGTATCTATAATTTCTTATGTTCCATGCTACTTTTATGATGATACTCACATGTTTTATACACATTATATGTCATTATTATGCATTTTCCTGCACTAACCTATTAACGAGATGCCGAAGAGTCAGTTGCTGTTTTCTGCTGTTTTTGGTTTCAGAAATCCTAGTAAGGAAATATTCTCGGAATTGGACGAAATCAACGCCCAGGGTCCTATTTTTGGACGAAGCTTCCAGAACACCTGAGGGGAAAGGAAGTGGGGCCACGAGGCGCCGCCACAACAGGGCGGCGCGGCCTAGGGCTTGGCCGCGCGGCCCTGGCGTGTGGGGCCCTCGTGTGGCCCCCCGCGTTGCCCTTCCGCCTACTTAAAGCCTTCGTCGAGAAACCCCCAATACCGAGAGCCACGATACGAGAAAACATACTGAGACGCCGCCGCCGCCAATCCCATCTCGGGGGATTCTGGAGATCACCTCCGGCACCCTGCCGGAGAGGGGAATCATCTCCCGGAGGACTCTACACCGCCATGGTCGCCTCCGTATTGATGAGTGAGTAGTTCACCCCTGGACTATGGGTCCATAGCAGTAGCTAGATGGTTGTCTTCTCCCCGTTGTGCTTCATTGTCTGATCTTGTGAGCTGCCTATCATGATCAAGATCATCTATCTGTAATGCTACATGTGTGTTTGTTGGGATCCGATGAATAGAGAATACTATGTTATGTTGATTATCTATCTATGTGTTGTTTATGATCTTGCATGCTCTCCGTTGCTAGTAGAGGCTCTGGCCAAGTCATTGCTTGTAACTCCAAGAGGGAGTATTTATGCTCGATAGTGGGTTCATGTCTCCGTGAATCTGGGGGAGTGACAGCAACCTCTAAGATTATGGATGTGTTGTTGCCACTAGGGATAAAACATTGATGCTATGTTCGAGGATATAGTTATTGATTACATTACGCACCATACTTAATGCAATTGTCTGTTGTTTACAACTTAATACCGGAAGGGGTTCGGATGATAACCTGAAAGTGGACTTTTTAGGCATAGATGCATGTGATGGCGTGTAACTCACACGTTCGTTGGGAACCCCAAGAGGAAGGTATGATGCGCACAGCAGCAAGTTTTCCCTCAGAAAGAAACCAAGGTTTATCGAACCAGGAGGAGCCAAGAAGCACGTTGAAGGTTGATGGCGGCGGGATGTAGTGCGGCGCAACACCAGAGATTCCGGCGCCAACGTGGAACCTGCACAACACAACCAAAGTACTTTGCCCCAACGAAACAGTGAGGTTGTCAATCTCACCGGCTTGCTGTAACAAAGGATTAACCGTATTGTGTGGAAGATGATTGTTTGCAGAAAACAGTAGAACAAGTATTGCAGTAGATTGTATTTCAGTAAAGAGAATTGGACCGGGGTCCACAGTTCACTAGAGGTGTCTCTCCCATAAGACGAACAACATGTTGGGTGAACAAATTACAGTTGGGCAATTGACAAATAAAGAGAGCATGACCATGCACATACATATCATGATGATTATAGTGAGATTTAATTTGGGCATTACGACAAAGTACATAGACCGCCATCCAACTGCATCTATGCCTAAAAAGTCCACCTTCAGGTTATCATCCGAACCCCCTCCAGTATTAAGTTGCAAAGCAACAGACAATTGCATTAAGTATGGTGCGTAATGTAATCAACAACTACATCCTTAGACATAGCATCAATGTTTTATCCCTAGTGGCAACAGCACAACACAACCTTAGAACTTTCATCCTTTGTCCCCGGGTGTCAATGCAGGCATGAACCCACTATCGAGCATAAGTACTCCCTCTTGGAGTTACAAGCATCTACTTGGCCAGAGCATCTACTAGTAACGGAAAGCATGCAAGATCATAAACAACACGTAGATATAACTTTGATAATCAACATAACAAGTATTCTCTATTCATCGGATCCCAACAAACGCAACATATAGAATTACAGATAGATGATCTTGATCATGTTAGGCAGCTCACAAGATCCGACAATGATAGCACAATGGGGAGAAGACAACCATCTAGCTACTGCTATGGACCCATAGTCCAGGGGTAGACTACTCACTCATCACTCCGGAGGCGACCATGGCGGTGTAGAGTCCTCCGGGAGATGAATCCCCTCTCCGGCAGGGTGCCGGAGGCGATCTCCTGGATCCCCCGAGATGGGATCGGCGGTGGCGGCATCTCAGTATGTTTTCTCGTATCGTGGCTCTCGGTACTGGGGGTTTCGTCACGGGGGCTATTTGTAGGCGGAAGGGCAGGTCAAGAGGCGGCACGGGGGGCCCACACCATAGGGCCACGCGGCCAAGGGGGGGGGCCGCGCCGCCCTAGGGTTTGGCCACCCCGTGGCCCCTCTTCGTCTCTCCTTCGGACTTCTGGAAGCTTCGTGGAAAAATAGGCCCCTGGGCTTTGATTTTGTCCAATTCCGAGAATATTTCGTTACTAGGATTTCTGAAACCAAAAACAGCAGAAAACAAGAATCGGCACTTCGGCATCTTGTTAATAGGTTAGTTCCAGAAAATGCACGAATATGACATAAAGTGTGCATAAAACATGTAGATAACATCAATAATGTGGCATGGATCATAAGAAATTATCGATACGTCGGAGACGTATCAGCATCCCCAAGCTTAGTTCTGCTCGTCCCGAGCAGGTAAAACGATAACACAGATAATTTCTGGAGTGACATGCCATCATAATCTTGATCATACTATTTGTAAAGCATATGTAATGAATGCAGCGATCAAAACAATGTATATGACATGAGTAAACAAGTGAATCATAAAGCAAAGACTTTTCATGAATAGCACTTCAAGACAAGCATCAATAAGTCTTGCATAAGAGTTAACTCATAAAGCAATAATTCAAAGTAAAAGCATTGAAGCAACACAAAAGAAGATTAAGTTTCAGCGGTTGCTTTCAACTTGTAACATGTATATCTCATGGATATTGTCAACATAGAGTAATATAATAAGTGCAATAAGCAAATATGTAGGAATCAATGCATAGTTCACACAAGTGTTTGCTTCTTGAGGTGGAGAGAAATAGGTGAACTGACTCAACATTGAAAAGTAGAAGAATGGACCTCATAGAGGAAAAGCATCGATTGCTATATTTGTGCTAGAGCTTTGATTTTGAAAACATGAAACAATTTTGTCAACGGTAGTAATAAAGCATATGCATTATGTAAATTATATCTTATAAGTTGCAAGCCTCATGCATAGTGTACTAATAGTGCCCGCACCTTGTCCTAATTAGCTTGGACTACCGGATCATCACAATGCACTGTTTTTACCAAGTGTCACAAAGGGGTACCTCTATGCCGCCTGTACAAAGGTCTAAGGAGAAAGCTCGCATTGGATTTCTCGCTATTGATTATTCTTCAACTTAGACATCCATACCGGGACAACATAGACAACAGATAATGGACTCCTCTTTTATGCATAAGCATGTAACAACAATTAATAATTTTCTCATTTGAGATTGAGGATATATGTCCAAAACTGAAACTTCCACCATGGATCATGGCTTTAGTTAGCGGCCCAATGTTCTTCTCTAACATATGCATGCTTAACCATAAGGTGGTAGATCTCTCTTACTTCAGACAAGACGGACATGCATAGCAACTCACATGAAATTCAACAATGAATAGTTGATGGCGTCCCCAGTGAACATGGTTATCGCACAACAAGCAACTTAATAAGAGATAAAGTGCATAATTACATATTCAATACCACAATAGTTTTTTAAGCTATTTGTCCCATGAGCTATATATTGTAAAGGTAAAGAATGGAAATTTTAAAGGTAGCACTCAAGCAATATACTTTGGAATGGCGGAGAAATACCATGTGGTAGGTAGGTATGGTGGACACAAATGGCATAGTGGTTGGCTCAAGTATTTTGGATGCATGAGAAGTATTCCCTCTCGATACAAGGTTTAGGCTAGCAAGGTTTATTTGAAACAAACACAAGGATGAACCGGTGCAGCAAAACTCACATAAAAGACATATTGAAAACATTATAAGACTCTACACCGTCTTCCTTGTTGTTCAAACTCAATACTAGAAATTATCTAGACCTTAGAGAAACCAAATATGCAAACCAAATTTTAGCATGCTCTATGTATTTCTTCATTAATGGGTGCAAAGCATATGATGCAAGAGCTTAATCATGAGCACAACAATTGCCAAGTATCACATTACCCAAGACATTTATAGCAATTACTACATGTATCATTTTCCAATTCCAACCATATAACAATTTAACGAAGGAGAAACTTCGCCATGAATACTATGAGTAGAAACCAAGGACATACTTGTCCATATGCTACAGCGGAGCGTGTCTCTCTCCCATAAAGTGAATGCTAGGATCCATTTTATTCAAACAAAACAAAAAACAAAATAAACCGACGCTCCAAGAAAAAGCACATAAGATGTGATGGAATAAAAATATAGTTTCAGGGGAGGAACCTGATAATGTTGTCGATGAAGAAGGGGATGCCTTGGGCATCCCCAAGCTTAGACGCTTGAGTCTTCTTGATATATGCAGGGGTGAACCACCGGGGCATCCCCAAGCTTAGAGTTTTCACTCTCCTTGATCATGTTGCATCATACTCCTCTCTTGATCCTTGAAAACTTCCTCCACACCAAACTCGAAACAACTCATTAGAGGGTTAGTGCACAATATAAATTGACATATTCAGAGGTGACACAATCATTCTTAACACTTCTGGACATTTCATAATGCTACTGGACATTAGTGGATCAAAGAAATTCATCCAACATAGCAAAAGAGGCAATGTGAAATAAAAGGCAGAATCTGTCAAAACAGAACAGTTCGTATTGACGAATTTTAAAATGGCATCAGACTTGCTCAAATGAAAATGCTCAAATTTAATGAAAGTTGCGTACATATCTGAGGATCACTCACGTAAATTGGCATAATTTTCTGAGTTACCTACAGAGGGATTTTTCCCAGATTCGTGACAGCAAAGAAATCTGGAACTGCGCAGTAATCCAAATCTAGTACTTACTTTTCTATCAACGGCTTAACTTGGCACAACAAAACACAAAACTAAGATAAGGAGAGGTTGCTACAGTAGTAAACAACTTCCAAGATACAAAATAAAAACAAAGTACTGTAGGTAAAAACATGGGTTGTCTCCCATAAGCGCTTTTCTTTAACGCCTTTCAGCTAGGCGCAGAAAGTGTGTATCAAGTATTATAAAGAGATGAAGTGTCAACCTTACTTTGGGCTTTACCCTTACCTTTCTTATTGTTTTTCTTTCCCTTGGGTTTATGAAATATATGATTTCCCCCCGGTATAGAGGTGAATTTCAGAGTGCCTTCTCCAACATCAATGACTGCTCTCAATAGTTTCAGCAGGGATCTTCCGAGTGTGAGTTTTCCTGTTTCAATAACAAGATAATCAATGGATATTGTCCTTCCAAGAATGGTTGTATGCACACCTGCGGCTATTCCTTTAGGAATTATAGTAGAGTTATCAATGAGAGTTATTTCTTCTCCTCCTTCATCAACTCCCCAAAGTTTTAAAGATTTATAAATACTTTCAGGCATAAGGCAAAATTCATACATAATATCACAGTAGGCATGGAGAGTTCGATCACCAATAACAATTTTAACAGCAGGATCCCACAATGAGAGTTTAGAATTCACTAAAACTTGTTCAAGACGATTACGAACGTGGCAATAGTTATCATCCAAGCGAGATGTACTTATCTCGAGATTGTTTAATCTACTATATATGCTAGTGAGGGCTGAATCAAAGTTATTAGCTGAATCATGTGATGCAACCAACTTCTTTATGGCATTAAAAGCTTGATCCCCATTGCAATGAAGGAAATCTCCTCCCACTAAAGTATCCAAAGCATATCTATAACGAACCATAAGACCAAAATAAAAATTACTAAGGAGCAAACTTAGAGTCATTTGAGGTTCAGTTTTTCGATAAGAAGTAAAAATTCTAGACCAAGCATCCTTAAAACTCTCCTCATCCCCTTGTTTAAAAGTGAAGACTAATTCTTCGGGCAAAGAAGTAACAGGTTCAGAGCTAGACATGGTAACAAAAGTGACTAATTTTTTTTTTGTATTTTTAATATAGAGTGCAAGACAATAAATAAAGCAAACTAGATAAAGTAATTGCAAGTAAACTAATTTTTTTTTGTGTTTTTGATATAGCAAACAAGATAGCAAATAAAGTAAAACTAGAAACTAATTTTTTTGTATTTTGATTTAGTGCAGCAAACAAAGTAGTAAATAAAACTAAGCAAGAAAAAAACAAAGTAAAGAGATTGAGAAGTGGAGACTCCCCTTGCAGCGTGTCTTGATCTCCCCGGCAACGGCGCCAGAAAATACGCTTGATGGCGTGTAACTCACACGTTCGTTGGGAACCCCAAGAGGAAGGTATGATGCGCACAGCAGCAAGTTTTCCCTCAGAAAGAAACCAAGGTTTATCGAACCAGGAGGAGCCAAGAAGCACGTTGAAGGTTGATGGCGGCGGGATGTAGTGCGGCGCAACACCAGAGATTCCGGCGCCAACGTGGAACCTGCACAACACAACCAAAGTACTTTGCCCCAACGAAACAGTGAGGTTGTCAATCTCACCGGCTTGCTGTAACAAAGGATTAACCGTATTGTGTGGAAGATGATTGTTTGCAGAAAACAGTAGAACAAGTATTGCAGTAGATTGTATTTCAGTAAAGAGAATTGGACCGGGGTCCACAGTTCACTAGAGGTGTCTCTCCCATAAGACGAACAGCATGTTGGGTGAACAAATTACAGTTGGGCAATTGACAAATAAAGAGAGCATGACCATGCACATACATATCATGATGATTATAGTGAGATTTAATTTGGGCATTACGACAAAGTACATAGACCGCCATCCAACTGCATCTATGCCTAAAAAGTCCACCTTCAGGTTATCATCCGAACCCCCTCCAGTATTAAGTTGCAAAGCAACAGACAATTGCATTAAGTATGGTGCGTAATGTAATCAACAACTACATCCTTAGACATAGCATCAATGTTTTATCCCTAGTGGCAACAGCACAACACAACCTTAGAACTTTCATCCTTGTCCCGGTGTCAATGCGAGCATGAACCCACTATCGAGCATAAGTACTCCCTCTTGGAGTTACAAGCATCTACTTGGCCAGAGCATCTACTAGTAACGGAAAGCATGCAAGATCATAAACAACACGTAGATATAACTTTGATAATCAACATAACAAGTATTCTCTATTCATCGGATCCCAACAAACGCAACATATAGAATTACAGATAGATGATCTTGATCATGTTAGGCAGCTCATAAGATCCGACAATGATAGCACAATGGGGAGAAGACAACCATCTAGCTACTGCTATGGACCCATAGTCCAGGGGTAGACTACTCACTCATCACTCCGGAGGCGACCATGGCGGTGTAGAGTCCTCCGGGAGATGAATCCCCTCTCCGGCAGGGTGCCGGAGGCGATCTCCTGGATCCCCCGAGATGGGATCGGCGGCGGCGGCGTCTCAGTATGTTTTCTCGTATCGTGGCTCTCGGTACTGGGGGTTTCGTCACGGGGGCTATTTGTAGGCGGAAGGGCAGGTCAAGAGGCGGCATGGGGGGCCCACACCATAGGGCCGCGCGGCCAAGGGGGGGGGGCCGCGCCGCCCTAGGGTTTGGCCACCCCGTGGCCCCTCTTCGTCTCTCCTTCGGACTTCTGGAAGCTTCGTGGAAAAATAGGCCCCTGGGCTTTGATTTCGTCCAATTCCGAGAATATTTCGTTACTAGGATTTCTGAAACCAAAAACAGCAGAAAACAGCAACTGGCACTTCGGCATCTTGTTAATAGGTTAGTTCCAGAAAATGCACGAATATGACATAAAGTGTGCATAAAACATGTAGATAACATCAATAATGTGGCATGGATCATAAGAAATTATCGATACGTCGGAGACGTATCAGCATGCTGGATAGCGGTCTATGTACTTTGTCGTAATGCCCAATTAAATCTCACAATACTCATCATGTCATGTATGTGCATTGTCATGCCCTCTCTATTTGTCAATTGCCCAACTGTAATTTGTTTACCCAATATGCTATTTCTTATGGGAGAGACACCTCTAGTGAACTGTGGATCCCGGTCCATTCTTTTACATCGAATACAATCTACTGCAATACTGTTTTACTGTTCTCTGCAAACAATCATCATCATCCACACTATACATCTAATCCTTTGTTACAGCAAGCCGGTGAGATTGACAACATCACTGTTTCGTTGGGGCAAAGTACTTTTGGTTGTGTTGTGCAGGTTCCACGTTGGCGCCGGAATCCCTGGTGTTGCGCCGCACTACACTCCGTCACCAACAACCTTCAACGTGCTTCTTGGCTCCTACTGGTTCGATAAACCTTGGTTTCTTACTGAGGGAAAACTTGCTGTTGTACACATCATACCTTCCTCTTGGGGTTCCCAACGGACGAGTGCTTTACCGTCACAAGGAAGCTACAACTCCCACGTCAACAGCTCTGTCCTGGGTAGCACCAGCAAACATTTTTCTGGCACCGTTGCCGGGGAGATCAAGACACGCTGCAAGGGGAGTCTCCCACTTCCAATCTCTTTACTTTGTTTTTGTCTTGCTTTACTTTATTTTATTTACTGCTTTGTTTGATTTCTTATATCAAAATACAAAAAAAATTAGTTACTTGCTTTACTTTATTTACTGTCTTGTTTGCGTTCTCTATATCAAAAACACAAAAAAATTAGTTACTTGCATTTACTTTATCTAGTTTGCTTTATTTACTATTGCTAAAATGGGTACTTCTGAAAATACTAAGTTGTGTGACTTCACTAGCACAAATAATAATGATTTCCTATGCACACCTATTGCTCCACCTGCTACTACGGCAGAATTTTTTGAAATTAAACCTGCTTTACTGAATCTTGTTATGAGAGAGTAATTTTCTGGTGTTAGTTCTGATGATGCTGCCGCCCATCTTAATAATTTTGTTGAACTTTGTGAAATGCAAAAGTATAAGGATGTAGATGGTGACATTATAAAATTAAAATTGTTTCCTTTCTCCTTAAGAGGAAGAGCTAAAGATTGGTTGCTATCTTTGCCTAAGAATAGTATTGATTCATGGACTAAATGTAAGGATGCTTTCATTGGTAGATATTATCCTCCTGCTAAAATTATATCTTTGAGAAGTAGCATAATGAATTTTAAGCAATTGGATAATGAGCATGTTGCTCAAGCATGGGAAAGAATGAAATCTTTGGTTAAAAATTGCCCTACCCATGGACTGACTACTTGGATGATTGATGACCCACAAGTATAGGGGATCGCAGCGGTCTTCGAGGGTAGTATAACCCAATTTATTGATTTGACACAAGGGAAGACAAAGAATACTTGGAAGCCTTAACAGCGGAGTTGTCAATTCAGCTGCACCTGGAAACAGACTTGCTCGCAAGAGTTTATCAGTAGTAACAGTTTTATAGCAGTAGCAGTAGTAAAATAACAGCAGCAGAGTAACAAAGACAGCAGTAGTAATTATAGTAAACAGCAGGATTAAAATACTGTAGGCACAGGGATGGATGACGGGCGTTGCATGGATGAGAGAAACTCATGTAACAATCATAGCAGGGCATTTGCAGATAATAATAAAACGGTGTCGAAGTACAAAGCAATCAATAGGCATGTGTTCCAATTATAGTCGTACGTGCTCGCAATGAGAAACTTGCACAACATCTTTTGTCCTACCAGCCGGTGGCAGCCGGGCCTCAAGGGAAACTACTGGATATTAAGGTACTCCTTTTAATAGAGTACCGGAGCAAAGCATTAACACTCCGTGAACACATGTGATCCTCACATCACTACCATCCCCTCCGGTTGTCCCGATTCTTGTCACTTCGGGGCCATTGGTTCCGGACAGCGACATGTGTATACAACTTGCAGGTAAGATCATAAACAATGAATATCATGATGAAACAATAACATGTTCAGATCTGAGATCATGGCACTCGGGCCCTAGTGACAAGCATTAAGCATAACAAGTTGCAACAATATCATCAAAGTACCAATTACGGACACTAGGCACTATGCCCTAACAATCTAACACTATTACATGACCAATCTCATCCAATCCCTACCATCCCCTTTAGCCTACAGCGGGGGAATTACTCACACATGGATGGGGGAAACATTGCTGGTTGATGGAGAGGCGTTGGTGGTGATGGCGGTGATGATCTCCTCCAATTCCCCGTCCCGGCGGAGTGCCAGAACGGAGACTTCTGGCTCCTGCGGCGGAGTTTCACGATGTGGCGGCGTTCTGGAGGGTTTCTGGCGACTTCGACTTCTCCCCGTGCGTTTTTAGGTCGAGGCCGATAAATAGTCCAAAGGAGGGCGTCGGAGGCCGACCGAGGGGGCCACACCACCAGGCCACGCGGCCCCCCCTTGGCCGCGCCGCCAGGTGGTGTGGGGCCCTCGGGCCTCCACCTTACTTCTCCTTCTGGCTCCGTCAGTATTCTGGGAAAATAGGGCCTTCTGCATAAATTCCGAGGATTTTCCCGAAAGTTGGATTTCTGCACAAAAACGAGACACCAGAACAGTTCTGCTGAAAACAGCGTTAGTCCGCGTTAGTTGCATCCAAAATACACAAATTAGAGGCAAAACAATAGCAAAAGTGTTCGGGAAAGTAGATACGTTTTGGACGTATCAATGATCATCCAAACCTTTTATGCAGGATTGATTTTTTCTTCGCGAAACCTATTGGATTCAGCTGCTGGAGGTACTTTTATGTCCATCACTCTAGGCGCCGCAACAAAGCTTCTTGATGATATGATGATTAACTACTCTGAATGGCACACGGAAAGAGCTCCACAAGGTAAGAAGGTAAATTCTGTTGAAGAAACCTCCTCCTTGAGTGATAAGATTGATGCTATTATGTCTATGCTCGTGAATGGTAGAACTAATGTTGATCCTAATAATGTTCCTTTAGCTTCATTGGTTGCTCAAGAAGAGCATGTTGATGTGAACTTCATTAAAAATAATAATTTCAACAACAATGCTTATAGGAATAATTCTGGTAACAACTATAGGCCATATCCTTCTAATAATAGTAATGGTTATGGTAATTCTTATGGTAATTCTTACAACAATAATAGGAGTGTACCCTCTGGTCTTGAAGCCATGCTTAAAGAATTTATTAGTACACAAACTGCTTTTAACAAAACTGTTGAAGAAAAGCTTGGTAAAATTGATATTCTTGCTTCTAAAGTTGATAGTCTTGCTGCTGATGTTGATCTTTTAAAATTGAAAGTTATGCCTAA
Organism: Lolium perenne; assembly: GCF_019359855.2. NCBI lineage: Eukaryota > Viridiplantae > Streptophyta > Magnoliopsida > Poales > Poaceae > Lolium > Lolium perenne. The sequence goes on from NC_067249.2 coordinate 257,511,835, forward strand.
TGAAACTAAAGATATTAAGTCATTTGCTACAGCAAACGCCATCCAAGTTCGAATTAATGAGAATATTAGATTGATGGCTGAATTGCATGCTAGGTGGGAAAGAGAAGAAAATGCTAAAGAGAATAATGTAGCTAAAGTTTGGACTATTACCACCACTAGTAATGTTGATGCTTCACATGTTGCTACACCTCCTACTATAGATGATAAAATAATTGGTGTTGGCAATGTTTCTACTCCTATTGCAAAGCGTGCAAAACTGCTTGAAACTGCTAAAACTGCTGAAACTGCCTGTGATAAAACTGCTGAAATTTTTCAAAATATTGGGGACAATGATCCCATTGCTGTAGATCATAATGGTTTAGATTTTGATGATTGTCACATCTCTGAAGTTATAAAGTTCTTACAAAAACTTGCTAGAAGTCCTAATGCTAGTGCTATAAATTTGGCTTTTACAAAACATATTACAAATGGTCTCATTAAAGCTAGAGAAGATAAATTAAAACTTGAAACTTCTATTCCTAGGAAGTTGGAAGATGGTTGGGAGCCCATCATTAAGATGAAGGTCAATTTCCTCTCAAGAAAGGTATGGAACACTTCCCTAGAAAGAGAATGAAGTTACCTTTTGATTATATTATTAGAACAAATTATGATGTTGATACTTCATCTCTTGATAATACTTGATTCACACTTTCTGCGCCTAGCTGAAAGGCGTTAAAGAAAAGCGCTTATGGGAGACAACCCATTATTTTACTTCTGCACTTTTGTTTTATATTTGAGTCTTGGAAGTTGTTACTACTGTAGCAACCTCTCCTTATCTTTATTTTATTGCATTGTTGTGCCAAGTAAAGTCTTTGATAGTAAAGATGATACTAGATTTGGATTACTGCGCAGAAACAGAATTCTTACTGCCACGAAATTGAGTAGCCCCGTCTGTAGGTAACTCAGAAAAATCTTCCAATTTACGTGCGTGATCCTCAGATATATACGCAACTTTCATTCAATTTGAGCATTTTCATCTGAGCAAGTTAAGTGCCCCAGAAAAATTCGTCTTTACGTACTGCTCTGTTTTGACAGATTCTGCCTTTTATTTCGCATTGCCTGTTTTGCTATGTTTGATGGATTTCTTTGTTCCATTAACTTTCAGTAGCTTTGTGCAATGTCCAGAAGTGTTAAGAATGATTATGTCACCTCTGAATATGTGAATTTATGATTATGCACTAACCCTCTAATGAGTTTGTTTTGAGTTTGGTGTGGAGGAAGTTTTCAAGGATCAAGAGAGGAGGATGATACAATATGATCAAGGAGAGTGAAAACTCTAAGCTTGGGGATGCCCCCGTGGTTCATCCCTGCATATTTCAAGAAGACTCAAGCATCTAAGCTTGGGGATGCCCAAGGCACCCCCTTCTTCATCGACAACTTATCAGGTCACCTCTAGTGAAACTATATTTTTACTCCGTCATATCTTATGTGCTTTACTTGGAGCGTCTTTATGTTTTTATTTTGTTTTGTTTGAATAAAATCGGATCCTAGCATTCTTTATGTGGGAGAGAGACATGATCCACTGTTGCATATGAACACATGTGTTCTTAGCTTTACTCCTAATGTTCATGGCGACGGTTGAAACTGCTTCGTTCATTGTTATATGGTTGGAAACAGAAAATGCCGCATGTGGTAATTGGTATAATGTCTTGAATAATTTGATACTTGGCAATTGTTGTGCTCAAATAGATCATGTTTAAGCTCTTGCATCATGTACTTTGCACCTATTAGTGAAGAAACACCATAGAGCTTGTTGAAATTTGGTTTGCATGATTGGTCTCTCTAAGTCTAGATATTTTCTGGTGAGGGTTTGAACAACAAGGAAGACAGTGTAGAGTCTTATAATGCTTGCAATATGTTCTTATGTAAGTTTTGCTGTACCGGTTCATACTTGTGTTTGCTTCAAACAACCTTGCTAGCCTAAGCCTTGTATTGAAAGGGATTACTTCTCGTGCATCCAAAGTCCTTGAGCCAAAAACTATGCCATTTGTGTCCACCATACCTACCTACTACATGGTATTTTTCTGCCATTCCAAAGTAAATTGCTTGAGTGCTACCTTTAAAATTCCATTCTTTGTCTTTGCAATATATAGCTCATGGGAAAAAATAGCTTAAAAAAACTATTGTGGTATTGAATATGTACTTATGTGTCTTATTTCTTATAAGTTGCTTGTTGAGCGATAACCATGTTTCTGGGGACGCCATCAACTATTTCACCTTTGTTGAATATCGTGTGAGTTGCTATGCATGTTCGTCTTGTCTGAAGTAAGGGTGATTTATCATGATCAAATGGTTTGAGTATGCATATTGTTAGAGAAGAACATTGGACCGCTAACTTAAGCCATGATCCATGGTGGAAGTTTCAGTTTGGACAACGATCCTCAATCTCTTATGAGAATATTATCTATTGTTGAATGCTTATGCATTAAAGAGGAGTCCATTATCTGTTGTCTATGTTGTCCCGGTATGGATGTCTAAGTTGAGAATAATCAAAAATCGAGAAATACAATGCGAACTTTCTCCTTAGACCTTTGTACAGGCGGCATAGAGGTACCCCTTTGTGACACTTGGTTGAAACATGTGCTATGCAATGATAATCCATGTAAATCCAAGCTAATTAGGACAAGGTGCGGGCACTATTGGTATACTATGCATGAGGCTTGCAACTTATAGGATGTCTTATACATAACACATATGTATTATTACTACCGTTGACAAAATTGTTTCTATGTTTTCAAAATAAAAGCTCTAGCACAAATACAGCAATCCATGCTTCCCTCTGCGAAGGGTCATTCTTTTACTTTTATGTTGAGTCAGTTTACCTACTTCTTTCTATCTTAGAAGCAAACACTTGTGTCAACTGTGTGCATTGATTCCTACATACTTGCTTATTTGCATTCATCATATTACTTTGTGTTGACAATTATCCATGAGATAAACATGATTGAAGTTGAAAGCAACCGCTGAAACTTATATCTTCCTTTGTGTTGCTTCAAAATTTTCTACTAAGAATCTATTGCTTTATGAGTTAACTCTTATGCAAGTCTTATTGATGCTTGTCTTGAAAGTACTATTCATGAAAAGTCTTTGCTACATGATTCAGTTGTTTATTCATTGTCTTTATCATTGCTTCGAATCACTGCATTCATCTCATATGCTTTACAATAGTATTGATCAAGATTATGATAGCATGTCACTTCAGAAATTATCCTTGTTATCGTTTACCTACTCGAGGGCGAGTAGGAACTAAGCTTGGGGATGCTTGATACGTCTCAAATGTATCTATAATTTCTTATGTTCCATGCTACTTTTATGATGATAATCACATGTTTTATACACACTTTATGTCATTATTATGAATTTTCCGGCACTAACCTATTGACAAGATGCCGAAGAGCCAGTTGCTGTTTTCTGCTGTTTTTGGTTTCAGAAATCCTACAAAGGAAATATTCTCGGAATTGGACGAAATCAACGCCCAGGGTCTTATTTTTCCACGAAGCTTCCAGAAGACCGAAGAGCATACGAAGTGGGGCCACGAGGCGGCCAAACCATAGGGCGGTGCGGCCTGCCTGGGGCCCGCGCTGGCCTATGGTGTGGGCTCCTCGCGCCGCCTCCAACCCTACCCTTCCGCCTACTTAAAGTCTTCGTCGCGAAAACCCTGTACCGAGAGCCACAATACGAGAAAACATACTGAGGCGCCGCCGCCGCCAATCCCATCTTGGGGGATTCAGGAGATCGCCTCCGGCACCCTGCCGGAGAGGGGAATCATCTCCCGGAGGACTCTTCATCGCCATGATCGCCTCCGGATCGATGTGTGAGTAGTTTACCCCTGGACTATGGGTCCATAGCAGTAGCTAGATGGTTGTCTTCTCCTCATGTGCTATCATGTTAGATCTTGTGAGCTGCCTATCATGATCAAGATCATCTATTTGTAATGCTACATGTTGTGTTTGTTGGGATCCGATGAATATGGAATACTATGTCAAGTTGATTATCAATCTATCATATATGTGTTGTTTATGATCTTGCATGCTCTCCGTTGCTAGTAGAGGCTCTGGCCAAGTTGATACTTGTAACTCCAAGAGGGAGTATTTATGCTCGATAGTGGATTCATGCTTCCATTAAATCTGGGACAGTGACAGAAAGTGCTAAGGTTGTGGATGTGTTGTTGCCACTAGGGATAAAACATCGATGCTTTGTCTAAGGATATTTGTGTTGATTACATTACGCACCATACTTAATGCAATTGTCTGTTGTTTGCAACTTAATACTGGAAGGGGTGCGGATGCTAACCCGATGGTGGACTTTTTAGGCATAGATGCATGCTGGATAACGGTCTATGTACTTTGTCGTAATGCCCGATTGAATCTCACTCTACTCATCATGATATGTATGTGCATTGTTATGCCCTCTCTATTTGTCAATTGCCCAACTGTAATTTGTTCACCCAACATGCTATTTCTTATTGGAGAGACACCACTAGTGAACTATGGACCCCGGTCCATTCTTTTACATCTGAATACAATCTACTGCAAACATTGTTCTTTACTGTTCTTCGCATACAAACATCATTTTCCACACCATACATTTAATCCTTTGTTTAAAGCAAGCCGGTGAGATTGACAACCTCACTGTTAAGTTGGGGAAAAGTATTTGGATTGTGTTGTGCAGGTTCCACGTTGGCGCCGGAATCCCTGGTGCTGCGCCGCACTACACTCCGTCACCAACAATCTTCACGTGCTCCTTGACTCCTACTGGTTCGATAACCTTGGTTTCTTACCGAGGGAAAACTTGCTGCTGTACGCATCACACCTTCCTCTTGGGGTTCCCAACGGACATGTGCTTAACGCGTTATCATAATAACAATCTGAAATAAATATGGCAACAAGTAAACATGCAGTAGAACAGTAAATAAACGGTGATTCGATATTTGGAAACAAGGCCTAGGGATCATACTTTCACTAGTGGACACTCTCAACAATGATCACATAAATAAATAACTACTCTTCACTTGTGCTACTTTCTCACACTCTCTTGTTGGATAACAAACATCATTCATTGTGTAGGGCTATAAAAGCACACCTCAAGCCGGAGTAAACAAGCTCCACAACATCCGGAGTTCATATTAAAGTAACCTCTAGAGTGCATAATAGACCGTTGCAATTTAGACCGAGTACTAACATAGCATACACACTGTCAACAATAGCTATGAAAGGGGGAATAGATCACATCAATACTATCATAGTAATAGTTAACTTCATAATCTACAAGAGATTACAATCATAACCTACGCCAAGTACTACATGATGCACACACTGTCAACATTACATCATGGAGGAGGAATAGACTACTTTAATAACATCACTAGAGTAACACATAGATTAATAGTGATACAAAGCTCATCATATGGATCTCAATCATGTAAGGCAGCTCATGAGATCATTGTATTGAAGTACATGGGAGAGAGATGGACCACATAGCTACAGGTAGAGCCCTCAGCCTCGGGGGAGAACTACTCCCTCCTCATCATGGGAGACAACAATGGCGATGAAGATGGCGGTGGTGTCGATGGAGATGACTCCGGGGGCAATTCCCCGTCCCGGCAGGGTGCTGGAACAGAGACTTCTGTCCCCCGAAACGGAGTTTCGCGATGGCGGCGGCGCCCCTGGAGTCTTTCTGGAGTTTCGTCAATTGGTATCGGGTTTTTAGGTCACGAGGGATTTTATAGGCGAAGAGGCGATGTCGGTGGAACCAGGGGGCTCCCTCCCCATAGGCTGGCGCGGCCAGGGGCCACCCGTGCCGCCATATGGTGTGGGTCCCCTGCTGCCCGCCTCCGACTCTCCTTCGATGTGCTGGAACCCTCCATGGAAAATAAGATATTTGGCTTTTGTTTCGTCGAATTCCGAGAATATTGCCCGAACAGCCTTTCTGGAACCAAAAACAGCAGAAAACAGGAACTGGCACTTCGGCATCTTGTTAATAGGTTAGTTCCGGAAAATGCATAAAATTATTATAAAGTGTGAGCAAAACATGTAGGTATTGTCATAAAACTAGCATGGAACATAAGAAATTATAGATACGTTTGAGACGTATCAGAGCCCACGCTCGTTTTCAGATGTGCCGCGAGGTGCCGGCGCACCCGATTCGCGCCCTTGGCGAAGGGACCGGCATAGGGTTGCCGGCGATTCTATTAGGCTCCAAAATTGTCCGCGCCGTTTGGAGCGCACTTGTGCGAGCCCATTTTTGCTACCGGTCCCCAAAATGCTATCGGGCCGCTGTCGGGGGCGCCGGTGAAGATGCTCTAAGGTGCATGCACACACGCCTAGTACGCCAAGGCGTCAACAAAACGCCACCACTACAAACAAGAAAACCCTATCCCACTCAACAACCTTCCTCCATCTCCAATGTAAGTAGACAAATCTTGCCCTTTGCCATGGCCAAATATGTGTCATAGGAATTTCTTTTGAGGATAGCAACTAGTTTAAACTGAAGAGACTCGTATCAATAAGGCAGAGCACGTGTCTAATTAGTAGTTCCACGTGTCTCTTTCCGTAGTCTGCACGCTCCTAGAACAACCTAGACATGCCGAGATGCGGGCCGCGTTACGGTAGTCTAGACAAGGGTCGTAGTCTCAAAGTGATAAGGGCATCTCCACCGGCCCGATGTATTTCGGTCACCAAATTAACTGCGCATGTCCATTTATCTCGGGCCGTGTACGCAAAAAGTGTCTTCGGGCCACGGCTGACCAGTTGCGTCCAAGGGTGCCCAGTGGCCCGACCCATTTCACTGTTTTGGAACTTGTTTTTCATTGGTGGATAGACATATTACATACGTTTAGAGACAAATGTAAAACACTCCAAAATGAGGTAACCTAACTAGTGGTTTCTGCTGGCCCTCGTCATCTTCGTTGCGAAGAAAGAACGCCCAGTCACCAAACTAGAGAGGTATGTGCGTCCTCGCTACACTATCACTACACTAGCTCTGATGGAAGAACATCCAACTGCACTAGTGGCTTCAACTAGCACTTGCCGTCTTCGCTGCAAAGAAGGAACACCCTAGAATCTACAGCTGGTCGTCGCCGTCGTAGTTGTTGCCGATGTCGTCACCGGAGTCGTCGCTATGGTAGTGCCCGCAGCAGGATGAATCGTCAAACACCTTATCGATCATCTCGCTTCGTAGAAGAAGTGCAACAAGCATTCCGACCTCCAGGTTGTGGTCACGGGCAAACTTGTCGAAGGCCCGGTCGAGGTACATGGTTTCTTGCCCGTCGAATAGTACCTTGACGGGCCAGCGGCAAACCCTGTAGCTACCTTCCGGCGGGTGCACCTCGGCCGGCTCCCAGCTAGCGAGAAACTCCGCGAACTTGTCGGGGAGTCTCTTCCCGTCGAGAGGGTCCTCCGTGATGTGGATGACAAACTCGAAGTACATGGCGTCTAGTCCGCAGGGGAGGGAGAGCATGCATACTAAAGTGAGCGTGCATGCGCGCAGATCCAGCACATCCGCCTTACCCCTAGGACACGCCATGTAGCTAGTGGGGAGAACGTGGATGGAGAGAAGGTGGGTGTTCGTGCTAGGGTTGGGGATTGTGGAGGTGACTAGGGTTGTGTGAGTGAATGGTTACGTATTGCGTCCGCGCAAACGCATCCGCGGCGTAAATTTGGGCCGCGTTAGCCCCGTCATTTTTCGTCAGGCTGCTAGGCTGGAGTGCAAACCCATTTTTTGGATCGGGCAGTGTCCGCTTGAGTCGGGCAGCTGGAGATGCCCTAAGCCATATTTGACCGGTTGGTCGTATCGTAATCAACAAAGTAAAATGAACTTGCTTACGAATTGTTGGTTTTCATAGGCCGAGACTCGCGATATTACCATAGTGTGGCCAAGGGTCATCGGAAACGGCTCGAACGAAACCTGCCAAAAGTGCCAGGTCATCTTTCACTCCTCCGGAGGATCTTTCGCACCACAGGTGCGGGAGCTCTGCTCGTGCTCGTGCGTGCTCGCCGGAGGAGTTCCCACGGCACCCCAGGCCGCAGCTCACCCGTCTCCCGCTCCGGCTCTCACGGCTCGACTCCGCCGCGCTGCTTGTCTTGTTTCTGGTTGCCGTCTGTACCGTCTTCTTTTTTTAATCTCAAACCAATCTGGTGAAGAATTGGAAGCTGTTCATAGGAAAAACTGCATATACATTCAATCTTCACTGTAACTTTTTTAGCACAATTTTGAAAGATTTACAGATATGCATACAATATTCATAGAAGATTCTTACCTAATTCATACCCTATTCACTTAAAAATCGAAAAAAAAACACGAACTTCTCAAATAGAAATTTGACTAAAAAGAAACAAAAAAAAGAACCCAGATCCGGGCCTTTCGTCAAGCTCTCGCTAGCGTCCGCCGTCATGCTCTGCCTCGAGATCTGATGTTGCTCGTCGTCCTCACCGGCCACCTCGACGATGCCGAGATCGCCCGTCGACTCCATATCCATCTGGTCAGCATCACTCATCAATAATGCTTGATCTGATGGAATCTATCATCACTAACTAATGATTGATCGATTCATATGGACATGTAGCATGAAGATCAACGGGTGGTAAGGGATGCTGTTAATCGGCCTGAACGACGCCATCAGCGTGCGCGTGTCCAACAATCTAGGCTCCAGACAACGAAGCCGACCCCTCCCACACCGGCATGAACGTGTGCCATCAGCCACCGCTTGAGAAAGCTCGTGGACGCAACCAGATTCGCGACCTAGAATCTACAGCTAGCCGTTGCCGATGTCATCGCTAGAGTCAGCGCTTTGGTAGTGCCTGCGGCAGTATGAATCGTCAAACACCTTTTGGCGATGATCTTGCCTTCAGCTTTGTAGAAGAAGTGCAGTGGGCATCCGACCTCCAGGGTTTGGTCGGATTGAGGTACATGGTTCCTTGCTCGTCGAATAGTACCTTCTTTATCCTTATCAACATCCAACAAATCTCTTTAATTACTAGTTGATATAATTGATAATGGAGAACTAGTATGAACAATAACTTTCTTTTTAGTAGCAGGAGTAATAGCAGCTTGAGGCGAAAAATGTGGTCTAGAAGGCAAATCCGTACCTTTCCTTGTAGTGGAGGGCATGATAACCTTCTTAGCAGGTTCCTTATTCTTTCCCATGATGAGAAACAAATAAGTGCAGCAAGTAAATGATAACAAGTTGTCTTACCAATAAAGCTAGGCTCTCCGGTAACGGTGCCAGAAAATGTCTTGATACCCACAAGTATAGGGGATCGCTGAAATCTTCGATGGGAAGTATTACCCAAATTTATAGTTCGACTCAAAGGGAACACAACCAATAATTCTTTAGCAGTTGAGACGTCACTCTCAACCACACATGTATATCAATAAACTCACAAAGCAAGTGGTAATTTTATAGTAGTTGATTCAAAGTAGTAAAAGCAAATAGTAAATAAAAACAGCAGATTTTCAGTTTTCAGCAGAAGAAGTAATGTAAATCTTGCAGTGGATACAAGTGTAGGCATGAGGCAGCAATGGGTTGATATATGGATGATATTGATCATGTAATGTAATCCAACTAACATAGCACTCATCTCTAATTCAGTTGTGTGTAGGTGTGTGCTCTAAATATAGTTATGCGTACTAACTAATATTATTTGCATAACATCTTTTGTCAAGCTTGCCCATTTCACCGGGACCAACTTGGAACTACAAGCAATTAAGGTCTACCATTTCAAATAGACTGGAACAAAACGTTAAGATTAAAATTCATGAACACACATAACCCCTATCTTCATCCATAAGTGTGGCATGCCACCTTGTTACATCTTCCTATTTTATACTAATATTTTATGCTTAAGTACACCTTGTGCATGAACTTGAGAACTCAACTATATATTTTATATTGTACTTAAAGAATTGTCTCCACAATAATGCCCCTAAATATTAAGATACATTGCATTTCTTGTTACAACTCTAACATCCACAACATTAATACATGTTATATTTTTATATTCATCCTTTTTGATATTTTCTCGTAACATCATAATATGTTTAACTGAATATGATAAGTACAAGAAAGAATAACACATGCATAACCATGCAATATCTATCCTCATATGTTTTCTCGATTACCTTGACAAAAGTACTCTACAAATTAATTGTTAGACATACCATATTGCACTCATATTCATGTATATAGTTGTTCTTAAATATCTAGGTAGAGAGTTGTTGTATTCCCATCCAATAAAAATATGTTTATCAATGTTTATATTTAGGCATAGAGTTAATTCTAGAGTTTATGATAGCTTATCTCATGGAGCGTGTCTATAGATGGTTTGTTCTTCAAATTTCTTTCATTGGTATTTCCTTATTTTGTCCGCACTAAAATTTATCCTTGCCGCTCGGAGTAGTTTAAGAGTTAACCGGTACGACATACATGCTCTCTAATATACATCAATAGCATTTACAATGCACACAATATAACCTAGAAGAAAAATTAAATCATAATGTTATGTATACCTTTCCTGGTTTGCCACGGGGATTTGCGTAGAATATGCATCAGAACCTAGAAAAGACGACTTCGCGTAATTAGACATTTAGAAACCAACAACTCGTCAAGTTTTATGCACATAGGGTTATATTTAAAGGTATCAAGTACACTTCCAAGGGCATATGTTTACAAATCTATTGCATTATTGAAGCATATTAGCTTGACATGTTCACAATTTGTTCATTTTGAAGTTTAATGATGTTTCTCTTTGAGACTACTTAATTTTGAGTTAATTTAACAACTGTTGCCAGAATCTAATATAATATATTTTTTGATCCAATCATTTAGAAACCTTTGTTGAAAATAAAGGAACTTGAGCGAAAATGGATGCACACGCGAAGCCCAGGACCATAGTTTGTGATGCTCGGTTGAGAGCACTCTTTTGTCCTTTCAAGAATAGACTAGGTTTAAATTTTATTGTGTGTGGATAATACAAGCTCCGTGATAATCAACTGCTACAAAAATCCAATAGAAAATGTTTCGTTATAGGATATTTTAATTAGCATGTATTTTTTGGTTCACCCATCACAACTTTTGCATTATTTTTTCATCACTCCATGGTAGATTAACTAAAAGCAGCATGAACCCTTGAGAATATAAAGTATTTCCTAGAAGAGACAAAGTGAATTGAGATGGCTTTCTTTACAGAATCGGCTTGAACCGGCCGGTGCTCTTAACGAGCCGAGATCATCCACTTTGGGTGGTTTGCCTTGCATCCACAAAATGCAAAGCTTTTGAACACCTCATTTTATTTTGCTTCCGTCCCCATTAAGCTAGCCTATACGTTTTTTAAAGTACTACCTCTGTCCATAAATAGATGTCTGAGATTTATCTAAATCTGGATGTATCTAAACTCTATTTAGTGTCTAGATACATCCAGATTTAGACAAACCTCAGGCATCTATTTAGTGTCTAGATATATCCAGATTTAGACAAACCTCAGGCATCTATTTATGTTATGGATGGAGGGAGTATAACTTTAACCAGCGATTTATATGCCGAGCAGAGCTTATCCGGGCTAGAGCGGGTGCCCTCTCTTTCGATGGGCCGGCTCGCTCGGATGACCTGCTCCTGATAGCAGCGACCACTTCTGGCCCACGCCACTGAGAAATAATCTGGCCCGCTAGAAGATTTATTTTTCGCGTGTTCGGAGGGATCTCAGCCCAGTCGACATGTCCTGCCTTGCCCGCCGTGTGGATTGAAAGCGCTAGATTTTCTGACGTCACTCTCAGATATGGACGCATGAGGATCCCAACTAACCAAGAACCAACCTTGGAGCTTATCGCTTCATTAAGAAAAAAAGCTCATGCACACCATGTGTTATGTTTCGCTTCCTCGGAGCTACTACTACCTTCCACTCTCACGTCATCAAATGCTTATAGTGATTGGAGTCTGAGAGCTCCAGATCAATCAGTCCATTTTCTCACTCTTCAACATCACATTCTTTAATTAATTCATTCCATCTTAGTGGCAGCAGGACTCCTTGTATAGCAGTGGTACTAATCAGTGAGTTGGTCGGATTTAGTTGACAAAGTAAACAAGACAAAGCAATTGGACTCCGTCGCCGTTACGCATCCTCACTAGCTAGTTGGGGAGCAGTAGTTAACTAAGGTGCATGCACACACGTGACACGCCCCGTACGCCAAGGCGCCAACAAAACGCCACCACCCCAAACAAGAAAACCCTATCCCACTCAACAACCTTCCTCCGTCTCCAATGCAAGTAGACAAATCTTGCCTTTTGCCAGGGCCAAATATGTGTCATAGGAATTTCTTTTTGAGGATAGCAACTAGTTTAAACTCAAGAGACTCGTATCAATGTGGCAGAGCACGTGTCTAGTTTTTTTTTTTTTTTGAGAAACACAGTACAAACGCAGACGCTCACATACACGCGCATACACTCACCCCTATGAACGCACACACGCACACCCTACCCCTATGAGCATCTCCAGAAGACTGAGCCAGCGGATTGGATCTTGAAATTGATGAAGTCACCACAGGCGCCTCGCTGTCGATGGGAACGTCGCCTCCCACTGAATGAATATTCCGCCTTTATGAGACACACAGATGTCAAATCTGGGATTTGAACTCTGGTGGGCTGGGGGTACAACCACCCTCCTAACCACCCAACCTCAGGTTGGTTCTCTGAGCACGTGTCTAGTTAGTAGTTCCACGTGTCTCTTTCCGTAGTCTGCACGCTCCTAGAACAACTTAGACATGCGGAGCGGCAGGCCGCGTTAAGGTAGTCTAGACAATGGTCGTAGTCTCACACTAATAAGGGCATCTCCAGCGGTCCGACGTATTTTGGTCATCAAAAGTGATCGCGCATATCCGTTTGTCTCGATTTGCGGATTCGAAATTGGTCTTGGGACCACGACTAATGGTTTGCGTCCAGGGGTGCCTCAGCGACCCGACGCATTTCATTGTTTTCAAACTTGTTTTTCATTGATAGATAGACATATTATATATGTTTTGAGACAGATGTAAAACACTGCAAAATGAGGCAACCTAACTGTAGTTTCTGCTGGCCCTTGGCATCTTCGCTGCGAAAAAAGAACGCCCAATCACCCAAACTATACGGGTCTATGCATCCTCGGCTCCTCGCTACACTAGCTCCAATGGAAGAACATCCAGAAACCTACACTAGTGGCTTCAACTAGCACTTGTCATCTTCGCTGTAAAGAAGGAACACCCTAGAATCTACAGATGGCCGTCATCGTCGTAGTTGTTTCCAATGTCGTCGCCGGAGTCGTCGCTATGGTAGTGCCCGCAGCAGGATGAATCGTCAAAAACCTTGGCGCTCATCTCGCCTTCAACTTCGTAGAAGAAGTGCATTGGGCATCCGACCTCCAAGGTTTGGTCGCGGGAAAACTTTTCAAAGTCCCGATCAAGGAACCTGGTTCCTTGCCCGTCGAATAGGACCTCGACGGGCCAGCGGCAAACGACGCACTTGGCTTCCCGCAGGCGCACCTTGGCTGGGATCCGGCGAGAAACTCCACGAACTTTTTGGCGAATCTCTTCTAGTCGAGAGGGTCCTCCGTGATGTGGACAACGAACTCGAAGTACATGGCGTGCGGACACTCCTAGTCTGCATGGGAGGGAGAGCACGCATATATACTACAACGAGCATGCAGGCACGACAGAACCAGCACGGCCTCCCTGCCCCTTCCTGACCACGGCGGCCTCGGCCCCTAGGACCCGCCATGTAGCTCGTGTGGAGAAGGTGGGTGGAGGCGCTAGGGTTGGTATTGGGGAGGCGCCTAGGGTTGTGCGAGTGAATGGTTATGCATTGCATCCGCGGCATTCGTGGCGCAAATTTGGGCCGCATTAGCGTCCCCGCGGACAGCCCGATCATTTTGCGTCGAGCCTCTAGGCTAGGGTGCAGACTCATTTTTGGATCGGGCGGACGCAAATGGTCACTTTAGACTGCTTGAGTCAGGTTGCTGGAGATGCCCTAAGCCATCTTTGATCGGCTTGGTCATATCATAATCGACAAACTGAATGAACTTGCTCATGAATTGTCGGTTTTCATAGGCCGAGACTCACGCAGCCAGGTAATTCACGTGGTCAGAGGAACGTTGCCCATGCCGATGGGTAAGGTACGTTACCATAGTGTGGCAAATGGTCCTCGGAAACGGCCCGAGCAAAACCCACCAAAAGTGTCAGGTCATCTTTGACCGGCTCGGTCATATTGTACTCGATGTAGGGAAATGAACTTGCTCACTAATTATCGGGTTTCATAGGTGGAGATTCATGTAGCGCTGAGAAATTCACGTGCTCGGAGGAACCTGAGCCGTGCCAATAAGCGGGCTATGTTACCATAGAATGGCCAAGGGTGCTTGGAAACAACGAACCTTCCAAAAGTGCCAGATCACCTTTGACCGACTTTGTCGGTTTTCATAGGTCGAGACTCATGCAGCCGAGCAATTCACGTGCTTGGATGAACTCTAGCCATGCCGAGAAGCGGGGTACTTTACCATAGACTGGCCAATGGTGCTCGGAAACGATCCAAACGAAACCTGCCAAAAGCGTCAGGTCATCTTTGACCGGCTTGGTCGGTTTTCATAGGTGGAGACTCAAGCAGTCGAGCAATTGACGTGCTAGGAGGAACCTTAGCCATGGCGCGAAGTGGCATACGTTACCATAGAATGACCAAGCGTGCTCGGAAACAACCCGAACAGAACATTCCAAAAGTGCCAGATCACCTTTGACCGACTTGGTCGGTTTTCATAGGTGGGGACTCATGCAATCCAGCAATTCACGTGCACGTAGGAACTCTAGTCATGCCGAGAAGCGGGGTACGTTACCATAGACTGACCAATGGTGCTCGGAAACGGCCCAAAGGAAACTTGCCAAAAGTGCCAGGTCATCTTTGACCGGCTTGGTTGGTTTTCGTAGGTGGAGACTCAAGGAGTCGAGCAATTCACGTGCTTGGAGGAACCTTAGCCGTGGCGAGAAGCGGTGCACGTTTCCATAGAATGACCAAGGGTGCTCGGAAACAACCCGAACAGAACCTTCCAAAAGTGCCAGATCACCTTTGACCAACTTTGTCGGTTTTCATAGGTCGAGACTCATGCAGCCGAGAAATTCACGTGCTTGGAGGAACTCTAGCCATGCCGAGAAGCGAGGTATGTTACCATAAACTTGCCAATGGTGCTCGGAAACGGCCCAAACGAAACTTGCCAAAAGCGCCAGGTCATCTTTGACCGGCTTGGTCGGTTTTCATAGGTGGAGACTCAAGCAGTCGAGCAATTCATGTGCTTGGAGGAACCTTAGCCGTGGCGAGAAGCGCCGCACGTTACCATAGAATGAACAAGGGTGCTCGGAAACAACCTGAACAGAACCTTCCAAAATTGCCAGATCACCTTTGACCGACTTTGTCGGTTTTCATAGGTCGAGACTCATGCAGCCGAGCAATTCACATGCTTGGACGAACTCTAGCCATGCCCAGAAGCGGGGTACGTTGCCATAAACTTGCCAATGGTGCTCGGAAACGGCCCAAACGAAACTTGCCAAAAGTGCCAGGTCATCTTTGACCGGCTTGGTCGATTTTCATAGGTGGAGACTCAAGCAATCGAGCAATTCACGTGCTCGGAGGAACCTTAGCCGTGGCGAGAAGCGGCGTACGTTACCATAGAATGACCAAGGGTGCTCGGAAACAACCCGAACAGAACCTTCCAAAAGTGCAAGATCACCTTTGACCGAATTGTCGGTTTTCATAGGTCGAGACTCATGCAGCCGAGAAATTAACGTGCTTGGAGGAACTCTAGCCATGCCGAGAAGCGGGGTACGTTACCATAGATTGGCCAATGGTGCTCGAAAACGGCCCAAACAAAACTTGCCAAAAGCGCTAGGTCATCTTTGACCGGCTTGGTCGGTTTTCATAGGTGGAGACTCAAGCAGTCGAGAAATTAACGTGCTCGGAGGAACCTTGGCCGTGGCGAGAAGCGGCGTACGTTACCATAGAATGACCAAGGGTGCTCGGAAACAACCCGAACAGAACCTTCCAAAAGTGCGAGATCACCTTTGACCGACTTGGTCGGTTTTCATAGGTGGGGACTCATGCAGTCGAGCAATTCAGGTGTTCATAGGAACTCTAGCCATACCAAGAAGTGGGGTACGTTACCATAGACTGTCCAATGGTTCTCGGAAACAACCCAAAAGAAATCTGCCAAAAGTGCCAGATCACCTTTGACCGGCTTGGTCGGTTTTCATAGGTGGAGACTCATGTAGCCGAGCAATTCACGTGCTTGGAGGAACTCTAGCCATGCCGAGAAGTGGGACACGCTACCATAGTTTGGCCAAGGGCGCTCGGAAACGGCCCAAACGAAACTTGCCAAAAGCGCCAGGTCATCTTTGACCAGCATGGTCGGTTTTTATAGGTGGAGACTCAAGCAATCGAGCAATTCACGTGCTCGGAGGAACCTTAGCCGTGGCGAGAAGCAGCGTACGTTACCATAGAATGACCAAGGGTGCTCGGAAACAACCCGAAAAGAACCTTCCAAAAGTGACAGATCACCTTTGACCGACTTTGTCGGTTTTCATAGGTCGAGACTCATGCAGCCGAGCAATTCACGTGCTCGGGGGAACTCTAGCCATGGCGAGAATCAGGGTACGTTACCATAGACTGGCCAATGGTGCTCGGAAACGGCCCAAACGAAACCTGCCAAAATTGTTAGGTCATCTTTGACCGGCTTGGTCGGTTTTCATAGGTGGAGACTCAAGCAGTCGAGCAATTCACGTGCTCGGAGTGTTGAGATATGCCCAAGAGGCAATAATAGAGTGGTTATTATAATATCTTTGTGTTTATGATAAATGTTTGCATATCATGCTATAATTGTATTAACCGAAACATTGATACATGTGTGTTATGTAAACAACAAGGAGTCCCTAGTAAGCCTCTTGTATAACTAGCTTGTTGATTAATAGATGATCACTGTTTCATGATCATGAACATTGGATGTTATTAATAACAAGGTTATGTCATTGGATGAATGATATAATGGACACACACCCAAATGAGCGTAGCGCGCATAAGATCAAGTCATTAAGTTCAATTTACTATAAGCTTTCGATACATAGTTACCTAGTCCTACCTACGACCATGAGATCATGTAAATCACTTACACCGGAAGGATGCTTTAATTACATCAAAAGTCATTGCGTAAATGGGTGGTTATAAATATGGGATTAAGTATTCGGAAAGTGTGAGTTGAGGCATATGGATCAAGAGTGGGATTTGTCCATCCCGATGACTGATAGATATACTCTAGGCCCTCTCGGTGGAATATCGTCTGATTAGCTTGCAAGCATGTGACTAGGTCACAAGAGATGACATACCACAGTACGAGTAAAGAGTACTTGTCGGTAACGAGGATTAACTTGTCAATGCCTACAAGTTGTAGACTAGGGTTTCGTTGGAAGTAGAGGGCAAGTAGATCTCGAGGGTTTCAGCCGGAAAAGTACTCGACTGCTTATGAAAACTAGGGCTGTGTTGACAATGAATCGATCCTCTCTTTGTCCCTCGACTCCCCCTTATATAGGAGGCGGAGCCGAGGGTTTCGTATTACACAAGTTTACAGAATTCCGGGAGACTCTCTGAGTTCAACCCGTAAAGTTACAAATCTCTGCATTCCTAATACAACTCTATCTTTCCTTAACAACTAATTGGGCTTCCGAGCTTCATATTCTTCGACCTGTGGGCCTTCAGTAAACCCCGCGTACCATCTTCGGCAGGCCCATTGGGGATGCCTATGTCAGATACGGATGATCGAACCTCAGACAAGTAAAGTATCGCGTGACAAAGGGAATCGGTATCGTATGTAAATGATTCAATCGATCACTAAGTTATCGCTGAATGTGTGGGAGCCATTATGGATCTCCAGATCCCGCTATTGGTTATTGGTCGGAGAGGAGTCTCGACCATGTCTGCATAGTTCACGAACCGTAGGGTGACGCGCTTAAGGTTCGATGTCGTATAGATTCAGAATATGGGATGGAGACCTAAGTTTGTTCGGAGTCTCGGATGGGATCCAGGACATCACGAGGAGGTCCGGAATGATCCGGAGAATAAGATTCATATAAGGGAAGAGTATTTCTAGGTTTCGGAAAATTTCGGGATTTTTCCGGTGGAAGACCGGGAAGGTTCTAGAAGGTTCCGGGGCCCCCACCAGTGGGCCCACGACCCTAGGAGGCCTAGCATGGGCCGAGGGGATGCTCCCTAGCCTAATAGGCCAGGGGCACATGCCCCCCAAGGCCCAGCCGGCCAAACCCCTAGGGTTTCCCCAAAACCCTAGGGGGGATCAACTTGGGGGGGAAGATTTCCCTCTTCCCCCCACTTGGCCGCCGGCCCTAGCCCTAGATGGGCAAGGGGGAGCCACCCCAACCGACCTCCCCCCCTATATAAAGAGGGGAGGGGGCAGGGGGCGCATCCACCCTTTTTATCCCAAGCTCTGGCCGCCCCTTCCTCCACCATATTGCTGTTCCGGCTTGGCGAAGCCCTGCAGCTTTTCTCCACCACCACCACCACGCCGTCGTGCTGCTAGGATTCCGAGCAGATCTACCACACCTCCGCTGCCCGCTGGAACGGGGAGAGGACGGGCTTCATCGACACCGTACGCACGACCGAGTACGGAAGTGCTGCCGGATTGCAGCACGGCCGATCGACTACATCAACAACGAGATCTAATCTCGTAGGCTTTGGAATCTTCGAGGGTTAGTCTCGCAATCTTCTCGTTGCTTCGATCTTGGTAGATTAGATCTTGCTTCTTTCTAGATTGGATCTTGGTTTTTGTTCATGTTCACGGTAGAAATTTTTTTGTTTTCCATGCAACGAACCCATCACGGAGGAACCTTAGCTGTGGCCAGAGCGGCGTACGTTACCATAGAATAGCCAAGGGTTCTCGCAAACAACCCGAACAGAACCTTCCAAAAGTGCCATATCACCTTTGACCGACTTTGTCGATTTTCATAGGTGGATACTCATGCAGCCGAGCAATTCACGTGCTCGGAGGAACTCTAGCCATGCCGAGAAGCGGGGTACGTTAACATAGCTTGGCCAAGGGTGCTCAGAAAAGGCCCAAACGAAACCTTCCAAAAGTGCCAGATCACCTTTGACCGGCTTGGTCGGTTTCCATAGGTGGAGACTCATGCAGACGAGCAATTCACGTGCTCGGAGGAACTCTAGCCATGCCGAGAAGCGGGGTACGTTAACATAGACTGGCCAATGGTGCTCGGAAACCCAAACGAAACCTGCCAAAAGTACCAGGTCACCTTTGACCGGCTTGTCAGGTTTGGTTGGTAGAGACTCATGCAGTTGAGCAATTCACGTGCTCGGAGGAACTCTAGCCATGCCGAGAAGCGGGGTACGTTACCATAGTTTGGCCAAGGGTGCTCGGAAAAGGCACAAACGAAACCTTCCAAAAGTGCCAGATCACCTTTGACTGGCTTGGTCGGTTTCCATAGGTGGAGACTCATGCAGACGAGCAATTCACGTGCTCGGAGGAACTCTAGCCATGCCGAGAAGCGGGGTACGTTAACATAGACTAGCCAATGGTGCTCGGAAACCCAAACGAAACCTGCCAAAAGTACCAGGTCACCTTTGACCGGCTTGTCAGGTTTGGTTGGTAGAGACTCATGCAGTTGAGCAATTCACGTGCTCGGAGGAACTCTAGCCATGCCGAGAAGCGGGGTACGTTACCATAGTTTGGCCAAGGGTGCTCGGAAAAGGCACAAACGAAACCTTCCAAAAGTGCCAGATCACCTTTGACCGGCTTGGTCGGTTTCCATAGGTGGAGACTCATGCAGACGAGCAATTCACGTGCTAAGAGGAACTCTAGCCATGCCGAGAAGCGGGGTACGTTAACATAGACTAGCCAATGGTGCTCGGAAACCCAAACGAAACCTGCCAAAAGTACCAGGTCACCTTTGACCGGCTTGTCAGGTTTGGTTGGTAGAGACTCATGCAGTTGAGCAATTCACGTGCTCGGAGGAACTCTAGCCATGCCGAGAAGCGGGTACGTTACCATAGTTTGGCCAAGGGTGCTCGGAAAAGGCACAAACGAAACCTTCCAAAAGTGCCAGATCACCTTTGACCGGCTTGGTCGGTTTCCATAGGTGGAGACTCATGCAGACGAGCAATTCACGTGCTAAGAGGAACTCTAGCCATGCTGAGAATCGGGGTACGTTAACATAGACTGGCCAATGGTGCTCGAAAACAACCCAAGCGAAACCTGGCAAAAGTGCCGGATCACCTTTGACCGGCTTGGTCGGTTCTCATAGGTGGACACTCATGCAATCAAGCAATTCACGTGCTCGGAGGAACTCTAGCCATGCCGAGAAGCGGGGTACGTTACCATAGACTGGCCAATGGTGCTCGGAAACGGCTCAAACGAAACCCGCCAAAAGTGCCAGGTCATCTCTGACCGGCTTTGTTGTGCCATAATCCATGGAGGGAAATGAACTTTCTCAGCAATTGTCGGTTTCCATAGGCCGAGACTCATGCAGCCGAGCAATTCACGTGCTCGGAGGAACTCTAGTCACACCGAGAAGCGGGGTACATTACCATAGACTGGCCAATGGTGCTCGGAAACAACCCAAACAAAACCTGCCAAAAGTGCCAGATCACCTTTGACCGGCTTGGTCGGTTCTCATAGGTGGACACTCATGCAATCAAGCAATTCACGTGCTCGAAGGAACTCTAGCCATGCCGAGAAGCGGGGTACGTTACCATAGACTGGCCAATGGTGCTCGGAAACGGCCCAAACGAAACCTGCCAAAAGTGCCAGGTCATCTTTGACCGGCTTGGTCGTGCCGTAATCCATGCAGGGAAATGAACTTTCTCAGCAATTGTCGGTTTCCGTAGATCGAGACTCATGCAGCCGAGTAATTCACGTGCTCGGAGGAGCTCTAGCGATGCCGGCAAGCGGGGTGCGTTACGCCAATCTAGCCAAGGGTGTCTCGAAACCGTCGGTCCATCTTTGACCGTCTTGGCTGTATTTGCAGTCGTTGGAGGGAAATGGGCATGCTCAGTAAATTCAAAACATTTTTGAAGGACCTAAACCCAAACCCACTTATTAAAAAATAAACATTATATTATGTAACTAAATAATTAACTAAATTTCTTGCATTACACCAAAAATAAGGGCGTCTTTGTGAATCCATAGCATAGATAGACTGTTTTCTTACTAACCTCACGCAGTATCACAAAACAGCTTACCTAACCACAGCAAAAAAAAAATATCGGCGTCAAGTCAAAGCCACGTCGGCACTGTTGGCGTCACAAAGTCCAACCATCCCAACCAACTCCTGCGAAGCTGACGGCACGGGCAGGTGGGGCCCTGCCGTCAGCGAGACGGCCGGGCCCGCGTGTCCCGCCTCCGTGGCTTGCCGCTGAACAAATTCTGTTTTTATTTATTTTCCTCCGCGAAAACAGACGATAAAGAAAAGTCGGGCAGCCAGTGCGAAGAGGATCTTTCTCACCTTTGGCGGCCACCCATCAGTAGAGAATGACTTGCGGGCCCGGTATCTGACCCTGGCCCACAGTCAGTGAGACGAGGGTATACTGGTCGCGTGAGTAGATAATGTTCGCCGGTCCTCTTCTCCACTCAGCCGTGCGACTCTTGCAGAAAAACCCCTCCAGATTCCGCACCCTGACAAAGCACCACCCCCCTCTCTCCCTCCACAGAGGAGAGGAGAGGCGCACGCACCACAGCCCGGGGGAGCTCTGCTCGTGCTCCTGCTCGCCGTCGCCGGAGGAGGACCTCTCGCCGCCGCACCTATCCCTCAGGACTCAGGTAACCCCGCCTCCCGCTCCGGCGCGCTGCCTTTTTCTCCCGTCGGTCGATTGATTCCTTGGAACGATTCTGCTCACGCGCGCGTGGGGTTGCTCTTCTTCCGCCTGATTCCTCCCTCCAGCCAGGTCTCCTCGAATTCCGGCCCCCCTCCTCGTCGCCAGCGCGCGCGCGCCGGAGGAGAAGGAGAAGCGTCGGGGTTTTGCTTGGGTTGTTGTTGCTGCTGCTCTGTTAGCGCGCGCGGGCCGGAAAGCCGTGGCGTGCTACCCTTTCTGCTTAGGCGCGTCTCGTTCTTGCGCCGCGAGCAATCGAACCCCGATGCTTGTCCGTTTCGTCTCCAGATGGCTCCGATCCGTCTGGTGACTTTGCGGATTTGGTTTGGTTCGGAGTACAGCGGACTAGTAGCTGCTTGTTCCGCACACAAGAAAGGGGACGGTTCCAGTCAGTTGAGGGTTGCGGCGTTCCGTGCGGGCTAGCGTTGCTTTCGGTAGATATCTAGCTATCTGGTGAATTTTGGATGCCTTCTAGAGGCCCAATTTAGCGCTTGCTTGCACATTTTGCAGTGGAGTCTGACGCTTGATATTGCTTGTTGTTAGTGTTACAAGCATATCGTAGCCTTGCCCACGCCTATATATCTCAGTTACGAGTTGAAGTGGGCCGTGCTTCGTGGTTTAGTCTGTGTGAGGAGTAGTGTGCAATTGTCTTGTGCAAGCCTTGTTTGCAGGGAAAATAGGTAGTTCTGTTCTTGGTTAACTTGCTATCAACTTAAAAGCTGCCCCAGGGCACTGCTGAGTTCTGTTTCTTAGGTAGAATGAGTCTGGTACATGGTTTAACATGCCTTTATGATGGTGTGGCCATGTCCAGGAACGATAGGCCGTTTTATGGTTCATGTGCTATATTTCTAGTTCACTTCATGATTTATTGTTCTTTCTTTATCAGCAGTGGCTTATTTCCTTGTAGGGTATGAGAGACAAAAACAACAGCTAGAGGATATCCCGGATCAAGCTTTTGCATTCAGGATAGAATGGGTGGCTGCTGTTGTTTTTCATCAGGAAGATCTGACGTGGATAGAGCGCCGGTTCATATCTACGTATGTACACCCTCTATATCTCTTAGTTCACAGTGTTCTCTGATTTGTGGGCTACTGCTGCGGAATAAGTAATCTGATGACAGTGTCAGGGTGGTCTCTACCATCTGCCTTACTTTTTCACACAAAAATTGCTGAGTTATTGTTCATGAACTGCTATATTCTGCATTGTTTTTATGAAGATCGATCAGATTATGCACAATCATGATATGAACATTTTTATATCGCTGTGTGTAATACAATCTGCTCATTTAATAATCTAGCATATGCTAGTGCTGCAGATTTAGCTGACGTTTACTTTCACATGCTTATAATAGCAGAGTGCTTGCCTTATTTGCAGTTTTGATGCAACATGACAAGTTATGTTATTTACAGTGTGCTTCTCCAATTTGTTTGTCTTCATCCTTTATGATTTGGCATTGCAGCTTCAATGGTCTTACAGTATACTGCTTGGTGTAAGCCTGTTATGTTGTCCTATGTGATATGCACACCCTTTTGCCAGAAAAACACCACCTCCTTTTTTGGGTGATTTGCACATTTTCTTGATTAATAGACTTGGTGGTACCTTTGTTTTGTGTCAGCCTTTGGATTTGTGAGTCATTTGAATTGTCTGACCGTATTGGCTTTGCTTTATCCAGCACCAACAGAATCAAGAAGAGCATGAACCATTGTCTTCTGCCTTTGAAGGATCATCTCCGGCTTCTGCTGTAGTCGCAGTTGACACAAATCTGGACACATCCACTCCTGACACTTATCGGGCTCCACCTGCACCATTGCCGTATGATGTTGGCTTGCCTGAAAACTCTGGTAAAGTTTTTATTAGCTTTGAGGATTTGTGATTGTAAGTAAACTCTAATGGTGTAAGCTTATAATTTTTCATCTGCAGATTTGGAGAAGTCAGATATTAAGAACAAAAAGGATGATCAGGAGGAATCTTTAAAGGTGGATGAATATGAATCATGTGAAAAAGGTGTCCCTGAAGACAAGCCTGAGGAGGAGGATGTTTGCCCTATCTGCCTTGAAGGTTTTGTTTCTCTTGATCATAGATAAATAATACTACTATAGATTGTCAGGATAAGATCTGAGTATGGTTTGGTACTCTTCGTGTTACTTGCTGATTTATTGTTATTAGGATAAAATTTGTCAGGAGATTAATGGACTCATTTTTAGTTGAAACATGCCCATTTGTAATTTATTAATTTCTCAAATGATGCTAGGTGAGATAAGTTATCCAGAATCTGCCAGTCAAATAAGTGTTGGTGCTCCAGTTATTTGTCTGCATTTGGTGCATGGATATTCTGCATATTTTATAAGCACTTTTTGTAGTGAAGCATTAGACAGTTTACTAGGCTATAGATGCATACTTCCTGACATAGTGGACCATTCCAATAAGTTGGAAGCTAAGAACTTGCACCATGCTGTAGTTTCTGGTTGGTTATGTGTGCAATACTCCAGTTTTATACTCCACTGATTCACCAGTGGATGTTCTAAATTAAGTTCTATGTTGTGCTGGACCATGAAGTTCCTTATAATAACCTTTCTTTGTCCTCTCACCAGAATATGATGAAGAAAATCCCCGCTCTATTACCAAGTGTGAGCATCATTTCCATCTGTGTTGCATCCTTGAATGGATGGAGCGAAGTGAAACTTGCCCAGTCTGTGACCAGGTTAGTAGGGTAAAACCCATGAAACTCACTTGAGGCACTGCCATCAAAGCATGCTGATGTGTTTTAAGTTGACATTTCCTGTGTGTTTGTTCATTGTTAAAAGAGATGTGATGTATGGGAAAGTATATTTTAATACGTAGTAGGAGTTTATGCACTCCATCTTGAAAAGGCTTAGATATCAACTTGCCAGTGATGCTGATCAATTTGAATATAAGTGGACAACCTATGGGCATCTCTTTTATTGTATTGGCTCTTGTTTTCTTCTGAATCCCCAATTTGTGACAATTTTACTTTTGCACAAATTCAGTAAAATAAATATGGTATCTTCGATTGACAAAAGCCTCATGTGTTTTGTTGCAGATAACTTTGATAGACGAGATGTATGAATAGCATGTTGACTCTGGTGCATCCTCTCTTGGGGCTTGGAGTGGTGCCTATTGAGGAGGTTTAGTACTAGCTGTTATGGGGGAGTCAAATCAGCAACTACTCTACTCCTGATATGATATGGTCTGGTGGACAAACGGGAAATAATGAAAAGAAACGTCAAGAACCGTGTTAAAAAAAAATCATCCCTATTTTGTAGTACCATTTGTGTCTAGCTGTGGCTTTTTATATGGTACCAGGAGGATTAGGAGAGTGCTCTGCAATATGCATATTATAGTTTACTTTATAGTCTCTTATTTTTTGTGCTTCTTAATTTGGTCTGTGTTTCTGATTCGGGTGGTTAGCCTCTGTATAAACCATGTCACAGTAGATAGGTGATAGGAGTGAAAGAAAACTGGCCCTGAATTATGCTTGATTTGTAAAAAAAGAAAAGGAAGCCTTACGCGCTTCCTGTATATCCTGCCCTTCTGACCAGGAGAATTCAGTGTGCTATCTTCTTCTGTTGGCGACCTCAACTGTCTGTGTTTGTTTCTTGCTGAATAATCCATCTCTCGACGGGCCGGTGCATAATTTTATCCGCAGGGGGAATTGTTCTTTAGCTGATGACTGTTGCTTTCGTTGACAAACTGTCTGCCTGGATACATGGGTGATAGATTTAGCATCGTTATTGTTGCGTGTGTTCATCGGGAGTTTGAACTTAGAACAGGTCAGGCTGTGATGGTGAAGGCACACTTGAAGATTCGTCAAGCGGTTGACATCTTCTCTCCAACAAACATTTCACTCTGCAGATTTTGTGCTACTCCTCCCGTGTATTATCCCAAATTCTTCCGGGCACGCGCGTGCCAGATGGACACGCCAAGCGCACGCCATAAACGACAAACGGAATCCACGGGCCGGAAAAGAAAAGGAAGAAAATAAACCTTATCTAGTTCCCTGCTATTTCCAGACTTCTAATTTCGCCCCCGATTCGTGCGGGTAAGGCAGCCTCGCCTGAGGTGCGCGAGCGCCGCCCCAATCAGTCTCCACCAAGCCCAGCCCCAGCAGGTCTCCTCCGCCGCCCAGACGGTCTCCTCCGCTCCCATCCACGGCCCCAGACGGTCTCCTTCTCCCCGTTCGATCTAAGAGCTGCACTGCTCTGCTGCTGATGCTTGGCCGGAGCGGCGCCTTTGCCGTGGTGGGTACCGACGGTGACCGAGTTGAGGCCCCGCTTGAGCCAAACATGGGAGGGATCTCCATGGATGGGCAGGATTAAGGGGAGCCATCCGGATGGCTGCAACGACACGTCTCCTCCTACCTCCGGCCTCCTCCTTCAAGCAGTTCGGCTGGATCCTAAGCGGCACCCCTGTGAAGGCTTTGAGGTTGGAAATGGAGACGGAGGAGTGGAGAAGAGAAAATCCGTATATGCAGAGAGAAGAGAAAAGACAATGATGGATAGACTTGATTATTACTCACTTTTTGGTCAGACTAGTTGCTTAATTGCATATATTAGTTGCTTAATTTCATCAAATTGTTGCCTACTCAATTAACCTCTCTTAATAGGATTCGTTTATGTTACGTACATGCCGCCGCGACGCCGTTCGAGCACGGGGTACCGCGACGTCTGCGAGCGCCCCAACGGAACCTTCTACGCGGAGATCCGGATCGGCGACGAGCGTATCGGCCTCGGCACGTTCGAGACAGGGCTCGAGGTGGTACGCGCGTACGATGCCGTAGCCTGGCGAATCGGGCGCTCGTGCCAGTCGATGAACTTCCACGCCCACTAGACACCCCATCAAGCAGAGGACCTTGCGCCGCCGCCGCGCTCGTCACGCGGGAGGAGCAACGTTGCCATCGAAGCTGGAGCGCCGCGTTCTCATCGCCAAGTGGGACAAGCGCGCGTGACTCGAGTGGGCGGCCCGCTTCCCCGAGAACGTCGCCGCCGAGAAGAAACACTTTGCCACGCGCAAGGCGACATAGAAGGCCGCGAAGAAGGAGGACCGCCTCTTTTGGAGGGCCGACAAGGCGGCGAGGTGCACCTTCATCGAGGCGTAGATGGATGGTCCACAGACCATCTCCTTCAACGATGCCCGATAGGCCGATCAATGAAGTGAAATTGCTTACCGATGGTGTTAAGTTGCCTGCCGACAAAGTTAAGTTGCTTACCGATGGTGTTAAGTTGCCCGCCGACGAAGTGAAGTTGCCTACTTTTGCTTTAAAGGTGCTTGTTTTACCGATGTTGTGAAGTTTCTTACCGATGGTGTTAAGTTGCCCGCCAATGAAGTGAAGTTGCTTTTCGATGGTGTTAAGTTTCCCGTCATCGATGTGAAATTGCTTATCGATGGTGTTAAGTTGCCCGCCAACGAAGCGAAGTTTTTACCGATGGTGTTAAGTTACCCTCCAACGAAGTGAAGTTGCCTACTTTGCTTTAAAGTTGCTTGTTTTACCAATGTTGTGAAGTTGCTTGATGATGTTAAGTTGCCCGCCAACAAAGTGAAGTGGCTTACCGTTGCTTTAAAGTTGCTTGTTTTACCAATATTGTGAAGTTGCTTACTGATGGTGTTAAGTTGCCCGCCAACGAAGCGAAGTGGCCTACTGTTGCTTGAAAGTTGTTTGTTTTACCACGGAGCTTGACTCATAATGCCTCAAAGTTTAATAGCAACTTCATAGCAGCAATATGTAACTTTGCGACAATTTTAGAGAATTTTAAGACATCGGTGAGCAACAAACTAACATAATTAATCAACTATTACTAAATTACATAATTGAGCAACTAATACAGGATATTAAGCAACAAAATGCGGTCATTGAACAAGTATCATATGTTGTTAGGCAACTTCAATGGTACCCCCATCAGTTTTGATCAAATGAACCGAACGGGGAGAAAATAAGCAAATATTATGTGATGTTTAGGTAATTATTGGCATAAATAAGCAACAAACGGTATTAGGTACGGAATACTACTACTCATAATAGGCAGAATTGAGCAATTATCATGTTTTTTAGGCAACGATCTAATACGATATCTGGTGGGTCAATGCTAGGCCCATGGAACGCCGGAGCGTATCCGTCAGCGAGCACGTCCTTCAGCTCCCCGATGATACTCTCGCCGGCGCAAGAAGAACCAGGCCGCCGTCGAGCAGCAGTGCCAGGAGTTCCTCGCCGTCCGCGCTCCTCCAGATCAATTTGTGCGTTCCCCAATTTACGGCGTGAAGGTCGCCTTCTCCGACTCTGGTACCGGGCCGCCGCGAGCTGATCTCCTCCTCAGCCTGCTTGCCCAGGCCGTCCTCCTCTACTCCCTCGGCTCGGCTCCGCGGTGTCCCAGGAGCTCCCAGGAGGAGACATCTCGGGCACGCGAGGTGCAGCTAGAGACCTGGTGTTCGCAGGGGATGGAGTCGGGGGGACCTCCCGGCGGCGGGGGTGGAGGCAGGTCCGTTCAGGAAGCGCGGGGTGGAGGCCATGGCTGGAGCGGGGCGGGAGGAAGTCGCCGGCGGGATCCTGTCGCCGAGCTCGTGCGGTGGCATGTGGGAGACGGGGAAACAGGCCGGCTGCCGGCGTGCGCTCGAGGGGAAGTCGAAGACGAGGGCGCACGTGCTAGGGGAGGACGGCGGCGAGTGCTAGTGGCCGGGGCGGCGCGCTGGCCGAATCGGGATGGGGAAGACAAGGCGAGTGTGGTAGCTAGAAAGTAGGGTTCCTTTCCACTTTTATATTGTTGGGACAGGAACTTTCCTTTTACGGTGGTGCGCCAGAGACTACCGACGGGCGGGCGTCCGCCCGCTAGACGCGTCCTTGTATTATGCACCCACATGTGATTCTCAAATCCTCGTTAGCGCAACTGACCTGGCAAACGACGGCGAGAGTTGAAGGGTTCTTGTACCACCAAGAACAGCACATTTATATACACGAAGTCGTCCAGGACTTTGCGTGCCGCTGCAAGTGGGTCCGGCCAGCTCACATGCAGTGCTACGTTGTACGGTGAGGAGCGGGCCCACCTCCGGTGATGCCTAGCTGGCCGGCCATGGAGTGGACATGGTCGCGCCAGCCTTGTCTTTGCTCTCCTCTATATACACCGTACGTCGTCTTCGCCGCCCGTTCGTGGTCGACTCTTTGGAGTGGTGCGTGTGTAGGTGGGGGGACATGGCCGGACGCGACCACCGCAGGAACGTGTCGTCGTTGTCGGCCGGGCGGCATGAGCGGCGATCGGCGGGGCCGAGCCCCTTGTGGTCGCAGCAGCTTCCCGCCGGCAGCGGCAGCGGCAGGGCCAAGTCCCTGTTTCGGTCCATCGGCGTCTGGTTCAGCTCGCTCCCCACGTCGTCCTCCAAGAAGAAGAAGATGTCCAAGGCGGCACTGCCGGCGCCGGACGACGCGATCAAGAAGCCACCTTGTAAGTCAAGTCTTCCGGCCCCCTTCCTTGTTGATGAGTTGATCTTCTCCTTCTTGTTGTCAGCTCGTCGTGTTCCGTTGATTAATCATCGCCTTGTGCGTGCTGCTGCTGTAGCATTCGGCCACGGTACCGGGCGGCCGTCGTTGCTCCGGGGAGCAGGAGGGCTGTACAGCAACACCAGCGGGAGGGGGAGCGTGGGCGCGGGGCAGCAGTTCCAGAGCTCGGTTTTCACCATGGACGAGATCCTCAAGGCGACGGACAACTTCTCCCCGGCGCTCAAGATCGGGCAGGGCGGGTTCGGCGCCGTGTACAAGGGCGTCCTCCCCGACGGCACGGTGGTGGCCGTGAAGCGCGCCCGCACCAAGAGCCCGCACGTGGACGTGGAGTTCCGCAGCGAGGTGAAGATCATGGCGCGCGTGGAGCACCAGAGCCTGGTCCGCTTCTACGGCTACCTGGAGCACGGCGACGAGCGGGTCGTCGTCATCGAGCACGTCCCCGGCGGCACCCTCCGCGAGCACCTCGACCGGTGCCACGGCCGGTTCCTGGAGCTCGGCGCGCGGCTGGACATCGCCATCGATGTCGCCCACGGGGTCACGTACCTGCACATGTACTCCGACCACCCCATCATCCACCGCGACATCAAGTCCTCCAACATCCTCCTCACCGCCTCGCTGCGCGCCAAGGTGGCCGACTTCGGCTTCGCGCGCCTCGGCGCCGGCTTCGGCTCCGGCGGCGACTCCAACGGCGGCGGCGGGGCCGGAGGGGCGAGGCCGCACGTGACGACGCAGGTGAAGGGCACGGCGGGGTACCTGGACCCGGAGTACCTCAAGACGTGCCAGCTGACGGACCGGAGCGACGTCTACTCCTTCGGGGTGCTGCTGGTGGAGCTGGTGTCCGGGCGGCGGCCCATCGAGGCGAAGCGGGACATGCAGGAGCGGCTGACGGCGCGGTGGGCGATGCGGCGGCTGGTGGAGGGGCGGGCGGCGGAGGAGGTGCTGGACCCGTGCCTGCTGCGGACGGCCGCGGCGGGGTGCGCGGCGGAGGCGGTGCTGGAGCTGGCGTTCCGGTGCATGGGCCCCGTCAGGGACGAGCGGCCGAGCATGGACGACTGCTGCCGCGCGCTCTGGGCCGTCAGGAAGACGTACAGGGACATGGTGGCCACCACCATGGGCGCCTACGACGCCTTCTCCGACCGGGCAAGCTCGTCCAGCGCCAGCACCGGCACCGGCGAGCTCTGCAGGGTGTGATTTTTGATTTGGTCTTTTGTCGGGTAACGCGTCCACGTACGTACCTATGTAGTACGATGCTAACCGGTTGGATTTGATTGTAAATATTTCGTCGTGAGAAGTGAGAGCACGCAAGGCAACGCAAATGGTGAACTAGCCTCGCTTACAAGTTACAACGCGTTACACCGCGCATAACACTCGAGAAACGTCACAAAAGGAGTAGTAACATCCTAGACTTTGAACAGGTGTAGGTTACCCAAATCGAATCCTGAACTTTTAATCTCAGAAGCTGGCACTCCAAATTATTAAATATAGGTCTATTTTTTGACACCTTTAGGGTTGGGGAATTTTCTACGGTGTAAATTTCTAGGGGGTTTACACTATTGTGAGTTTTGGGGATCTATGGAAACACACGCCAAATTCTATATATATGTGAAAAGAGGGACACTGCAGAGTCTCAAAGAAAATACATCAAGGATGTGAAAAAAAAAGACACAGAGACCTATACAAAAATGGAAATCAGCCAGTCAATAAGGGGTTGAACAAGAACCGCCTTCACTTTGTATCCGTGAAGAAGATCACTCTGAAAACCAAATCTCCAACAGTTGCCACTTGCTGGCATAGATCTCACAAGCCACAATATCCATAAAACAAGGACATTGAAAGGCAGACTGAGCCAAATCAATTCTGTAAGAAAGAGGAAGTGTACATTCCCACTGAATATTAATGGAGCTCCAACACTCTAAGGCAAACGCACACTCAAAAAATACATGGCCCTTTGTTTCAAGAAGAATATCAGAGCAGAGAGAGCATTCTGGTCCAGTCTCCACATGTCAATGTTTGCGCAACATGATATCTCTAGTGTTAAGCCGGTTAATCATGAGCAACCAAAGAAAAACCTGGAGCCTGGGTAGTGATTAAGATTTCCAAATAACATTGAGAGCCATGTCTTGGGAACTTGTTCAAAAAGAAACCTCTAATATTGAGAACCAACAGGTGGTTGGGTGGTTAGGAGGGTAGTGGCACCCACAGCTCACCAGAGCTCAAACCCTAAGTTTGACACTTTGTTGTATCATTAAAGGCAGAATATTCTTCACTGGGAGACGACGTTCTCATCGACGGCGAGGCGTCTGTGATGACTTCGTCAATCTCAAGACCCGTCGATGAAGTTTCTTGAACGCAGTCTCTCGAAGGTGCTCATAGGGATAGGGTATGTGTACGTGCGTTCATAGGGATGAGTGTATGCATGTATGTGAGCGTCTACTGTGTTCGCAAAATTGGATGACATGTATTTCTCTCCCCAATGGAAATTCCTCTAGTCAATAGTTGTGTCTTCGGTGTGAGTTGCTTCAATGAGGCTTCAACCGAGAAAACTTGCCACACAGAAGTTCCTCATCATACCAGAAATCTTTCCAAAATAGCAAGGAAATTCCACGGCCAGTTTTACATATAGATAACTGATGTAATCATCAACCAAGCTAAACACTACCAGAACGATCCTCGCTTGGATTTATGGTGTGAGACTCTATTACCATAGATAGACCATACCAAGTATTGTTGTAATCTATGGATCAACTAAGAAGTGAGCCTAGCTCATTTGGTTAGGTAAGTGGATGTACAACCCAGCCACCCAGGTTCAAGTCCCCAAGGACGCAGAATTGGGTTCTTATTATTAAAAAAAAACCACTGTAGGGGCTTCCCCTACCGTATCCCTTTCAAAAAAAAAAAATCTATGGATCAACTAGTGTAGATCTAATCGAGTAGTGACTATATCTGTAACGAAATGTGTCCATGTACTGTGTGCATGTGGTGCGTGAGAGAGAGAGATCGAGAGGGAAAGACGTACCTTCTCCCCGTGAGGAGGAACCGGAAGGAGTGGTCATGGTGGCGACGTTGACGGCATGAGGTCGAGCGAGAGGTGACGGCGGAGCTTCCCGTCGGCTCTGTGCGAACCCTAATAGTTGGGCGAGTGGCACTCCAGTCAACCTCGTCATGTGTGCCACCGCCCCCACCATTGTATATATAGCACAGGCGACGGGGGCCCACCAACCAGATGTGGTTGGGCGCCCCCGATCAGGGCGCGGGCGAGGTCAAGGGTTCGAGTTTGAGCCGTTGGGCTCGGACGCGAGGCGATCATCCTAACATTCTCCCCCTTGATCTCAACTTTTTTTTTAACTTTATACTTCCATTTTATTCGTTCATCTTGGATCAGTACATAGGACATGTTTCATCGTCACAGCTCTATTGCTGATAGAATCAGACAGCCACAATGCACTTTTCTGTTTTGAAACATTTTTTTTTACTTTTGGGCCTCTTATGATCCAGGATAGGTAAGACTTTATTAAACCCATGCCGGCTATGTGTTCCTTGAACACGCTGGGTGGTAAGCCTTTCGTTAACGGATCCGCAAGCATATCTTTTGTCCTTATATGCTCGAGACTTATAGTTTGATCCTGGACCTTGTGTTTCACAACATAATACTTAACCTCAATCGGTTTCGTAGCTGTACTCGACTTGTTGGTGTGAGCATAAAATACTGCAGGATCATTGTCGCAGTACATCTTTAGTGGTTTGTGAATACAATCTACCACTTTCAAGTCGGGTATAAATTTCTTTAATCATAATGCCTGCCCCGTGGCTTCATAACATGCTATAAATTAGGCATACATCGTGGATGATGCAACTATTGTCTGTTTGGAGCTTCTCCACGAAATAGCTCCCCCTGCGAGGGTGAATACATATCCAGATGTGGATTTTCTATCATCTTTATCTCCCGCAAAATCTGCATTTGAATACTCTCTTATTTCTAGGGAATTAGATCTTATGTATGTTAGCATGTGGTTCTTTGTGCCTTTCACATAACACAATGCCTTCTTTACCATTTTCCAGTGTTCAAAACCTGGATTTTCTTGATATCTACCGAGTACTCCGGTGATAAATGCTAAGTCAGGGCGAGTGCACACTTGTGCATACTGTAGTCTTCCAATGGCTGAAGCATATGGAACCGCTTTCATTTGATCGAGCTCGTATTGATTTTGGGGACTTTGATGTTTCCCAAAACTATCGCCCCTGACTATAGGGGCAGGTGTGGCACTACATTTATGCATATTATACTTACTTAGAATCTTTTCTAAATAAGCCTTTTGCGATAGTTCTAATACTCCATTATTCCTATCTCAGTGAATTTCTATGCCCAAAACATATGACTCTTCACCAAGATCTTTCATATCAAAATTTGAGGACAAGAACTTCTTTATCTCTTGTAGTAGACTAACATCACTGCTGGCAAGCAGAATATCATCCACATACAAGATTAGGAAAATGTATTTCCCACTTTTAAACTTTGCATAAACGCAATTGTCCTCAATATTTTCTTTAAATCCAAATCTCTTAATTGTTTCATTAAACTTTAGATACCACTGTCTGGAGGCTTGCTTTAATCCATAAATGGATTTCTTTAGGCGGCATCCCATTTCTTCCTTGCCTTCCATGATAAAACCCTTAGGTTGTTTCATGTAGGCATTTTCTTCTAAATCCCCGTTTAGAAATGCCATCTTTACTCCATTTGATTCAACTCTAAATAAATGTGCAACTAGTGCCATTATAATTCTGAAGGAATCCTTACATGAGACCGGAGAAAATGTCTCATTGTAATCGATCCCTTCTCTTTGTGTAAATCCTTTTGCCACAAGTCGTGCTTTATACTTTTCGACATTTCCATTGGAGTCATATTTTATTTTGTAGACCCATTTGCAGCCCATTGTTTTAGCTCCTTTAGGAATATTCTAAGTCCTAAACATGGTTGGCACTCATCGATCTCATTTCGTCTTCCATGGCCTCCACCCACTTTGATGAATCTGGGCTTCTCATGGCTTCTTCATATGAAGTGGTATCACCTTCCATATGAATTGTTTCCGTGTTGTAAACTTTGTAATCTGTCGAAATGGCTGATTTTCTAGCTCTTGTAGACCTTATAGGGGCTTCAATCTCTGGAGCATTCTGTTCCTCAACTCGCGGCTCAGCTTCTGGAGGTGGTTGTTGTTGCTCCCTTTCATGCTCAACAAAAGGTTCATTCGGCTCGTGATGGACAGGTTTCGAATTTTCACTCATCGTCGTCATGGGTGGAGCGACAACAGGTGCTTGCACCACAATCGCAGGGATTATTGGTGCAAGTGCACATGGTAGCACAAAAAATGGCTCCTGAGTTATCGGATTAGGTGCATGCACCCTCTTCTCCTCAAGATCAATTTTCCGAGCTACCATGCTCCCCCTCATCGTTTCGTCCTCTAAGAAGACATCATGTCTCGTTTCCACAAACTTTGTGTATTTTTCTGGACAGTAGAAACGATAACCTTTTAACTTTTCAGGATAGCCAATAAAATGGCAGCTGACTATTTTGGTATCTAACTTTGCGATATTTGGATTAAATACTTTGGTCTCAATAGAGCTCTCTGATGTCTACGCACGCTTCTATTCCTGTAGACAGTGTTGGGCCTCCAAGAGCAGAGGTTTGTAGAACAGCAGCAAGTTTCCCTTAAGTGAATCACCCAAGGTTTATCAAACTCAGGGAGGTAGAGGTCAAAGATATCCCTCTCAAGCAACCCTGCAAATTAAGATACAAGAAGTCTCTTGTGTCCCCAACACACCTAATACACTTGTCAGATGTATAGGTGCACTAGTTCGGCGAAGAGATAGTGAAATACAAGTAATATAGATGATTGTAAGTAGTAATTGCAATCTGAAATAAAAATGACAGCAAGCGAACATGTAGCAGAACTTGTTGGAAACGGTGTTTCAGTGCTTAGAAACAAGGCCTAGGGATCATACTTTCACTAGTGGACACTCTCAACAATGATCACATAACTGAATAAATAAATGCTACTTTAAACACTCTCTTGTTGGATAATAAACACCATTCATTGTGTAGGGCTACAAAAGCACACCTCAAGCCGGAGTAAACAAGCTCCACAACTTCCGGAGTTCATATTAAAGTAACCTCTAGAGTGCGTAATAGACCGTTGCAATTTAGACCGAGTACTAACATAGCATACACACTGTCACCAATAGCTATGAAAGGGGGAATAGATCACATCAATACTATCATAGTAATAGTTAACTTCATAATCTACAAGAGATTACAATCATAACCTACGCCAAGTACTACATGATGCACACGCTGTCAACTTTACATCATGGAGGAGGAATAGACTACTTTAATAACATCACTAGAGTAGCACATAGATTAATAGTGATACAAAGCTCATGATCACATAAAGATCACACCATGGGAGAGAGATGAACCACATAGCTACCGGTAGAGCCCTCAGCCTCGGGGGAGAACTATTCCCTCCTCATCATGGGAGACAGCAACGGCGATGAAGATGGCAGTGGTGTCGATGGAGATGACTCCGGGGGCAATTCCCCATCCCGGCGGCGTGCCGGAACAGAGACTTCTGTCCCCCGAAACTTGTCTTCGCGATGGCGGCGGCTACGGAACTCTTCGTGGAATATTGATGACCCACAAGTATAGGGGATCGCAACAGTCTTCGAGGGAAGTAAAACCCAATTTATTGATTCGACACAAGGGGAGGCAAAGAACACTTGGAAGCCTTAACAGCGGAGTTGTGAATTCAGCTGCACCTGGAAACAGACTTGCTCGCAAGAGTTTATCAGTAGTAACAGTTTTATAGCAGTAGCTGTAGTGAAATAACAGCAGCAGAGTAACAAAGACAGCAGCATTGATTATAGTAAACAGCAGGATTAAAATACTGTAGGCACGGGGACGGATGACGGGCGTTGCATGGATGAGAGAAACTCATGTAACAATCATAGCAGGGCATTTGCAGATAATAATAAAACGGTGTCCAAGTACAAAGCAATCAATAGGCATGTGTTCCATATATAGTCGTGCGTGCTCGCAATGAGAAACTTGCACAACATCTTTTGTCCTACCAGCCGGTGGCAGCCGGGCCTCAAGGGAAACTACTGGATATTAAGGTACTCCTTTTAATAGAGTACCGGAGCAAAGCATTAACACTCCGTGAACACATGTGATCCTCACATCGCTACCATCCCCTCCGGTTGTCCCAATTCTTGTCACTTCGGGGCCATTGGTTCCGGACAGCGACATGTGTATACAACTTATAGGTAAGACCATAAACAATGAATATCTTGATGAAGCAATAACATGTTCAGATCTGAGATCATGGCACTCGGGCCCTAGTGACAAGCATTAAGCATAACAAGTTGCAACAATATCATCAAAGTACCAATTACGGACACTAGGCACTATGCCCTAACAATCTTATGCTATTACATGACCAATCTCATCCAATCCCTGCCATCCCCTTCGGCCTACAGCGGGGGAATTACTCACACATGGATGGGGGAAACATGGCTGGTTGATGTAGAGGCGTTGGCGGTGATGATGGCGATGATCTCCTCCAATTCCCCGTCCCGGCGGAGTGCCGAAACGGAGACTTCGGCTCCCGCGACGGAGTTTCGCGATGTGGCGGCGTTCTGGAGGGTTTCTGGCGACTTCGACTTCTCCCCGTGCGTTTTTAGGTCGAGGCCGATAAATAGTCCGAAGGAGGGCGTCGGAGGCCGGCCGAGGGGGCCACACCACATGGCCGCGCGGGCCCCCCCTGGGCCGCGCCGCCCTATGGTGTGGGGCCCTCGGGCCTCCACCTAGTTTGTCCTTCTGGCTCCGTCAGTTCTCTGGGAAAATAGGGCCTTCTGCATAAATTCCGAGGATTTTCCCGAAAGTTGGATTTCTGCACAAAAACGAGACACCAGAACAGTTCTGCTGAAAACAGCGTTAGTCCGTGTTAGTTGCATCCAAAATACACAAATTAGAGGCAAAACAATAGCAAAAGTGTTCGGGAAAGTAGATACGTTTTGGACGTATCAACTCCCCCCAAGCTTAGCTTATTGCTTGTCCTCAAGCAATTCAGTTAACAACTGAGCGATAAAAGAACTTTCACGAACGCATTTGCTCATATGATGTATATATTCTCATGCTATGGCTAATACTTAAGCAGTTCATAATGAGATACATGCAAATAAGATCATCTAACAGCTATGTCAATCATGGAGAGGTACCAACAATTAATAATAAGCATCATGAATCATGTATATAAGCAGGATTGCAATGTTCATAAGAGGGTATGATAAAGTAGTATCTCGCTTGCCTGTATTTGATTGGCAAAACATAAATGCCCGGGCACCTCTGGAGTTCATAGAAAAACTAGAAGTAGTGATTGTCAAAGATAAAAGCATCAAAGTTATACCACAATCAATCATATTTTGAGACAAGCATATTATACTAAGAATGACAGTTGTGCTCTCAAGATAGTGCTCAAAGAAATAATGGAGACACAACATAAAAGTAAAAGATTAACCCTTCGCAGAGGGAAGCAGGGATTAACATGCGCTAGAGCTTTTCATTTTTGAAATCAGGAGTAAAATTATTTTGAGAGGTGTTTGTTGTTGTCAACGAATGGTAATGGGTACACTAACTACCTCGCCAACCGGACTTTCAAGAGCGGCTCCCATGAATTATTTGCATATTTATGTGGCACTCCTTCCAACCTTTCTTACACAAACCATGGCTAACCGAATCCTCGGGTGCCTGCCAACAATCACATACCATGAAGGAGTGCCTTTTTTTATTTTAGTTTTATTATGATGATGACACTCCCCCCAACCTTTGCTTACACAAGCCATGGCTAACCGAATCCTTCGGGTGCCGTCCAACAATCACAAACCATGGAGGAGTGTCTATTTAAGTTAATTAATTCGGGACTGGGAATCCCATTGCCAGCTCTTTTTGCAAAATTATTGGATAAGCGGATGTGCCACTAGTCCATATGAGAGTCCGTCAAAAGTAAATGACAAGGTTGAAAACTAAACACCACATACTTCCTCATGAGCTATGAAACATAAACACAAATTGAGAAGCATTTTGAAGGTTTTAAAGGTAGCGCATGAGAATTTACTTGGAATGGTTTGAAATGCCATGCATAGGTATTTATGGTGGACACTCTGGAATAACTTGGTTTTCATGTGTTTGGAAGCACGAGCAGCGTTCCCGCTCAGTACAAGTGAAGGCTAGCAATAGACTAGGGAGCGACAAATCAAGAGAGCAGTAACTGTCATAATCATGCTTGCGGCAAAATAAATTAACTGAGGCATAAAAGTGATACAAGAACTCTGAAGCAATATAGATCATCGAGGCTTAATTGACTTTTTGTTCAGTCATATGCATGCGTGAGCATGTGCCAAGTCGATATAAATGAATTATTCAGAGGAGGATACCACAATGCCATACTTACTTATGAATAAAACAATGCAAGCAAACATCCATGACATGCTACTCATATTAATAAATTGGAGCTAAACATGAGAGATCATGAACTACTAGACTTTCTCAAATAACATATACCTCACATGAACCAACTAAGCATGCTCACATGGATGAGTATATGTACAAAAATGAAAACAAATAGAGTTCATACCAGCCTCTCACCACAATCAAATTGTCGTAGATCGTCATTATTGCCTTTTCACTTGTGTAGCTTGGATAATATGAAATGAAAACCTCGCTCCAGCCACCGAAGACCATTGAACTCAAGATGAACTTTACAAAACCAAAGAAGATCAGCAAATATTTTTGGTGTTTTCGAATTTAAGAACAAGAACAAGAGGAAAAAAACAAACAAAACAAAATCTTTTTGGGTTTTCTTATAGCAAACTAGCAATAGCAAATAAAGCGAAACAAATGCAAGAAACCAAAGCAAACAAATGGTGAAGAGAAACAACAGAAATATTTTTGGTCTTTTTATGTTTTGGGAAGGAAACAAAGCAAGAACAAGAAATAGCAAACTAGAAGAAACACAGAAAAGCGAGATGGCAGAAATCTGCCAAAACCTGACAGCAGTACAGAAATCGATTTTTACAAAAATCTTACGTTCTCAGCTCGAAAAGTGTTCAACTAATGAAAGTTAGATAACAACCTGGGGAACCTGCACAAAAATTGGCAGCTCAAAATAACGCTCTGGCTGTGCGTACGAATTTTTCTAGTAACAGTCCAGAATCTGTTTTCAGGCAGCACTTCCCCAAATATCATCTTCCTCTCATTAGAAAACCACTCAAACGAACAAAGCAAATATGTACAAGTATCCAGCAATCCTAATATGCAAAGAATGAGTGATGCCGGTATACCTCCCCCCAAGCTTAGGCTTTTGGCCTAAGTGGAGTTCAATCCCATCGATCCCATGAGGTAATATCTCCGTAGTATGACGAAGATGGATCGTATTCCGGGTATGTGCTAGAAGAAGCACCCGGATACATGACGGTGTAGTCGTGGGAGGCCTCGGCGTCCTCGGAGTCATGCTGCTGTGGAAGTCTTGTATCTTCATATGTTCATCCACCTCCTCCTTAGTGCACGACCATGATTGCCTGTCAATACTGAACAAACCTGGTTGGGGAAGAGGGATTTCCTTCTCATCCCCGTTAGAAAACAACATTCTATAGACCATATTATCTACAGTAGAATCAGCGGTAACAAAATGATGACTCTTCATAGCAGCAATATCAAGTTTCCTAGGGGCCAATGGCACATCGTTAGGATCAAGAGGAAGCCTTAGATATGTTAAAACGCGCAGTGCAATAGTTCCTCCAAAAATAGGCCCTCTATTAGACAAAGGCGAGCAATAAGAGAACCAAGGTGATAAGATGTCCGACCAGTAAGTGCAATATTCAAGAAAGCAAGATGGTAACTAGAAATATTGCTAGTGTTCTCCCTACCAAGAATGCTAGTAGCAATGTAATATGCAAAATACTTAATGGCGGGGAGTTGAATGTTCCTTATCTTGCCACGCTGAATGGTGCGACAATCATCATCGGTAATCCCTCGATAGAGCTCCAACAAGTCCCGGGGGTTGTCATCAATCCTACTTGCTGTACCTACAGGGGCAATATCCAATGCACGACAAAAATCTTCCAATCCCATAGTAACAGGATTACCATAGATCTTGAATGCAACTGTCGGCTCATATTGCTTGTTGTGGAACTTGAAGCTCTCGACAAAGATTTTGGTGAGCATGTAGTATTGCTCCCTTTCATCTCCCACATAGGTGGTTAAGCCCGCCCTGTTGACAAGGGTGAAGAAATCCTCCAATATCCCTGCATTCCTCAGAAAATCATAGCATGGAAAAGACGAAGCATTAGGAGCCCCGTTGTCCTCTTCGGGCGCGAAGCTAGGCGCGATGATATCCTCGTTGTACGATCGCCTAAGCCGGGTGGCGGCCCTAGAAGGCCTCCCGGTGCTGGTTGTTCCTTTCTTGAACAACTCTCCAAAGTTGAACTTCTTCATCTCTTCTCTGAAATTTTCAACAAACAATATAAAAATTTGATTTGGTGACATATAATTGAGGGAAACTACCATAGGAACTTGCTAGAGTACTAATCATGCATCAAAACTAGTTTCTACCACTTAGAACAAGCATGCAAGCTCACTAAACATGTTACCTACAGCAGCAAAATATTCAAGATATACTCAACCAAACAAAATTCTACTTGGATGGGTGGAGGAGTCACATACCAAGGAGCAAATGTGCCAAATTTCAGCAAGAAATCTGGGCTGAACAAAGAGATCGAGAAATCTGGAGCTCTTGAGCAAAAACGCGAGTGAGAGGAACCTGGTACGAGTTTTTTCGGGAGAGAGAAGGTGCTGGGAGAAAGAGATGGCAAAGTGGGGCAAGGAGGGGCCCACACCACAGGGTGGCGCGCCCCCCTCCTTGGTCGCGCCGGCCTGTGGTGTGGCACCCTCTGGTGCCCCACAGGTCATCCTCTGGTGCTCCCAGGTGCCTCGTCGAAAAATAGGACCAACGGTATAATTTTTGTGAATTTTTGAAAACTTTGAAAAATGCACATTTCTGGGTATTTAATTTATTATTACTGGCCAGGAAAAATTTTGAAATCTCCAATTAACTAAGGAACTTTGCAAATTAAAAATGCTACAGCAACTAGAGCAAGTGGAGGAAGAAAGAGATGTTGTTTACCTCCTCTATGCATATAAAAAGTATTCGTTAAAAAGGTTGATCAAGTCTTGCCACCAAATAAATTTTACATAGCATAAGAAGAAATAAACCTCAAATCAATCATGTTACCTTGAATTGTATTGATATGGATCCAATCACGAGAGTTTGATATTCTTCTTTAGGCTCATATATAGGACAATCGATAGTTCCCACTTTGATAGTTCTCACATTAGAAATAGTATTGACTCCACATACTTTATCAATCTTCTTGGGAAAATAAACGGTATGCTCCCTATCATCAACATTGAAAGTAACCTTTCCTTTATTGCAATCAATAACAGCCCCTGCGGTGTTAAGAAAGGGTCTCCCAAGAATAATAGACATATTATCATCTTCAGGCATTTCCAACACAACAAAATCAGTTAATATCAAGCAGTTAGTAGTAACTTGAACAGGAACATCCTCACATATACCAACAGGAATAGCAGTAGATTTATCAGCCATTTGCAAAGATATATCAGTAGGTATCAACTTATCTAAGTAAAGTCTCTTATAAAGAGAAAAAGGCATAACACTAACACCGGCTCCCAAGTCACATAGAGCAGTTTTAACATAATTATTCTTGATAGAACAAGGAATAGTAGGTATACCTGGGTCACCCAACTTCTTTGGAACTTTGCCATTGAAAGAGTAATTAGCAAGCATAGTGGAAATTTCCTCATTGGGGATTTTCCTTTTGTTAGTAACAATATCTTTCATATACTTCGAATAAGGTGGCAATTTAATAGCATCAGTCAAAGGGATTTGCAAGAATAAAGGTTTCATCCAATCACAAAATTTATTATAGTGTTCTTCTTCCTTTGATTTTAGTTTCTTAGCAGGAAAGGGCATTTGCTTTTGCACCCAAGGTTCTCTTTCATTACCATGTTTCTCAGCAATAAAATCTTCTTTAGTGTACTTTTTATTTTTAACATGCTTTTCAGGTTCTTCTTCAACCTCTTCTTTATCAGGAGTATCATTCTTATCATTATCTTTATCATGTTCATTACCACTTTCAGTTTCAGCATCAGAAATAGAAATACTATTAGGATCATTAGCAGGTTCAGAGGATTCTACAACATTTTTATGTTTCTTCTTCTTTTTCTTCTTAGAAGGAGCACTAGGTTCAATGCGTTGAGAATCTTGTTCAATTCTTTTGGGATGTCCTTCAGGATATAGAGGATCCTGGGTAGAGACACCACCTCTAGTTGTTACTTCATAAGCATATTTCTCTTTAGAATTATTCCCTAACAAGTCATTTTGCACTTTAGTGAGTTGATCAATTTGAGTTTGAATCATATGAAAATGTTTAACAAGCATCTTAACATCATTGGAGGTTCTCTCTACAATATCATGCAATTCACTAATAGCTCGAGAATTTTCCATTAAATGATTCTCTACTCTCATATTAAAATTTTCTTGCTTAACAATATAATTATCAAACTCATCTAAGCATTGTGCAGGAGGCTTCGAATACGGAATATCCTCCCTAGTAAAGCGTTGAAGGGAGTTTACCTCAATCATGGATGAAGGGGGAATTATCTCACATATATCTTCTATGGGAGGAAGATTCTTCACATCTTCAGATTTAATACCTTTCTCCTTGAGAGACTTCTTGGCTTCCCTCATATCTTCATCATTCAATTTAATTAAACCCCTCTTCTTCAATATTGGCGTTGGAGTTGGTTCAGGCGTAGTCCAATCATCATGATTCCGGCCTATTTTAGCCAATAATTCTTCAGCGTCGTCTGGAGTTCTTTTCCTGAAAACACAACCAGCACAACTATCCAGGTATGCCCTAGACTCAATGGTTAGTCCGCTATAAAATATATCAAGTAAATCATGCTTTTCCAAATCATGATCAGGCCGAGCTCTAATAAGAGAGCAAAATCTCGCCCAAGCCTCAGGCAATTTCTCTCCATCTTCCTGGTTGAAATTATAAATTCTCTGCAAAGCTATATGTTGAGCACTAGCAGGAAAGTATTTACGGAAGAAAACATCAAGCAATTCTTTTGGACTTTTAATAGAATTAGGTGGCAAACTATTATACCAAGTTTTAGCGTCATCCTTTAATGAGAATGGAAAGATTTTAGCAACAAAGTAAGTACGCATCTTGACATCATCAGAAAACAAGCTACTTAGAGTAGATAACTCAGTCATGTGTTCAACAGCACTTTCTTTTTCAGTACCACAAAAGGGTGTTTTCTCAACAATAGCTATATGAGATAGATCAAGAGAAAAATCATAATCTTTATCCTTAATGTTTATAGGAGATGTGGCAAACTTAGGATCAGGAGACAGTTTATATCTAACAGCATGTTCTGCAAGCAACTCTTTAATTTTTCTTGCATCAGTAGTAGCATTGCATTTTTCAATAAAATCATCATTAAGCTCCACATAATCTTCATCAGGATCATCA
This sequence comes from Lolium perenne, assembly GCF_019359855.2. Lineage (NCBI taxonomy): Eukaryota > Viridiplantae > Streptophyta > Magnoliopsida > Poales > Poaceae > Lolium > Lolium perenne. The sequence continues at coordinate 257,555,925 of NC_067249.2, forward strand.
CTAAAATAATCAAGTTCAGGTGAATTAACAGGTGTAGTAGCATTATGAGTTTCAGTATTTTCAATTTGTCTAGACCTAGCAATTGTAGCATCTAGAAAAGATCCCAATGAACCACTATCATCAAGCACAGCAGAAATATTATCAATATTATGAGAGTTTTCAGATTCAGCAGAAGTACCCGCATGTGAAGCATGCGGCGGTGAAACAAGTTTATCAATCACAGATGGTGAATCAAGTGTAGCGGAGGTATTCAGAATTGTACCTTTTCTTGTAGTGGATGGTAATATGGCGACCTTAGTATCGCGAGGTTTACCCATGATGGAGAATTTGCAGCGAACAATATTAATCCAAGTGAACTTCCAAATAAAGCTATGCTCCCCGGCAACGGCGCTAGAAAATAGTCTTGATGACCCACAAGTATAGGGGATCGCAACAGTCTTCGAGGGAAGTAAAACCCAATTTATTGATTCGACACAAGGGGAGGCAAAGAACACTTGGAAGCCTTAACAGCGGACTTGTCAATTCAGCTGCACCTGGAAACAGACTTGCTCGCAAGAGTTTATCAGTAGTAACAGTTTTATAGCGATGTAAAGAGTGAAATAACAAAGCAGCGAGTAACAAAGACAGCAGCAGTGATTATAGTAAACAGCAGGATTAAAATACTGTAGGCACGGGGACGGATGACGGGCGTTGCATGGATGAGAGAAACTCATGTAACAATCATAGCAGGGCATTTGCAGATAATAATAAAACGGTGTCCAAGTACAAAGCAATCAATAGGCATGTGTTCCATATATAGTCGTGCGTGCTCGCAATGAGAAACTTGCACAACATCTTTTGTCCTACCAGCCGGTGGCAGCCGGGCCTCAAGGGAAACTACTGGATATTAAGGTACTCCTTTTAATAGAGTACCGGAGCAAAGCATTAACACTCCGTGAACACATGTGATCCTCACATCGCTACCATCCCCTCCGGTTGTCCCAATTCTTGTCACTTCGGGGCCATTGGTTCCGGACAGCGACATGTGTATACAACTTATAGGTAAGACCATAAACAATGAATATCTTGATGAAGCAATAACATGTTCAGATCTGAGATCATGGCACTCGGGCCCTAGTGACAAGCATTAAGCATAACAAGTTGCAACAATATCATCAAAGTACCAATTACGGACACTAGGCACTATGCCCTAACAATCTTATGCTATTACATGACCAATCTCATCCAATCCCTACCATCCCCTTCGGCCTACAGCGGGGGAATTACTCACACATGGATGGGGGAAACATGGCTGGTTGATGTAGAGGCGTTGGCGGTGATGATGGCGATGATCTCCTCCAATTCCCCGTCCCGGCGGAGTGCCGTAACGGAGACTTCGGCTCCCGCGACGGAGTTTCGCGATGTGGCGGCGTTCTGGAGGGTTTCTGGCGACTTCGACTTCTCCCCGTGCGTTTTTAGGTCGAGGCCGATAAATAGTCCGAAGGAGGGCGTCGGAGGCCGGCCGAGGGGGCCACACCACATGGCCGCGCGGGCCCCCTGGGCCGCGCCGCCCTATGGTGTGGGGCCCTCGGGCCTCCACCTGAGTTTGTCCTTCGGCTCCGTCGGTTCTGCGGGAAAATAGGGCCTTCTGCATAAATTCCGAGGATTTTCCCGAAAGTTGGATTTCTGCACAAAAACGAGACACCAGAACAGTTCTGCTAAAAACAGCGTTAGTCCGTGTTAGTTGCATCCAAAATACACAAATTAGAGGCAAAACAATAGCAAAAGTGTTCGGGAAAGTAGATACGTTTTGGACGTATCAAATATCGTCGATTGTTTTAGGATTTTCGGAGACGGAAGAATATATAGGCGAAGGGGCGATGTCGGTGGAGTCCCGAGGGGCCCACCCCATAGGGCGGCGCGGCCAGGGGTGGGGTAGCGCCCCCTAGGGTGTGGTTGCCTCGTGGCACCTCTTCGTCTCCTCTTCGGTGTTCTGGAAGCCTCCGTGGAAAATAAGACCGTGGGCGTTTGTTTCGTCCAATTCCGAGAATATTTCCTGTGTAGGATTTCTGAAAGCAAAAACAGCAGAAAACAGGAACTGGCGCTTCGGCATCTTGTTAATAGGTTAGTCCCGGAAAATGCATAAAAATGATATAAAGTGTATATAAAACATGTAGGTATTGTCATAAAACTAGCATGGAACATAAGAAATTATGGATACATTTGAGACGTATCAAGCATCCCCAAGCTTAGTTCCTACTCGCCCTCGAGTAGGTAAACGATAACAAGGATAATTTCTGAAGTGACATGCTACTATCATAATCTTGATCAATACTATTGTAAAGCATATGAGATGAATGAATTGATTCAAAGCAATGGTAAACATAATGACTAAACAACTGAATCATATAGCAAAGACTTTTCATGGATAGTACTTTGATAACCCACAAGTATAGGGGATCGCAGCAGTCTTCGAGGGAAGTAAAACCCAAATTTATTGATTCGACACAAGGGGAGGTAAAGAATACTTATAAGTCTTAACAACTGAGTTGTCAATTCAGCTGCACCTGGAAAAGCACTAGTAACAGGGGTGATGTGAAAGCAGCAGTAATATGAGAGCAATATTAATAGTAACACAACAGCAGTAGCAATAACACAGAGGCGATGGCACCAGAAAATAGTTGATACTACTTCCAATGACATATAGAACGAGTATATGATGATGAGAGATGGACCGGGGTTCCCAGCGATCTACACTAGTGGTAACTCTCCAATAACAAGTGACAAGTGTTGGGTGAACAAATTACAGTTGGGCAATTGATAGGATTCAAAGCATTAAGACAGAACATCAAGATTATTAATCATGTAGGCATGTTTTCCATATATAGTCATACGTGCTCGCAATGAGAAACTTGTACATCATCTTTTGTCCTACCAGCCGGTGGCAGCCGGGCCTCTAGGGAATCTACTAGATATTAAGGTACTCCTTTTAATAGAGTACCGGAGCAAAGCATTAACACTCCGTGAAAACATGTGATCCTCATACCTACGCCTTCCCCTCCAGTTGTCCCAATTTCTGTCACTTTGGGGCCTTTGGTTCCGGACATAGACATGTGCATACAACTTGTAGATACAATCTAAGCAATAAGTATAGAGCTTAAATCTAAGATCATGCCACTCGGGCCCTAGTGACAAGCATTAAGCATAACAAGATTGCAGCAACAATAACTTCACAAACTTTATAGATAGACTAATCATAATGTATCATCCATCGGATCCCAACAAACACAACACCTATTACATCAGATGGATCTCAATCATGTAAGGCAGCTCATGAGATCATTGTATTGAAGTACATAGAGGAGAGAATACCAACTAGCTACTGCTAGAACCCGTAGTCCATGGGGGGACTACTCACGGAGCATGATGGAGGCGGTGGCGTCGATGGAGATGGCTTCCGGGGGCACTTCCCCGTCCCGGCAGGGTGCCGGAACAGAGACTTCTGTCCCCCGAATTGGAGTTTCGCGATGGCGGCGGCGCCCCTGGAGTCTTTCTGGAGTTTCTTCAAAAGGTATCGAGGTTTTAGGTCGAAAGGGACTTTATAGGCGAAGAGGCGGCGCAGGGGGGGTGCCTGGGCCCCCCTCACACTAGGCCGGCGCGGCCAGGCCTGGGGCCGCGCCGCCATGTTGTGTGGTGGCCCCCTGGCCCCTCTCCGACTCTCCTTCGGTGTTCTGGATGCTTCCGGGAAAAATAAGATGTTGGGTCTTCGTTTCGTCGAATTCCGAGAATATTGCCCGAACAACCTTTCTGGAACCAAAAACAGCAGAAACAGAACCTGCACTGTGGCATCTTGTTAATAGGTTAGTTCCGGAAAATGCATAAAAAACATTATAAAGTGCGAGCAAAACATGTAAGTATTGTCATAAAACAAGCATGGAACATCAGAAATTATGGATACGTTGGAGACGTATCAGCATCCCCAAGCTTAGTTCCTACTCGTCCTCGAGTAGGTAAACGATAAAAAGAATAATTTCTGTAGTGACATGCTACTTACATAACCTTGATCATACTATTACAAAGCATATGAAATGAATGAAGTGACTCAAGGCAATAATCTATAGTTGCTAACAAATAGATAACATATAGAAAAACTTTTCATGAAGAGTACTTTCAAGACAAGTATCAAAAGTCTTGCATAAGAGTTAACTCATAAAGCAATAGATTCAAAGTAAAAGCATCGAAGCAACACAAAGGAAGATTTAAGTTTCAGCAGTTGCTTTCAACTTTAACATACATATCTCATGGATAATTGTCAATGCAAAGTGATATGATGAATGCAAATAAGCAAGTATGTAAGAATCAATGCACAGTTAACACAAGTGTTTGCTTCTAAGATGGAAGGAAGTAGGTAAACTGACTCAACATAAAGTAGAAGAAAGGCCCTTCGCAGAGGGAAGCAGGGATTAAATCATGTGCTAGAGCTTTTTAAGTTTTGAAATCATATAGAGCATAAAAGTAAAGTTCTGAGAGGTGTTTGTTGTTGTCAACGAATGGTAGTGGGCACTCTAACCCCCTTGCCAAACAGACCTTCAAAGAGCGGCTCCCATGATGTTTTCATTTTTGGGTGACACTCCTTCCAACCTTTGCTTTCACAAACCATGGCTAACCGAATCCTCGGGTGCCTTCCAACAATCACATACCATGAAGGAGTGTCTATTTTATTTTAGTTTTATTTAGTGATGACACTCCTCCCCACCTTTGCTTTCTCAAGCCATGGCTAACCGAATCCTCGGGTGCCTTCCAATCATTCAGATACCATGGAGGAGTGTCTATTTGTGATTAATTGGGGCTGGGAACCCCGTTGCCGGCTCTTTTTGCAAAATTATTGGATAAGCGGATGAAGCCACTAGTCCATTGGTGAAAGCTGCCCAACAAGATTGAAAGATAAAACACCACATACTTCCTCATGAGCTATAAAACATTGACACAAATTGAGAAGCATTTTGAATTGTTTAAAGGTAGCACATGAAGTATTTACTTGGAATGGCAGGAAATACCACATAGTAGGTAGGTATGGTGGACACACATGGCATAGGTTTTGGCTCAAGGTTTTGGATGCACGAGAAGCATTCCCTCTCAGTACAAGGCTTAGGCTAGCAAGGTTGTTTGAAACAAACACAAGTATGAACTGGTACAACAAAACTTACATAAGAGCATAGTTTTAAAAACCGGACCGGACCGCCGGTTGAATCGGAAAAAACCGGAACCAGCCCCCTCACCGGTCTATTAGGCGCACAGGACCGTTTGAGAAAACCACCCTGAGAAAACTGGCTGAACCGCGGCTCGAAAGGCGGTTTCACGAGAACCAGCGTACAACAAATCGCCGGTCCAACCGGAGGAAGGAATATTCGCGCGCGCGAAAAACTACTTGTTGGACCCTGGAATCGAACCTGCGCCACGAAATGAACCTACCCGCCTACCAGCTGAGCTGCGTCTCTTTTATGCATAGAGCAGACATAAGTTCATTTTGAACAACTACACGGTAGAATAAAACATGAACCAACTAGACACCTGGGCTTCATGCTTCCAGCTTTGCCATGCATGGCATACATATCTGTTTGCTGGCTTCCCTTAAAAACAGAAGAAAAGAAAACTTTTTGTTGCTACTTACCAAGTTTGCTATATGTAGTATTGCATACATGTGTGTGCATGTAGGTACTTGGTTGTCTTGGACACGACAAAGTTAAAAAGTTGGTGCTGAGCTACTGACTTATTTGTTATGTTATGATGTGAATTAGTATGCCAAATTTAAAGTCTACAATATATTACATACATAATTATTTATTTATTGCACCATTTATATGTAAAAATATACTAATCTATACTTAAAAAACCAGACGGTGAACCGGTGAACCAGTGGTTCGACCGGTAAAAACCTGAACCGACAACCTCATCGGTTCGATCACTGGTCCGGGTTTTAAAACTATGCATAAGAGCATATTGTAAGCATTATAATACTCTACACTGTCTTTCTTGTTGCTCAAACACTTTTACCAGAAAATATCTAGACCTTAAGAGATACCAATCATGCAAACCAATTTTAACAAGCTCTACGGTAGTTATCCACTAATAGGTTTAAACTACATGGTTCAAGAACTTAATCATGATCTACTTGAGAGCTCAAAACAATTGCCAAGTATCAAATTATTCAAGACAATATGAGGCATTTTCTGTTTCCAACCAAATAACAATAAATGCAATAGCTTCCAACTTTTACCATTGAACATTAAAAGTAAAACGAAGAACAAGTGTTCATATGAAAAAGCAGAGCGTGTCTCTCTCCCAAACAAGGATTGCTAGGATCCGATCTTATTCAAACAAAAACAAAAATAAAAGCACACAGACGCTCCAAGTAAAGCACATATGATGTGACCGAATAAAAATATAGTTTCAATAGAAGTGACCTGATAAGTTGATGAAGAAGGGGATGCCTTGGGCATCCCCAAGCTTAGACGCTTGAGTCTTCTTGAAATATGCAGGGATGAACCACGGGGGCATCCCCAAGCTTAGACTTTTCACTCTTCTTGATCATATATCATCCTCCTCTCTTGACCCTTGAAAACTTCCTTCACAACAAACTTCTCATAAACTTCATTAGAGGGGTTAGTACTCAAAAAAACTTGAATCCACCTTTAGTCCTGTAGTGACACATTGCAAGAACTCAATACAACATTAGCTACAGCTCTCCACATCTAGAAAGCCTTGCTTAAAGTCCACAAGAGACAATGCAAAAAACAGAGACAGAATCTGTCAAAATAGAACAGCCAGTAAAGACGAATTTTAAAGAGGTACTTCCGTTGCTCAAATCAGAAAACTCAAAACTAATGAAAGTTGCGTACATATCTGAGGAACACGCACGTAAATTGGCAGATTTTTCTGAGTTACCTAAAGAGAATCATACCCAGATTCGTGACAGATAGAAATCTGTTTCTGCGCAGAAATCCAAATCTAGTATCAACCTTCGATTAGAGGCTTCACTTGGCACAACATTGCAATAAAATAAAGATAAGGAGAGGTTGCTACAGTAGTAACAACTTCCAAAACACAACAAAACAGTAGCAAAATAAACACATGGGTTATCTCCCAAGAAGTTCTTTCTTTATAGCCATTAAGATGGGCTCAGCAGTTTTAATGATGCACTCGCAAGAAATAAGAGTTGAAGCAAAAGAGAGCATCAAAAAGCAAATTCAAAACACATTTAAGTCAAACCCACTTCCTATGCATAGGAATCTTGTACACAAATAAATTCATGAAGAACAAAATGACAAGCATAGGAAGATAAAACAAGAGTAACCTCAAAAAATTTAGCATATAGAGAGGTGTTTTGGTACCATGCAAATTTCTACAACCATATTTTCCTCTCTCATAATAATTTTCAGTAGCTTCATGAACAAACTCAACAATATAACTATCACATAAAGCATGCTTTCATGATCCATAAACACATAATTTTTATCAAGCTCAAAAATAATGGGATTAAAACTTTCAAATCCACTTTTATCAATAATATAACAAGATGATTGATCAATCTCAAAAGATATGGAACTCATAGATAAAGTCAAGTTCTCTCCAATCCCATTTTCATTAGTAGTACAATTAATATTATCAAGTAACATAGGACCATCATCTAGAGATTTATCATAAACATTTGCCAAGCAAAACTCTTTAGTACCATGCATTTCGACATCAGGCACAAACAAAGCATTATCATAAGATTTATCAAAATAGCATGGATTATCATAAATAACAGTAGCATAATCATTATCACAAGTTTTACTCATAGTTACTATTTCAAGAGAATCCACAGGAACATAACATTCAACCTCCTTTGGTAAGCATGGAGGACAATCAAATAGTGTAAGAGATAAAGAGTTACTCTCATTAGAAGGTTGGCATGGGTAGCTAATCCATTCTTCCTCCTTTTGTTCATCACTCTCCTCTTCTTTTTCATCCAATGAGCTTTCAGGTTCATCAATTTCCTCCTCTTTTTCATCCAATGAGCTTTCAGGTTCATCAATTTCTTCTTCCACAGGTTCCTGCAAATTGTGAGTGCATTCTTGTGCATTAATGAGTCTCTCTTTATAATCAATGATATAAGGATTGTCACTGTAACTTTCATTGCAAAAATTAAGGATAGAAGAGACATAATATTTAAGGTCCTTACAAACAACACAAGTTTCATAATTTTTAACCATGAAGGATTCTATCTCAGAAGCTCCCATAAATAAAACAAATTGTTCTACCTCTTCGACCCAAGATGAATATAGTTATTCCAATTATAGTTCTTAATTAAAACTTCTTCACTAAAGCCACATTGAAATTTCAGATGTTTAGTATCCTCTTTAGAGCAACAATTTATATCATGGCGTTTAAGCAAAATTTTAGCAATTGTATTCAGTTTTTCTATCGTAGCACTCATTACTTTACCAGTTCTTGATTCTCTATAATTATTATAATATTCTATAAGCTCCAAGTAGGTTATGGGTTCTCCCATAATAGCAGTTTTTAATTTTTAAGTTTTTTAAATTTTTATGGATTTTTGGGTATATGAGAAAAATAAAACAAGACAAAAAGAAACTAAGCAAAGTAATACTAGACAGAAATAAACTAAGCACAAATAAACTAGACAAAAGTAAACTAAGAAAAATAAAATAATATAAAATAAAAACAGAGAGAGAGAGGTAGAGTGTACTCCCCAGGTGAACTTATGAGTAGAGCTATGCCTCCCCGGCAACGGCGCCAGAAAACAGTCTTGATAACCCAGAAGTATAGGGGATCGCAGCAGTCTTCGAAGGAAGTAAAACCCAAATTTATTGATTCGACACAAGGGGAGGTAAAGAATACTTATAAGCCTTAACAACTGAGTTGTCAATTCAGCTGCACCTGGAAAAGTACTAGTAACAGGGGTGATGTGAAAGCAGCAGTAATATGAGAGCAATAGTAATAGTAACACAGTAGCAGTAGCAATAACACAGAGGCGATGGCACCAGAAAATAGTTGATACTACTTCCAATGACATATAGAATGAGTATATGATGATGAGAGATGGACCGGGGTTCCCAGCAATCTACACTAGTGGTAACTCTCCAATAACAAGTGACAAGTGTTGGGTGAACAAATTACAGTTGGGCAATTGATAGGATTCAAAGCATTAAGACAGAACATCAAGATTATTAATCATGTAGGCATGTTTTCCATATATAGTCATACATGCTCGCAATGAGAAACTTGTACAACATCTTTTGTCCTACCAGCCGGTGGCAGCCGGGCCTCTAGGGAATCTACTAGATATTAAGGTACTCCTTTTAATAGAGTACCGGAGCAAAGCATTAACACTCCGTGAAAATATGTGATCCTCATACCTACGCCTTCCCCTCCAGTTGTCCCAATTTCTGTCACTTTGGGGCCTTTGGTTCCGGACATAGACATGTGCATACAACTTGTAGATACAATCTAAGCAATAAGTATAGAGCTTAAATCTAAGATCATGCCACTCGGGCCCTAGTGACAAGCATTAAGCATAAATTGATTGCAGCAACAGTAACTTCACAAACTTTATAGATAGACTAATCATAATGTATCATCCATCGGATCCCAACAAACACAACACCTATTACATCAGATGGATCTCAATCATGTAAGTCAGCTCATGAGATCATTGTATTGAAGTACATAGAGGAGAGAATACCAACTAGCTACTGCTAGAACCCGTAGTCCATGGGGGAACTACTCACGGAGCATGATGGAGGCGGTGGCGTCGATGGAGATGGCTTCCGGGGGCACTTCCCCGTCCCGGCAGGGTGCCGGAACAGAGACTTCTGTCCCCCGAATTGGAGTTTCGCGATGGCGGCGGCGCCCCTGGAGTCTTTCTGGAGTTTCGTCAAAAGGTATCGAGGTTTTAGGTCGAAAGGGACTTTATAGGCGAAGAGGCGGCGCAGGGGGGTGCCTGGGCCCCCCTCACACTAGGCCGGCGTGGCCAGTCCTGGGGACGCGCCGCCATGTTGTGTGGTGGCCCCCTGGCCCCTCTCCGACTCTCCTTCGGTGTTCTGGATGCTTTCGGGAAAAATAAGATGTTGGGTCTTCGTTTCGTCGAATTCCGAGAATATTGCCCGAACAGCCTTTCTGGAACCAAAAACAGCAGAAAACAGGAACTGGCACTGTGGCATCTTGTTAATAGGTTAGTTCCGGAAAATGCATAAAAAACATTATAAAGTGCGAGCAAAACATGTAAGTATTGTCATAAAACAAGCATGGAACATCAGAAATTATGGATACGTTGGAGACGTATCATACTTTCAAGACAAGCATCAATAAGTCTTGCATAAGAGTTAACTCATAACGCAATAGATTCTTAATAGAAGGTTTTGAAGCAACACAAAGGAAGATTTAAGTTTTAGCAGTTGCTTTCAACTTTCAACATGTATATCTCATGGATAATTGTCAACACAAAGTAATATGATGAGTGCAAATAAGCAAGTATGTAAGAATCAATGCACACAGTTGACACAAGTGTTTGCTTCTAAGATAGAAAGAAGTAGGTAAATTGACTCAACATAAAGTAAAAGAAAGGCCCTTCGCAGAGGGAAGCAGGGATTACTCATGTGCTAGAGCTTTTATTTTGAAAACATGGAAACAATTTTGTCAACGGTAGTAATAATTCATATGTGTTATGCATAAAACATCCTATAAGTTGCAAGCCTCATGCATTGAATACCAATAGTGCTCGCACCTTGTCCTAATTAGCTCGGATTTCCATGGATTATCATTGCATTACATATGTTTCAACCAAGTGTCACAAAGGGGTACCTCTATGCCACCTGTACGAAGGTCCAAGGAGATAGATCGGATTTGATCTCTCAATTTTGATAGATCTCAACTTGAGGACATCCATACCGGGACAACATAGAAAACAGATAATGGACTCCTCTTTTATGCTTTAAGCATTCAACAACAGATAAAATTCTCATAAGAGATTGAGGATTAATGTCCAAGCTGAAACTTCCACCATGATACATGGCTTTGGTTGGCGGACCAATGTTCTTCTCTAACAATATGCATACTCAAACCATTCAACTCATGGCAAATCACCCTTACTTCAGACAAGATGAACATGCATAGCAACTCACATGATATTCAACAAATAGTGTAACAGTTGATGGCGTCCCCAGAAACATGGTTACCGCTCAACAAGCAACTTATAAGAAATAAGATACATAAGCGACATATTCTTTACAATAGTTTTTAAGCTACTTTCCCATGAGCTATATATTGCAAAGACAAGGAATGATTTTTTTAAAGGTAGCACGCAAGCAATTTACTTGGAATGGCAGAGAAATACCACATAGTAGGTAGTTATGGTGGACACAAATGGCATAAGTTTTGGCTCAAGGTTTTGGATGCACGAGAAGCATTCCCTCTCAGTACAAGGCTTTGGCTAGCAAGGTTGTTTGAAGCAAACACAAGTATGAACCGGTACAACAAAATTTACATAAGAACATATTGCAAGAATTATAAGATTCTACACTGTCTTCCTTGTTGTTCAAACACCTTTACCAGAAAATATCTAGACTTTAGAGAGACCAATCATGCAAACCAAATTTCAACAAGCTCTACAGTAATTCTCCACTAATAGGTTCAAACTACATGATGCAAGAGCTTAGACATGATTTATTTGAGAGCTCAAAACAATTGACAAGTATCAAATTATTCAAGATAATATACCAATTACCACATGAAGCATTTTCTGTTTCCAACCAAATAGGAATAAATGCAGCAACTTTTAACTTTTGTCATGAACATTAAAAGTAAAACGAAGAACACAAGTGTTCAAATGAAAAAGCGGAGCGTGTCTCTCTCCCACACAAGCATGATAGTCAAACATAAACAAAAATAAAAGCACACAGACGCTCCAAGTAAAGCACATAAGATGTGACGGAATAAAAATATAGTTTCACTAGAGGTGACCTGATAAGTTGTTGATGAAGAAGGGGATGCCTTGGGCATCCCCAAGGTTAGATGCTTAAGTCTTCTTGAAATATGCAGGGATGAACCACGGGGGCATCCCCAAGCTTAGACTTTTCACTCTTCTTGATCATATTATATCATCCTCCTCTCTTGATCCTTGAAAACTTCCTCCACACCAAACTCAAAACAATCTCATTAGAGGGTTAGTGCATAATCAAAAATTCACATATTCAGCGAGGACACAATCATTCCCAACACTTCTGGACATTATCCAAAGCTACTGAAATTTAATGGAGCAAAGAAATCCACTCCAACACAGTAAAGGAGGCAATGTGAAATAAAAGGCAGAATCTGTCAAAACAGAACAGTCCGTAAAGACGAATTTTTTTCTAGGCACTTAACATGCTCAGATCAAGAAGCTCAAATTGAATGAAAGTTGCGTACATATCTGAGGATTACTCATGAATTTTTGCAGATTTTTTAGACTCTCCTACAGAGAGATTAACTCAAATTCGTGACAGCTAAAAATCTGTTTCTGCGCAGGAATCCAAATCTAGTATCAACTTTAATATCAAAGACTTTACTTGGCACAACAATGCAATAAAATAAAGATAAGGAGAGGTTGCTAGAGTAGTAACAACTTCCAAGACACAACAAAACAGTAGAAAAATAAAAACATGGGTTACCTCCCAAGAAGTGCTTTCTTTATAACCATTAAGATGGGCTCAGTAATTTTAATGATGCTCTCGCAAGAAATAAGAGTTGAAGCAAAATAGAGCATCAAAAGCAAATAAGAAACACTTTTAAGTCTAACCCACTTCCTATGAAAAGGAATCGTGTAAATAAACAAGTCATGTAAGCATAATGCAATATGCATAGGAAAACAAGACAAGCGCAACTTCAAGATTTTCAGCAAAAAGAGAGGTGTTTTAGTAACATGAAAATCCCTACAACCATATTTTTCTCTCTCATAATAATTTCCAATAGTATCATGAACAAACTCAATAATATAACTATCACATAAAGCATTCTTATTCACATGCATAAAAGTATCATTACTCTCCACATAAGCATAATCAATTTTATTAGTAATAGTGGGAGCAAAACTATCACAACCATCATTGTAATCATCATAAATTACAGGCATGGTATAATCATAATAAACTTTATCCTCCATAGTAGGTGGCACCAAAATACCACTATCATTATAATCATCATAAATGGGAGGTAAAGTATCATCAAAGAAAATTTTCTCCTCCATGCTTGGGGGACTAAAAATATCATGCTCATCAAAACCAGCTTCCCCAAGCTTAGAATTTTCCATAGCATTAGCTACAATGGTGTTCAAAGCATTCATACTAATAACATTGCCATTAGCATGCATATAAAGTTCCATAGGTTTTTAAATTTTCTCTTCAAACACCTCATGTCCTAACTCAAGATAAATTTCATAAAGATCTCTAATTTTTTTGTTGTTTTCCATTAAGCCTAACTAGTGAAATAAAAACAAGAATCAAAAAGATATAATTGCAGAATCTAAAGGAAATAGCTTTGAGCACTCACACACCGGCAACAGTGCTAGGAAATAGCTTAGTAGTCGGAGGATGTGAATACCTTTTACCTTACCTCCCTGGCAACGGCGCCAGAAAATAGCTTGATGTCTACGCACGCTTCTATTCCTGTAGACAGTGTTGGGCCTCCAAGAGCAAAGATTTGTAGAACAGCAGCAAGTTTCCCTTAAGTGAATCACCCAAGGTTTATCGAACTCAGGGAGGTAGAGGTCAAAGATATCCCTCTCAAGAAACCCTGAAATTAAGATACAAGAAGTCTCTTGTGTCCCTAACACACCTAATACACTTGTCAGATGTATAGGTGCACTAGTTCGGCGAAGAGATAGTGAAATACAAGTAATATGGATGATTGTAAGTAGTAATTGCAATCTGAAATAAAAATGGCAGCAAGCGAACATGTAGCAGAACTTGTTGGAAACGGTGTTTCAGTGCTTAGAAACTAGGCCTAGGAATCATACTTTCACTAGTGGACACTCTCAACAATGATCACATAACTGAATAAATAAATGCTACTTTTAAACACTCTCTTGTTGGATAACAAACACCATTCATTGTGTAGGGCTACAAAAGCACACCTCAAGCCGGAGTAAACAAGCTTAACAACTTCCGAAGTTCATATTAAAGTAACCTCTAGAGTGCGTAATAGACCGTTGCAATTTAGACCGAGTACTAACATAGCATACACACTATCACCAATAGCTATGAAAGGGGGAATAGATCACATCAATACTATCATAGTAATAGTTAACTTCATAATCTACAAGAGATTACAATCATAACCTACGCCAAGTACTACATGATGCACAACACTGTCAACTTTACATCATGGAGGAGGAATATACTACTTTAATAACATCACTAGAGTAGCACATAGATTAATAGTAATACAAAGCTCATGATCACATAAAGATCACACCATGGGAGAGAGAGATGAACCACATAGCTACCGGTAGAGCCCTCAGCCTCGGGGGAGAACTACTCCCTCCTCATCATGGGAGACAGCAACAGCGATGAAGATGGCGGTGGTGTCGATGGAGATGACTCCGGGGGCAATTCCCCGTCCCGGCGGCGTGCCGGAACAGAGACTTCTGTCCCCCGAAACTTGTCTTCGCGATGGCGGCGGCTACGGAAATCTTCGTGGAATATCATCGATTGTTTTAGGGTTTTCGGAGACGGAAGAATATATAGGCGAAGGGGCGATGTCGGTGGAGTCCCGAGGGGCCCACCCCATAGGGCGGCGCGGCCAGGGGTGGGGCCACGCCCCCCTAGGGTGTGGCTGCCTCGTGGCACCTATTCGTCTCCTCTTCGGTGTTCTGGAAGCCTCCGTGGAAAATAAGACCGTGGGCTTTTGTTTCGTCCAATTCCGAGAATATTTCCTGTGTAGGATTTCTGAAACCAAAAATAGCAGAAAATAGGAACTGGCGCTTCGACATCTTGTTAATAGGTTAGTCCCGGAAAATGCATAAAATGATATAAAGTGTATATATAAAATGTAGGTATTGTCATAAAACTAGCATGGAACATAAGAAATTATAGATACGTTTGAGACGTATCACTCCCCACACTTTCAGGTGGTTTAGAGAAGGCACTCTCCCTCTCCATAGCTCATACGGTGTTTTGGGCACCGATTTACTTGGTACTCTGTTTAGAATGTGAATAGCGGGTTTTAACGCCTCAATCCACAATCCCAATGGTAGGGTGGAATAGCTCATCATACTGCGCATCATATCCATAAGGGTACGGTTGTGCCTTTCAGCTACCCCATACTGCTGAGGTTCGCCCGGCATCGAGTACTGGTCGACTATTCCAGTCTCCTGAGGAACTTTGCAAAAGGTCCAGGTACTTCGCCATATGCAGTATGTCGACCGTAGTACTCCCCTCCATGATCATATCTAACTATCTTTATTCTTTTAACATGCTGATTTTCAATTTCTGCTTTGAATATTTTAAATTTATCCAACGCTTCTGTTATTTCTTTGATTGGATAAACATAACCATATCGGGAGTAATCATCCGTGAATGTTATGAACGAATCATAGCCATCCACACTTTTCACAGGAAAATGGTCAATCGGTGTGAATTATTTCTAGTGTTGTTGTGCTTCGATTTGCACCCTTTTTAATTTTCTTTACAGATTTTTCTTTAATGCAATTGATGCACTGTTCTATGTCTGAGAATTCTAATGGAGGAAGAATATCATTTTTAGCGAGTCTTTCTATTCTCCCCTTCTAAATATGGCATAAGCGACAATGCCATAAGTTCGATGATTCATTAGTTCTTTTTCTTTTTCTTTTGTTCTTTGTCCGACACGGATACCTTATGAATGGATCGTAGCGGACAAGAGGGGGGTGAATGGACGCTACACAAATTTTAAGCCTTTTCATTTTTTAGCAATGCGGAAGGTAAAGGTGAAAACTTTAGTGGTGGAGATGTTCCTAGTATGATCCTAGGCAAGTGCAACAAGTAAAGGAAACAAGCATGATAGTAAGAGTAAGGAGCGGGACAACCGGATGGCGCGGAGACGAGGCGAGGTTTGTTTCCCGCGGTTCCTCCCACAAAAGGGAGCACGTCTGCGTTGAGGAGGTGCTAGCCTCACACAAGAGGCTAGGCGTTCACACCACGAAGGAAGGCCTCACCTTCTTCCTCGAGAGAGCTCCACAAAGGGGCTCCTCCTTGTCCACTATGGCACCAGTCGAGGCGGTGGTTCCTTCACAAGGTTGGAGCGAGCTCCACAACACTAGGAGGCTCCCAACAACCTATGGGGCTTGCACAACACCAAGCTAGCCTCCATAGGTGCACTTCCTCCAAGATCCCACCATGGGAACCCTAACTCCAAAATCCACTAAGGACTAGTATGATTTGGTGAAATCTCTCTTGGTAGAACTATAGATCGGGGCCTCCTCCACCACTCCTCAAAATTTGGGCAAGATTGGTTGGATGGTTGGGGAGATCCTCAAAGATTAAGCTCAACAACAATGGAGGAGAGAGAGAGAAGAGATAAAAACGAGTTGGGGAAGAAGTGAAGGAGATATGCCCAAGATGCAATAATAAAAGTGGTTATTATATATCTTTATGTTTATGATAAATGTTTATATATCATGCTATAATTGTATTAACCGAAACATTAGTACATGTGTGATATGTAGACAACAAAGAGTCCCTAGTATGCCTCTTAACTAGCTTGTTGATTAATGGATGATTAGTTTCATAATCATGAACATTGGATGTTATTAATAACAAGGTTATATCATTATATGAATGATGTAATGGAGACACCCAATTAAGCATAGCATAAGATCACGTCATTGAGTTATTTGCTATAAGCTTTTGATACATAGTTACCTAGTCCTTATGACCATGAGATCATGTAAATCACTTATACCGGAAAGGTACTTTGATTACACCAAACGCCACTGCGTAAATGGGTGGTTATAAAGGTGGGATTAAGTATCCGGAAAGTATGAGTTGAGGCATATGGATCAACAGTGGGATTTGTCCATCCCGATGACGGATAGATATACTCTGGGCCCTCTCGGTGGAATGTCGTCTAATGTCTTGCAAGCATATGAATAAGTTCATAAGAGACCACATACCACAGTACGAGTAAAGAGTACTTGTCAGGAGACGAGGTTGAACAAGGTATAGAGTGATACCGATGATCAAACCTCGGACAAGTAAAATATCGCGTGACAAAGGGAATTGGTATCGTATGTGAATGGTTCATTCGATCACTGAAGTCATCGTTGAATATGTGGGAGCCATTATGGATCTCCAGATCCCGCTATTGGTTATTGGTCGGAGTGAGTACTCAACCATGTCCGCATAGTTCGCGAACCGTAGGGTGACACACTTAAGGTTTGATGTTGAAATGGTAGAACTTGAATATGGAATGGAGTTCGAATATTTGTTCGGAGTCCCGGATGAGATCCCGGACATCACGAGGAGTTCCGGAATGGTCCGGAGAATAAGATTCATATATAGGAAGTCATATTCCAAGTTTGGAAATGAACCGGTGCATTTATGGCAGGTTCTAGAAGGTTCTAGAAAAGTCCGGAAGAAATCACCATGGAAAGTAGAGTCCCGGAGGGACTCCACCTTGCATGGCCAGCCAACCCTAAAGGGGAGGAGTCCAAGGTGGACTCCCCAAGGGTGGCCGGCCAACCCCCCTCATGGAAGGGGGGAATCCCACCCCAAGTGGGATTCCCACCTTGGGTAGGTTTCCCTACACATGGAAGGTTTTTGGTTCGGGTCTTATTCGAAGACTTGTAGTCCAACACTTGGGGCTTCCACCTATATAATGAGGGGCATAGGAGAGGGGGCTGACCACAACAAGCCCATAGCTTGGCCGCACCCATAGGTGGCCGGCCACCCCCTCTCCCAAACCCTAGCCGCCCCCTCTCTCCTCCTCTTCTCCCGCACGCTTAGCGAAGCTCCACCGGAGATCTCCACCGCCACCGCCACCACGCCGTCGTGCTGCCGGATTCAAGGAGGAGCTACTACTTCTGCTGCCCGCTGGAACGGGGAGAAGGACGTCGTCTTCATCAACACCGAACGTGTGACCGAGTACGGAGGTGCTGCCCGATTGTGGCACCGTGATCAAGATCTTCTACGCGCTTTTGCAAGCGGCAAGTGATCGTCTACCGCAGCAATAAGAGCCTACTCTTATAGGATTTGGAAATCTTCAAGGGTTAGTCTTGATCATCCCCTCGTTGCTCCCGTCTTCTAGATTGCATCTTGGCTTGGATTGCGTTCTCGCGGTAGGAAATTTTTTTGTTTTCTATGCAACGAATCCCTACAGTGGTATCAGAGCCGTGTCTATGCATAGATGGTTGCACGAGTAGAACACAATGGTTTTGTGGGCGTTGATGCTCTCGTTGCCTTTAGTTTGAGTACTTTGCATCTTTGTGGCATAGTGGGATGAAGCGGCTCGGACTAACTTTACATGACCGCGTTCATGAGACTTGTTCCTCGTTCGACATGCAACTTGTATTGCATAAGAGGCTTTGCGGGTGTCTGTCTCTCCTACTATAGTGAAGATTCAATTTACTGTTCTATTGACAACATTAGTATCAACGTTGTGGTTCATGTTCGTAGGTAGATTAGATCTCTATCGAAAACCCTAAACCACGTAAAATATGCAAACCAAATTAGAGACGTCTAACTTGTTTTTGCAGGGTTTGGTGATGTGATATGGCCATAATGTGATGATGAATATGTATGAGATGATCATTATTGTATTGTGGCAACCGGCAGGAGCCTTATGGTTGTCTTTATATTTCATGTTGAGTAGTATTTCAAAGTAGTTGTAATAATTGCTACATGAGGTGAACAACCATGAAGACGGCGCCATGAAGCTTGACGCTACGCCGACGAGGATGGAGATCATGCCCGTTGATGATGGAGATCATGTACGTGCTTTGGAGATGAAGATCAAAGGCGCAAAGACAAAAGGGCCATATCATATCACATATGAATTGCATGTGATGTTAATCCTTTATGCATCTTATTTTGCTTAGAACGCGACGGTAGCATTATAAGATGATCCCTCACATTAATATCAAGATAATAAAGTGTTCTCCCCTCGTATGCACCGTTGCATTGTTCGTCGTTTTGAAACATCTCGTGATGATCGGGTGTGATAAACTCAACATACAACGGGTGTAAGCCATGTTGCACACGCGGAATACTTGGGTTTGCTTGACGAGCCTAGCATGTACAGACATGGCCTCGGGACAACGGAAACCGAAAGGTTGAACACGAGTCATATGGATGATATGATCAACATGTTGATGTTCACCATTGAAGCTACATCATCTCACGTGATGATCGGTTTTGGTGTAGTGGATGTGGATCGTGTACCACTTAACAACTATGAGGGATGTTGTATTAAGTGGGAGTTCATTAGTAATTAGATTAAAACATGAACTAATTATCATAAACATAGTCTGAGTAGTATTTTGAATTAATTTTGTAGTATTGGCATCCGTTTTTTCTACTATGCGCTAGTCTTGTTATTGAGATTGAAATACTGTTAAAATTTGACAAGAAACTTTACGGATTGGTACCGTATTGTTAATGAATCAAGAAATGATCAAGTCCTATTGCAAACTTTTAGTAAACCTCACATTGTTGATTCAAAGAGCTATGGTTTCAATTAGTACCTAAAGTTATCTTGTCTCCGTGAAACTTGAAGTTCAAATCTGTTTGAAAAGTAAGGAGCTGAAAATTTAGTTTTCAGAAATAATCAAGGTATGAGATATATGTGATATCTAAGACCTTATTGCAAGATGATAGAATATAATTTGGTGAGATTACATGAACTCATAAGTTTTATGGGAATGTATGAAGGTTGAAGACGCCAGGCGTCACAATCCTCCAACCATTGGGGCACTAATAATATTCGCATATCCATGAAGTTATCATCCTTAGTATGCACCGTTGCTAAGACTCGTCGTTTCGAAGCATCACGTGATGATCGGGTGTGATAGATTCTACGTGTGCTTACAACGGGTGCAAGCCAGATTTGCACATGCGAATACCAAGGTTAAAACTTTACGAGCCTAGCATGTACAGACATGGTCTCGGAAAGTCGTCATGATATAATGGATAAAATTATGAGTGAAATTGTTCATCATATTACAAAGTTACTAATAGTGAAATCTGAAACACTTGTCATATGATGATCAACTTAAAGTAAGAACCTCAAGGTTATTGGTATTTGACCAACAAACCTAGAAGTTAATAATGTTAAAGTGTTTTTCTGAATAATGAGGAAAGCTAAAAGAGAAACTGCAAAAGATATTTTGGCAAAAGAAAAGAAAAGACTAGAAAGTCTAGCTCGGGTGTATATAAATGATATACATGTTATGGTTGTATTCCTAGTTAAGTCACACAATGAAATTCTTGGGTATTTGTACCATATTGGTTGGTATGAAGTGTCATACAAAACAACGCAATACAAGAAAACAATGGCCTAAGTGACTAACAAGGAATATGATAGGAATGCACGTCTGGAACAAAAATAAAGTGTTATCATGTTATCGTTGGCATTCTATCTAGCCCTTAGAATTTATAATAAAGAACTTAATAATTGTTATTTTGCTCTGGTCAAATGAAAACAATGAGTTGTTCAAATTATGACATTACTCCATGTACGATGGATAAGTTATTATAAATCTTAATGGTGAAACACACGCACATAATACTGACGCTAAAATGCCATAAGGCAAATGATATGAATTCCACTTATTTGTGGAACCGCCATTTAGGTTATGTTGGAAAGGAACGCATGAAGAAACTCCATGCAAATGGATTATTGGAGTCATTTGATTTTTGAATCATTTGGCGCTTGCAAATCTTTTCTAAAAAAGAATGACTAAAATACCGTTCATAGGCCAAGAGTTGAACGGGCAACTAACTTAGTGAAAACATACATGATGATGTATGTGGTTCACTAGACATAGTTGTTGTGTGCGGGAGATTCTTCTACTTCATGAAAACTTCAATCAATGAATTGAGTATATATATGTGGATATATTCGATAAGGAAGAAGTTTGAAACATTTGAATAGGTTCAAATAAATTTCAGCATGAAGTGGAAATCATTGTAATAGAAAAGTAAAATATCTATGATTGGATCATAGTGGAAATATTTGAATTACTAGTTTTAGCGAACATCTAAGAGAGTTATGAAATTGTTCTACAACTCACGTTTCTTGGAGTATCATAGTGATGATAAAGTATCCGATAGATGTATCCAAACCTTGTTGGATTAATGATGAGATAAAATATTATGACGCCATTATATTTTTGTGGATTATGCTTTAGTGACTACCGCTTTTACACTAAATAGAGCATCATCATGATCCGTTGAAATGACACCATACAGGTTATGGCATGGGTATAAACCCTATAGTCCTTTCTTTAAATTTTGGTCTAAACCAAAATCGGATGAATGTCTTTGTTGGTTATCCCAAAGAATTGATTGGGAATTCTTTCCACTATGAAGTAAACAACAAAATTGTTTGTTAATGTTACTTTCTTATTTCCAAGAAATTGTTTTCTAGCGAAGTTTTTGAGCGGGAGGACAATACAATTTGATAAGGTTTATGAACCTGAGCATAATGATCAGAGTAGCGCAGCATCGGAATTGGTTCCGGAAGCGGCCACGACGATCATGGCTCCCATGACTACAAAGTGTTTTAGCCATGGAGATCGAAGTACATATTGAACCTTGTAGGTATGGTTTACTTTGTGATCAAATAAATGATTTGTGGACAAAGGATTGATTTTGAACAATGATAAACCAACTACAAACAAAGAAGTTATGATGGGCCCTGACTCCGTTAAAATGGCTATACGCCATGAAATCCAAGATAGATAAATACTTTTTGAAAGTAAATAGATCTATAAAATTGATGGACTTGGATGAAATATCCTTGAAGAAGCTCGACTTGTCGAAAAGTTGTTTACGACAAAGTTCAAAGAGTTGACTACGATAAGATTAGATCTTCCGTGGCAATGCTTATAGTCTATGTGGATTATTCTAGTAATCACTACATATTTATTTTATGAGATATGCTAGTAGGATGGCAAAATACATTACTTAACAGAAGTGTGTATTAAAGGTGTATACAAGATACAACCAAGAGTTTTGCTGGTCCGTGGAATACTAGGTAGGTATACAAACTTCAATTGGATGAAGTGAGTATCACGGAGTTGGAATCTTCACCGGATGAAATAGTCAAAGAGTTTTTGATTTCATCAGAGACGATGAAGAGGCTTGCATTTGCAAGAAATTAAGTGGGAGCGCTGAGACATATTTATAATACTTTATGTAGATGACATATAGTTGGTTATAAATGATGTAATTATATACTTGATTAAAAAGTTTCATTGAGAAATTAACTTCAATGAAAGGATATGGACTTAAACATATCTAGTGTCAAGATCTATGAAGATAGATTGAAACACAAAATAAGTTTAAGTCAAAGTACATAGAATGGATATTGAAATAGTTCAATATAAAAATATTAAGAAAATATTCTTGTCATGTTAAGTTTTAACAAGACTTGAGTGTATCTGACACTCAATGAGTAAAAACACATGAGTGATTATAGATCACGAAAAATATGTACACAATCAGATGTCATGTGCTATAAAGTGTTATGAGCATATACCAGAATGATTCATATGATGATCATTGGACGATAGTAAGAATATTCTTGAGTACTTTAGAAGAACTAAGGATATATATATAGTTTTGTATGGGAAATGACAAACAAATCGCTGTAAGATGTTGCACCGATATTTGTTTTGTCACATATGAAAATAAAATTTCAATCTCAAATTAGACTAAGTGTTGTTTAAAAGGTAGCACGATGAGCTAGAAGTTGTCTATGCTAGATTTAGAAGAGTTCTAAATATTATGATGGATTCTACAAAAGAAGGCAGAATATGTCATTGTTTTGACAATGACAAAGGATGTTAAAGTCAAGAGGTTCTTTGAGAACTTGGTGTAGTTCCGACAGAGTCATGACTTTGAAGCTATATTGTGTGTGACAATATTAGTAACATATTTCAGACCGCGGAATTAAGGTTCCACCAGAAGACCAAAACATATTTAATGCCGACTCATTTGGAAATAAGTGATGCGTTGAGACGCAAATGAATTACAAAATACATACGTTTCTGAGCATGTCAGATCCGTTGACTAAAACCTCTCCCGTAAGCAAAACATGATAAAACACCAGAAGGCCAAGGTGATATATCTTTACAAATGTAAACTAGATTATTGACTCTAGTGCAAGAGGGAGACTGAAGGAGATATGCCCAAGAGGCAATAATAAAAGTGGTTATTATATATCTTTATGTTTATGATAAATGTTTATATATCATCCTATAATTGTATTAACCGAAACATTAGTACATGTGTGATATGTAGACAACAAAGAGTCCCTAGTATGCCTCTTAACTAGCTTGTTGATTAATGGATGATTAGTTTCATAATCATGAACATTGGATGTTATTAATAACAAGGTTATATCATTATATGAATGATGTAATGGACACACCCAATTAAGCATAGCATAAGATCACGTCATTGAGTTATTTGCTATAAGCTTTCGATACATAGTTACCTAGTCCTTATGACCATGAGATCATGTAAATCACTTATACCGGAAAGGTACTTTGATTACACCAAACGCCACTGCGTAAATGGGTGGTTATAAAGGTGGGATTAAGTATCCGGAAAGTATGAGTTGAGGCATATGGATCAACAGTGGGATTTGTCCATCCCGATGATGGATAGATATACTCTGGGCCCTCTCGGTGGAATGTCGTCTAATGTCTTGCAAGCATATGAATAAGTTCATAAGAGACCACATACCACAGTACGAGTAAAGAGTACTTGTCAGGAGACGAGGTTGAACAAGGTATAGAGTGATACCGATGATCAAACCTCGGACAAGTAAAATATCGCGTGACAAAGGGAATTGGTATCGTATGTGAATGGTTCATTCGATCACTAAAGTCATCGTTGAATATGTGGGAGCCATTATGGATCTCCAGATCCCGCTATTGGTTATTGGTCGGAGTGAGTACTCAACCATGTCCGCATAGTTCGCGAACCGTAGGGTGACACACTTAAGGTTTGATGTTGAAATGGTAGAACTTGAATATGGAATGGAGTTCGAATATTTGTTCGGAGTCCCAGATGAGATCCCGGACATCACGAGGAGTTCCGGAATGGTCCGGAGAATAAGATTCATATATAGGAAGTCATATTCCAAGTTTGGAAATGATCCGGTGCATTTATGGTAGGTTCTAGAAGGTTCTAGAAAAGTCCGGAAGAAATCACCATGGAAAGTAGAGTCCCGGAGGGACTCCACCTTGCATGGCCAGCCAACCCTAAAGGGGAGGAGTCCAAGGTGGACTCCCCAAGGGTGGCCGGCCAACCCCCCTCATGGAAGGGGGGAATCCCACCCCAAGTGGGATTCCCACCTTGGGTAGGTTTCCCTACACATGGAAGGTTTTTGGTTCGGGTCTTATTCGAAGACTTGTAGTCCAACACTTGGGGCTTCCACCTATATAATGAGGGGCATAGGAGAGGGGGCTGACCACAACAAGCCCATAGCTTGGCCGCACCCATAGGTGGCCGGCCACCCCCTCTCCCAAACCCTAGCCGCCCCTCTCTCCTCCTCTTCTCCCGCACGCTTAGCGAAGCTCCGCCGGAGATCTCCACCGCCACCGCCACCACGCCGTCGTGCTGCCGGATTCAAGGAGGAGCTACTACTTCCGCTGCCCGCTGGAACGGGGAGAAGGACGTCGTCTTCATCAACACCGAACGTGTGACCGAGTACGGAGGTGCTGCCCGATTGTGGCACCGTGATCAAGATCTTCTACGCGCTTTTGCAAGCGGCAAGTGATCATCTACCGCAGCAATAAGAGCCTACTCTTATAGGCTTTGGAAATCTTCAAGGGTTAGTCTTGATCATCCCCTCGTTGCTCCCGTCTTCTAGATTGCATCTTGGCTTGGATTGCGTTCTCGCGGTAGGAAATTTTTTTGTTTTCTATGCAACGAATTCCTACAAGAAGGGCCCTTTAAATAGGCCCCCCCGAAATCCAACCGTTATCTGCAATTTTTGCCTAAGCGGTACTACCGCTTTGGTAAGCTGTACTACCGCTTTGGTAAGCTGTACTACCGCTCTAGATTCGAAATCCCCGCAGAACTTATCCACGTGGACACATAGCGGTACTACCGCTCGAGGTACCGCAATGGCCTCTGGGACATACTGGATCCCAAGCGGTACCGAAGCGGTACTATAGCGGTAGTGCCGTAACTTATGTTACGGTACTTAAGCGGTACCGAGGTGGTACTACCGCTCTCAAGCGGTACTACCGCTCAAGGTACCGCAAAGGTACCGTAACTTTTTCTGTGGGACTTTCTCAGTGCAAAGATCCAAAGCGGTACCAATGGGCGGTACCAGTAGGGGTAGCGGTGCTACCGCTACTGGTACCGGTAGTACCGGTCAGGTAAAAAATGTTTTTCTCCTCTTTTCCTCTCCAACCATGTCACCTCGCGATACACACACAAAACCAGAAAACCTATAAGCTACGCTTCAGTCCTCTGATCTTGACGTGTCCAGCGAGGTCACCGTGCACTTGCAAATCTACCAAAGACACTCTTTGCACACGGTAAGATTATTCAAGTGTTGTCATCAAACACACAAAACACGGGGTTTAGACTTTGCTCTTTCAATCTCCCCTTTTTGGTGTTTGATGACAACACAAGAATTTGCAATGACATAAGATATTATGATGAGACTTTAGATTTGCAAAAGCTAGACGAAGCTCCCCCTAGATAGGTGCATATTTCGAATATGTGTTTGAATACAAATGCACACAATCTAGAGACACGACTCCCCCTAGATTTTACAAATCAAGCACATATGCAACAAGGATACTTGACATATATGTTCATATAGCATATGTCCACTATGGAGGCAACACAAGATCATGCAAAGAGTTTTGGGTGAAGTTATCATACCTTTGCCTTGAGAATACCCAAAACTCACAACAAGTGCCTCCATAGGGTTGGTGTAGCCACAAGAAGAGATACGCAATGAAAACCAAAAGGGCTACAACAACGAAGGTCCCCATGCAAAGATCCAGAGCGGTACCGATGGGCGGTACCAGTAGGGGTAGCGGTATTACCGCTACCGCTACTGGTACCGGTAGTACCGGTCAGGTAAAAACTGCTTTTCTCCTCTTTTCCTATCCAACCATGTCACCTCGCGATACACACAGAAAACCAGAAAACATATAAGCTACGCTTCAGTCCTCCGATCTTGACGTGTCCATCGAGGTCACCGTGCACTTGCAAATCTATCAAAGACACTCTTTGCACACGGTGAGATTATTCAAGTGTTGTCATCAAACACACAAAACACGGGGTTTAGACTTTTCTCTTTCACCTTCTCATTCACATTACACACAGACAACACCTTTTTCACGCAAGGACAATAAATAAAACTCATCATGGAGTAAATCAACCCCCACATAAGCATTATTACACCATATGGCACATTTGCATCGTCCTTCTTGTCCATGTGTACTTTTCTGTCACCAGTTATTTCAGCAGTTGGGTAGCATATATCTTTGAAGAACTAGTGAACTGGCTCTTTATTCTTTCAAGATACTCCCCTACGGAAGCACACTCTGCAATTGAGCCCACAATAGCGTTCTCAATTGTATTCTTTATAAATGGCACTTAGCCACTTTTTATTCTGCCATGCAACATCATCATCCTTGTCATTTCTGACTGGATCTTTTGGTTTGACCGGCTGTGGGAACCTAGTCCACCTCATCACAAATCGACCTTCTTTTTCCATTCCGTGTAGTTGTCACCTCTGAGGGTTCGAATATCCTTGATGCAGCTCATCAACTAGTACCCTCCTTTAAACCACAATGAAATGAGATCATGACAACAACTGCATGCAATAATCCAACGTTGGTCAAAATTAGAACATACAACTGTTTGTGTAATTAAATCTATATCATCGTTGGGCAGAAGTAGAGATAAATGCACTTCTTATTGCAACAAATCATGATTATGTCATTAATAACGTTGGTTTAAAAATAACAGAACCATAATTGTCACAATAATCACTTTAATCATCTCTTTAAAAAAATAACTGTTAATTTTGCACATATTATTACAACAAATCATGCTCATGCCATTAATAATGTTGGTCATAAAATGACAGGATCATAATTGTTTCAACAATCACTTTTGATCAACTTTTTAAATTTTAATCATCACTTTTGCATTTTTCAAGTTTAAAATGCATCTTTAACTATTTGCAGCGGAAACTTTAAACTATTAACTTTGAAATTTTCAGAGGCATAACTTTCTCTTTTGAATTCATGGACAAATATTTCGTTGGCCCTATTTGTTCAGAGAAAACTAGACAAAAATTAAGCTTAAAAACAGCCCCAAAAGCCTAAAAAGTGCCTCTGGAAATTAATAAAGCGTCAAAAAACTGTTAAACAGGCCATTTTGCTCCCGCGGCCCACAGCCCGCGAGCGTCTTTCTTTGCGCGCTGGCTCACTCCTACCATCGGATCTCATCGGGCGGCCGCTCGTCCATCTCGGGCGGTATAAGACGTGGCCGAACCGCCACACCCCCCTGGAAAGAAAAAACCCTAGATCGACCCGAACACCGAACCGAAACCCTGACAGTGACAAACAGGGGCAAAAGACTCTTGCCGTCCACGGCTTTTGGGCTCGTCGGCGAGGAAGAAGACGGCAGTGGGGCGCAGCGCCACCACTGCCGAAAGGATACCGGGTGCCGTGATGTTACTGCGCGGCCACCGGCAAAGGCACCACCACTCTGCGCCGCTTGATGGCGGTGCGCCCACCCTCGGGTGCATGCGCCGCCGGCAAGAGGGCCATTTTGAGAATGTTTGAAAATGGCCTTATGCTCAGTTGTGTCGAAGGCTTTAGCAAAATCTAACTTCAGAATAATCGATCCAGTGTATCCATGTTTTCATTGATAAATATATTCAAAAGCCCCTAAATGTTCCTTCACTTCAAGAAACCATACTGATTAATGTACACAAACTTGAGTATCTTTTTCCGGAGGTAATTGGCAAGGATTTTTGTGATGAGTTTTAGGCAGATGTTAAGCAACGAAATGGGCCTAAAATCATTGGGACCCTCAGGGGAAAGGGTTATAGAGATTAACGTGACAAATGAACTGTTGGCGCCAAAGTAGGCCAGCTTTTTCATGATGTTCCACAACAATGGAACCATCTTCACGTGTCAGAGAGGTGATAGTATTTTTTTTTAAAAAAAAAAATCTGCAGTGGCCATGGAGTGGAAGAAAGAGGTGTTCTCATCACCTAACTGAGCCCAACGAGCCGTACATCATCTCGGTCTATTTTAAACCTTCAACGATTTAAGTCAGGATTTGCTGACGTGGCCTGGGCCAAACTTGATTTACTTAATATTTTGCACATTGACTAAGCTGGCCTATGTCTGAATTTCATCCTTTGTCTTGAATTTCTATCTTTTTCTTTATTGATGAAATGGAAGCTGGGACCCCAAGTCCTGCATCAAAGAGATACGTATGAGCTTCTTTATTAAATTATTATTCAACAAAAGCATAACATAGAGCCTACATAAAAAAAATTCGAAGCCACTACACAAATCTACAAATTCAACAATGGGTGAAAATCATGTCAAAGGCAGAGAGGAACCAGAGGGCGCCGACGTTGGGCGCCCCGGTGCAAAACCGCATGGGGACGGAGGAGGTTAGGACCTCGAATCTCTATCTTCCGTATGAACTCCGTTTATTCTAAATTAATTGATGTCGTCAACGGTGCGACGGGTTTGTGCAGCCGGTAAGGACACTGTACAGTTGAATCGATGGGCAAGAAATAGCTCCTTGAGGCACTTACGGAACACCCAACCGAGCAGACAATAGGACCATACAGGAACACACACACATCCATGGCATATGCTTTCAAACAAATTGGTTCCTCACAATGCCACAATTGGGGATCAGGGAGGGTGCCGAAGGAACTCAGGAATGACACTGACAGTTTTCTATCGGAGAGGAGGGGGACAAAGTATGTCTGATCTAACCACGTTTCTAACCTGTGAGGCCTGCCGTTAAGCTGACATGGCAAGCGGCTACGGTCTAAGAGAAACGGCCGTTAACTCACTTTTTTCCTCCTATGTAGTTAAAGTTGAGTTAACTACATAGGACCAAATGTTCAGTTAGCCACTGATCGTATAGACTTAGGAGCAATAATTCAGTAACTACGTAGGAGAAATATTTAGTTAGCTACTGACGTGTAGGCTTAGCAGCAAAAATTCAGTTAACAACTGCCATCGGAGCAAATATTCAGTTAACTACTGACATAGGAGCAAATATTCTGATTAGTTACTAGGAGCAAATATCCAGTTAACTTGTGTTTGAGATATTTTTTTTGTGGTATTTCAGCTCACTTTATAACATTATCCATATTTTTTCACCATTTCTATTTTTAGGATGTGATAAATTGTTGATTTGTTTTTTGGATTGATCCTGAGTGGCCTGCAACGCCGCAAAATAACATTTGCTAGGTTGTGTGGATGCATGAGGACAACAAAAATACTTCCTTCAATCTATTGTAAGTATCAGGGATGTATGTTTAAGGGGAGGAGGAGACGGG
This sequence comes from Lolium perenne, assembly GCF_019359855.2. NCBI lineage: Eukaryota > Viridiplantae > Streptophyta > Magnoliopsida > Poales > Poaceae > Lolium > Lolium perenne. Next base: position 257,585,721 of record NC_067249.2, read on the forward strand.
GCAGCCTACAAGATGAAATTTTGGCAATTCAACAAAACATTTGCTCTCTTAAATTCTTGGTTTGAACAAGTCATGCAACAATAGAATATCTGCTGATCTTCCAAGCACAAGCCAACAAAACAGGACACCGAACCTTAACTGGAAATGTAGAATCGGTCCGGCCGTCTGCAGGCTAGAACAAACTAACAAAAAATCTAACAAAAACAAAGTGCCCCGGCCGGCAGGATGATGGAAAGAAATACTTAACAAAAGAAACAAACACATCAGCACACAGTAATGTGTACTAAACATACACTTGCATTTCCCTATCCTCCTTGACCATAGCTACATTGAGTGTGTCGTAGACTAGACTAGTCGATCTTGTTGCATTCTAAAGCATAAACCCTAGCTAGCTCCAGCCAAGCTTAGACACGCTCGATCGATCTCAGGCATGGAGCTGGGTGATCATGGCACCAAGGACGAAGGTGGAAGAAGGACCCTGAGCGGCGACGACAACAAGCAGCAGCGCCTCAACGACGACAGCGACGATGAGGGGACGAGGCAGCCGTACAACTGCACCTTCTGCAGGCGTGGGTTCCCCACGGCTCAGGCGCTCGGCGGGCACATGAACATCCACCGGAAGGACCGAGGGAGGGCATCGACGCCGCCGAAGGTCGCAGAGATAACCTTGCTCCAAGCCCAACGGGCGCCGCTGCCGCAGCTGGAGCTGCGGCTGTTCGAATCCGGCCATGTCGCCGACGCCACCGACCGTGGCAAAGAACAAGGCAGCGCCAGATATCGACGGAAGCACTACATCGCCATGGACTCTGAGCGACGACAAGAAGAGGAGGATGAGGAGCTGGATTTGGAGCTCAGACTTGGTTGGTAGCGCGGGTCAGTGAATAATCTTGTTATATAGTCATATGTCGGATCTACTTGTACGATCCATCCGTCGATCTCTAGCTAATCTCTCAGTGTATATATGTTTCACCATTTTTGCAAAGATTATACATATATACCTGTTGAAGAAATATCCGCCGGGTTCTTGATTTTAGTTGAAATTTTGATGGGGAAGATCTGGTTTCTATGATAACAACTGTTTTTGTTCGGATTAGTGATGATCGTATTATCTAGATCTTTTGCAGTAATGGATTAGATAGGAACACACGAACTGTTGTGCATTGTTCTTGATTAACTGATCGAGCTTCATGTATAGCTATTCGGAATTCCCAGAAATATTACTGATTGCAAAAATTCTTACAGAGTAGACTCCCTCAAGTTGTTGTTCATTTCGAACCAGGCTATATATCACCCTTCACATTAATTCCTCAACGGAAGAATTACATTCATTCATCAGAAGGAGGCGAAGAAGGCAAGAGTGAGTCCGCGCACGGTTAGGAAACCCGCTACGACATGCTCGATCTAGAGGCATACATCAAGTTGTGTTTCATAGTGTTAGTGCAGTCCCTTGATTATTCTACCGAAATAGTTATGTATGCAGACAACTAGAGCTCCTTCTCTATGCAAATGCAAGCAACAAGTGTTGAATTTTGACCATACTGGTTAATTAGTCAGATTGTTTTTTGCTACAAATGTCATTTCTTGATGCTGACAAATGTCAGATTGTTTTTGCTACATAGAGCTTGGAAGTCTCTTTGGGGCATGAAAATGTGGATGAATAAGATAGTAGGTATGGTCTCAATGGTCATGGTCTTTTAATAATTATGTGGAATATCTGCTAAACCTAGCTAGTACTTAGTTTCATTATGTGCATCAACCGAGGCAGAGCCCAAGGGTCAACTTCCTTTTAGCAAAAAATAACTAGATAATTCCTTGCATTGGAGAATAAATGCATTCTAATTTGCAGAAAATGCATTGTACTCCGTAAATTTCTAATGTCATGAATAATGATCTATGGATAACCATTTTGTTCACTTCTACACCTTTACGTATTATATTTCTGTGCACACTAAAGTGTAGGTGAACAATTTGTTCGGCGCGAGTTACGTAATTTTTTGGCTAATGTCTACTCCCTCTGTCTGGAATTCTAGGTTTAGCCAAGTCATACTTTTTAAACTTTAACTAAGCGTATAAGAGAAAATATCAACACCCACAATATAAATAAATTATTATAAACTGTATTTTCATATTGTATATATTGGTTTTACAGATGTTGATATTTCTATCTATATGATTGGTCAAACTTCATGTTATTTGACTTTGATCAAACCTAAAATGCAAGGTAATTATGGGCATAGGAAGTATGACAAACATGGTCATAAAGATGTTAGGAAAGTGTGCCGGCAAACCAAACACCAGTGGTTGAATATGTCCGGCCTGCGCATTTGAGAAAGTGTGACTATGGAGCTCCTTTGTGCATCTAGCATCTCAACATCTCATTTGTTTTTATTTTCTTTTTCCTAATATACAGGTATATATGTCCATTACATGCCGTGGGTCATTCTCAAACATATCAATTGCACTATTGGTTGCAAGAAACAGGCCGCTGCAGCTCGTAAAATAACAGCAAAGTTACTTTAATCTTGCGTGTACTGCCGGCCGGGTTGGCATTTAGCTAGCCTAAAATGGCTTCCTCCCTTTTAGGGTTGTCTAAATTTGCTAATATGACATATATTCATTTCTCTCACGTACAACCTCGGCTGAAATAGAAAATTGGAATCACAGAGGTTGGAGCGGCGTTTTGCGAGTGACATGTGGATCTCATGTTTAAGCCGTTGTGGAAAGAAACTGGCGCTCCTAGAGGTCGACCTCTAGGGAGTGGTGCCCAGAAGATAACCAAAGGATGAAGGAAAGTTGAGCCCTCGAAGCATCAAGGTAATCGGTCCTTGTGCTAAAATTAGCCCATAAACAACATAGAAAGCCACTCTAAAACGACAGTACAGAAAGCCCAATTCTGTAACCTTGTAAAAAGAATATTAAAAGCGGTATTTTCTCCACAAAAAAAAAAGAACGGATCTGAAGTTCGGATTATGCGGCCCTCGTGCTTACCTTTCTAGCATAATCACCTCGATTTCCCCAGGTTAGCACGTGCTGGAGCACGTTCTTCTGATCCCTAACTCGAGATTAATGTCTGCCGATCTACTATTCTCAGGTCAACCGTCTTCACCTGCCCTGATCCCATCTCCATTGCATGCGTGCAGCCGCAGCTAAATCAAGGGTGCCACCTGACACTAGCATAAATTCTGATCCTAGTAGATACCATTAAATATTTCTGATAGCATCATCTTTCTTCTGAATTTGAAGTTTTATGTTTGTATTTATCTATGGCCTAAATTGCAGTTTCTGAAATTACAGTCATCAGAAAACATCTTTCCTTCCTGTATGAAAGAACATACTGTCTAGAAAGTGTTTTAAATGGCTGGAGATGCATTCCTGATCACGACATTATTTTTTTATATCCAGACATTGGGTAACTATTTATCTATGCTTAAAGTGAAGGTTTTGAATATACAACCACTGAAGAGCATCAGCCATCTTTTTGTATCTGAGAGATGAATATAACAAATAAAAACATTTACTTGTTCGCGCTCAGAAAAAGAAATGGAGCACAGCCGTTGTTCAACCAATTCTCGGTGGTCCTCAGAATAATCCATTATCTTTGAACTTGTCTGAATACGACATACTCTGTTGCCACATTACATACCTACATTCAATCCAGTGATAAAGGAAACTTATGCTTCCTCACTGAACCATCAATATCTTTTCCTAAATACACCTCTGATGAATCTTTTCATCTACTTCATCTTCTGTCAGAATAATCAGTCTTCCAGTCCAGCCGCCTCCATCCTTACGATAATCCTGTTCGGCGCCACAAAATCTTGTTGCCACCACTGACCATCACATATCATCCTAGATCTCTATGAAGAATCGAAGTAACAGGCACCTTCCTCAGGTGTACCTCCGATCTTACTGATGGTATATGGCACAAATGACATGGCCACAGAGCTCCTGGCTGGAGGGCAACAGGCAATACTGCACAACAGTAAACTGAAAAAGAAATCCTCAACGGCAAATGTGCATTTGCTCCATCAAAGAAGACTTTCTTTTAATCAAAGATTTCCAGGTTCTTTCTCCGGATGCCAGATGGCAGGGCCCCTGGTTTGTCAGCGGTCACAGCGATGGCGCTTTTTCACCATTTTGGATCAGAGCTCTTCGCAACAAGCCTGCAGACATCATGCGCTCTGAAGAATTCGAGTGAGCTCTTCTTTCATTTCCAGCATGACGACCGGCTTCCTGAGGATGCCGTTGATCCCGGATTGCGCGCACTTCTCCCACGCGCTCTGCTCGGACGTCATGGCCATCACAAAGGGCCAGCGGCCGCTCCTGTACTGCCGGACCCTGGCGGCGACGTCCAACGCGTTCACCCTTGTCATCTCAAGGTTCACCATGACGACCTGATACACGGACGAGGAGGGGCCGACCGAGTTCAGGAACCCTGATCCTGAGGGGAGCGAGGAGACAACACAGCCAAGCTTCTCGAGGAGCTTCCGGGCAATGACCATGTTTATGTCGTCGTCATCGATGAGCAGGACTTTCAGCCCTGTTAGCTGGCACGACGGCGATGTGTATTGCTGCTCGAATGATCCTCCAGTACTGGATGGCGCAAGGGGTGGTTGCAGCTGGAATCTCAGGACCAGGGTCATGCTCTCCGGCACTCCTTGCCCATCAAGAACTGCCCATATGTTCCCTTGCATCATCTGAAGGTATTGCCAAATCAAGAATGACAAGACAACAGTTACTTGTATGCTCTCAGATTGAAATGAATTTGGATGAGCTTATCAGGAAGACAATGTAGCAATACCTGCACAAGCTTTCTGCACATGCTGAAGCTAAGCCTGAGATCAAAACCCTCACCAATTGGCTTCCGTAAGAACTGTCCCTGGGATGACATCGAGTCGGCACTCTGCTGGCTCTTCACCCCGATAACAAACTTAACCGAAGAGTAGCCACTTGAGTAGCTTGGCCTCCATGGATCCCACCTCTGCCCAAGGGTATCCTCGGTCACCTCGTCATCGGCACGCACCCGGAACGTGACATGCCCCGAGTCGATCCGACTAATGAGATTGCCTACCATGTGGAGGAGGACATGGAAGATCCTCCTCTCATCACCTATGACAAGGTTCGGCAGCGTATTCTCGACGTGCACCGCAAAGCCGAACCCCCTGAAGTCACAGAGACACCTCGAAACGCAGGCGGCATCCCTGATCATGGAGTGCAAGGGGAATGGCCTTGTCTCCAGGGGGAAGCGCTCCCGGTTGGTGGCGGACATCTCCATCACGTCGTTGATGAGCGTCGAGACGACGGTGGCCGTCCTCCCCATGGTGTCGACGACAAGCTTCTGCTCGGGCGTGAGGTTGTCCTCCTGCACCACGGACACGAGGCCGAGGATGGTGTGGATTGGCTGCCGCATTCCCTGGCTCATGACATGCTGGAACGCATCCCGGGCCTCATTCGCCATGAGGGTGTCCCGCCTCGCCTGCAGCAGCTCGCGGTTCTGCTCGGCAAGCCGGTCTCGCATCGCCTGCGACTCCTCTAGTAAGGACGCGTGCGAGAGCGCGACGGCCACCTGGTCAGCGACCACCTCGACGATCTCCAGCTCGTGAGCGCCCCAATTCTTGCCGCTGGGGGGCACAAGCACCAGCACGGCGTAGCTGGTCTGGATCACCTCCGGCGTGCCGCCCTTGAAATCCGACACCTTGAGCATGGGCATCCTTATGGCCGCCACGGTGCCGGTGTCCTCCTTACCGCCGCCGCTCGCCGAAGCAAGCGCGGAGTCCGGGCCAAGCAGCTTGACGTCGTCGCTCCTCCTGACCTCGACGACATCGGCATCGTCCACCGCAATGGCAACGAGGCCATCGACATTGCCGCCCCGCCGGAGCTCGTGTGTGAGGTGCATCGCGGCCTTGTCCTGTGCGGGCATCCAGACGGCGCAGTTGCTGAGGTCGAGCACCCTGGAGAGCTCGATGAGTGTGGTGTAGAGCACGGTGTGGCGGTCGAGCGACTTGCGGATCTCCTGGGTGAGCATCCGGACGTGCCAGCTGGCCTCCTCCTGCTGCTTCATGAGGTCGACCTCGCGGTCGAGCTCGCGGGCCTTGATCCAGAGCAGGCTCTCGCGGACCTTGACACGGAGCAGCTGCGGGATGAGCGTGAGCAGCGTGATGGCGGTGAGGAAGGAGACGAGCGCGGTGAGGAACTTGGCGGCGGTGAGCAGGAGCACGAGCGCGAAGGCGTGCGGCTCGTAGGTGAAGGCGGTGAGCAGGTGGGTGAGGCCGCAGAGCACGATGAAGGCGCCGAACTGGACCAGCACCCAGCGGAACGGGAGCAGGTGGCGGAGCCCCGCCACGAAGTAGAGGATCTCGAGCGGGATGGAGAAGTAGGCGGCCGCGATGAGCAGGTCGCTCACCTTCTGCCACTTGAAGATGTTCTCGACGCTCCAGAACCCGCCGCCCCCGCCGCCGCCGTCGCAGTTGCAGTGCGCGTACTCCGCGTCATCGTCGCCGGCCGCCACGGCCACGGCTGGCGCGAGGAGGGCCAGGGCCAGGAGCAGCGGCACCAGCCGCCGCCGGCCTCCTCCTCCTCCGCATCTGAATCTCGGAGACACCATCCGGTCCAGCTGGACCAACAGAAACGCAAGCAGGCAATCTCGTCAGAAACAGAGGTGCAATCTTGTCAGGAACAGAGCTGCAAGCTGGGCCAGGTTGCCGAGGAAGAATGCAAAATCGGAGACCATACCATGTGGCGAGCAACTTCCTATTGCAATCTTGGCCGCATTGCAGCTGCTGCAGGGGTAGCCCGCGTCCAGGTGGAAGATTAATTAGCGCCGCCTAATGGGGTTAGTCTGAAACGGCGGCGGCGCCGGCGGCTCGGACCAAGTGGACCAAGTGAGGAGAAGAGATCCTTCCAGAGCATCAGCAACCTCGCATCACCTGTATGAACAGCCAAACGGTTTCAGTTTCTGCGTGTGGGAATCAGAAGGAGGCAAGATTCAAGGAAGACGGGGCAGAGGGGACAAGATGAGCAATCAGTCCATGGATTGGCCCGGTCAAAAAAGTCCATGGATTGGTGCCGAGCTGGACACTTGTCCACACTAACAAGAAGAGAAGTAATCAATCCAACTCCATCCCTATCCCTATGTATCCTAAAACCCAACAAATTTAGGGACATGAGATCAGTCATGGACAAGAAATATGAAACGCTACCTCGGGTTCAAGGCGATCGAGCCTGGCGGGAGAATAGCCGGCAGTCCTGCAGCCCTGCAGGAGGAGGAGGCCGCAAGAACTGCGACGGACAGAACCAAATCGATCCAGCAAAGAACCGACGGGGGAACCGATCGATCAACCAATCGGAGCGGGCTCGTCCTCGTATGGCACGCACCTGGAGGGAAGAAGGAGACGCGGCGCAAGCTAGGAGAGAGGTGGAGTGAGAGGGATCGACCTGATGAGTTCGGCCGCTGACGGTGGGAAAGAAGGAGAAGAAGAAGGGGCAGGGGGGACGGACCGGGGCGGGGCTAGCCGCGGAAGAAACCGAAGAAGCATCGGCAAGTGGGAGCGGAAAAGAGAGGGAGCATCGGATGGGTGCGGGATCGATCGATTTCCCACTAAATTTTAATCACAAATCAGACTCGCTCGCTTGCTTGGCAATTCCAATTCCAACTGCTGCTGACTGCTCGTGCACAAGAAACTGAGCAGAGACCGCTGCAGCTGCAAGGAAAAGATCCATTTTTTCGGCGATTTACACAAAAATAACCCAAAACTGGAAGAAAAGCACAGACTGACCCTCCGGCGAACTATTTCACGGATCTAACCCTTTTGTGTGGCGCCCCTCCCACGGGCGCCACACATGCCTATGTGGCGCCCCTGGTCCTGGCGCCACACACCCATCCGACGTGGCCCGTCGACGCTGAGCTGGTGACCCCGATCCGACGTGGCAGCACGAGTGGCGCCGCTCCCGCCGGCGCCACACTTTGAAAGTGTGGCGCCCGTGGCAAGGGCGCCACACATCCACTTAAGTTTGGCCGCGCGCGCCGGCCCGGCCGACCAGTTCTTCTCCTCCCTCTCTGTTCTTCTCCTCCCTCTCCCCCAGCCCGGTTCTCTCTCTCCTCCCTCTCCCCCCCACCAAATCCACCACCAAATCGGCAGATCTGTCCGTGGAGATCGTTCCCAAGTCGTTGCTTGAGGTAATCTCCTCCGTTTCCCCTCTTTTCATCCATTGATTTTGTGTATTTGCTCCAATCTATATGTGAAACCCTAGATGTGGATTTGGTTGATTTGAGGGTGGAGATGGATTTGGTTGGATGTTAGGGTTGTTGAAGTAGGAGAAATGGTAGTGTGCTAGTTTTTATGGGTAGATTATGTTGATTATGATAACTAATGAACACATGTATGTATGTGTTGTTCACATTATGCTAGGGGGATGGATAGAATTGTCCATGTTCATCATGTGGAGAAGGATGCTTTCTTGAAGGGAAACATAGAGCCGGACCCGGAAGAGGTTGACTTGGTGTTTGACCTTAGCCCTAGCTTTGCGGAGGTGGTAGCACAAGTGAGGGTTGAGTTGAATTGGAATGAGCCAAATGATGGTGTTGAGCTAGAGGGAAGGCATAATGTGGGGTTTGGAATGCACACCCGTTGGAAGATAATGTGTATCAACTCCGAGCAACGTTGGTCCATTTACAAGGAAACGGTGGCCGGGTCACAAGATAAGGCTTTGGAGTTGTTTGCAACCAAGACGGTTGATGCTCGTATCGAGCTTGATCTTAACCGGCCCCCCTCCCCCGTTCGAGAGAGGACTCCTCCACCTATTAGCCAAGAAGAGGCCACCCAATCTCCCATTGTCCAATCTCCCATTGCCCAACAACCTCCGTTGGATAATGAGTATGATGAGCATGACTATGGTGATGATGGTTTCGAGATGAATTGCAACAATATCGGTGATTTGGATAAATATTGGACGCAAGAGGAGATGGACCACTCCATTCCTTATTCCCGATGCTATGCGTCGGACTCGGATGATGATGGACCCGAAGAGGAGGTTGACGAGGATGGCTTCACGGCTAAGGAAGCCGAAAGAGCCGAGATCTTCAAGAAGGTAACCGGACGGGATATCCGGGTACCACTGTTCCGTGATGTTAGTCTTGCGGATGGAGCCGTGGTTGATGGTGGCAAAAGTTTACTTCTTGGAGCTAGGCCACTATCCAAGAGAGATGTGGATAGTAGGACGGCTATGATCTCTAAAGGGCTAACGTTTGATACATTCTTGGAATTGAAGATATGGTTGAAGGAGTTCTCCATTAAGCATCATCGCCCTTACATTGTTGTTCACTCGGACTTGAAGAAGCGGTACACGCTAAAATGTGTGGATAAAAGGTGTCCATGGGTTGTCCGTGCACGACCTTTCAAAAAAGGGCCCTCTTGGCACATAACAAGTTGTGTAGCCACTCACATGTGCCGGGGGCCGAAGCTTGATGGCAAGGATGCGCAGCCGGACCACCGTCAACTCACATCCGAGTTCATTGCATACAAGCTCTCGGCGGAGATCTCATCACTTCCTATCATGAGCATTAAGTCCGTGCAAGATACGGTCAAATCCCGGTTTGCCTACGACGTCAAGTATGGGAAGGCATGGAAGGCCAAACAAGCCGCATTTAAGATGTTGTACGGTGATTGGGAGGAAGCATACAACCGAGTCCCTAGGTTGTTGTTAGCGATGGCCGCAACTAACCCGGGCATGGTGCATGTGGTGGAGCCTTCCGCAACCAAAATGACATTGCATGATGGTAAAAGAGTGAGGGTATTTCACCGTGCATTTTGGTCATTCGAGCAATGCACGAGGGCATTCGAACATTGTAGGCCCGTCATAGCCGTGGATGGTACCTTCTTGACCGGGCAGTACAAGGGCACACTATTGGTGGCAATAGCAAATGATGCGAGCAACCGTTTAGTACCACTGGCTTTTGCATTGGTAGAGATTGAGAACAATGATAACTGGGAATGGTTTTTCCATATATTGAGGACGAGGGTCATACCACCCTCAAAGGAAGTGTGTGTCATCTCCGATCGTCATCAAGGAATTCTCAATGCGGTGGAGCTTGCAATTCCCAGGCATGCTCCCTTGCATCACCGATGGTGCATGAGGCATTTTTGTGCAAACTTCTACCGGGCATGCAAGAGCAAAGAGTTGTCTGACCTTCTTCAAGATTGTTGCCTCGCTTATTCTGAGCGCCGCTTCGCAAACCTATACAACGGCTTGCTGAAGCACAAAGACCTCAACGCGGGTGGTCAAGAGTTTCTTCATAGACACCTCGTATTTAACTCAAAGTGGGCAAGAGCTTATGATGAGGATGGGAGGAGATATGGCCAAATGACAAGCAACATGGCCGAGTGCTTCAACAATGTGTTGAAGGGTGTCCGTGCATTGCCCGTGACGGCAATCATTCAATACACATTCGAGAAGTTGAATGTCTATTTCCAGAACTACACCGATGAAACGGAGAAGGAAATTGCAAGGAATTGCGAGTTCCCAACGAAGGTTGAAGAGTTCATGGAATTCCAGGCGAGGAAGGCGGACTCCCAAACGGCTACATGTTATGACAATGTTGACTGGGTTTACCAAGTGAATGAGCCGGGAGGCACCACACAAGGTGGTGTCCAACACGGAGGCCGGGCTTTTCGTGTGTCCCTAAAGACATGCGAATGCACATGTAGGAGGCCCTCTTTGCTTCATTTGGCTTGCTCCCACTTGTTAACAGCGGCACGCACTAGACGTGTCGACTACAATAACCCGCTCACCGTTCGGGAGTCCGAGTTCTCAATCGAAGCCACAAAGAGGACATGGGCTCCAAGGTTTCGACCTTACTTGGACCAATCACAATGGCCGGAGTATCATGGAGTGCAAGTTTGGCCAGATCCGGAATGGAAGGTTGTGAAACGTGGAAGAAGAAAGACAAAGAGGTATCACGGAGATATGGATAGATGGGGTCATTCGGGAAACAAGTTATTCCAAGAAGCTCGCGAGCCAACTAATTGTGGATCATGCAATAGTAAGGGCCACAATAAAAGGAAGTGTACATCCGGCAATAAATCAAAGGGCAATGATGGTACCACAAGTCAAGCATCAAGTAGCCAACAAGCTTCAAATCAACCTCGAAGCCAACAAACCCCAAGCCAACAAACCCCAACCCAACAAGCTCCAAGCACAACTCAACAAGCTCCAAGGCAACAAGCCCCACGGCAACAAGCTCCAACCCAACAAGCTCCAAGGCAACAAGCCCCACGGCAACAAGCTCGAACCCAACAAGCTCCAAGCACACAAGCCCCACGGCAACAAGCTCGAACCCAACAAGCTCCAAGCACACAAGCCCCACGGCAACAAGCTCCAACCCAACAAGATCCAACCCAACAAGCTCCAACCCAACAAGCTCCAACTCAACAAGCTCCAAGGCAACAAGACGCAAGGCATGAACCACAATGGCGACAAGCTCCAAGGCAACCAAGGATTCATGTAGGGCTTAGTAGAGGTCGGCATGGTGGCCGTCGGGGTACTAGTATGCTACGATACCTAGCGGGGCCTTATCCGTATGTGTCTACAAATACTAATTGCATTGTACTTTATATTTTCCTATTCCATGACTAACTTTGGTTTTCTCAATTTTGTTTTCAGGTATGGCAACCCAACCCAACAAGGGGAAGGGGGCGTGGGAGGGCAATGAGAAGGAGGAGTCGGTTTGGGAGGAGGCGGTAAGGATGGTGCGGAAGAGGGAGAAGGAAGACCTTGAGAGGAAGAAGAAGGAGGAGGAAGACAACAAGATGGCCGAGCGTGCCCGTATGCAAAGGGAGTACTGGCAATACATGTGGCGCGAGAAGAAGAGGCATGAGAAGATCAAGGCTGAACGGGACCGCGTGGCACGGGAAAAATTCCTGAGGAGCTGCCAACTTGCTCAAATAGCGAGGGAGAGGGAAAATAGGATGCACCTAGAGGAGGTGGCTAAGGAGGCTGAGCGCATAAAAGAGGAAAGAGCTCAAGCGGAAGCTTCAAAGACGGAGGAGCGCCACCATTTCTTCGACTCGGTCGTTCAGTTGGCTCGTGACATAAGGGAGAAGGAAGAATTGGCTGAAGAATCTAAGAAGAAGAAGGCGAGGGGGAGGGAGCCTTTGCCACGCAGTGATGTCCCTTTGGCTATGTTCTTGTTGTCGAACCTTTATGTCGTGTCAACCTTGATCTTCTCGAACCTTCGTGTCGTTGAACCTTATTGTAATTGAAACCTTGATGTCGTCGAACCTTATTTGTCATTTGAACCATTATGCTGTGTCAATGTGTCATACATATTCAGTGCAATGTTCTTGTTGTCAAAACTGTTGGAATATGGTAGGATTTTTCATGGTTTTAACACAAGTCAATGTGTGGCGCCCTTCCCACCGGCGCCACCCGTGCTAGTGTGGCGCCCCAGGCATTGGCGCCACACATGCCAACTTATATGAACTATTGGGTCGAGAACATACTGTAAGACAAATCGTCTGGGACTTAGCCGTTTTGGCGAGGCTCTTTGTGTGGCGCCCGTGGCATCGGCGCCACACATGCTAGTATGGCGCTCGTGGCGTCGGCGCCACACAAAGAGCCTCGCCAAAATGGCTAAGTCCCAGACGGTTTGTCTTACAATATGTTTTGGGCAGTTAGACATGGATGTGTGGCGCCAATGCCAGGGGCGCCACACTAGCATGTGTGGCGCCGGTGGGAAAGGCGCCACACATTGACTTGTGTTAAAACCATGAAAAATCCTACCATATATTCCAACAGTTTTGACAACATGTCAAAAGCTATGTCATACACACATCATATCAACAGCCATTTCGTACACACATCATGGACATAACATCATCATACCTAACATCGTAGCACATAGTTTCATACAATTTAAGATAGCATTCAAACAACACGAAGCAACGAAGATAGAGTTGACAACACTCGACGTTCTAACTATCGGTGTCGGAGCCGGATTCGCCGGTGTGGTAGTGCACGCGGCAGGCGGTGTCGTCGAACACCTTGACGATCATCTCGCCGTCCCCCTCGTACAGGAAGGTGAGCTGGCAGCCGGGCTCGAGGTGGAGGTCACGGGCGAACTTGTCCCACCCCGTGTGCAGGTACATCTTGCCCTGCCCGTCGAACTGGACCTCCACGGACCAGCGGCAGAAGTTGCAGCTAGCCTCCCGTAGCTGCAAGTGCGCCGGCTCGACGCCGTCGACGAACTCGGCGAACTTGTCCGGTAGCCGCTTGATGCCGAGTGGGTCGTCGTCGATGCGGAGGAGGAACTCGAAGCAGCGTTCCTCATGCGAAGACGAGGAGGATGCAGGTGACGGCGACCGTGGGGCCCTTGCTGCTCCACCGCGGCGGCCCCTTCCCCGGCCCGGGGGGCGCCCAGGACCGCGGCGGCCCCTTCCCCGGCCACCGGGACCGGCCATCCTACATGTTTACATTTTTGTACCATATTACGATCCATTCCACTAACAAATATGAGTTACTCCATCACAAATACTAGGCATACATGTGGGTTCATACACATACATACACATACATACATAGAGTTCATACACATACATGTGAAATTTCATATGTAGATTTCTACAAATTAATGGTTCAAACACATGCATACATGAGGCTACCATCTCCAACACAAACAATACAATATAGAGTGCACAAAAGAAAAAAAAAAACATATGTAGGGTTCATGTCCAAATATAGCCCGATCTATGAAATTAGTGGATGAATGGAGAAGATTTGAAGGAGATTACCTTGACAAATGGATGGGGAACGATCTCCACGGACAGATCTGCCGATTTGGTGGTGGATTTGGTGGGGGGGAGAGGGAGGAGAGAGAGAACCGGGTTGGGGGAGAGGGAGGAGAAGAACAGAGAGGGAGGAGAAGAACTGGTCGGGCTGGGCTGGGCGCGCGCGGCCAAACTTAAGTGGATGTGTGGCGCCCTTGCCACGGGCGCCACACTTTCAAAGTGTGGCGCCGGCGGGAGCGGCGCCACTCGTGCTGCCACGTCGGATCGGGGTCACCAGCTCAGCGTCGACGGGCCACGTCGGATGGGTGTGTGGCGCCAGGGCCAGGGGCGCCACATAGGCATGTGTGGCGCCCGTGAGAGGGGCGCCACACAAAAGGGTTAGATCCGTGAAATAGTTTCGCCGGAGGATCAGTCTGTGCTTTTCTTCCAGTTTTGGATTATTTTTGTGTAAATCGCCCATTTTTTCCCTCTCTCTCTCTTGAAACGGGGGATGTATCTCTCGCCGGTGGACCGCTAGCGTGAGTAGTACGGGTGGAGTAGGATGCAGTGCAAGTGACGGGCACGGGCTCACCACTTTTCAGAAATATACTTTCGTTTTCAGAGCTATACAAGGGGGAAAATACCGTCGAGATACTTTTCAGAGATCGTTGCACAAAACGTTAAACCAGGCAAACTGAGAGAAAGCATAACAAACAATTTTGAGCATTGCCTCTAGTAGTATTGATCTGGTGGTGGTGGAGGTGACAGTAGCCCTTCTTTTTTGGACACCACTTTTGAGAAATAATACTTTCATTTTTGTACACAAGAAGAAATACGAGTATCGAGATAGATACATGTCCATGGTGACCATATATGCTTCCAGAACAATAATGTTATCTACCAACAAAATTACGCAAAACTAGCAGACATACGCTCACAATAAAAAAGCAGGATTTCGGATAACCGCCAAATTTTTCTCATCGAATATCTTTTTGGAGGAATGGGCAGTTAATTTTTCATTCAATTCAATTAGATACCGAGAGAGTTTTAGTTATCTATAATATCTAAATTGGAGCAACCCACTAAGTTGAATTATCTTTACATGCAAGCATGCCACGTCATTTTGACAGTTTGTGATTAGTTGTATGCCATGTCACTCAACTACCACGTCAATCCGTTTCAGCTTAGTTTTAGGGTCATCCGTTTCAGTTTATTTGTAGGGTCAAATCTATCCGGCTGAGCCGTTCGTCTTCTGAATCTCAACTCCTCCACCGTAAGTGCACCTAAATGATTGTGCAGCCGAAACCGAATAAGGGGAGTCCACCAGTCCTTGATCTCCATGAAAGGAGGTACCTGAACAGCCTTCTTCCGCTTTTAAAAACCGGGATCGATTTGGCGTTCTCCTCATCTTGGTCTCCAATGCTTTCTTTGCGCTGATGAAGTTGCATCTCATCCCGACCTCCTAAACTCTATTGCCTTCTTCTATTCCTTAATTTTTGATTCCACGAGGTTCTGCTCCGCTCAACACGGCTATGTCTTTCCCTGACATTGGATCGTCCTAACTCTAAGTAAAGATTCACCTGATTTTTGATAGATACTGTACAGGTTAGGCCATGAACTGTTGCTGCTTACTTACCTTTATGGTTCCATTTTTTTTACTTCTAGATAGACTGCTTAATTCATGGTTCAATTTTTAAATTGTTTTTTAGTCATTGACGCTACGTGTTCCCTACGATTGTTCAGAGTGCTGTCTCCTTGGTATGCTAACAATTCTGGAACCTCATGTTCAACCTCCCGTGCTTTCCTTTTATTATGGTTCAATCAACAAGTGTTTTTTCTCCATTCATACTATTACATTTTTATTGCCCAAGTTTCTGATTCTAGGTAAGCAAGAAAGCTTATAGCATTGGTTTGCTTTTTTATATATTTACTTGATCATAATTGTGATTTCTGGCGCAAAGACTTCACATGTTGGCATATTCTAAAATGATTAGCCTTGCAATTGTTTGATACTGTTTCTCATGCTAATTTTTAGATCAGTTACTTACTAAGGTGGCTCACTGCAGATTCATGGCTTCATCCGTTCCGTTACAAGAAACCGATGGAGGAATTATTATAATAATTTCAACAATTTGGGCGATTGTTCTCATGTTTTTCTGTTATTCTTTCACCACAAGCTAGAAAAAATTCAGTAGGGACCCTTTTACTTTTTTTTGAACAAGGGACCCTTTTACTTACTAACACATGAGCGATTTACTCTGAGTTTATCTTGAAGAAGCACTGATTGTATTTTACACAACTGTCTCTGTTAAGCATGCACATTTTTTCAAGTTATATTTATACCATTTAATTTTTAGTGTATTTGTTGATGCCAACGTTTTTCTCCATCTTATATTTATTTTCTTTCTCTGAAATACAAGATAATCCTACGCTATTTGACATACATATGTCCCGCCGCAAGGCGCGGGGAATCATCTAGTAAATAGAATGGACCAAACCCAGAAGGCAATGTCCCGCAAAACTGCAAGCACGACACAAGGAAAAAAGAACTACAGCCTACAAGGCTCGCGCTGCTGCTCAATGCCATCCTTGACCCTTGAGCCACATGGCGATGCTCTTGAAGACACGCCTGTTATGTTCCTTCCGAACCCGGAGACCGAATAGATTATCATCATGTTGGACGCTCTCCGCTTTCTAGAATGTATTAATACGTTAATATTAATATGTAATAAAGTACATGTCAATGTGTTAAGAGACAATGGCGAGACTTGGACGATGAACGTAGAACCAAATAAAAATGAGTTCAAAATAGAACATGACAACAAATTTTTCCGTAGTGAGCCTTCGTACCCAAACATGACATCTTGGTGTTCACATGATTTTGGTATAAACTTTGATACCTTCACTAGTACCCTTTTAGATGAAAATTAAAACCTTTGTCATAAATTTTAAAACTATTGCCAAATTTTGGTTGAATTGATTTTTTAAGTACGGATAGTGGGGAAATCACTCTCTAATTCTCGTTTAATTAAAACATTGACATGAAAACAAAAGGAGCAAAAGAAAAAAAAAACATTATCGAATACTTAGCCAATCATGGAATTGCCGGGTATATTTCCTTCTAGTTCTACAAACATCCAAAGCTATGTCATGCAACTATATAGATTTCAATTTATGAAAAAATAGAGTTCTACATATCCGGAAACCTTATCATCGATGACTAACCAGATAGCCCATGTTGTTAAGATGATGATCTCGTGTGCAAAAGGCACATTTAAAACTTCTCTTCATATCATCCAAAGCTTCTAAAATTGAGTGCTACCTTCTTCTCTAGGAGGGCAAACAAAAGTCCCACGGTCTGCATCATACGGACAAGCGCAAAAAAAGATGAACAAAGGTTTCTTCCTCTTGGCATATCATAGTGGCACAAAGATAACTTGGAAGGTGGAAATTTCCCCTTTACAAAAGATTCTTACTGTTTATTCTCCCATGAACTAGTAATCACAAACAAGTACTTTATGTTTTGGCGGACACAAACTTTCTTGAATCCATGTAAATTGCAAGGAGTTAGAGAGTGTCCAATGAGGACATTGCATGCTTTGATCGAAGAGAATTGTTAGTTACTCAAATATATGACTAGTATGTAGATTTTCATCATGTCAAGGTTAATTTGTTCACATATAACCCTCAATGGCAAGGAATTCTTGATAAGCGTGGGCAGAATAAGAAGCACTTGATGGACCGTCACACTTGTGTCCTTTACAGATAATCAGGTGAGGAAACTTGCTATGCATGCAAGAATCGTGCCAAATAGCAATAGCATTCTTGAAATAAGAAGATTTACCACCTCTGTTGTTATATTTTTCCATAGATTTGAACAAAGAAGTTGTAAATTTGATCTACACCAGGATTGATTTATTACATTCCACTCGTGAAATGTTCACCATAAATTTGATATTCACTGGAAAGTCGGCATGACTTCACGGTGACGAGATCTGCTACATTTGAATTTTGAACATATATATGATTTTTAATATATCCAAGGTGGCAAGAGGACGAGGCTTGGCATAGAAAGTTCATGGGGACCTCAAAGGATCCTACTCTATAAGATTTTTTTCCCCTGCATATAAGCGCATGTTTGTGATTATATACAAACCATGTATTCCTATTTTTAATCTTTTTATTTTTTAAAAACCTCAAAAAGACAATTTTCAAAACAAAGGCACACTAGTGGCAAGTTCACCAAGTTGGATATTTCGGTGTCCTGTACAGATGTAGACACCAAAACATCGTCTCCCCTGAAAAAATATTATGCCTTTATAAGACACCAAAATATTAAATTTATAATTTAAACTTTGGTGAAGTGAAGGTGCCACTAACCTCCTAAGAGCATCTCTAGCAGAGCCCGTAAACAGCCAAAAACCGAATAATAACCACTAATTTACGGGTTCGGTTCGAAAAACGGCGCATATTAGTTACCGTAAACGAGCCAAAACCGAAAAAAAGTTTTCAGGTCGAGACCGAAAACCCAACTCGGCATGTAATTGTAGGGCTGAAAGGGCGAACTGAACACAAGCCCCTACTCGTGGCGCGCTAAAACTTCAGATCAGACCAACTGCTTCCGCCAGTACATTCGCCGAACTCCGGCCAAATTCCGACGAATCTCAACCTAATTCGACCGAGATGTAGCATCACTAGGTTGCTGGACTACAGCAGGACGCCCGACCGTAGGTGTCACCGCGCGGGGCGAGCTCGGGGCGAGGTGAGCTCGCAGGGCGGCGCGCGGGGCTGGGCGGCGCGGCTTGGGGCTGGGCAGGTCGGGGCGGGGCGGCCGCTGCACTGGGCATGGTCGGGGCGGGCGGGGCGGGGATGGCACGGGATGGGCGGCGCAGGGTGGCCGACGCGGGGCGGCGAGGAGGCGGGCGCGGCGGGCGCGCGGTGGCCGGGCGCGGGCCGTGGGCGACGCGGAGGCGGGCGTGGCGACCGGGCGCGGGCCGTGGGCGACGCAGATGCGGCGTGGCGATCGGCGCGGAGCCGAGGCGAGGCGGCCGCAGACCGGCGCGATGGCGGCAGCCCAGTGCGGCGGCGGCGCGGGCCGAGCGCGGCGGTTGGGAGCGGCGGCGGGCTCGGTGGCCAGACGCGGGCTAGGGTGCGGCGGGGGGCAGCGCGGCCTGGGCTGGCGATTTGGTGGCTAGGCAGGAAGAACTTGGGAGGAGGACGTCTCCGGAATGAAGAAGAAGAAAAGTATAAAAAATGAAAAAAGGGGAAAAAAGAGAAAAAGTTGACAGGTGGGCCATAATTAAGGAATATGATGTTTTATGGTTTTCGTTTACGAGGTCTATTCTGCGCCATCAATTTTTCGACCTGTAAACACGAGTTCGGTAAACTGAACTCGGTGTTTTCAGTTCGCGTTTTTACGGACTCCGCTAGAGATGCTCTAACACTAACCATCCAACTAAATGTTGGTTTTCTCCCAAGTATCGTTGTTATTTCGTACCGTCATCGCATTTGGACGAGGTAGGCAACTGGAACACAGAATTAGTGTGAAACAAAACGTAACGAAATAAAAAGTGTGACGGGAGCAGCCACGGGCACTTTGCTGCGGTGGGCCCCACAGCGAGATCAGATGAAGAGAACCTAGACCTCCCTCTGCCTCTGCCCTCGCCCGGATCCTCTCTGACAGCTACCTGCCTACCTACAACGGGCAACTTGTACAGCCAGCAAGCAGTCCACAACTTGCACCAAAATCTTCCAAAATACCGTATAAAATACGTCTCCCAGAAAACAACACTAGCATTCAAAATCGTGACCCATCAGTTCTTTTTTTTAAAGGAAAAAGAATCGTGACCGATCGCATGTACAAACAAAAATGTCAAGTACTTCTACTACTCGCTAGTGTACTTGTCCATGCGTATAGCGGTGTATCTTTGCCAAAAAAAAAAACTTGCAAAAGGAAGATCTAGCTAGGATCGGGGCAAGAGCAGAGTGAGTGTGATCTTCACTGGCTCACCAGGTTCGGTTCATCTCCCCTGCTTGGTCTCTGTGCAATATTATATTTTAGCGTGTACGACGATTACGTATTATATTGATTCGTACATGGTTGCTTGCCGGCGTTCGTTTCTGCCATCCGCTCCATCCACATCGCATATGCCAGTCACTACGCCATCGCTGATTCCAAAAAGAACAGAGATTTTCCACCTAGTAATGAAAGATAATACTATTACAAAATTTATACTACCTCCGTCTAAACTCATAGGGTTTGTGCGTATGTATCCATAGACTTTTAATTTGGCTAATATAATATCAGTTGCACAACACAAAAATTATATCGTTAGAAAATAGATCACGTGAGCTTTTCATTAATATATATTTTGTAATGTATATCTTGTATTATCATTGTCAAATTAATAACCTAGTGATACGCGCAAGCCCTATGAACCATGACGGAAGGAGTAGCTATCGGTATTTTTAGGAACCGTCCATCGGCTCTAACCGACGGTGGTACAATAGGTGGTGTCGTCCATGTCGCCCTTTTGGGGTTTCATCTCATAGCGTTGTTCAATAGTAATGGCTCATGCCAGTCACCCCGCCGCATTCGTGGGTGGGTTAATGACTGCTACCTCTGTTCTTATGCACAAAATGCACATGTATTTCAAGACAAACTTTGACCAAAAGAGTTGAACAATAATATCTTGGTTACATTGTAAATAATTCACCCATGAAGAAATTCACAGTTTGGCCTTTTTAGGTTATCAATCATCAATCTGCCACCCATGTACATGGGTGAGACTCTCAAACTCGTACATGGTCCATGGGCTGTTTGACCTACTCCCTCGGTTCACAATTATCTCACGTTTTAGATTTTGTTAAAATCAAAATTATAAAATTTAAATAAATATTTAAGAAAAACATGAACATTCATAATAACATATTATATTAGAATCATCATGAAATATATGGAAATATTTTTGTACTTACACACGTCCATTTTTATTTTGAGATTCGGATAAAAGGTGGAAACATAGTGCTAATTTTCCATCTGCCATGACGAGCGGGGCGATGAATAAATAGACGGTGACGAAAACACCCACAATCATGCTTGCGTGTACAAATACATACTCTAAAATATATTTTCAAATTATATGCAGATTCTATTATGAATGTTGATATTTTTCTTACTATTCTTGGTCAAACTTTAAAACTTTTGACTATGACAAGCCCACAACACGAGGCATTTATGAATGGAGTACAGATGGACTAGACAGTCAGGTTCCTCATGCGCGCTTGAGGAGGAAGAAAATGACCAAGACTTGGAAGGCCATAAGGGGGTGGTGGCGGTGAGCAGATTCAAAGCAATGTATTGGAGGAAGAAGACTATGGCGCTTTGAGATTTGTGTTGACACATTTTTTGATAAATTGAATATATTAATACCGAGATATATCAATTATACCTAGCATTTGCAACAACGCAATACTCTAATATTAGTACGGATGCACACAACCAAAGAAAAAAAACTAAGAAAATAAAATCCCGCTATAATATTCCAGCTCTAGCAAAAACAATACAATCACCACCAAAACAACACATGAACTTCAGACTCTCCAAGTTGACACATTTGGAAGAGTCGTGGAATGGTGGAACCATCAAGGACAATTTACCTATCTAACATTTCTCAATAAAATCAAATTAAAGTCCATCAATTTTCCTAACCAAAGAGTAAAACAATTCATACTCAACGGTATATTGTGTGGTTCCCGTACCATTCCAATCATTCTAAAAGAGCTCAAAAAAAAATTCTATTTGAGACTTTTGAGTTCATAAAAATATCAAATCCATGTAATAACAAATTGCTTTAGAGAAAAACCTGATGCACCACTATAGTTAATGGCAACACATTAATGAGAAAAGGTATATTTTTATCATCCATGTCACTGTTAGCTTAGCTGTAGCTGATGGATTCAAGCATCGTCAAGCTAGCGACTGGTGGTCAAAGGCATCACAGTCCATGCACGTAGGCGAAACAGACACGTGATTTTTTCCCTCCGCTATTGTATAATTTTTCTGTTTCTCTATTCAGATATTCCAGCCGTCCAATCAATGAGGATACGATCTTCGATGGCTGCGTATAAGGGAAAGAACATGAGGTGATAAATAAAAGAGTGTTCATCAGTTCATGGGCTGATGGCGAAATACAGTTGGAAGAAATGATACGATGAAAATGAAAAAAAAAAAGAGGAGCTAGCTCGGGCTACAGGTCTGACGAAGGGCTCACTTGGGCTGGATAGCTCGCGAGCTGGGCATGGCGGAAGATACGACGAAGCTAGATATGGGCCTGAACGGCAGTCCTCTTGCAAGCTCTAACACGATGTAGGTACATCTTGGCCCATCTCAATTCAAGGCCCATTGTAGCCACATTGGTATGCAGTCCACATTAACATTCATTCATAACATTTTTGTATCCCAACAAATAAATGTACTTATGCAAAAATAATAATAAATGAGGGAGGGGGCAACACGAGGGACTAGCTCAACCGGACGGGAAGAAGGGTATGTGAGCTAGAGGTCAAGGTCGAGGCTGCTCCATTGGCAAAGGAGCACGCCACTAGGCCGCATCGTCGTGGCAACTCTTCCAAGCAAGAAGGGAAGACAGAGCATCGAGGCAGAGAGGCCCGAGGTGGCCAAGGGAGGAAGGGGGCAGCTCGCGGCCTCACCGACGTCGTGCACCACAACAACCGCCACACTTCCAGAGGTTTTCTTAATTCGCCGCTTGATCTTCGATGTCCAAAAAAAGTTCAGTTTTGGAGACAATGGTGGACCCATGCAAAGATCACTCGAGGCGGTGCCAGTTTAATATTCTTAATCCGCTCGATCACTAAAGATAATCAAATTTTAATTATTC
This sequence comes from Lolium perenne, assembly GCF_019359855.2. Lineage (NCBI taxonomy): Eukaryota > Viridiplantae > Streptophyta > Magnoliopsida > Poales > Poaceae > Lolium > Lolium perenne. The sequence continues at coordinate 257,608,381 of NC_067249.2, forward strand.
AAGTTAGGATCGGACAAACGATCAAGAAACTGCACTCAAAGATTCTATAGTGGCAAGTGCCATGCATGTAATGAATGGACGTGACCAGTGGCGGACCTAGCCCAAAACTTAAGTGGGGGCCGGAGTGAGTGGGGGCAATACTATTGGGCTGACTGGGGACCCAATTAGTAAAATACTAGGCTTTATAGCTAAGAAATCAGAAATTGAGTGGGGGCCTTGGCCCCCACTCAGCCCAACGTAGGTCCGCCCCTGGACGTGACTATATCACAAACACAAGTTTTAGGGTTTGTTGATCGTTTGTCCGATCCTAAACCTTAAACCCTGACAAACGATCAACAAAATACACATTTGAAATACGTACTGTCAACTGACAATGAAATATTCAAGCAGGAGAACGGGAGATGATCACTAATGTGTCCGAGTTTGAGAAGCTATCGAAGGAGAAGCTGCTGAAGATGGTCTACAACTACTACGCCTCCGGCGCAGAGGATCAGTGAACACTTAGGGAGAATAGAGAGGCTTTCTCCAGAATCCTATAAGATCTGTATATTTTGAACTTTCAAAGTAGCAGCTTAAAAGTTTAGGAAAAGCATTGCAGTGGAGAAGTCCGAGGATTGAATTTTTGCAAGGATGATGTTCATTTTAGGGTGTAGCAACAACTGCCGTGTTGCTTGATTTTCTTTTTGTTACTTTTTGTTACTTTAGATAAGGCTAGATGAATCCTTGTGGAATTTTTACACTCCACTGTTACCATTACATGGCAACCTTGACAGTGTAGGCATAAGTATATTGGTTTGCTTTTGATCAGTATAATAGAGTAGATGACAATGGTAGCTAAAGTGGACAAATAACATTGCGTAGAGGACAAAATATCAGACTAGCTGTGTCATACATCCGTTGAATATAGTGTGGCAACTCGTGAAAAGGGCTTAAGTGGTTGGGTCTAAGGCGATCATTCTCACTGTCGACACTTCAAAGCTTGGTCGCAGGAAGCTGATATCAAGAACAGGTCCAACATGTGTGAACGTTATCATGCTTAATTTTGTTTAGACTTCCTTATCAGGCGATTCATCAATGAAATGGTTTATAGATTGCATTTCACCGCGAGTTCTATAATCGTTGTGTGTATTCTGTATAATCAGGATAATCAAACTAGCTCATTCCTAGGCTCCCATCTTTTGTTCACAGGTATGTAATCATTAATTCAATATGATTTGTTTATATTACAAAACTCGGAGAGTTATTCTTTCAGCGAGAATCAAGTCAGCTTTGACATTATAAATGAACATTAAAGTATTAGGAGCTGTGCTTTTTAATGTATGTGAGCAGTTGTGCTTTTGTCATTCTATAGTTCAAGCCATTAGAAGAACCACTTAGCTTTATCCACTCAATTTAGTTTCTGATTAAGCGAGAGTCTATAGTAAATTACATAACTGCTATTGATGACTATCACTAAGAATCCAATGCTTTTATGATTTATTTCTCTTTTGTAAGTAATGAATATGTAACAATTTTGTAGATTAACTTTCAGATCATATTAGGTGAGATAGGGTTGTAGTGTCTCCGAACTTGTCATGCCTTTAGATAGCAATGATCAAGAGCATGATTTATGTCATTGCCTTTAGAGAGAGAGAGAGAGAAAGCATAGTTTGAGTAACCCAAAACGTATAGACTATTGTATTCTTTCACATATCCTTCATATTACTGAGAATACACGTGTGTATTATGTTTTAAAATTTGCAGCGAGGAAAAAATTAATAAACCCAGTGCAACGCACGGGCACATAACTAGTAATAATAAATGAGGGAGGGGGCAACACGAGGGACTAGCTCAACCGGACGGGAAGAAGGGTATGTGAGCCAGAGGTCAAGGTCGAGACGCTGCTCCATTGGCAAACGAGCACGCCACTAGGCCACATCGTCGTGGCAACTCTTCCAAGCAAGAAGAGGAGACAGAGCATTGAGGCAGAGAGGCCCGAGGTGGCCAAGGGAGGAAGGGGGCAGCTCGCGGCCTCACCGACGCCGTGCACCACAACAACCGCCACACTTCCAGAGGTTTTCTTAATTCGCCGCTTGATCTTCGATGTCCAAAAAAAGTTCAGTTTTGGAGACAATGGTGGACCCATGCAAAGATCACTTGAGGCGGTGCCAGTTTAATATTCTTAATCCGCTCAATCACTAAAGATAATCAAATTTTAGTTATTCAAGTTAGGATCGGACAAACGATCAAGAAACTGCACTCAAAGATTCTATAGTGGCAAGTGCCATGCATGTAATGAATGGACGTGATTACTACCTCTGGACGGATTTAATTGACGCGGCTCTGCTAAGCGTGCAGGCTAATCTTGCTTCAATCCGCGTCAATCTATTCCGACCGGAGGGAGTATATCACAAACACAAGTTTTAGGGTTTGTTGATCGTTTGTCCGATCCTAAACCTTAAACCCTGACAAACGATCAACAAAATACACATTTTTTTTAAGTTTCTAAAAGAAAACACATGTTTTAGAAACAAATTCAAAGAAGGAACGAGGGGACAACACAAGTAGGTTCTTTTATACCATGGAACACGGTCGAGATATACTGATCACCTAGAATCCAACTGCGCATATATCTGAAATCCTAATTAAGCGGCGGAGATTGTGTCACGGAAGTTTTTCCACACGTCAATCTGCGGCCTGGCGCGCAGCTCCGTTCCCACCAGTTCGGCCGCGAGGGGCGAGCTCTTGAGCTTGGCGGCGATACCGGCCCCGATGAACTCGAGTATACCCCGGTCCCGTTCGTCTACGCCATCATCCGCAAGCGCGTAGTGCATGAACAGGCGAGCAAACACGTCGTCGTCGAGGTCGCGGATCGCGAGGCAGCTGGATATGTCGGCACCGAGAACCAGCAACGCGTCGACGGAGCGGGCGGTGACGAGGACCTTGCTGCCGGCTCCCACCACGTCGAGCGGCGAGAGGATCTGCTTCAAGTCCGTGTCGTTGCCGTTGGAGTGGACGTCGTCGAGCACCAGGAGGATCCGCTTCCCGCGCAGCTCGTCCTGGAGCAGGGCGACGGTGTCGTCGCTGTCGCGGTCGACGAGAGCAGAGGACGGCGGTCGCCCCGTGGCCGCCTCCAGCATGTCGTGGAAGATCTTGTGCTGGGTGAAGCGACGGCCGACGTGGACCCACATGGAGATGTCGAAGGAGCCGGAGCGGTCCTCGTCCGCTGCTTGCGCGCGGGCGTAGGCGCACTGGGCGAGGGTCGTCTTCCCGGACCCGGCGGCGCCATGGATGCCCAACACGGAGTAAGGCCGGCCGTCGTCCTCGTCCTCGTTCCCGTCCACGAGGTGAAGCGCGGCCACGATCTTCCTGCACTCCGCGTCACGGCCGATCACCTTGGGCGGAGCACTTTTCAGGTCGGGCGGGAAGCTGGTGGTGAAGTGCTTGTCTGCCTCCTCTATGAAGCCCTGCACCTTGTGAACTTTCTTCGCCAGATTCTTCAACTCCGGCGCGGCGGAGTGGGCATGTCCCGCGTGGAAGACGGTGGAGAGCACGGTGTGGAGCTTCTTCCCCGCCCAGCTCGGCTCGAAGAAGGGATTGGTGTCAGCCGGGAGATCCACGATCCGCCGCTGGCGCTCCACGACGTCGTCCAGCACGTCCTCGGCTTGCGAGAGCGTAGGCTTGAGGGTGTCCAGGCTGCTCGTGTGGGGGCGAAGGGCGACCGCGAGCGACTTGTGCTCGGCCACCAGCTCCTCTATCTCCGCCGCTGCGACCTCGAGCCGCCGCAGCCTCTGCAGATCGTCGGCGGTGAGGAGGGAGCCGCCCTTGGCCATCAGCCTGGAGATGATGGACGAGACGGCGCCGTCCCCCTTCTCTTCCTGCGACGACCGCGGCATCAACATCGCGCTCTTCGTCTTCATCGTACTCGATGATGTCGTTCTCTGTGTATCCCTCTCAGGTTTCTTCCGCTTGTGCGCATATATATCGATGCCGAGAGGAGTCGATGTCGAATTCTTATCGGGCCAGACTCCGTCTCTTCTCCAATCTTCGTTACATACCATACTCGTTCATCGAATCCGAGTCAAATATAAGGTGGTCTAACCTCAACTCGAAATTATTTTGGACAGAGCTGAGCGTCCCCCGGGGGATCAGAACCCCCGATCCCCCGGGTGCGCAGCCGTACGATGGAGGCAGCTGAACCGTGCGATCGAGCTCCATCAACCCCACTCGTTCTTCCCCAAATCAAAATCACCCCACGCGCTTCCTCGCCACCATCTCCTTTACTCCGGCCTGCTCGGCTCCACCTCAATCTCTGGACACCGGCGTGCAGCGTGCTCCACCCCCATCTCCATCTACGGCTGCTGGTGGCTCCGACCAGCCTCCATCTCCGGCAGCCGGCGCTCCGCCATGGCCCCATCTTATCCTGCCACAACACTTCGACCCGCCCCATCTCAGTTGACTTAGCCTTGCAGCAGCGCCGTTGGTGGAAGGTAGCACTGGTGGCCATGGTTGCAGCAGCGCCGCCGGTGGAAGCTAGCACCGGTGGCCGTGGTTGCAGCAGCGCCGCTCAACCCCTTGTAGCAATGAGGTCAAGCCTCGCAGCAGTGCCGCGAGCGACATGTAGCACTGGTGCCAAGTGGTCGCAGCAGCGCCACCAATGGTAAACCCTCGTAGCAGCGCCGCCAGCGACATGTAGCACCAGCGGCCAGAGATTGTAGCAGCGCCGCCGGCGACATGTAGCACCGGCGGCCAGAGATTGTAGCAGCGCCGCCGGCGACATGTAGCACCGGCGGCCAGAGATTGTAGCAGCGCCGCCGGTGACATGTAGCACCGGCGGCCAGAGATTGTAGCAGCGCCGCTCACCCCTTGTAGCACGCCGGTCAACCCTGGCAGCAATGCAGCGAGCGACATGTAGCACCGGTGGTAAACTCTCGTAGCAGCGGCACCGATAGTATGTAGCACTGGTGGCCGGTAGTCTGCAGTAGCACCGACCGCCGACCATCCCTTTTAGCATCTGCGGCTAGCCCTCGCAGCAACGCCCACCTTCCTTGGAGCAATAGTGGCATAAGGGGCTACCAGAGGTCTTGGAGAAGGCCAACGACGACGACTTGCTGGAGCGGCAGCCGGAGGAGCTCCATCCCATGGGGGTGCGGTGGAGGTAACCCACAGGCGGGGAGGTGAGCGACCGTGAGGTAGGGCTCCTAGGCAGCGGAGGTGGCAGAGGAGGAGCAATCGACGAGGAGGACGGTACCAAGCGCGCGGTGGAGCAGGGAAAGAAAGAGGCAGTGGAGATGGTGGGTGCAGGGGAGAGGAGAGCGGTTGAAGACGACGGAGACTGTGCGGTAGAGCAAAGAGATAAGGTAAAGGACAGGGATGGCACGTGGGTGGGCCCAAAGCCTTGCTGTCACCCCACGTGCTCTACACGCGTCGAGCAACGGAACAGGACGATCGCGAGACACGATCCCCCGGGGGAAGAGAAGCATTTTCCAATTATTTTCCTTTTTTGCTGAAACATTAGGGGATTTTTATCTTCTACGAACCAGATTTGCATAGACAAATCACATTTTGCTAGACCACCTACAAAATGTGTGCCCCCTAAAAAAGTACCTATAAAAAATTGCACTTCCAGGCATCGTTGCCCTCTCGGACTCTCCTAGACATGTGAGGAGCAAGGTAAATAAGGTAGGAAATCAACTGATTTCAAACGGATTGGGAAAATATTGATGATCGAAGCATGTAAGAACATATGGTCACATACGAAGAATAAATAACATGCCTTGATCCTAGATTTGCAGAGGAAGGTCGGCTACTGTGCTGCCACATATATCCGAAGGAAACAATCCGAGCTTTGCGTGACCACTTGAGATGGTATAGTGGCTGCTGGAGCATCTATAACAGAGATCACCGGTCCTATTACCTGAGACAAGAGTGGAAGTGGAAGGACGAGCAGCACACCAGATGGGCCAGGAGAAATTTTCTAACCCTAGATTGTGTCGTACATAAGAGGGCGAGCGAGAGAGATGACTGACTTGCGGGTGATTGATTCTTTGTGCTGGAAAAATTCTTTGACGATTCAATGATACTTCTGAAAATGTACCATGAGCCCCCAATGTAGATGGATCTTGTCCCTCTTTTCCTTATAACCAGACGATCCGATCACCGAGATTTCGTGAATGTACACAAAATGGTAGAAGATCATCATCTGATGACTATGAATATCGTAGGGAAACAACTATTTCTAAGTCGACTAAGAATGGTCACTCCCTTCTATTGATTGGATCAACAATAGTTTTGTAGAATTACAATATTCCACTGGTCATTAAAGTGCGAATATATTAAATAAATCAGTTCAAAAGAGCTCACAAACACATTTGTGTCATTACACAAGCATGTTGCATTAGAAAATGCATTGTAGTTTACGAATTTAAATTCCAAAAAAATATTATGTCAGTGGGTATAAGTAACTATTACATCTATGTTTAGTGAAGTAGATACACAGTATCATCATTCAAAAAGAGGAAAGTTTTCAATATCAATATCTTAGTCATGAATCAATATCTAGATAAATTTATGTTCAAGAACTAAGGACCTCGGGGAAAGACTATCTACTAGATATATCAGTTTTCGATGTCATATTTTATTTTTTGTCTTGGGAAATTTTATCACCCCTTTGCACTTCTAAGGTTGCAAATTTTGATTTACATATTAGTAGTTTCAAGTTCATATATGGTTTTGTTAACACTAATTAGAGCTTCCGTGGGAAAAAATAGACTATTTTGGTACAACAATGGAGAAATAGTGAAGCCCAAACCACCAAAAAAAACTCGTATTGGTAAAACTAAGAATACATATTACACATGTTCGTAGTACCATACATGTATGATAATTAGTTATCTATTGTTACTCCAATTTCAGGTAGATGGTTGATCATGTTTTATTTAATTAGTACATGCATGAACTATATCGAAGTGAACATTAATACCCCTCCCAAACTAATATTGTGATCTATTTGGGTATATAGGCAAACTTGCCAACTATTTTAGTAGTATGAAAATCCCCAAAGACAGCATACTACCATTGAGTATATTTGGTTCGAAGAGTAGGTCCATCGTGTTGATCGATTATGCATCACAATTTTCTTAACACTGCTTAACTAGTGGCTTGACATTGGAACGACAGACGAAATAATTTAAATAACACAAAATAATGCAAATGATTTGCACAATCCAACACAAGTCTTACCACCCAAAAGTGAAAGGATATTAGTGTATATACTTAAAAGTTTAGCTATCAAACTCATTGGAACAAGACTGTGAACTATACATATATTTATACAGCTACAAGATCGAGAAACCAAATCCAACTAGCCTAGAATTTTGTGGAAGTATCTGGGTATGCCTATGACATGCTAGAACATAACTAATGTGCCTAGAAGTGATTGTTTTATACGAGATACACCTCCAGTAAAAAAATAGATTGTGAATATTTATATTTTAATCGATACTATTGGTCAGACTTGCATGGAGTTGACTTTTGATTAAAAATATACTTTTTTTATGAGACGGAGGTAGTATGTCACTAAGCGCATCTATATAGTTCAGTTAACTGAAAATTCTTGGTGCTCTCCCAACATTGTGCACTTTCTAGACCTAAGGCGTTGTGCAGTTTATATATGCAAGGCTGCCCGGAGATTTTCTTAATTCATGCCCTAGCTAAGAGGGTCCTTCTTTTTTTCCAAATCCATGCACTGGCCAACTTCCCCTTCTCCCGTCGGCTCTTCCCTGGTGGATCGGCCGGCGCGGTTGGGATGGGCGGCGGCGGCCTGCGCTGCGGTCTTCCTCCTCCCGTCGGCTCTCCGCAGCACTCCGGCAGGGGCTGGTGGTGGGCGGCGGCCAGGCCCATGGCCTGCGCCAATTTCCCCCGCCTCTCGCCGGTGAGTGGAGGCGATCTCGGGCTTCACCCACAACACGAGGTCGCCCGGAGCATCAGCCTTGGGTACGACGGTGGAGGTGGTCCTCTTCTTCGCCGGAGAGGGTCGACCTGCGGTTGGTGGTGGTGGATCTATCAATCTATCACCGCGTTCCGGCAGCGAGTTGGAGATGCATGGAAGCCGGCGACGGAGTCGCCGGTGGAGGGTTGGAGTGGCTAGCCCGTGATGGTCGCCGACGTGGGGGTCCAACCTGAATAAAGGCGGTGGTCCTAGGGTCTCTCTTACGTGAAGAGGAAGACCTACCGGAGGCCTGGACTCGTGATCTAGCCAGAGTGTTGAGTTCCGGAAGGCTCCGCCGGCGAATGTAACAGTGCTTTTTGCCTGGAGTTTGCCGGATCGGTGGTATTCGGTCGTGCACACCCATGCTTTATTCCGACCGATTGGTTCTGGAGGGAGCGGCGCGAAGCTCTTTTTCTGTGTTGACATCAAGTGACTATGGATCCATGATGAAAGTCGGAAGAAGAGAAGTTCATGAAGGCCGGAGGGGAGGACTAGCTAAGGGAGGTTCAAGTCTCCGCGTTGTTGAGGGACTTGCTTGGTGTTCCGGGCTTCACAGCAGCGGTATAAAAGTGGGGGCGACAACACATGTGAAGTTCAAAGTCCTACCTTTCAGGGTGAAAACTCAAGGTCTGACCTTAACTGGTTGTGCCTGGCAATGACCTTGTTGGAGGCATTGTTTTGAGAGCGGGGACTATCTTCAGGGTGAAAACCTAAGATCGCTGATCGGGCGACGACGGTGTTAGAGCACCGTTCCCTTCTTGAAGGCATCGTTTTTTGGAGAGTCTGTATTTCAGGTGTTGTCTTGGCGGTAGATGTATTGCTGTTGTTAGGCCCGAGATACTGTAGCGGAACTTTTGTTTCTTAGTTTTTTTTTTTCCTTTTTTTGGCTGTGTGCATCCGTAGTGCCATTAGGGTGGTGCGTTGTTGCAGAAGCTGGGTATAATTGGTATCTTTTTTATATTAATATATTCCCTTTATCGAAAAAATGCACTGGCCACCTACTCATTTTAGTTTGGAACTGATGAACTAAACTACTGTAGCAGAAACGCATCAATCAAAAGGGCGTGCCTCGCCAAAGAAAGCAAGCTAGAATGGTCGCGACTCCAAATGGACGGTCAAAGGCTGAATTGCTTTTTTTTTAAACAGAAAAGGCTGAATTGCTCGGCGTGGCGGTACATACACGTACGCAAAAAGGACACGTGATTCTTTATTTTGCCTGTTCATTTCTCTCGTAGATAATCCTCATATTTCCTGTTTTACTTGTCAAGATATTTTGGCCATCCAATCAATTCAATTACGACCGGTCGATTCGATCGAGTGTTCATTTCTTCCATGAGCAGCAAAGGGGCTCACTGGGCTGGATACTTACGAGTTGGGTAAGACGGAGGGCGGAAGCTACATGCGGGCCTGATCTGCAATACCCGCACAACTCTAGAACGGTATCGCTATTATTCTAGTCCATCTTCATGCAAGGCCCAGCCAGGCAGCCGTGTGCAATAGCCAATAGGTAAGCTAAGCCGGTCACAATTCTCAAAAGAAAAAAACAGAAACAGATCGGATCAGATTGTATTTTATGTTACCATATCCTATAGCATATTTTCTCGTCGGATTCGAAGCAGATCTCGTATAATGATCGATTATGGATTCAAATAGGAATATACTAGACCGTGAATTTAGAACGAAAACAGTTCAGACTCAGGCGGAAACAAAATTAATTGCATACCTGCATAAGTAGGTCGGCAAAACGTACAGTAAAAAATAATCTGTAAAACGAATTAAACATAATAATTTAGCATGATAGAATGAATAAGTATAAAATAACCACATGACCAAAGTGTTGGGCCACGTGGGTATCTTCGTCGACGTTAAAAACTTTTCGGCGAGCATCAACCATGGCGCGCCCATGGATCTGGTTTACGAAGGCCACTGAACCCTTACCCCTAGACGCGCGGTTGCGGAAGGTCCAGGAAGAGTCTATCTCATGGCAGTGAAGATGTCCCTGGTTCGACTCCTTCTTCCTAGTCTACGGTGCCAATGAGTTCTCCGTCTTCTTCTCTAACAACCCCGTCGTCTAGTGCCGCACCCACATCGCCTCTGCCGGCTCTCACACGTACACGGAGGAATGGCGGCAACCTGGTGTTAGCCTACTCTGTGCCTTTGGGGAATAAGGAGTGGAAGTGCGGGAGCAACTAGCCTCTCAAGGCAGTGGCTTGCTTGTAGCCTCTCGCCGCCAGTCCGCTCCTTATATAGGGAGTGGGTGAGGGGACATCTTAGGTGCCCCTCTTCACAAAATCCTAACCCCAACCACTTGGGTCCAATCCACTCTCTTCTCCCTATCTGGTTTGGCCAGCCCGATCAGGTTCAGTGTTAGGAAGAACATTCTTCCACCTGGTCGTCCCATCCTCTTAAGTGTGTGACCCCCACAGGCTCGCGGTAAGTTAGCCACGGTCTGAGTCGCACTCCGTGCCCTAGTCACGCTCTAACTCAAGTCACGCTCAAAAGCGGAGTATCCCAACAAACAATAGTCGACATTGGCTTCTATCAAAGCATACCGCTCCTTATTACCTATGAGTAGCCTATCAACGTCTGAATCCCTTTGCCTCACAATATTTGTGATAAGACGCAAGTGACCGACTTATCAAGCTAGTGCCGGTGTAACTCCATTTTCTCATTCCCAGTGATATGCAATTACCCTCGACTAACACTTAGTCAGAAAACCTTGATTGTCACATAATTAAGTTGCCATGGCCATGCTTCGAATCGTACCACCCGAGAGGGCCCAAAGAATGTCTCTCCGTGGTGGGTGCAAATTCCTTCTTGGTGCGTTCATGTCACGCGGCTTGCTTATTAGTCGACTTGAGAGTCACCTTTATAGCTACCGGTTACGGATAGGGTTGGGCATCAACTTCAAATTCAGCGAGTCCCCAACTCGAATATTGCGACCACCTCGGGTCTAAGGATTCCATTTCTCTAGCTTAACCACATGACGACTAGCCCACGCCGGCTAGATCTTAGTGTCAGTCCAGCTTGCCTAACTCTTTGACATGCCAATGTAGTCGGTTCAACATCTCCATGCTCTGCGACATGTGGGACCTAGTCGTCTCGCCGACTTTTACATTACCCTCGGAGTATGTGTCCAGCATGTCAATCGGCCAAGGACAAACATAGATAAATAAGTAAGTACAAGTTCAACATACGACTGCAATGCAACAGTTCATACATGGACCAGTAAATTATAGCCACCGACTCGTAAAGTGGAGCCTCTAGGGCACTATTCCTAAAAGTAGGTTTTTATGGGTACAACAACACCAACACATGCTTCAGGCAGCCAACAAAACACCTCTCAAAACCACTCCTCTCTTACCCACCGTTTGAGAGTCGCCTCCAGTGCACCGGGCCAATCCGACGCCCTTCTCCTCGGAGTAGACAACCAAAGATGGCAACGGAAAGGCGCCGGTCTAGGAATGTAATTAATAGTCTCAGTAAGTTTATGGTTAGCTTGTTTCGGCTTAATGTTGATCTTCACCGTCTTGCTGGGAGCACGGCATGGGATCCCTCCGGCCGGGTACGATGCCTGCTTTCTCTTCTTCTTCTCGTTGCGGTGCTCCAAAGGATGGAGCCAGATGCGGTGGGAAGAGAAGAAGTGGGCAGCTCCATCAATAAGTCTTGTTATTCCGGCGGATCTAGAGCTGGATTTCAAGGTAAGAGCTCTCTCCTTCCTGCTCGTCATGCTGGCGAGATTGGGAGATGTCTTCTTTTCTTGAGCTGCTGGAGGCCAGATCTACGGTAGGGGAGTGACAAAGCTGCTCCCGAGAGTGCATCCACAGTGGCTCTTATTGAGCTATTGTCCAAGATAGTTGAATGGCGACCACTCCCACCCTCATCGTCGACGATGGTTCACTCCAATCGGCGACTGCAGGTTAAGATTAACCTCCAGGCTATGATGCCAATGCGGAGGCCCCTCTGCTCCAGCCCAGAAGGCTCCCGGTGCCTCACCCAAGTGGTTTCATCCCCAGCGGTGAAGTGCTTGTATGTAATGCGGTGCGTACAAGTGGTGGAGACGGAACAAGACCCAAACTCTATTTCAGTTCATCTTCTAGGTCTTTCGTGTCAAATATTTGGACTTATTTGTAATTTATTTATTTCATGTAGTCCTATGTGTAATTGTTGATCCACCGCTGAAATTAAAGCTTCCAGGTCCCTCTATAGCCACCGCAGTTAAAAAAAACACATGCTTCAAAAAAAAAACACATGCTTCAATAGACCAGTATCTTGACGGGTTTGAACTCCATATTCGATAGAGTGACTATTAGGTGAGCTATTGTTTAACGGATGAACTCGTCTATCGACTAACAACTGAATATATTTTGTTAGCTTCGGCGTTTTGGATGAAATTAGACTATTCCGATAAAATTCATCGGATAATCCTAAATATTTTTTGATACGGATATCCGAGTGCTATTTGGGGTACCTAGTTTAGAGTTGTGATTTGGCTTAGAAGCTAACTTCGTGGTGTGTAGACTATAGAGGTGTCCAAAACTTGTACCGAAAGTACAAACGATGGCCGATTCAAATTGAGCAAACAATCATAAAACACCAATCTATTTTTATCCTCTCAAACCCTTGTTACTGCTTCCGCTTCTCTGGCGACTCTGCAGATGTTTCGTTCGTCAAACTGACAACCGAGTTAGGGTGGTTAGGCCGACTTAGCTGAACCCATAGTCGTCGGAAACTCCAATGGGGTATCTCTAGAATAATTGGGGCTTCAGGCTAAAAGAGGCGCCGACTAGCTGTCTTGTGTATCACGCTATTAGCCTATGCGGGGTGAGTTCCGGAGTATCTTTTTCGGTGCCATGGATACAAGAGGACGTGTACGTGTGACACATTTCATGCACACCAACTTGATAATAAGAGTTGCATCCGTTAAAAAGGATTTTTGGACCAAGGCGCCACCATCTTTTAATGCACGATCGATCATTATCAATTTTATCGGAGATGGTAACTTTTGAATTTTTTCATAGGCAACTACGAACAATACGCCTTTCACCGATTAGATGATTAATTTCAAACAACTAAGATAAAAAATAATAGACTAATGTAACATCTCTGAAGATGATTAATTTCAAACAACTAAGAATTTAACTATCAATTATATTAATGGTTTTGCTATTTGTAATGCAACTTAGAAATACATATTTGCAAGTCCATGCTAAAAACCATACGATATGCTCACTAAGACTCGTGTAAGTACAAAGGTAGTATTTGAGAAATAACTACCTCTTGGTGGATTGGGAAATAGTTACTCCTTTATATTTCTGGCTTAACACTATCTTTTGTGAGCACAATATGTTTATATTGCCAATATTGGTGTCCACTTAAGTGTTGACATATTAGCTAAATTAGTTTGATTGAGCATAAAACATAAATGCATGATTACACATGCATGTTGCATTACAAAAAAATGTTATTTAACCATCTGAATGCCAAAAGATTATGTGTTAGTCTGTAGCAGCAAGTGTTAAAAATAATGCTTAGTAAAATAGATACTCCATCCTATCCATAATAAGTGTCAAAATTTTATTTCGAATTTAGATTGGAGGAAGTACATACCATTATCTTTTGGAGAAAAAAATAACTTTAAAATACATGTTTTTTTTGAACATTTCAAATATATGTGTTAATATATCTTTTTATATTAACAAATGACAAATTAGTATCTCTACAAAAAAAACTCAGGATCCAATGTAACCCATCTACTCAATGGCATTGCCTTGAAGATCAGATTCTAAGCAAAAATGCCATCATTTTTAGGAGTCCTGACCATTAAGTTGGACTTTCTTCTTCACTAACTAATAGTTTTAACTAGTACAGCTAGTGAGATGTATTGTTTTGTTTACATTAGTAATGATTACATCCCCAACAAATGAAATCCCTATGTTTTTGCTCTATTGTCGAATGATAGTTGAACCCCTCCTAGATATGAACATATAGGTAAAAATATGAATACATATTACACATATTCGTAGTAACATACATACATGATGAAAAATTATCCATTGTTACTTCCAATTTCAGTTGTTCTCATGGTGTATTTGATCCACACATGCATCAACTATGCCAAAGTGAACATTAATCCCCTTCCAATAAACATTGTAACGTATGTGGGTACATATACTAGCTTCCAATTATTCGATCCTTAGTAGTGCGAAATCCCAAAAGATATCATATATATTGGCATTGAGTATATATTTGGTTTGAAAAGAAGGTCCAAGGTGTTGACTATGCATCATGGAAAAGTTTAACTTGGTAGCTAGACTTTGAACTGATGAACATCAATTTATAGAATAATACAAAATAATGAAAAAGATATCTACAAACAAATACCATGTTAAATTCGCCCCAGCAACTGAAAATGGAAGGAGCTGGATTGTACATACTAATAAGGTTCGATATCGAAGTCGCTGGAGTTACACTACGTGCATGTAGACTACTAGAGGAGAAACAAAACCATCTAGTGTCCAGCTAGAATATCGTGGAACGATCTGCGCATGCATATTGCATGCAAGTTGGTAACCACTGTTCAAAATTAATTAATGGTTAATGATATAATCACATGGCACTAGAACAAGATAGCTAGAGTGCATAGTTCGGTTAACTGAAACCTCTCCGGGCTCTCCCAACTTAAATTCAATGATCTAAAACATTGTGTAGATGGATAGTCCTAAATTCACCACTTGATCTGAGATTCCTAAACAAAGTTCAAGTTCAGAAACGTTGGGGGACCAAACAGTGTCAGATATGGGACCAACTGAAACCATGCTCTACTTTTGACTATTCAAGCTAGGATCGGGAAATGATCATGAAACTTAAATAAATATATGGATTTGTTTTGTTAATTATCATCATGAATGTATGAACATGAGTTTCTTTGGAGTAATATGATCACGTACAGCTACACAAGTTATAGAAAAAAAAATTCAAAGAAGGGAACGAGGCCGGGAAGAGAGAACCACACAATTAAGTTTGCACCGTACATGGTAGGGAAAATTTGATCATCCAGCTAGAAACCAAATAACATGAAGCATATGATCGATCAAGAAGCAAACATTGTTGCATGAATTGATCCGAGCTAGCTAGCAATATGGTCCATGTCTAGCTCAATTAATTAAGTACATAATAGACACACCGAAATTATTTCACCTTAACAATGTAGTAGTAGGAGTACGCAGAAACCTAATTAATCACCATTTGATCATCATATGTACCACAATACTAACCTAGCTAATGGCGCCAATCCATGCATGGATCCATCTCGACCTCCAATGGAACAGTAACCATGCACGCATATGCCGCCATTGCCACTTCAGTAACCGGTCGCCATTGCCATCAGTAGGGAGCGCGAGAGTGCGGCGCCCACGGGAACCCGTCGCCGCCGCCGCCGAGGTGCCCGTTGTTCGGCGGCAAGTTGAACATCGACGGGTCGTGCATCCCGTGCCCGCCGCCGCTGGCCATGAGAGACGGCGGCGGCTCGACCCCGCCGTGCATCGGCGCGCCCGAGCCCTCCTCCTCCTCCTCGAGCGGCAGGCGCTCGTAGGTGGCGTTGGCGAACGTGGACGCGATCACCATGACCGGGCCCGCGGCGACCAGCGGGCCCACGACGCTGCCGCCGACCACCTGTCCCTGCCCGCCAGCCAGGTACACGGTGAGCCCTGTGGATCCCGGCGGCGCGGGCCCCGGGAGGAAGGTGCCCGTGAGCGAGAGGATCTCGAAGCGGCCGTGGAGGGCCACGACGGCGCCACCGGGTGCCGACGGCTGGCGGAGGGCCACGTTGGCGACGGTCCCGGCGCCGCTGAGCACACAGACGCCGCGCTGGCGGCGGCGCGAGAACTGGGCGATGGAGTCGCAAACGTCGGCGCCGCCGGCCACCTCCATCACGTGGCTGCGCAGCGCGTTTGGGCTATCCCGCGTCACGAAGATGGGTGGCTTCGGCTTGTTCTTGGACCCCGGCGGGCGGCCCCGTGGCCGCCTGTTGGGGGCCGCCACCACCGTGCCCGGATCGCGCGGCTCGCCCCCACCAGACTCGTTGGTCTCGTCCCCGTGCTCCACCGCCACACCGCCACCAGACGTCGGGCTGGGCTCAGGGTCCTTGACGACGGCGAGGGCGAGCGCATCGGACTTGGGGCCCGACGAGCCAGATGGTTGCTCCGGCGCCACGCCCGGCAGTCCCAAATGGCCGTCCCACCACCGGTTCGCCATGCAGCTGCTTGTCGGCTGTTTGGTTACCATATGCAAGCACAAACGCAGAGATCATCTAAGCTGCTTCCATAGTTCTATGGATATAGTGCAACAAATTAATACCACTGAAAGATAAGAAAAAGATCTCTAGGGAAAACAAAGAAGATTTCATCTATGTTTCTCAATAAGAAAAGGGCAAAGGGAGAAGAAGAGAATTTTGTATGTGCAGAAAATTTGGAGGAGATCTAATGCACAAACATGAGCACATATTCCATTTGCATACCTTGAGATGAATCTGGGAGAGTTAAACGTCTAGCTAGTTTAGCTAGAGAAGCATTGGGGAGCTGGAGGAGGAGGTGTGGCTTTCTCTCTGAAGTGTGTAGAAGAGAAGAGGCATGCAAGTGGGTATAAGAAAGGAGGAGGAGAAAGAGGGTTGATAGAGGCTGGGGAGAGACTTTGGGTGCCACCATAAACTAACCAATCTAATTAGGAGAGCCTTTAATCCTACGTGCACTCTTCTATCTTACCCGGGAAACCTCCCTTCATGCTCCTCCCATGGGTTATTTGGATTTTGCTTTGATTTGGAAGGCTATTGGTCCCCTATTGCCATGTGAATTCAAATTGCGAGGTACCTATTTAATTGTCTGGTACATGTTAACATTTTACTTTGGAATAGTTTTTTTAATCATACTCTTGAAATGGTCCCCGTACATTTTTACCTCACATAGGCTTATTTTTTTATTGTACACTTGGAGTTGGACTGGTCCCCTATTGAGCTGGCATCTGGTGGGCGTAAAAAATAATCGGTAAAGTTTCGCTCTCTCTAGTCATGACTGGGAATTGGGTACTCGCGAATTGTTAATATCTAGATGTGACGAGTAAGAATCTAACAGGTCGATATGTTAGCTAGCAGTCTCTCTCAAAATGACCGTTTTACCCATAGTCTGTCGTACCTATTTTTAAAAAAAATTGGGAGCGGCAGTTTCAGGTCCTACTATTACCCCACTTGTAGGTGTGAAATCGTTGGTCCTGAAATAATATGGTGCATGATGAGGCTGGGTGGCCATAGTATTTTTCCTAGTGTTGTGGGTGATAATTAGAATTGAGTTGGATGGAAATGTGTATTAGTGGAAGCTTAGGGTTTCTGTGCGTGGGAAGAAGGCTGGTGGGGTACGGTGCATGTCCTTTTCTGAAAACTCCCGACATCCCAACTAAACTAAACCAGCCTTAGCTTTCATTCCTTCTTTGCTCTCTTTCTCACCACTTGCAGCCAAGAAAAATAATACTTCTTGGACCATATTTTACGTTGTTTTTTACATGAATAAATTAAAATTTCCATTGCCTTTTGTAGTGTTAATTTCTTAAGATAAACTAAATCAGTGATAAGTTGGGTTGAATATACTTATGAACCTATGCCAACTACGAATATTATTTTGTACTGTTTTAGTTTGGAGTTGATTGCCTTATATTTGTATCCAGTTTCCAATTGTACAAATGTATATACAACCAATATGTCAATTATTGAATGGGATGGTTAGTAGTAACATTTGTTTGCATTTTAATGGAACCAGGCACTGCGGCGCCTCTATTTTTAAAAAGTATGCTTCAGAGTGACTAATAGTGTGATATTAATTTAGTTTCTTGCTCTATATAAAAATATTGACAAAGATATCATTATGTCACTATGCATGAACCATCAAAAGAAATAATTCTACCACATATGAACAAGTTCCTAGTCTGTTGGATGTTTCCAGGCCGTAGACGAAGTAATCAATCAGCTGACATGTTCATAGAAAACATTTTTTTACTAGCGCTTGAAAACCTTAAACATTGTCCATATAAATGATTAGTCAACTCCTTGAACTGCAAGTCATTTCTTCCCAGATTGTTGTTCATAGCCTCAAATAGAAAAAAAAAAAGTCTGGTAGTTAGTTTTATACATGTTTAGGGTTGGAGCTAATTGAATTTTCAGTCATTTTAATAATCAGTTCGAAATACTAGTTTACTTCAAAGTTCAGGTAGAGATGTTGTTTAATATAAAAAAAAATATGTCATTTCGAAGCTACAAGTAGGCAAGCTTTAACTATTGAAGGTTCTCGTATAAAAAAAACATGTATGCTTTTTTATGCTAGATCTCTGTGTACATCACAACAAACTGATGAGCATGATGCTGATGATGTCTTGAGACTTTCCTCACAGATAATTCTCGTTAGTAGCATCTCCCACCAGACTTATTAATCCTTACAGAGTACTGACCCACTAAACCCTATATTTGGTAACCTTAACTAGATGACTAGATGAGCATGTACTAACATCCATTTCCATAGCTAATTCTCAATGTAAACATGTCATTCTGGCTATATATAATTCCACAATAAACAAATCTCTATAATCTCTTTTATTACATGATTGCTTCAAAAATCACCTATAAAATTTCAGCTGGGCCAATCCCTCTTAATTAATTACATCTTGTGTGCAAGAATCTACAGGACCATGTCCAAGCAACCCTGCTATTAACCATACATATGCCCAACTCTTGTGGTCCATGGCATGCATCACAATTCACACTACACATTCATAGAGATTTGCAAACTACTACTAGATCAAATCATCAAAGGCACCCAAGTAAAGATGCTGCCATGCATGCTCATGGATCCACTCCAGTCTGAAAAAGAAAAGCACAAAGGAAAAGCTAACTGCAACCAATTTGATTAATGAATGAACCCCTAAGCTTTTTATAAAAAAAAAAACAGGTCACTAATTAAACTGATGGGCACATCTCCCAGAGATGGATAACCTAAGCTTTGTCAAACACTGATGGGGTGGTGTGCATGACATATCTAACACAGCCCAAACAAAACAATTAGGCACTAATTAGCTACAGAAGGGGAGTGCAGTAGAGTAGATCAAGGGTTGTTCACAAGATCAGAGCCATTTGTCGTTTTAGGGATATCTCAAGGTGAGACTTCACAACGAGAGATGGTTGCATGTATTTTTTTTAATATATTTGAAATTAGGGATATAACAAGGTGCATGTATCTGGTACAGGTTTACAATTGTTTAGAGCTGCTACAAGTGATTAGGATTGGCTGGTGCAATTATCTATGCTAATGGCAGGTGTCCGGTGCTTGTCCCGACACGATTAGGGCATCTTCCACCTCAATAATTGCACTAGCTGTTAATCGTGTGACTAAACCAGTCGCTGACCCGTAAGTCTTGGCTTAAAAATACTATTACTCCCTGAAGAGCTTGCGCTACTCTTTCAGTTTTGGATTTGTCCCCGAAGCCGCACAACACGTGTCGACCTCACAACTACCAAAACAAGCTTTAACTGAACTCCACTCCATAAGCAACCAAAACCCTGAAAAACACTAAACTGGAGATCCCAAAAAGATGAACTGGAGACACCTTATAGTAGTAAGCATTCCAAGTACTAGTAGTTATCATACATATAGCATGACAGTTGAAATAGACACCAGAGTTGAATCCATATTCTGTAATTGCACAGAAAGACCAAAAAATAAAGAAAGGGTTGCAATTCGTACACGGTGCAGAATTAGCGAACACTCAAGATCAACATACTTTGCTTTACGACGACTGGGAGAACTAAGTATGTACGACACTGTAGATAGACTGGCGCAACCATTTTCAGCATGTTCTTGAGCACCTCCAGTCCAAGCATAGCTAGGATCCAACCCAAGGATCCGTCTACCTGGTCAGGTAGTATACAAGCATAAAAAGCGCGACGAATGATGCTATGAGGGTTCCCATTCTTCTGCTTGATTTGGTCTCGAAAACCTATGTTCATGAAGAGATGAATTGTGTCAGGAGACTACAAGGAGAAGATACGTGGTAGGCTAATGATCTGGCCACTCACCGTCTTGAATTTGTCCACTGTTCCAGAGAGAAAACCCCTTGAAGCATCCATGTCATTTCCCTGGATGAAGCACGATGGTAAGACAGGAGAATGGTAGATTTAGATCTTTGAAGGAACAAAGAGTAAACAATGTAAATATACCATTCTGTCCAGCATACGGTTGTGAGTCTCGACCTCTTCATTGATATCACCCGACAACTACAAGCCAGAAAATGGCTTCAGTAATGTGATATATCATTGATAAAAGGGGGGAAATATTTCACAGCTAAAACAGCAAGAACATGGAGAGCAAAATAGCTTTAGTCTAGAGGGGCTGCCAGCAACCAGCAGGTAAGTTTTTTGAACAAGACAACCTGAACTACGGAAGAGAGTGCTACGGTAAGTTTTTTGAACAAGACAACCTGAACTACGGAAGAGAGTGCTACTCATCTAATTATTCATTTGAGGATCAAACCTCAAGCAACTCCAGTTTAAAAGTTGTACATGCCTGATTGCCTACAGCGAATCTCACTAGCAGAATTCAGATTAAGAAGCCTAGAATTTGGACACAAATCGTCCCATGTTGTGGGTCCAAACGTATGTCTTTTATTCTACAGGAATCTCCTAGTGGCTTTCAAGCTCATCGAACTACAAAAGGGGCCTTCAACAGCTCACTTATTCACTAATTTGTACTAAATAATTTTTAGCCAAATGTATCCCCACACTCAAAAGGTGTTGATCCAGACATATCAAAGGAGAAGGTCGGTCAAAGGGGGCACCAGTTGAACCAAATACTATACCAAATTTCACAAGGCCCATTACATTAGTCAGATTCCTTCTCATCTAGATAATTAAAGCGGAAAACTCATGCAAAAAATCTACTCTTAAATCATCGCTGGCTTTTCAAGTTAGATGGTCCAAGAGAGCACATGGTTAACATATATTGCATGCCTAGATTTTACCAATAAAGTTGCAGTCCCTAAAGTTGTTCTCCTCGTTTCGCGAGGGAAAGGTGTTCACAAAAACATGCAACTACAAACACCTACTTATGGTCTATCTATGTGATGCAGCTTATAGAAAAACAAGCACATACAATATTTGAAACAATAGTGAGATAGCAATCCATCAATGCCATCGAACAGGGCAGTTCAGGGAACATTCAGGTATTCAATCATTATGTGACACTTACCCGCTTCAGAATGCTAACTCGATCTTGCAATCCATCAATAGCTCGCTCATTCTCATGCTCATCTATCTCATGTGAAGAGTAAGCTGATGCGCGGACTCCGCCTTCTTCAATGCCATCGAACAGGGCAGTTCTGGTGTTTCGGTAGCTGCTTGAAGTTCAGAATACAGTTACATAAAAGTCCATAGAGTTTGAGAAGTGCATAGAGAAACATAATATGCTAAAGAAACAAACAAACAAAATTATTTTGCATACGAGAAGAACTAATGTTTATATATTCCAGGTCAATAACCACGACTACGTCATCACCTAAACACATGTATTGGCGACACCTGGGGTGGAGAGGGGAAGAGCGCATTATACATCAGATAAAGAAACTAACATTTTGTTACTATGTGTGTTTAATCGAGACACTGTCCTAGTAGTAGGGACAGACCACCCATTAGACAGTTATGCAAAACTTTGATAACAGTCAGGTCTACAAATATATGCATCACAATGCACTACTCAATATCTACTCTGAAGCTGGCGCAAGATAGAGATATTGCAGTACAAATACAACTACTAAAAGCAGTGATGAAATCATGGAATGCAAGACATGAGATGCCATCAGAGAAAAAGTTCTATAAACATTTGGCATTGACATAAGTTGTTAGTGTAAGCAGAGTTCTTGCTTGAATCTGCAATATATACCGCCACTTCATGCAGGGTGCTGAGTTTACTTCGCCCACAATATTGGACACCTAGTTAACTCTTCACAGCTAAATAAAATGTCGGCCCACCCTACATTCTATGTTCATTCAGTATTCAATCTTTTGTGTCATTCAAGATGTAGGCCTCCTTGGTACCCACATTCGACCAACATTGGGATGTCCCCTTAACCCATGTAAAAATATGCAACAATTTTTGGCCAGAGATCATTCCCAGAAGTCACCGGACAACTTTGACCAAGTAAATGAATCTCTTCACAATAGGAACATAAGAATCTTGCTGGCTGTTGTACATTAAATATACATAACCTAATGTCAATAGTAAATGGAAGTGACCCTTTACATTCAGTAGGTCTTTTTTGCTCCTTTCTGTTTGACACAACTAAGATGGGAGTACTTGAGAGAGGTGAGCACAAAACATTCTTGTGACTGCGATCGTGTCATCAGACAGAGATTCTACCATGCTTTTTGCTCTCCTTATTATCATTTCTACAAGGAGATATCATTTGATTTTCCTTCTTTTTTTAAAAAAGAAGACTAAGTGGCTAACAGCATGTTATTTCCACAAACTATCATAACAGTTTGAAATAAGTATGCAATGCAAGAATGTACACAATACATCAATTCCACCACTTCAGGCCATACATTTCATTTTGCTATAGTCTACAAGTATCATTTACTCCATAGGCATAACGGATAAATGCAGTATTGTTAGAATAGTGGCTAGTAGCTACCAAGCGTACAGGTTCTTAGATCATTGATGTGAAGGGAGGGTAAGACCAATGCCATGTCAGTATGCCACCATGCATGCTAATTCAAGATGCATCTTTCCTCAACTAGAGTAGACACAAAAAAAAACAGTGAGATGATGGCAATGGAAGCTGTGGGTATTACAGCAAATTTGGTGGAGTTGACAAATCGGAACACTCCTCTGTGCAAGATTCAATAACCCACTCATAACAACGGTTTCAAATCTTTAACAGAGACCTGGGCTGCAAAGCTACTCTCAGCATATTCATCTCCAAAATCAAACAGATATATGATGACAAGAACCTAAGCTGGCCAGCAAGAACACGTTGATCTCGTTCCAATTATTCAACATAAGTTGTTAGCTGTGGGCACCTTTTAGAGTGAAGTAAATTCAGACATGACTAGAACACTGAGCTGCCAGGTGGTAAACTAGACAGCAAGTTGGCAAGAGTATCACCAGGACCCCCATCAGGTTCACTACAGCCCAAAAATCTACCAACATCCAAACCCTCAAACATAACACAGGACTGCAGTAAACGAATTGCGTTAATCCCAAGTTCCCAACCAGAAGTATGCAGCCACTGCATCGATTTCGTCAACTGCGCGCGAGTTCCACATCGCAGCACCGCATCACAACGATGCTACACTGAACAGAAGCGATCGCCCGTGCTAGTCAGTCGGAAACGGCCCCCCAATTACAAGCCTCGCCCCGCCCCCGTGAACCCTAACCCCCTCCCCCTAATCAGCGCAGCAAAATTCGAAAACCTCGATACACGGGAGCAATCAGGCAGTGCTTACCCCCTCGCGTTCATGGCGCCCGCCGTCGCGTCTCGGTTCCAAGGCCGGCCGCCCTCCCCTGCACGAACCCAGCGCCACCCCGATCAGAGCCAATCGACGAAAACGGAACCGAGAGAGAGGCATATCGATTCGCAGATCCGAGACAGGTTCCGGCAGACCCTACCTCTCGGTCTCGCGCCGGATCCGAGCGTGGTTTCGTCGCCGGCGCCGGTGGTGGTGGGATTCGCTCGCCGCGAGGAAGGAGGAGGAGAATGGTGGGGAGTACCGGAGTAGCTTCGCCGACGGGAGATTTAGCCTGTAACTGCCACGTGGGGCCCAGCTGAAGTCGGGCCCACTGACAGCGAGAGTCGCTCGCTTTCCGCTGGTCCGTGCGGCTGGCAGCTTCTGGAGGGGGCGGGTGACGTGTCCCGCCTCGATCGGACGGCTGGGATCGCTCGGATGTGGCGTCGAGCTCACGCGCAGTTTTGTTTTCTGGTTTTCTCCTTCTCTTTCCGCCGCCGCCGCCGGGAAGCTAGCTAGCGAAGCTGAGCGCCAGCATGAGCGATTGCGCGGAGTCGCCGGCGACGGGGTTCGAGTCGTCCCCGGAGATGGAGCGGTTCCTGTGCGGGCGGCTGCTGGACGCGGCGCAGCCCATCGCGGAGCGGTTCCGCGCGCTCTTCTCGCTCCGCAACCTCCGCGGCGACGGCCCGCGCCGAGCCCTCCTCCAAGGTCTCCTTCTCCCATCGGTTCTATGCTAGTCTCGTAATACTAGGATTGGTGGCTGCACCGCGTTCAGCCGCAGCAAACTACTGGAAGAAGTGTGGTTGGTAGCTTCGGTGCTTGGTTTCAGCACCCAATGCGAGAATTCTGGTGTGTTTAAGTGTTTCCCGGGACTAATTGAGTATTTCCTGGTACTAGTGTTGATACTACTCAGTACTCAGCATAGTTTTTTGCTCATCTGAATTACCATCACCTGTTGGTGAACTTCAGTCTGTTTGTATCTTAGCGATGAACTCCAATTTGTTACTACTTCGCCCTGGCTCAATATCGATGTCATGAGCCTATTTTAGTGTATTTATGTGCTAATATAGGTTGCCTTGTGTTATCTATTCTCCAGGGATTCTGGTAGCACTTAATTTGGTTAGTTGCGTAGCTTTGGCAGCTTTCACCTGTCCATTTAGTTTATGATGCCATTCTTCTGACAGTGTTGAATGGTGCTATTTCTGTGTGGCCCTAATTAATAGGTTCCTACTTGGGAGTAGGGAGTTTCCGTGTGTTAGTTTTCTGCTGGTATCAGTGATTCTAAGAATGCTTGAATCAGTTTGCCCCTGCTTTATCTGATGTTGCTATGCTAGTCTCCTCCTGCTGCGGTTGGCGACTGCCTTGTGTGGGTATAACTGCACTAAACAACAAGTGTTTGGTAGCCTCCGGTGCCTGGTTTCAGCAACCAATACGAGAAATTTGGTGTGATGAAGTAATGCCCCGGGAATAATCGAGTACAGATAGCTTCTATAGGTCAGTGATTTAGTGACTTTGTGCTAGCAGTACTGACACTTACTCAGCTGATTGACCCTCAGCTGTTTGTTAATTTGTTGTGGTGAACTTCAGTCTGTTAGTAGCTTAGTGATGAACTCAAATCTGTTAGGAGACTATTCACAGCTTCTTCTCCCTGGCTGAATATAGATGTCATGAGCCCACATTAGTTGATGTATGTGCTAATGTAGTTGCTTCTGGGTACTCCATTTGACTAGTGAAGTAGTTTTGGCAGCTTTCACAACCCAAGGCAGTCGCTAACCGCAAGGAGGAAACTAGCATAGCATCATCAGAGACAGAGGGGGTGAATCGACGTGAGGCCGTAATCAGGGGCGGACCTATGTTGAAGCAAAACCGGGCCATGGCCCGCCCTTCCCAGCCCAAAACAATGAAGAATGAGTGCTAAAATAGGCCGTTAAAAAATAAATATGTAGGATTTTCTTTGGGCTGGCCCGCCCAACATTTTCTGGCAAGATCCGCTAGTGGCCGTAATCAGTAGGTTTGGACTTTATGAGTCCCAGTAACACCTCGTATGAATTAGTGATCCTAAGACCATTATCTATCCCAAGTTGTGTATGGTTTTCCATCTCTAGGTACTGATTTATGATGATTTGCTCAAAGTTCTAGTGTCTTACCACCTTTTTTTTTTCTTGGCTTCTCCCTAGATGACATTCCAATTGGATTTGCTTGTTCATTTTGCTTGATTCTGAAATTATGTGTTCTTTTAATTGGTCTGCTGTTAATAGTAGCTCCTACTGATAAATCTCCTATCTCTGAAGTGCTACCGATATTTTGTTAATCTATTATGAAAATGTACTACAAATAAATGGTTAAGAAAATCTGATTTATTTTCTTCAATACACAGCTGCAAGGGATTCTTCTAACTTGCTTGCCCATGAGGCTGCATTTGCACTTGGACAAATGCAGGATGCTGAGGCTATCCCTGCATTAGAGGCAGTTCTCAAAGACCTTTCATTGCATCCAATTGTCCGTCATGAGGTAGTTACTAGCGTTGAAATAAATCTTATTTGCTCTTTCTAGTGCTTTGCTATCCATTTGAGAAGTTCTCTATGTTTATCGATCAGGCTGCTGAAGCCCTTGGAGCTATTGGCCTAGAAAAGAGTATTTCCCTGTTGAAGGAGAGTTTAACAGCTGATCCTGCCATTGAAGTGCAAGAAACATGTGAGTTGGCTCTTAGACGCATAGAAGAGCACAAGAATGCTAGCGGCGTTGAGAGCACAACGATTTCACCCTATCTATCAGTTGACCCAGCAATGCCTGCCAAGCAAGGACTTACGGTAGTACAACTTAGGTATGTCTGTGAAGGCGGTTCTATATGTGTTCACTCTCTTTAATATGCATCGTCTTGACATCACTGGCATGGTCAATATTTTTCAGGGAGCTTCTCCTCAGCGAGAAAGAAAAAATGTATGAACGTTATGCAGCTCTTTTTGCGCTTAGGAATGATGGTGGAGATTATGCTGTTTCTGCTATCGTTGAAGCTCTAGGTGTCAAAAGTGCTCTTCTACGCCATGAGGTTTGCTAGAACGTGAATCAATTTATGTTTGCTCTTTTGCCACAAGCATAAATTATGGGAGCTGAAATTTTCTTATAAATTAATAAAGTTGTCTGTCTTGCTAAAGAAGATGAATAAAGCAAAACTTTTCGTCTACATCTTCTCAAATTTCTAGTAAAACTAGGATCACCAAGAAATTATTTTTTTGTAGCATAACTATTTTATATTGTTCTTTCTGTTTTAGTGCCTATTCTTCTCCAATATAATAGCTGTTCTTCTACTGTTCTGCAGGTCGCTTATGTATTAGGTCAGCTGCAAAACAAAGCTGCTTCAGATGCACTTTCTGGTGTTCTGAAGAATGTCGATGAGCACCCAATGGTCAGGCATGAAGCCGCCGAAGCCCTTGGTTCAATTGCAGGTACACATGATTTGCCAGAATGCTGTTTACTTCTCCGGTCAATGCACATATGTTTCAGAGTTCCCTAATATCATGGTCATGTTGTTGCTGTAGATCAAGAAAGCATTGCACTTCTTGAGGAATTTGCCAAGGACCCTGAGCCCATCGTCTCGCAGAGCTGTGAAGTAGCTCTCAGCATGCTCGAGTATGAGAGATCAGGGAAGGCATTCGAGGTAACACAACACCTGACCTGGGTCAACTAAGATAACTGTCATGAACACTGTTCCCTTTCACGCAAATTTTAACCTCTGTACTTTTCGATGCAGTTCCTCTTCCTACAGACTCCTCAGGTGCAGCAGGAATCCTGAGCATAGTTAACCATTGGCGACATCGACCGCCAAACTGACCTATTTCGCCATCCATTTTGTTAGAGCATTTTTCTGTACGACGATGGCAATATTTCTTCCATTTTACTTAGACATCTCAGAGCAGCATGAAGAACATGGTGATGAGCTGTCCAGTTCCATTTGCAATGGAATCAAAGTGTATGAGTTGCTGAAATCTGAAATGAGCGATAGTACCGGCTGAACCTTAATATGTGTGATGGTGATGTCTGTTTCAGTTGTACTAAACATGCTCTGTCCTATCCACTATTCTTATTATCGTGGCAATCTATTTTGGACCAAATCTTGTAAACTGCAAACATTCAGGTTTAATTTGACTGGCCAGATTTAAAGATAGCGGTTACATATTATTTCGCTTCTCAATTTTCTTATGCAACTACATAAATCCATACTGGAGCATACAAGATAGTGTTTTTGCTTTTGAGAAGGAGCATACAACCCTGTGGGAGGTGGCCTAACACGCAATTATTAAGATCGTTCTTTTTCCGCGGGTTAGGCCAGCTGCAAATGCATATCTACTTCAGACTTCCGATGCACCAACGGTTAGTTTGCTATTTACCTTAGGAATAGAAATATTCAGTGTATCTTCATCGCTAAGGCTACTGCTAATCACAACTGCATAAAGTCATCAATCCATGTCGAGTAGACAGACATTGATGATAGCCAAGAAAACAAAAGCAAAAAAAAAAAAAAAAAAAACAGCAAGCACGATATAAGCCATTTGCGAACCTTGATGATATGAAACCAGCATGTAGACAAAAAAAGAAGTCATCAATACATGTCGAGTAGACAACATCTGTGTTACATCTCCATTTGTTTCCCTTAAGCAAAGCGTATGTGTTCCTTTCCTTACTGCCATATCAAAGACCACGCACAGATTTCAGTCCAAATTGGTCATAAAAACATCATAATCATATATGCATTTCTGGGATTGGTATCTCTCAGAGGTTGCAGTCCAAGGTGCATTCAAACACGTGAAAGATCGTCTTTTATTGTTTAGCCTGTGAATGAACAATGGCACTAACAAAGCAACAAACCAGCTTCTGGCATTACACATGCAAAACTACTCAAACTGAACATAGCATTCAGAGAGTTATAGGTGAAGTGCATAGAATCTTCTCTTTCTTAATAGATGACCCCATTTTGCTGGTCTCACAGCGAGCCACGTCATCGTCTTTGTTTTGCCCACGCTCTGCACCCGGTCGCATGGGTTGCTCGCTCCCTGTTCCTGCAGTTTTCTCCACTTCCCCACGTAGCTCTACCGTTCCTCTTCCAAAAATAATCGCAGCAACAGGATTTTTCTCTAACTCCCCAATTACTGCTCCCTCATTGATTCCTCACTACTAACTTGCATAAGAAACCGTGGAACTGCAGGTGTAATGGAGTGTTGTCAAGCACCGCCTCTTCCTCTGCCCACAATCTCCTTTTTTTCCATCGTCACCCTACTGCTTCTTCACAATATATATAATCACCTCCTCTGCAGCAGCATCCCGTTCAACATCTTCCCCTAGCCCCTTCCTTCAAGCCACTCCCTAGACTTGCATCGCCATCGGTGGTCACGGGGAAGACGCCATGTCCCTGACCGAATCTTCCTGTTGCCTTGCCTCGCAGCCATGGCTCCGCTGGTCGCCTTGCCACATCCGTCTCCATCCTCAGGTGTCCTTGATTTAGTGTCTATTTCCTAATCGTTTATGAGGATTGAGGATTTCAGAGGTCGACTATAGGAAGTATGATTCCTCCTTATTTACTCTTCTATTTTTCAATGTGAAAATCAAGAGTTGCAGAGATGGATCCAACACTGCAGGTGCAGGGAATCGCAGATGTATATGGAGTATATCATTGCAGGTCCTCTTGAATTTATCCAACTGTTTCCACATATTTTACTTACTGTATCAAATTTAGTCCTAATTCAGTAATGAGGTGCAAAACCTAGGCACATATCAAAAGATCTTTGTTCAAAAGTTTCATGGACCTTTTCTTGATAAGTTACACAACCTACTAATGACATGACTGACCTCGACTATGAAAGCATGCCTCATGTCCACCTGTTGCAGAGATCCACCTGGGCGGTGAACCTGTCCTCCTTGGGTCAGTATATGCCAGCCGCATGTTGTTGGTTTCAGTTAAGTCAGTGGCTTCATGGAGAACCATCAGATTGGAGGTATATTTCAGAAATCAGGTGTTTATTGTGTGTTTGATAAAATGTCGAAAAGAGCTCGCATGATTTTAGGTAGTTTTTCATATATATACTTTGTGTTTATTTGATTTTTTAACTGTTTTCTAATGGGTAAGTTTGATTGTTAAGTGCCTACATAATTTCACGTTTTCTGTTGGGGAAAGCTAAAGTGAGAAATCAATGGCATCTGCCATCTTTCAAACTTTCTATGTTACTGAACTTTTATTAAGTATTTCCCCAATCCACTCCTCGCTCATCCTATCACCAATCTGATCTTTTGTTCTTTGATTTTCTTATTGTAAGTGACTACCTGCAAACTCCTTAGTCAGTCCCGCGTAATTATTCAGTATTTGCTTCCATAGGGTGCATAGGTGGTACGTGAAGTAGACAAACATACTAAATTGTTTGCTCCATACCTTCACTACTATTTTAAGCAATCAAAGTTGTTGACCGCATGAAGGTATCACTTCAGCAATCAAAATACCTTTCGTGCTCTATTAAGAAAACAGTCCCACCACTATTTCTACGTCTGCAGTCGGGAGAAATCCAGATAACTCTTTATGTGTTGCTTTGGATCATGCTTTTACAAATTTTATTATCCACGCCTATTGTTCAGCGTTTTCACAAAGTGGTCATTCAGAAACCAGAGAAACATTTGGTTAAATTGGCTACTTCTCTATCTCACATTTATTCAGCCGATTGAGTATCCTCCATGTGATCATCATATTTATCTGATTAACAGTTTTTGAATCTATAATAGGTTAAGGAGATGTAACGGACTGCCCCACATACATTCCAAGTCTATATGTTGAATTAACTTAGTTATTGCTGAGAGTTCTCTTTTAAAGGTATGGCATTCGAAATCCTTTTCAGATTTTACATTAACTATGCTCTTATTAGTACCCATTCTTTAAATAATTCTGATTGCTTGACAACTCTTTATCCATCCAGCTAATACTTTCATTTTTTTTGTTCACAGAAAGCTTTGGAAAGATTGTGGTGTAGTGAAATTTTCTGATTGGAGACCTTCAAAATTTCTGTGTACCTGAAGTCTGTCAATGTGCAATCCTTGCAATACTTCCAAGTTCGGACGCTACTTAGTTAACTTGAAATATAAAATTTGTAGCTTATGTTATTTTCTTATAAGAGTATCACTCATGAGTTAACTATTCCCTATTGTTGCTCCATGCAGAAAATGCATGTCATATATAATTTTCTATTCAGCCTATTCTAAGATAAATTCTCACAAGGTTCAACGTTAAACTTGAAATTTTAATGAAAAACAAGCTACAAGTCTCCGCAGCAACGCGCGGGGTATCATCTAGTATTGATAAAGATTCTGCTCCTAATTATAGCATGTGTGTTGATACGCATGTGAACAAATTTTGTTGTAATATCAAATACAGTGGTAGAGTACAAAAACATTTGTGAGAATGAATATCATTTTTCACTAAGGAAGAAGGAAATCCAAAAGAGATAGCTGATAAGATTCTTCAGCTATTCTAATATTATTGGAGGCAAAAATAGTGAATTATCATTCTTGAGTTTCGAAGACATACTCGTCACAATTGTTAATTTCTTGGTCTCCATCGTGCTTGGAAATGTGAAAAGTATGCCCATAAGTAAAGTTGTGCAATCTTACTCATTGATATGGTCGCTTCCCACTTTCAAAATGACATACAGACATGCAGGGGATACATGACGATGAAGTTACCATCAAATTGGTTTAGTATTGATACGTGACAAGGCTTTAAGGAGCTTATAAATGAAGTATTCTCTAATGTCGAAACTACCACATGGAAACCTAGTTGGACTTCTTTGTTAGTGCATTCTTCTAAATGACTCCCAAGATCTTGGACGTCATTCTTTTTTTCTTTTTAGTATGTTTTGTTTTTATGTTCACTTAACACTTTAAGTTCTTAGATTGAAAAATAAGATACTCCCTCCCTTCCACAATATAAACCTTTTTAGCGAGATAATGTTGCTTCCTAAAAAGGATTAAATTATTGAACATAGTGATATTAGTTACAACCAACATTACACTACATTTCATAATGATATTTGAAGAAGCCAGAAAAAGAACATATATGTTTGATTGGCCAACAAGATTCAAAGTAATTAACGGGATCACGAGAAATCATTTATTTTCAGCATGATTGAAAAATAACGATATGTCACATAGATGACACAAATTGGAAAACAAAGTAATGAGGAAGATTGAAGTAGAAGACGTGTTCAACTGCCCTCAAGTATGTTGTTGTGGGCGGGGGAGGCCATTGAACTGCCCTCGAGTGTGATGTCGTGGGGAGGGGGCACTGGCCCTCCCCCATCCCATGATCGTGTCATTGTTACTAAAACAAAACACCCCTCTATACATTGTGAAGGACACCAAGCTTACCTCGACAAACAACGTTTTTGAATCCAACTCTAAATAATACGTTGGAATAAAAGACCTAGTAGTCAGCGAGAATCAGTTTAGTATGTCATCCAGTAGCTTGGCTCCTCTTGTAGACGTTGCTTCCTCGATGCAGAAGCTATAGAGCATCTACTTTGGCAAGTACAACTCATCGGTAACATACTAGAGTTCCTAGGCGCAGTGAAAAGCCTACATGTGCTCATGTTCTAAAAAAACTATCTCTTCGTCTTGATCCTAGACACGTTCGTTGGTTCCAATATATCAACAACAACAAGATAGTAGGCACAATAGATGTGATCAACACAATGCATGCCTGCCCCTCGAATATGCCTCACCTTTTGGCAACTAGTTCTTAGGCCCGGTCCTAGATGGCATTGGTGTACATAAGAACTTGCATCGTCTCTTTCAGTGATAACATGCTCATCGGAATGGTGTCGCTGAGCCTCATGGCCCTAGACCAGCTAGATGATTTCAGGCTCAATGGAAACATTTGTGTGAGTCCATTTCTAGAAATATAGGGTCGTAAGAATATATATGTATGAGTTCTTCTAAACAAGGCTCGGGTTCACGTGCTCCTCGAAAGTAATGCCATTGATCCGCATCCTCTGTGATGTTCATTATCCGTCGAGGCTAGTCAGCTCCTTGGACCAGTCAAGATTTTGTGTATTTATGCTGATACATCTAAAATGTATCTACTTTTTCAAGCACTTTTCTCAATGAATTACTCCAGAATCTCACCATACTTGGATAAAAACTGTTGAATTTGATGATGTTTTTAGCAAAGTCTCTTTTTTGTCAAGTTTTCATAGGAAATTAAATCGGGAAAAATACCACGAAAGTTTTTCACCAAAAGAAGGGTCCTGGAGCTTTGGATCACTAGAGGGGAGCCACGAGGCCCGAACGAGGTCAGGTGGCGCGCCCTACATCTTTGGGCGCGCCACCTAGGCTCGTTCGGCTCTCGGTCGTCGTCTCGCCTCCCTCCTTCGCGGGGTGCCTTATATACCCTAAAAACTGACGCTCCTGGGAGGAGACGACGTTTCGTGAAACAGAGCGCCGCCACGACCACGATCTTCGTTTCGAGGGTCCGATTGATCCTGCTCTCCACACCGGAGAGAGGGATTTCGAGGGTTTCTTCATCATCACCGCCACCGACATCATCACCAACCATCATGGACTCACTCTCTATCACCATGAGAGGGAGTAGTTCTCTGTAGACTTAAGAGGTGGATGGGTTTTGGATGAGATTGATCATGTAATCCTCCATATGTATCAAAATTTTAGGTGTTCATCTTGAAGATATTTTGTTGTATGAGTATTGGTACACTTTTGCTATGTTTAATTCTTGATACTAGGGCTCGAGTGACATGATTTTAGTACTGGACCTATATTGCTTTATCATATATATGAGGTTGGTATGTATCTGCAAAGTCTATTACTTGTTATTATATTGATCCTGCGAATCCCTAAGGTGATAGGTGGGGAAAACAAGGGTGAGATGTAATAATTTCGAGGGTTATATGTGTTCATGAATCTTAATGCTTTGTTTCGGTCTATTTGGAAGGGTAGACCTTAATTGCTTGTAGTTCCAACTTGGCCCCGGTGAAATGGGCAAGCACGACAAAAGATGTTATGCAAATTCTCTTAGTTAGTACACATAACTATATTTTGATCATGCACCTACACACAACTGAATTAGAGATGAGTGCCATGTTACTTGGATTATATTACATGATGAATATCATCCATATATCTCCCCATTGTTGTCTCATGCCTACGTTTTTATCCACTGCAAGTTTTACATTACTTCTTCTGGTGAAAGCTGAAAATCTGCTGCTTTTATTTATTATTTGCTTTTACTGCTTTGAATCAATTGCTATAAATGACCACTTGCTTTGTGAGTTTATTGATATAAGGTGCGGTTGAGAGTGACGTCTCAATTGCTAAAATCTTATTGGTATTATTGTGTTCCCCTTGAGTCGAACTATAAATATAGGTAATATTTTCCATTGAAGATTTCAGCGATCTCCTACACTTGTGGGTATCATATGCTTAACATATACAACTTTCCACATGATGTTGTAAGGGTACATATTTCCCCTACGTGTTTTTTTTGGGTAATTAGCGATAAATCCTATGGACTAATGTTTTCATTTAGCTTATATGAAGGAATATTTTATAGGTATTTCTTGCAGTCCATGTGTTAAATTCAAGTGTGGATGCCGTGAAGATAAAGATATAGTTTGGATCTTTGCATCATGATCATTGATTTCAATATAATAATAATATTATATGATCAAGATCTTGAGAGTTTGAGAATTCAAGATATGGCTCTAAGTCGATGCCATGACAGTATCATGAGTTAAGCTATGGTTGATCAAGGTTTAGAGAAATGCAATCAAGATATTATGATAGATTATGTGGAGATACAAGGTTGACCAAGACTAAGAGTGAAGATTTAGTTCAAGTTGGTCAACACATCAAGCATAAAGTATGTACCACTTTTAATCATGTGATCTTCTGGTAGGGTAATCTTTGTAAATTATGCTTTGTGAACTAGCCCAAATTATATGTTTGTTTGTGTAGTATATGTGGGTTAGGTATGTTGTCATGGGCATGCGTCAAAGTAAGATCTCATATAGCTCATAAGAGGATGACACCAAGTGGTGATCACCATCAAGGCTAGTTCAAGATGAGCATCTTAAGATCAAAGCCTCGCGGGCCCACATCCGACCCAAATGTTGTTCTATGCTGGGCCCAAACGCTGCAATTTTTTTTTTTTTACTTTGACAGCCCGAACAAAGCAGAAGAATTAGCCGATCAGCACGAGAGAGAGAAAAAAAAACCCATGGCGTCTGACGACCTCTTCGAAGGCTTGCCACCGCCAGCCACCGCCGCCGGCGAAGATCGTGCGGCCTCCCCCACGCCGCCGCCTCCGCCTCCTCCAGCGCCCCCGGCCCCGAGGCGGTCCGCGCTGAAGAGCTCCCTCAAGCGCAGCAAACCCTCCTCGGATGCTGCCTCCTCGTCCCAACCGGCCGCCCCCGCCCCCGCCACCGCCGATGTTGCAGCCGAAGGACGCGGTAAGCTCTCTACTCTGCCGATTCATCTCCTTTCCAATGGCTTGCTTGCTTGCTCGCTGCTGCTTCGGCTTCGAAGCCTGAGCCCATGCCCATGCTCGTGTAGTCGGCCTTTAGATGAAGTCTGCTGGTGTTGCTGTAGATTCTAGCGCCGATTTGTTTCTTGTTCGGTACTAGAGCTGGATGCTGTCTCCATTCGAACGGTGCGCGGACAGAGTATCGTGGCGTTGTCGCTTAATTTTGTGTTGAGATCGAGATGCGAGTTTTGGTAATAGGAGGGGATTTCTAGGTGGGGGTTAGGGTTTCCCTTTTTCCCATGTCACTGAATGAGTTCAGTCAGAGCAAAGCAATTGCAAATTCCACATTCATACTAGCGACTGCAGAACCTAGAAGGCTAGAACAGCTTAGCTGAGTAAATTTCTTCAACCTGTTGCCATGTCACGGAACAAGACCAAAAACAGTTGTAACTCTTAACCATATGTGATACTATGTATTATGGGAAACTCAGGTGACTATAGCTTCTTTTTCCAAGACGTATGTCATAGGTAATAACAGAGCATAAGCAAACCTGGAATGCACCACAAGCCTTCATATAAAAGATGCTTGGTTAGTTCAGTTGCTACATAGATATGCATCTCTGAACCTGGTTTAGAAGGGTTGCCATGGTCCCAATCTGAATGTCTTTTAAAGCTTGAGTCAACATGTTCCTAGCTTGCTTCCAAGATTTGCTACTCTCTTGAAGTAAATCAATGAAGACTAGTGCGTCCTGGTAAAGTTTGTGCTATGTACCAAGTAAGAACCTTGTTCACTGGATTTTTCTGCGTATTGTTTGCTAGACCTATCTACTCACTCATCCATAAAAGGATGTATCAAACTTGTCTAAATTTGTACTCCGTATGTATCTAGGCACTATGGATGTCTTAGATTTTTCTAAATTCGGATGTATCTAGCGGAAATGCAATTTTGATCTCAGGTGCACATGCTCCTGCTACAGAGAAAAACATTTTAAAATATCACAAAAAATACGAACACAAATTTCACGCGTATATGTCAACAATCCATATGTGTATGCCAAGTTTCGCGTGAAACCGGTAGGTTTGGTGTCCTGTGTAAAAATGACAAGCAAAACGTCTTGCGAAGAGCTTATATTTAGCACCAAATTTTAAATTTTTTACACATGACACAAAAAGTATCGATTTTTCGTGAAACGACTTTGCAAACACATAGAACATCAACATGTATCCGTAACATTTTTTATCGGATTTTTTTGACATTATATAATATGTTGAAATTTAATTTTAAAAACCAGGTGCATGTGCTCCCGGGAGCAGAAACAGCATGTCTAGACACTAAATAGTGCCTAGATACATAGAAATTTAGAAAAAAATGAGAGTAGTAAAGGTCACTCAGTAGGTTATGTAGTGATGGGTGCATTCGTGGAATATGATCTCATTTCTGACCATTAACCCCTATGGATGGCACTGATGTATTGGGCTACTATTACTCTTAACCCTCAATAAGTGAAACCTTGAGCGTCTCGGTTATTTTCTTATCTCCATTTTTCTAAAGATTCTGGTTCATCCAGCTGTTCTCCACATGTTTTCCTTAATTTTTGCAAATAAACTTTCTCTTAGGTTCTGTAGTCTATAAATTCTGCTAGCAATAACAGTGGTCTTTTACTTGCCACATCGTCCTGTTCTAACATCCATATTTTCTTGCAGTTCCCGAGAAGCGCCTTCGTTTCAGAACTCATGTCGATGCATCAGAAATGCAAATCATTGAAGCTATGCAGAAGATAACTTCACACATAGGGAATCCTTCGAAATTCAGCAAGGCGTCGAAGCTAGCTCTACAGCTCATTGAGGCTGGAAGTGTCAAGCCAGCGACAGTTGGGTACTTCTTTGCTGTATTGGAGGCTGCAATGTCTTCACTGGGAGCTTGTAATGAACCTGCTGTACGTGCAGATTACCAGGTGCTGTTTAATGCTGCCCAGGGTGTAACAGAGGTGAAGTTTCTACTATTATTTGAACAACAATAGTTGGCAGAGTCATAGCTTTCTTCCTTTTTGTGCAGCTCGGTGAAACAATTGTAGCATGTATTTACAACTTTTCGTTGATCTGCAGTGTTTCAACCAACAGCAGAAAAATCAGTTTGATGTATGGATGCTTCATGCGGTGGTGGCTAATGACCTCAGTACCGATGACAGTTTTGTGGTAAGTGTGCTGTGGTGAAATGCAGATGTTTGCTTATATTCTCAACTAAAGTATCAAAGTTGTATTATACAATACCTTTATCCTATGGATGCTATAGCTGTCCACCTCCATGTCCCTTAAGAAATGTCATTACCATAATGCGTTATGTTGTACGGGCCTTTGTGCTTTGACTAATGTGCTGGTGTTTTACTCTGTAGTTCTCAAAAGCTGTAGGGAAGATCAAAGATGCCATCTCAGCCCTGCCAGTAGCAACAGCGGACGATGACAATGATGAAGCAAGAGCACTTGCGGTAGCTGAAAGCCAATCTGGCACCACCGAGAATAAAGCAGATGATACAGTGCCAACTGCTGTTATCAGCTCTCTGCCAGATGATAACAACACAGATGCTGGAGCATCCAACTCAGGAGAAGAATTATCTGATCCATTTGGTCTAGATGATCTCCTTGAGCACAAGTCGAAGAAATCCGAGAGGGCTCGAGAGAAGGCGGTCGACGAACTGAACAGAAAAGCGGCCGAGGAGGAGTCCAAGAGATATCTGAGGTCACGGCGGGAGGCCCTCCTTAAATGTCTAGATATTGCCGCTCGGCGGTACAGGACACCGTGGTGAGTACCCTGGCATGTGCACCACGTCCATGTACTACGGTTTGCTTGCTTGTTTGTGGCTGTAAATTATCTTTGACTTGTCAGGACGCAGACCACCGTCGACATCCTGGGCAAGCATGCCTACGACAACGTGGGCCGGTTCACGGGTCGACAGCGGGAGGCGGTGGAGAAGCTGTGGAACTCGATCAAGGAGCAGCAGATCCGGCGCAAGCATGGCAAGTCGGCGAGCGGGAAGCTGGACGTGAACGCCTTCGAGCGCCTCCAGGAGAAGTACTCCCACGAGAAGATCAGCATCCGGCGTGCCGTTGGCGGTGCGGGAGACCGCCGCGCCACGCAGTGGCTCGGCTAAAGAATTCCACGTGCCGCCGCCACCAAGTGCACCGAGTCAGTGCCGTCTGATGATCGCGGCGTTGCGCCGACCGAAAGAAGAACAACGATTCCGCTGCTCCCCTGGTGTAGCCATCTGAAGGCGGTGCAGTGTAAACCAGTGGGATCTGATTTTCCGCGACGATGGGTGTTCACCTGAACTGTTGCGCACGGGTGGACTTGTGTGACTGATGAAGAAGATGCAACGCCGAGCGTGCGGTTTATACTTTGATATTCGTTTTCATTGATATGAGGTGTGTGATCCCCATTCCTGTGATCTCATTGCCACAGATTTCATGGGCGGAACGTTTGTGCGTTCAAGCTTGTGAATTCATGATGTGATCTGCGTGATCTCATTGCCACAGATTTCCTGGGCGCTCGTACGTGCGTGCAACCTTGGTGCGAACGTGTGAATGCGCTTTGGGTTTGTTTGTCAGTTGCTGGCGAGATAATGAATGTATTCTGAGTCGTCGAGCGTCTCGGTCTCAGGGAAGATGACCAGGGGAAGGAAGAGAGCAGAAAACGAGACGGCCGGTCGACCTGAGAGTCTGAAACCCAGTGCAAAAGCCAAAACGAGCATGCGTGCGAGAGGAAATAGAGGCATAGAGCACGACTGGAAGCAAAATGCTGCCGAAAACGATAAGACTTCGTATGTTATGCTCTTTTCCATCCCTTGTCCAGTTGTCCTCGCAATTCCACTGCCTTTCTTTAACATGACCATTTGTTTGCAGTAGTTTTAGTAATAATTTTTCAAGGACATATGTAGTTTTGAAAGGGTATAAGATTCTATCTACTCCTACATTGGTAAAGAAAAACTCCTATACTAGTACATAGCTACTCAGAAAAAAGCTCATACCTATACATGGTCACTTCTCATTCTGGGAACTTTCTTAATCGATCTATGTACCGGTGAATGTTCTGGAGAGATGCTAAGCACCAACGCCGCATAAATCCATGGGGATATATATGTGCAAGTGGCGGTCGTCGACCATCTGTAAGCTAAAGTGCGGCCGTTCGGCGCTAAATGCTTTGTTTATCCATGTGACCCGGCCAATGGTACGTTCGTGCGCACTGCACACACTCACCTGAATTTTTCAGATGCAAGTTTGACTAGTGACTGATTGATGCATCTCCTAATTTGCAACCAATACCGGAATGTGTGTGACAAACAAACAAAAGGCCATGAAACATTTTACAGAAAAACCACATGGTGGCCATCCTCAGTTCCTCATGGAGCAGTGCCATGCACATTTATTTTTATATTTTATTTCTTAAGCTAAGGTAATCTGATTAATTTACTAAGATAAGATAAGAAGACGGCCGGGTCCTTCTATTCAACACAGCATTTACACGTTTGCTCCCTTTCAGCCGACATAGTGCCCTACATGTCGATCATTTCGTTTGCACCATCCTTCTTCACCGAGCAAGCCACCCCGGCCGGCTCTATAAATATCCAACCGTCAACCTCAGTTCGCACCGCCTGGTAACAGTCGCTCAGCCAGTAGCTTCAGTTGAGCAGCACGCATCTTCCCTTCTTCTTCTTCGACCATCCTTGTTTGGTCTTCTAGCTCGCTAGGACGCTAGCCATGGCCGCGTGTGGTGGTGGTGGTACTAATGCCGGCGCGGTTGCTGGAGCGGCGGGCGCGGGGTCGCCGTGCGGGGCTTGCAAGTTCCTCCGGCGGCGATGCGTGCAG
Organism: Lolium perenne; assembly: GCF_019359855.2. Classification (NCBI taxonomy): domain Eukaryota; kingdom Viridiplantae; phylum Streptophyta; class Magnoliopsida; order Poales; family Poaceae; genus Lolium; species Lolium perenne. The sequence continues at coordinate 257,648,257 of NC_067249.2, forward strand.
GAGTGTGTCTTTGCGCCATACTTCAGCACCGACCAGGGCGCGGCGCGGTTCGCCGCCATCCACAAGGTCTTCGGCGCCAGCAACGCTGCCAAGCTGCTCGCCCACCTTCCCGCCGCCGACCGCTGTGAGGCCGTCGTCACCATCACCTATGAGGCCCAGTCACGGCTCCGCGACCCTGTCTACGGCTGCGTCGCACAGATCTTCGCGCTCCAGCAGCAGGTTGGCCGGTCACTTCTTCATCTCCGATCAGTCAGCTAGTCACTTCCGACAGCCATGGACGAATGCTTATGATTTTCTTGTGCATTGCAGGTGGCGATCCTGCAGGCGCAGCTGATGCAGGCCAAGGCGCAGCTGGCGTGCGGCGTCCAGAGCACCACCTCGCCAATGAGCCACCACCAGCAGTGGCCGGACAGCAGCAGCATCGCCGCCATGCTCCGGCAGCAGGACGCTAACAGCGTCGGCTTCGGCGGCGGTGCCGCGCTTCTGCCGGAGCTCATGGGCGGAGACGTCTCCATGTCGATGATGCAGCAACATTGCGGCGTCAAGACGGATGCCGGGGAGCTCCAGTACCTAGCCCAGGCCATGATGCAAAGCTCCAACTACTCCCAGTAGAAGAAGGATCAAATCCATTTCGCGCCCACGGGTCTCGTCAGAATGCTGATGGACGGAATCGTGCGGCGCCAGGTCGAGATAGAACGGAATGGATGAGGGCAATTGATTAACCTGTACTGAACTTTTTATCAGTGTTAATTCTGATCCTACATGTTACGTATAATTATATATTAGTGAGGAAGTCTGGGTTGATGATCAGTTGATTAGAGCTTATGTGTAAGCAGTTTATTGCAAGTCTTGATAATGATATCGCTGGCCAAGATATATGCTGTGGAAGTATGAGCTGCACTATAAGTCTATAACGCTTCTGAACTTTGCTCAGATGTACCCATGCATGCACTTGCAGGCTAGCAGGATGATGAACACAACTCTACTGTCTAAACCTTTCATTTTTCTATGAATGTTGTTACATTTAGTATAAAAAAAATCAAAATAACTTTGACTTATTTGTTGTTGGAAACTTGCAAGGTTGACAATGCACCACAAAAGTACAAGGAAGAGTTATTACTAGTTCACAACTTTGAGTTTCCACCAAGTTTCCCTATCTAGAGACCCCAAAATCACTTGTATACATTCATAGCTAGGCTTGTATAAACTCATAGGCTGCTGCTGATAATCCTAGTTTTTCATGCCATGCACAAAGACTGCCCCCCTGATAACAGACATGTATGAACTGCACAGCCGCTCAGTAGCACGTTTGCTTTTTTTTTTTCCTTTCGCTGAAGTATGTGATGTTCTGCATACATGTTGACCTTAGTCACTCATGCTAATGCAGGGATGCACACAAACAGATACACGGTGAAAGGTCACTGATCCCAATGGTTGATTAATTTCATTGTACAGTTGACTGCAGTTAGATGACTGACCACGTTAGTAGTTGCAGTAGTTAGTTTACTCCTACTGCTACTAGCAGTACTACAATCTACAATGCTACCACATTGATAATTAAGAACTCTAGTCACTCCAGATTCCAAATAGAACAATGCTACCACATTGAGCTAGCACGCTGATAAAATATGAGTATAGTACAAATCCATTGGAATGGTTAGACATTCTACTGACAATAATTGAGATGGGTAGATATGCCAAATACTACTGCTGACACTGTGATCCTCTAGTTTAATCAGTCATCAGATAAGAACAGTGCTACTGCTGCAAGTTTTGGAGGACTAGCATCTTGGGACTCTGCAAATTATTTCATCTTCCACATGTTCACTGAATCCATTACAATAGGCTAATTAACTAGTACAAGTTCAGGTCAGAAGCTAAATGCTAATCAAGGGCCAAATTTCGTAGCCAACCAGCAGCTAGCTACTACTGTTCAGGTCGCCAAAAGCTGCTGTATGCAATCAAGCAAGCAAGAACCTGCACATGAGCTCATTGTTTAGTTGATTCAGGGCCTGAGGTTTGCTACAAAATCTGGAGTCTCTCTCTTCATGAACACCTACAGTTCAAGCAAGGTGATGCACAGCTGATTTAAACAATGTGCATAGGGCAGTGACTTTTGTGGTTCGTCCTCTTATCGATCGGCGCAAAGCCGTAGATTTGACGCGTGATTAATGTGGGTTAGTGTAAGATGATCTTCACATGCACATGGTTAGGTGTAGCCTAGGATGCTTAGCCATCTGCGATTAGGTGGCCGCCAAAGTTTTGTTCTTGTCAGTGTCTTGAAGGTAAACAAGAGAAGTTAGATCACAGAAAGATGTGTTTTTTGCAAACCTGAAGAAGAGAAGTTACGCAAATTTTGGATGTGTTTGTCATCTTCCTGTACAAAGTTTATATTATTAGTCAATGGGCAGAGGGACCAAATTTGCAGAATACAAAGGGATTGTCTCTAAAAGCTGAAACCAATTTCATTAGTTTGTGGTTGCTTTGTCCCTTTGTGTTTTGTAAGTATTAGTATATTAGAAGAATATGTTAAGATTCAATTGGTCAAGAAGGTGGTCATTGGTCAAACAAGGGCAAGCACAAAAAGCAGGCTTATTATGGCGCTTGAGAGTAATTAGACCCACTAATCACAGACAACTTTAGCACTAATCCCAAACCATATGAAATTCGGAAGTAGTGCTTTATTCTGTGAGTGTGCAGTTGCTTTTGGTTCAGTCTTGGACCAAAAAAAGATGAGGAGGCCTTTCCAAGGTGACTTGTAATTGGAAGAGATGATAATAGAAACATCACCCGTTTGTTCCAAGCAGAAAAAGTTGGAAGAAAAGAAGACAAATGAAATGGAGTATGATGAACAGATGCCTTGGAAGTTGTGCATGTGGCGCCTCACCATCATTTCAGACTGAGAGCTTGTTTGGCCATTGCTGCTCACCAAGTTGCTTATCAAATTCTTTCTATGATACAATTTTGAGCTTTCTTTATTCTAACATTATACTTAAAGTTGTTTGTTGGTCATCGGAACTATGTAATCCCTCCGTCTCAGTTTACTAGTCTTCCCCGTATCACTAGGTCGCCAATTTGACCTATATAATTTAAATTATATAATGCAAAAATTATATCATTCGAAAATAGAACATCTAAACTTTCTAATGATATAATTTTTATAATATATAACTAATGCTAACTTGATCGAATTTGTGACCTACGGGTACGCGCACGCCTATAAACTGTAAGAGAGGGAGTACTTTTCTTATAGAAAACGTGATTTAAAAACTTCTAATTGTTTACCCAAAATAAACTTGTGCTTGTCCGCACAGGAAGGAAAAAAGGATACCCAAACAAATCAAAAAGTTGTGATGGCGCGGCTTATTAGAAAAGAGAGAGAATAGTGAAGGTATTCAACTGTTTAGGCCCAAAATCTGATAGGCCATGGGATAAATGTTAGCAAAGATATTGTTCTCAAATTTCAGACTGATCTTATGGGATATCACGAGGCTTGCCTTTGCCAAGGTCGCTAGTGTGCGTCAACCAGTCACGGAGAAGCTTCAACAAATCGAGAGAGCAGCGAAAGTACCGTGAATGGGACCTCCCGTGCACGAAACTATCACGTTTCATTGCAAATCAATCCGATCCAAATTTTGTGAAACACAATGAAACACAATCGAGGATCAGTTCATTTTGAACTGACATTTGAAGTTGATATAGACTATATGGTCAAAGTGACCGTCAGAACCCTGGCGATGCCGGCAATGGGAGGAAAGCAGCATCCAAGGTCTTCCATTGCACAAAATCGTGGTGTCCAAGGAAAAATCGACGAGGCCATCAGGAACAGCTTGCTTGGCTGGTAAACATGGGAAGGGACACAGTAAATACCCTCAGCTACGTCTTGTCGGCAAGAAAGGATGGTGTCCTCAAGGCTGAATTGGAAGAAGCCACCGAAGACTCATCAATATGGTTATTATTCTGATTACTCAGATTACGAAGAGGAATACAAGAGGGGAAATGTGTAGTAGCGCAGGTGCGCAAAGCGCACCTTTACCTTTTTTGATTTTTTTTTTTTATATTTCATAAATTATAATATATTTCGATTTGATTTTTCTGCAAGTCACTCAAACGGAACAAACAGAATAACGGGAAAATAGTTTGGAATTTTTTTTGAAAATTAAAATTTCAAATTATTTTAAAATTCAAAATAAATTCTTGAAATATATATTTACGTAATGACATAAAAAATCCAAAATATTTTTCCCAAATTCTAGTTTTTATGTTTAAGTGATCTGCAAAATTCCAAGTTCAAAGATTGTTTGGTGTGAGAGATACAAAAATGAGAAGTTGTTTGAGAGGGAGAAAAAAAAGCTAGCACGAATCTTGATGCAAAATAGTCGGTACGGATACGGGTGCGTGCTGAGCACCTGCTCTAAAAGTCCACTCTCATACAAGAGTGCATAAACCTACTTCAAAAAAAATTAGGGTGATGAAATCCTGTCAGTTAAGGAGCTACATACTTTTGTACTGTATTGTTTTTGAGACAATGTGCAGGAAAAAAAAGGGAAGGTTTCTGCTTCAGTGGTCCGCCCCCTACAAACTCACCAGGGATTAAAACACAAAGACGGTTGAGATTTGCCGATACCTCTTCGTTGTGAAGGGCATGATGGCTGAGATTTACCGATACCCCTCTATGTCAATCGTATGTAACGGAGGCAGCTTATGTCATTTCGAGTCATTATCAAGTGTCACATTCCACATCACCGTGAGAATCTATCTACAAATCTATACAAACGACAGATTCGACAAGAGATGATATGATAGATGAAACAACATACCACAGAATCAATGTGCTTTAATCTATGCATTCATCATGTGTGATTGATATTCGCCAGCAACACAACTTTTACTTGTGACAACTTTCTACTCTGATGCTATACAAAACAATGTTGTGACATCTGATCCTTTTTATATTTCAGTTTTCAGTCAAATCACAACATTCTTCAATCCAGAGGCCCCACAGATTTTTTTGAGAAAACGCAAAGGGCCTTTGTATTTATTTTCATTGAACAGATAGAGTTTAAGCTTTGGAGAAACTGCCTCCCAGTTCATTCAAGTTTAAGCTTTGGCAAATTCTGGATCTTTAAGGTCGCAAAGATTTTAAATAGCATCATATTAAGGAGATATGCAGAATGCTTCTACTAAAGTATCTCAGCCTATGAAGGACAGAGATTCTGAACCTCACAGAAAGAATTAGAGATCTCCGGTGTTTGGAAAATCTTGACATAAGGGAAACAAATACTATGGAGCTTCCCAAAGCCATCTGCAAACTTATTTTTTTGAAAAGGATTATGTATTTATCAAGATGAAAAGCATTCTTACATTCGCGCATAGCCAGTTCCAACATGCAGGAAGGAACTTGACCCTGCAACATCCCATTACACTTCCTCGCAAAATTTGCGATCTCATGAGCTAAGTTATTAGCGTTTCTACTCTTTTAAGCTAGAATGACATTTTTTCCTTCTGGTATCAGACGGTTAAAATCATCTGCGACGAATCTGGTATCTAACCTATCCTCGCTGTCAGGCTTGAAGATAGACAACAGGGATTGACAGTCTGTTTCAATAATTATCCGGTTACTGGTGTCGTTGATAGCAAGCTTCAGGCCTTTGTAACAGGATAGTGCCTCACACACCTGGGCACCTCTGCAGTATTCTATTCTACCCCAAGCAGATGCTATGCCTATGCCAGCATGGTCTCTTGCTACAGCACCCCATGAGCTAGACGATTTTTCTGTCGAGAAACTATCATCGACATTGACTTTTGTCCAGCCATCATCTAGTTTCTCCCAACTCACCAATTGATCTTCTTTAACTGTCTTTTTCTGTACTGTGCAGCAGTGTACATCACAGGTATTTTACCTTTTCTATCCACTTCAGCTCCTCCATTCTTTATCAACTGCATCGAGTCATGGTAGTTCTTCACAAAAACTGCAGAGTGCGATATGCTTGCATCTCCTTTACCAAAGATGCAGTCATTTTGGTGATGCCAGGCACGCCACCATAAGAACATAACTTTCGCTTTCATATCTTCATTTAGGCTGTCCAGAAGGACAAGTACCCAGTCTTTGCATGTATATCTCATAGCATAATCAGAAGGTAGAGACCAGAGTTTGTCGGAGGGCTCTCGCAGTCGTACACTTCATGACTGCATGATGACCAGTTTCAACATCCATAACACAGATATGGCATGTTGGGATTAAATTAGGAATACGTCGATTGCGGTTTTCCTGCACAGCAAGGGAGTGAGTCGCTAGTTTCCAGGAAAACACCTTTACCTTCGGTGGTACATTCGCCTGCCAAATGTTTTACCACAAGTTTCGATCACCACTTGTACTGGAGTTGTTGCTCGCCTTTATACCCATTTTCTCGTTGAGAGCTAGCTTGTATGCACTTCGAACAGAGAACTGTCCTGATTTCTCAAACTGCCATCTGCAAGCTTGAACAAGTGTTTAACATATTTGGTGTTAACAAAAGACCGAACAAGGCATTGAAGCTTCCTGCGGGGATGGGGAAAAACATGGACGCTCTTCCTGAACTCTGAGGTATTGAGATTGGGGAAGATACAAATTTATATGACCTCCGTGGATGGAAAGGTTCACAAAAACTCACCATTTACAAGATTATCATCGAGCAGGATCGTAATTTCGTGGAATTAAAATACTCCATCTAGTACTTACATGGGCACATGGCCTCTCCCTCGGTGCCTTGGTAATTCATGATGAGTCATCTATGGTTGAGCTCCCAAAATGGTTTGCAAAAATGGATTCCCTTACAAAGCTAAACCTCTCGGTGAGACGGTGACAGCGGGCTGACAATCTGGAGGTCCTTAATTAGCAAGATATGTAATCTGTTTTCTCCCCGTAGTTTTAAATAGCGGGCTATAGGATATAGCCGCGACCTCCGAAAAAGGCTATAGCCACCTTTTAGCACGCGAATGCCTTTAGCCGCACCTTGCTCGAAAGGCTATAGCGGGGCTATAGCCGGCTATTTAAAACTATGAATTCTCCCACATTCTCACTACATGCAGCAAAGCAGGATCAATAAACAGATGCCATATTAAAGATAACAAGGCATGTTCCGATGGGGTGATATTCTTTTCTGTTGGCGGATTTGAGAATCTCAAGATTTGCTGAAACTGAAGTATGTGAAAGTCCACCATCTCTCCGTCAGGAACTTGGGATATATGATCTAAAACCAGCTGACAGGACAGAAAATACCCAGTCGTCCTTGACTGTTACGCGAGACACACCACAAAGTAGGCATAAATAACAAGTATTTATTCAGAATGTAACACACCATACTAAACGATTGGTCATAAAACGAAACGTAATGTATTGAGCTCCTGAAATGTACACTTTGATGTACTGGACAGTAGGGTGAGGATTTGTGAGCAAGCAATAAGTAGCGAAGCTGAACATGTTTCAGAGCAAGTGAGGATATCTGTGCAGTGCAGTTAACTGACGCAATACTAGTGCAGTTGACAGAACATAGCATCTCCAGCAGAGCACAGTAGCAACCGGCCACACTATCCTCATAATAACAGGTACCGTGGGTGCGTCTCCAGAGAGGCAAGGAGGCCATTAGGGTTCCCGGGCCGCCTCTCGTCGGCACCGCCGACCTTCCTCAGTTTTGTGGCCTTCGGGCCATGGAGGCAGGGTGGATCTCAGTCCCCGTCGACGGGAGGGCTTCTTTATTTCGGTTTTAGGGTTGAGATTTGGCGTGGTGATGCTTAGGTGGTGGCGGTGGTGGTGGCGGTCTCTAATAAAGTCTGGCTGGTTTTCAGCCCCATCTCAACAGGACGACAGCGACATCGAGAAGCTTATAGGAGTATTGTTGTTTTTGAAGACTTCTTATGGGATCTCCGGATCTCCATGAAGCTTCATCGGTGGTTATTCCTTCTTCTTCGTCTTCGGAGTGGATCTGTTCTTCTTGACCTATTCAGTGACTTCTACTACGAAACCAACAACGTCAAGCCAACTCAGGGAGGAGCGGCGCCAACGACACACCATCGACACGGTCTGAAGACGAAGGACATCTCAAGATTTTCTTTGGTATTTTTTCTTTTTGTTAGGGTGCTCTGTACTCTTCATGTTTCTCCTAATGCTAGAGTTCATTTGCCAAAAAAAAATAGATAAATAATGGGTACCGTGAAGAAAATCCCCTCTAATGTTTCTCCTAACGCGAGCACGAAAGGCCCCAGCGTGGTGGTGCCGCGAGCGCCTTGGAGAGAGACATCCCGACGTGCCCCGCGACCCGCGTCGTCCCTGCAGGTCCTCTTCCTGCCTAGACCGCGGCCAAGGGGCAAGGGCGTCGGGCCGGGCAGGGGCAGGCGCGTTGCAGTCGGAGAGACGGAGGAACCAAATCAGAAACTGCAGCCCAATCTTACAGCCCAGCTATGCGGCGACAACCACCCAACATCGGAAAAGCCCACCGACGGCATTTTGATCGCGTGGCTCTCCGTTGAACACTTGCTTCAGCCGCAGTGGTTTGGCTTCTTATTTACCTCGGTTTGTATTGTGCCGACTTTTGTTATATTTTTCTTAAGCAGCTGCTTGAAGTTCTATCGGATTATATTATCGGCGTGATGCAAACTATTAAATTTAACAAAGTGTCTTTTATTGAAAAAAAAAAAGTTGATGCAGGATGACACTTACTTTGAGGTGATCGGCGTAGCATTATCTGCTGTAACCTTGATGTCCAACTATATTTCTGTTGAGCAATTATTGACTAACACCTTCAATCCACTCAATTACAGTACCAGTTTGGCATATAAAGTAAACAACCGATCCAGGCTTAGAAATTCTACATCCCCTCAGATCTGCTACTGGTTGGTACTGGTTCATCTCTTCCATTCAAAGCAACATCTGTTGCTCTAGTCTGCTGACACTACCAAGTACCAACTAAATTTGGTGCGTCTGTTTCCTTAACCAACGAGAACTATTGACGGTTTGTGGCTTCTCCCACATGATGTAATTATCTAGATTATGCAGCAGTGATGAAGTAGAGGATGAAACTTAGAGACCTGAACCAAAGACATCTTCCACGGTGCTTGCCTCGCGAAAACCTGGCCTGGAATAGTTTGCTCCTTCACTAGCTATAGGGCCTTACCTCTTCTGTGACTTGTCCTGAGATGAGTCATGATACTTGAAGGGTACGATAGAGGCCAAGTTGGCAGCCAGGACAGGCGCCCACAATGCATAATTGCATATTGCAACCATGTTTTAAAATACTAAATATATCTCTTCTCAGTTTTTTTTCAGACCCAGGGACTGAACTGATTGGAGCAATGATCTTCAGTGCTCAACACTATTAGTCTTGCCCTGAAAAGACATGCAACTCCTTCTCAGAGTTGCTTCAGTTGCGGTGGTAGTCCTCGATCGCTCAATGTTTTCGGCAGCTGATGATGATGTGATTGGCGAAATCATGCAATCAGGACAGACATTTCTTTGCGTGGAGATGAATAACCGGATGAGAGAATCAAACTAAGGGAGCTGGAGGGCATAAATGGGCTTCGAATCAATCATTGTATTTGTAGCTAGAACATACACCAAAGCGCATTGCAAACGTGTTTCCTTAATGCAAGTACTTCTTAACATTATTAAGTTCTGCCTTGAAATAGCTTGCAGGCTTACAAGTGTGCTGCCAGTTCATTCATGCGCTGCGCTATCACAGTCTCAGTCACAAGCAAAACTTCTAGAGGATATTTTGGAAGAATATTCATGTGACGAGCTTCTAGACGCTGCAGTCTGTCTACTGGTGTGCTGCCTGCGCGAAAGAGTTCATTTACTGCTCCTGCAACAGTCGCTGAACAATCGTCTTCTCCGCTCCACCAAATCCGCGTCGGAGCCCCAGCACATTAACAAGCCGGTGAAGACTATGACATCACAATCTTGACACGGTTTAGATGAGAGAACCAAACTTGACAGACTCGAGAGCCAACGACATCTTCCATGATGGTAACCAGCACATGCGCCAACACTACATACCACCAACTTCTTGTTACAAAACAGCAATCCAAATTGTCTTCCTCCTATTTTTCTAATCAGGGGCACATAACCAACTGGAGCAACTTCTCCTGTTGTAGGCTGCTGACACGCCCACTGAGTATGGTACTCTACTACTCTAGCAGCAACTCCATTTGGTGCATCTGAGAGCTATGTTTCCTTAGTCAGTCCCCTTCACAGTCGCTTTAGCCACAGTGGCATGGTCCTGAATCACTCAAAGCTTGGCTTGTGCAAGATGATTTGACTATCAGAATTATTCATCCTTGAGAGTCATATTTCCCTTATAGAAATTTTAGAAGAAGCAGAGGAGCTAGATTTTTTTTTTCCCGACAATAGACGCTTTATTACTCAAAAGCTTTAAACATTACACACCCAGCATCTGCATAACGAGGATGCACATTATTCGCAATAATCCGATAACATTAAAGTACTGACTAAACAAAAGTAAAAAAAAAATCAAATTACAAATGAAAGGATCACAACAATCTAAGATGTCACTCGAAATGAATGGCCAACCCGTATATTATGTAGCCATCCATGTTGGGGAAAAAAGTTCCCTCGCTGTATCCTCCAATAATGTAGACACCTCCATAAACAGATCGTGATGCTCCACACGTTATAGAGACAACCATGAACAGGATAACATGCATGAAAGATGATTTTTTGCATTAAAAACCTTGTCATTTCTACATAGCTATAGCGACCAAATTGATGGAATCTCTCCCACCCTAATAAGTAACTTAAACCTATGATCCACACCATTTAGCTAATTACCAAAAATATTTGCAGCGCTACGTGGTAGGTATAAGGTAGAACATATCTAGATGATTGACCATATAGACCTAGCAAACTTGCATTGGAAGAAAGAGTGTTTAATATGCACGTCCTAGTAGAAGACACATTTTTTACATACATGCCAATTCCGCTTAGCAATGTTATATTTGGTGAGTATAACACCGGGTGAAGATATAATACAAAAACCTTAGTTTTTAGCGAAATCTTCATCTTCCAAATCATTTTATTATTATCAACTGGCACATAGAATCCACCGAGAAAAGACCACTCTGGTCAAAATTACATCGGAACTCACCTTTACCCTGCGTCAATTGGACCATAGCGAGACGCTATACTAATTCATTCCAATATGCTAATCTTGGATCCACAAGATCTCGTGTGAACATCACATTTGGTGGGGAGGTTTCCGACACCTTAGCAAACATATCACTTTTGTGACGCGCAATTTAGTACTGAGCGAGATATTATTCACAGAGAGTGGTGTTATCCAACCATCTATCCTCTCTGAAACTTATCTCCGAGCCATCACGAAAAACAATGCACCATATGGGAAGAAAAAATTCTTCGTTTCAATAAGACCGTCCCAAAAATGTGAGTCACCCGGTTTCCAGAGAACCTATGACAAAGCCTGTGAGCCAATGTACTTTCTCCTTAGGAGGGTTTCGCACATTCCGTCTTCAGTAAGAAGCTTGAAAGCCATTTACCTAGAAGAGCTCTATTATTGACCTCAAGGTCCTAAACCTAAGGCCTCCTTAGTCCTTAAGAGAACCACACTCCAGCTAGCGACTCGTAATTTATTCTTCGCACTATCTCCTTGCTCAAACAATCATATACAATACCATATTAGTTAGTACTAAATTAATGAGCACCAATCTTCCACCCAATGACAATAATTTACCCTTCCATCTAGCTAACCATAGTTGTAGCCCCTCCTCAACCAATTTCCATTCAATATTTGTAAGTCTTCAGTAGTGAATCAGAATACCCAAATATCTAATCGGAGCTGGCCTTGGCTACAACCAAACATATCGGCATACAGTTGAACCTCATCTTGGGCCTCATCGAAACAAATAATTCACTCTTATGAAAATTAATTTTGAGACACGAAGCTGCTTGAAGGGCGAGAGAATTAACTTTAGGTTCGAGCCATTTCGATGTCATATTCCATGAAGAGAATTTTATCGTTAACGTACTGTAAGATAGATAACCCGCCATCAACAAGATGCGGCATCAATCCTAAATTTTTTTCCATCAGACTTTGCTCATTCAATCACGATAGCAAGCATATTCGCCACTATATTAAAAAGCATTGGCGACAAGGAATTCCCTCTCAAGCCTTTCTTTGTCTGGAAGTATTTACCAATGTCGTCACTAACATTAATGGCAACACTACCTCCTGACACAAAGCTATGAATCAAAGAACCCCACTCAGGTGAAAAGACTTCCATTCAAAGAGTCTCTGCTGAGGAAAATATCACTTTACTTTGTCATAAAATTTCTCAAAATCAATCTTTAAAATTACCCCATTCTACTTTTTCATATGTAGCTCGTGCAATGTTTTATAAAGGATAACCACTCCGTCAAGGATGTTACGACCATTCATAAAGGCAGTTTAAGAAGGACGAACCACATGTATGTACTAAACTTCTATACATTCTGAAAGAAAACATTGCATTTTGTACTATTAGCGAGTATAGTTTTCTATTTTCCTTAATTTAAAACACATAAATGTTGTTATATATTTGTTGTAATGTTCTTTCTTAAACAACTAAGATAAAACAGAGGAGATCTACGCATCTTTGTTAACTGTAATGTTTTTTTCTTATACAACTCTAGTATACATCTTTAAATAAACTTGTCTTATATATGTTAAACTTTAATTGTATTTTATAAAAAAAAATACTTCTTGGATTTTTATAATTATAAAGTGTATATGTATTTTGGTAAAGGTCGCTACTGTATTCCCTAAAAGTTTGTATTAATAGCGGTGTTGACTATATTAGGTTACCGTATATATTTCTTGAAACTTCTAGAGTATAAGATTCCACGCTTGGCATTACTCTTTATTGTATTTCTTCTGATGAAATGTGCTTAAGGTAAAATAACAAGCTCAAGACATGCCCATTCTTGCCATAGAGTTGGCAACGAACTTGAGGACGACGCCTCCATTCTGATTGTTGCGGTCACCGTTGTAGTAGTTCTATGCCCATCGGTTGTCATTTCCATGCCGCGATCATGAAAGTTTTCGCGGCCACCTCCGCGCCCTTCATACTGTCTGCCTCGATGGGCGGCGTTGATTTTTTCCGATAAAGAACGCTTTACTACTTAAAGTTAAGCAATACATCTGGCATCTGCATAGGTAAGATGCATACAACCGTCTAAAGAAGTACATTAAACAAGAAAAAAACGTTACAAGAGAACACACGTAAAAGTGAAAGGAGTTGATTAGGCCATAGGTGCCGTAATCCTACGATGGCAAGGCATGGATCATACAATATCAAGTTAGTGGACAATAACGACGATTGACTCTATTCCAAACCGAGCAGTGACTTCTCTTAGCTTGCTCATCTCTTGGGAGATTTGGAATAAGCGCAACGCTTTTTCACAACAACCATGCACCACATTTTGTTCTCCTAGATAAGATTAAGAAAGAGGTCTGCTTGTGGGTGATCACGGGTGCGAAGTGTTCGGGCGAAATGATGTCTGGAGAGTAGGATTTTGTAATAATCTAATTTACTTGCCAAAACTTTTCTTAATTAATAGATTGATGCAAAGTTTTGCCCCCATTAAAAAAACCTAGAGGCTTGCGAGTTGCCTGATACGTCTCAAACGTATCTATAATTTCTTATGTTCCATGCTTGTTTTATGACAATACTCATATTTTTTATATACACTTTACATCATTTTGATGCGTTTTCCGGTACTAACCTATTAACAAGATGCCGAAGCGCCAGTTCCTATTTTCTGCTGTTTTTGGTTTCAGAAATCCTACACAGGAAATATTCTCGGAATTGGACGAAACAAAAGTCATACTTCCTATTTTCCACGGAAGGTTCCAGAGAGCCAGAGAGGGGCCAGAGGGGAGCCAAGGGGGCCCCACCCCACATGGTGGCGCGGCCAAGGCCCCAGGCGCGCCAGCCTATGGGGACCCCACCTCGGGACTCCACCGACATCGTCCCTTCGCCTATATAATCTCTCTGTCGCGAAAACCCTAAAACAATCGACGAAACTCCAGAAAGACTCCAGGGATGCTGTCGAGGGTGCTCCTCGGCAATGCCCTCCGATAGGGGCTTAGGGTTGATGGAATCCTGCAAGCTGACACGGGACATCGGTACACAGACAAGCGGGGAGAGCGATTTACCCAGGTTCGGGGCCCTCGATGAGGTAAAACCCTTACGTCCTGCCTGTCTGTTCTTGATTATGATGAAAACAGGTTACAATGGGGTGCCGAATAGTTCGGTTGTGATCTCGTCGAGATGCTAGTTGCTAGGGTAACCTAGTTCTAAGCTTCTGTTGGCTAGTACTGCTAAGATTGATTGTGTCCCTCGATAGCCCCTCTCCTGGTCTTTATATAGGTGGCCAGGTCTCGAGAGGTCTAGTCGAGTACGAGTAGGTTTACAGTAGATCTATCTCTAATCTTTCCTTGTTTGGCTTCTTCCGTGTCTTGCACTTCAAGTAATCTTCCGCCGCACCGTCCTAGTGGCCCATCTTGCCATCGGGTACTTTCATGGGCCTCCATCTGGACCGCATAGGGTAGAGCAACACTGGTTACCCGAAGGGTAATGCCCACGTCAGTAGCCCCCGAGTGTCTAGCCGAACATAGTTCGGGTAGAGACTGAAGCATGTCTTCTTCCGAAGTTCTTCTCCTTTGATCATTCTTGCTTTCCTTCTGTCTTCTATCGGGTGCGCGTCAGCGCTCCTGATGGGAGTAGCCCCCGAGTCTAGGTACGGATGCTTGCAATCCGTGCGTAGACTCAAGTTGTACCACTCGAACATCTTCTTCTGCCGAAGTCTTTCTTGCAAGTCTTTGTAGGCCATCCGATATATTTTCTTTATGCAAGGGATAACGAATAACGTGCCCAACTTTTGTTGGTTAACTGCCGATGGCAAAACAACTTTACCCTACACAGAATCAAGTCCCCGGGCATGATCCTGGAGTGCGAAAAAAGTTCAGTCGGGTGCGCGTCCAGCGCTCCCGATGGGAGTAGCCCCCGAGTCTGGGCACGGGCGCTCACGTCCGGGTGCAGACTCGAGTCAAGTTTTTCCTTCGAGTCCTTATTCTATCGGGTGCGCGTCAGCGCTCCCGATGGGAGTAGCCCCTGAGTCTAGGTGCGGATGCTCGCAATCCGTGCGTAGACTCAAGTTGATCACCCGATACCTCTTCGTTCCTTCGAATGTCTTCAACAGTGCCCATGACGTCACTGATGACACGCCGCTACTGTGACCTGATTGACAAGACTTGACCTAACGGGCCCACCCTAGTTCTGCGCAGGCAGTTTTTAGGTTTTGACCAGTGCACGCGCAGCGACCGAGGCGTTTCCTCGATTTTTGCGCGACGTGGGAATAATGGGCCGCTGGTTCCATCCTTTTTTCAAGCGCCACGTGTATAGCTAGATTCACTCCACCTCCCACGACGCCTATGAAGTTATGGCCACGATCTCATGTTAATTCTTATGGTATAAATAGAGGGCTTCCTCATTTTTACTCTTTTACACCTCCTACTGCCCATCTTCTTCGCGCATCCTCTCCTTCTTCCTGCATCCTTCCCTCAGAAGCTTCAAACGCCATGGGTAAAAAGAAGGGTGCCAGTGCTTCGGACGCGGCCAAAGTTAGCCGCGATTGGAGTGCCTCCGCCATTTCCAACCGCGACATCAACAAGCTGCGAGCCCTTGGATTTATCTCCGCGTCTGAGGACGATATTCGTCTTCCAGGTGCGGTTTCTCGCCCAAAGCCCCCAAAGGGCTTCACCGTTATGTTCACTGCTTTTTTGTTCCGTGGCCTTTCTCTTCCGGCGCACGAGTTCCTTCGCTCTCTTCTTTTCTTCTACGGGATTCAGCTCTGGCAGCTGACCCCAAACTCCATCCTCCACCTTTCTATCTTCATCACTGTCTGCGAAGCCTTCCTCGGCATTGACCCTCACTGGGGTCTCTGGAGGAAAATCTTCTACGTGAAGCGCCATAATGACAGCAACGCCCCCCCCCCCCCCGTCGTCGGTGGCGTTGGCTTTGTTGTTAGGAAGGAGGTCGACTACTTTGATTATCCAATGAAGGAGTCCGTCCAAGGCTGGCGCAACAAGTGGTTTTACCTGCGAGACCCTTTGGTGCTTGGGCGACGCTCAAACCTTCCTCCCTTTGAAGATAGAATGATAGCTAAGCCGAAGAAATCTTGGCAAAACACCCTTTCTCCCGAAGAGAGATTGACAGCCGACAGGCTGTTCGACCAAATCGTCATCCTGAAGAACACGGGAGGCTTGACAATGTGCAGCACTGAAGTTGTCTCAGTGTTCCTGCAACGTCGAGTGCAACCGTTAATGTCTCGCCCCCACCAACTGTGGCTTTACACAGGCAAGGATGATGAGTCCAGAGTTAGCTCTGCCGATCTTTCGGCTGAAGACCTCCGAGACGAAGTCCGCTGCTTAACGTGCCTTAGTATGAGGGACAACATCGTCCTGACATCGGCTCGTTCTCCTTATGATTCTGACCATCCTCCAACCGAGGTAATCCTTTGTTTAGTTTTTGCTGTTGTTACTCTTTTTCTGTCGTATCTCACAAGTCTCTTTTTCCTCGGCAGGCGCTTGCTGCTGCCCGATGCTATCCTCCTACACCCGAAAGTGGTGTGGTACTAGAGGGTGATGATGAAGATTCCGATGGAACCGAGGATGCCCAGCACGCCCTTGAGGACAGCGATGTCCAAGGGGAAGAGGCTACTGAAGACGACGCCTTCATCAGGAGTAGGCGCCAGAAGCAGGTACACGATGAATTTATCACCACGGCTGAATCAAGTCCTAGCGGAGGAGATAATGATGCCGATGAAGCTGCCGCGCCTTCTCCCGTCAAGAAGAGTTCAACAAGCTTCTTTGCAGGCGAAGATGACCTTGACCTGTGAGTGTCTCCTTTCTTGATTTACTTTGTATCATCTTGCATGCTAACTGTGCACTGTATTTAAGTAGCTCTGACGATGATGATGATGAAGTCCCTCTTGCGAAGAGGGCCAAATTTGTCTCCGAGAGAGCTGCATCGGCTAAGGAATCTAATCCTTCTCCCGCAAAATCGACACCTCCCTCGCGAACAGTTGTAGAGAAGGTTCCTGTGTCGACAGTTATTCCTCCTGGCGACGTTCCTACTTCATCGACTGGTCGCGACCATGTAAATATTCAACCTGCTTCACTTTGCCGAGTTTCTTATCGACTGAATCCTCATAATCTTACTTTGCTGCAGCCAATTTATGCCACAGTCGATGCTGTGACGGAATTCGCCGAAGAGTTCACCCGACTAGAGGCCGAAAACTCCCAGCTTCGGAAGACTATTAGATCTTCGGCTGATCAGGTGCTTGAAGCCAACAGGCTTGCCACCGATGCCAAGAGTGAGAACGTCTTGCTGAAGGAAGAGGTGAAGAAGCTGAAGCAACAGCTGAAGGATGAACAAGATGCCAGGCGTGCGGCGGCAGCTACAGTCGACAAAAAGGAAGGCGTCCTTCGCGAATCCATCAAGGATTTACTAGGTAAAATCCATAGTTCACCGTTTTCTGTCCTGGTATTTTTATTATTGATTACTGATCTGCCTTCCTTTCAGATGCTGCCGACCTAACCGTCACTCGACGTCATCAGCTTCGGGAGGACTCCACAGCCGACACCTTGTCACTTGCTGCCGAGTCTAACGTCCAAGTCCTTGGTCTTTTGAAAAAGGCCAAAGGAGCGCTATCGAGGTTATACTCGATGATCTTCCCGAAGATGAAGCAGGACAAGACTCTCGACGAGATGGTGGCTTCTTTCCTCGTTGACCCTTCCGAGCCTGTGGAGGTATTGAAACGCCGTAGCCGTTTATTTGGGGCGGTTCTTACTTTCCAATTGCTCATGGGCCATGGGATGGGGTCAGAATTGGAGGAGTTGTCCAAGGCATTGCCTGTCGATGATGACAATCATTTAGTCGACCTCGAGCCTTACAAGCGATCGGCAGTAACTTGTGCCAATCAACTTCTGACGCTGGTAGATGGAGCACAAGCCAAGCCTACTCCCGAATCTGCCCCTGGCTCATCATCGGCGAATCCTTGAACTTTTCATTTGACTTGTTGTAAATAAGATCAGTCATAACTTTGTCGTAGTCCTCATTTATTTTGGCTCTGTTGCCAATTTGAACATGCTTTTGAATGTATCATATATGCCCAGTGCTCCCGATGGGAGTTTTTACTTTGATGCTAGTCTGAATTAAGGATTGCACTGCAGATTCCTCCGTCTCCTTCTCATGCTGAGCTTTTTCCGAACCCTTCAAGTAATGATGAGTCAAGCCTCGTTTGCCGCTTGCGTGACCAAGTGTCTAGTTTAGACAGAGATATCACTTCTCTTCGTGCGATGGCGGCCTTGGTGAAGAAAAAGGGGGAGATAGCGACTGCTATCGAACAGTATGCTCTTGATGGTCTTCACGTTGCTACCGAAAGTTTGGGCTGTAAGTATTAGCCCATCTTCTGCTTTTTGCCATAGTTTGAATTTCCCTTTAACTGATTCTTGTCCCTTTCCAGTCGCAGCTTCAGATGCAGCTGAAGAGAACAAAAGGATTCATGAAGAGGTCAAAGCGATGACTGACGTAGCGCACCCGAAGCATGATTTATGGCTGCACCGTCCAAAGGCTGTTGTCATGGCGAAGTTTAAGTATCGGGTGGAGAAGGTGCATCATTATTTTGATAAATTCCACGCTCATCTCACGATGGTTTGGAACACCTTGTTTCCTCTGGACCAGGCACCCGAAACTTTGTCTGCCTTGTTCACCCGATTCAAATCTCCCGAAAGGATTCGGCAGCTGGTGCGGAAGGAACTCCTGGCTGGTGCTGAGCTTGCTTTTGCTTCAGTATTGGCATGCCATCCATCTCTAGACTTGGGAGCCGTAGCAAACACCGAGAGGGGCTTAGGCCAATATTATGATGCTGCTAGAGGTCCCGCATACACCATTGTTTCTCGGATGGAGTCGTGCCTTGAGAAGGAGCTGAAGGCCCATTGGGACCGGGGGGCCCGATCGTGAATGTAATGGCCTTATTTCCTGCATAAGATTGTTATGTATGATTTTATTGCGCACGTTGCACGCTATGTTAATTTGATTGATATGTTATTGTCGGGGGCGGCTGAATGATCAGTCCAACCTGCTCTCCCAACGACTTCGTTGGATTATGCAATGTTATTGCGAAGCCTTTATGTAAGTTTTGTAAGGGCGAGACCCGTCGACTTAGTCGAGGGAATTAGACGCTTTGGCATCGTCACGCGGTGCACCGGTTTGAGCCTTATTTTGTGATAATGTAACCATCGACTGCAGCACTCGCGTATTTTCTCGAGGCTTGGATTGGTTGTTTTTTGTGTGTCACTAATCTTAGCTCCCGTTGAGAGTATTTAATTAATGACACTGCGTGTTTTCTGGGCCAGCGCTCCCGATGGGAGTAAGAGCCGATGGTGGAGGCCGCAGTCAACATGTTCAGGTGGTAGGGCCTAAATTGAAGAAAAAAGGTAGAAAACCTGATTAAAACTTTATTCATAACGAAAAGCAACCTTAAAGGCTATTAAATGATAAAAACGATCGCGTCCTATGTATAGAACCGTCGCAAGTGTGCAATATTCCATGGATTTCCGACATCTTTTCCCGAAGTTGGATTTTTGAGCATGTACGCTCCTCCTGGTATCACTTCAGTGACGATGTAAGGTCCTTCCCATGGAGACTCGAGTTTCGAGGGTCTTTTTTGTTTTAGCCGAAGTACCATGTCTCTGACACTAAAGCATCGGTTGCGTATTCGTCGGCTGTGATAGTTCCTCAGCGCCTGTTGGTACACTGTAGTCTTGGCTAAAGCAATGTCTCGAGCTTCGTCTAGTAGGTCTACGGCATCCTGCAGTGCGGTGTTGGAAGAGGGTTCTGTGTATGCCGTCACTCGAGGGGCTTCGAATCGAACGTCGGCTGGCAGGACTGCTTCGGCTCCATGTACCAGAAAGAACGGGGTGTACTGCGTCGACCTGTTGGGTGTGGTACGCAAACTCCAAAGTACCGATGGTAACTCTTCGACCCAAGCTCCTTCCGCGCCTGTAAGACGTTTCTTGAGACCATCCCCTATAAGTCCGTTGATCCTTTCCACCTGACCGTTGGTTTGCGGGTGATCCACTGATGCGAATTTCAGTTTTATCCCCCTGTCATCGCAAAATTCTCGGAATTCTTTGGAGTCAAAGTTAGTTCCATTATCTGTGACGATACTGTGAGGTACTCCGAATCGACATGTTATTTCCTTGAAGAATTGGACTGCTGTTTTTGCTTTCTGGTTTCGTACTGGTACTGCCTCGATCCACTTTGTGAATTTGTCGACCGCAACTAATAAGTACGTGTGTCCTCC
The DNA here is from genome assembly GCF_019359855.2 of Lolium perenne. Classification (NCBI taxonomy): domain Eukaryota; kingdom Viridiplantae; phylum Streptophyta; class Magnoliopsida; order Poales; family Poaceae; genus Lolium; species Lolium perenne. The sequence continues at coordinate 257,668,676 of NC_067249.2, forward strand.
AGGCGATGATCTCGGCAGTGGTCCAACTTGATCGAGTCCCCATTGAGCGAACGGCCATGCCAAGGGTATTGTCATCAGGTCTGTCGCAGGGGCGTGCGGTTTTGGGGAAAACCGTTGGCATGGATCGCACTTCATGAGCAGATCTCGAGCGTCCGATGCCGCCGTTGGCCAATAAAATCCTGCCCTGAAGGCTTTTGCTACGAGAGCTCTACTTCCCGCATGATGCCCAGAGGTTCCCTCGTGTATCTCACGCAACAGTGCTCTTCCGTCGTCAATGGCAATGCATCTTTGGAAGATACCGGAAATGCTGCGCTTGTAGAGTTCACCGTTTACTATGGTGAAGGCTTTCGATCGCCTGACGATTCGTTTTGCTTCTACTGGATCCGCTGGCAGTTCCTGCTTTGTTAGATACGCTAGGAACGGTTTGGTCCATAGTGGCTCAAGGAGGAGGACTTGTTCGGCAGGTGGAGTTGGAGCTTCGTCGGCAACTTGCTGTGGATTTGCCTCTGCTTCGTCAGTCGATGGTTTTAGAGGTGCCGACGTCTTCTCTTTTATTGATCGCTGAATGATCACCTCGTAAAACACTCCGTCCGGAATGGGAGAGCACATGGAGCCGATGTTTGCTAAAGTGTCGGCTTCCTCGTTGCTGGCTCTGCCGATATGTTTGAGCTCACATCCCTCGAATTTGGCTTCCATATTTTGATACAGCTGCCGATAGGCGATCATGTTGTCGCTAACCGCGTCGCATAGATTCATCGACAGTTGTACTACCAAGTTTGAGTCTCCGTAGATTTCCAGGCGAGTTGCCCCACACGCCTTTGCCATCTTCATTCCATGTAGCAGCGCTTCGTATTCTGCTTCATTGTTCGTTGGCAGAGAGAAATTCATACGTAGTATATACTTCATCTTATCTCCCTGTGGCGATATCAGCACCACTCCTGCTGCCGCGCCCGTGCTCCGTTTCGACCCGTCGAAGTACATTATCCATGATCCCGACATGTCGGGTGCTGCTGGTGTCTGGGATTGAATCCAGTCCGCCACAAAGTCTGGGAGGATTTGAGATTTTATAGCTGTCCAGTTGACGTAAGTTATGTCGTGTGGTGCTATCTCGATAGCCCATTGGGACACTCGACCTGTGGCCTCTGGATTGGTCATTATGTTTTTCAACGGTGCTTCGCTCACGACGACAATCGGATGCTCTGTGAAGTAGTGCCGTAACTTGCGGGCTGACCTCCATACTGCGTATGCCAGCTTCTGATGATGAGGGTACCTCTGTCTTGCGGGTGTGAGTACTTCACTGAGATAGTAAACGGGTCTCTGCACGCCATGCACTCTCCCTGCTTCTTCTCGTTCGACGACCAAGACGCTGTTGAAGACTTGGGCTGTCGCAGCTATGTACATGAGCAGCGTTTCCTTCTCACGGGGGGTTACAAGGACAGGAGATGTCGACAAGATTTTCTTCAGGTTGTCGAAGGATTCCTGCGCCTCCTTTGTCCACTCGAACCTTTCAGACTTTTTCATCAAATTGTAGAAAGGCAAAGCTTTTCTCCTAGCTTGGCGATGAACCTGCTGAGCGCTGCTAAACGTCCTGCCAATTGCTGCACTTGGTGCAGATTCTTTGGCGGCTCCATGTCGAGAATAGCTTTGATTTTCAAAGGGTTGGCTTCGATCCCCTGGCCGAGATGAAGTATCCTAGCACTTGCCCCCCTGGTACTCCGAAGAAGCATTTTTTGGGATTCAACTTGATCTTATACCTGTCTAGGTTGTCAAAGATCTCCCGCAGGTCATCGACGAGGGTGGCAGTGTGCTTCGTTTTCACCACGATATCGTTGATATAGACTTCGATGTTTCGCCCGATCTGCTCTCCAAGGAAAGCTTGCATGCAACGTTGGTAAGTTGCTCCCGCGTTTTTCAACCCGAAGGTCATGACGTTGTAGCAAAAAACGCCGTGTGGGGTGATGAATGCGGTTAGCTCCTGATCTTCTTTCTTCAGTTTGATCTGATTATACCCAGAGTAGGCATCGAGGAAGGAGAGGCGGTCGCATCCGGCTGTGGAATCGACTATCTGGTCAATCCTAGGCAGCGGGAAGTGGTCTTTCGGACAGTGTTTGTTGAGGCCGGTGTAATCGATGCACATACGCAGAGCGGTGGTGTCCTTTTTGGGCACCATGACAGGGTTAGCCACCCACTCTGATTCCTTGAGCTATCGAATAAATCCTGCTTTACGGAGTCGATTGATTTCCTCACCGATTGCTCTCCTTTTTGGTTCAGAAAATCGACGCATCGACTGCTGCACTGGTTTGGCTGTCGGATCAACGTTAAGGGCGTGCTCAGCGAGTTCCCTGGGGATACCTGGCATGTCAGATGGTTCCCATGCAAATATCTCCCAGCGCTCACGGAGGAACTCGATGAGCGCGCCTTCCTATGTGACCGTAAGATCAGCCGATATATTGACTGTTTTCTTCGGGTCAGTGGGATGCACCTGCAGCTTCTTGGCTTCCTTTGTAGCATCAAACTCGTCGGATCTTACGTTTCGATTGTCGGCTGGTGGCTGCGTATGGTCCACGGCAGCGTCGATCGCATTGAGTTCCTCCTTAGCGCCGAATTTCAAGGCGATCTTCTGGAACTCCCTGTCACAGGTGTCCGATCGGGCAAAACTCCCGTGAACGGTTATTGGGGTCCCGTTGTTGCCAGGCATCTTCAGTTTTAGGTACGCATAATGAGGTACGGCCATAAATTTGGCAAACGCCGGCCTGCCGAGGATGGCATGATATTGAGACTCCCAGTCGACAACTTCGAACTCGATCTTTTCTTTCCTGAAATTGGTGGGCGTACCAAAGACCACATCCAATGATGTTTTTCCAAGAGAATAAGCGGGTCGAGTCGGTATAATGCCATGGAATCCTGTGTCAGATTCTCTCAGCATATCGACTGTTAAACCCATTGCTCTCATTGTGTTGGCGAATAGTAGGTTTAAGCCGCTCCCTCCATCCATGAATACTTTGCTCATGTTGTAACCCCCGATCTGCGCCTCAAGGACTAGGGCTGCATGGCCTGGTCTAGGGACAGCTTTCGGGTGGTCTGTCCTGTCGAAGGAGATACTTTGTTCTGACCAGTCGATGAATTCGGGTGTGTCTCGACCATAGCAACTTCTGCGTACTTCACTTCTCGCGAGAATTTCTTGACCTCCCTTTTTGAGAAGCTGGTTTTATGGATCATGTTGACCTGCCCGCGCGGTTCAGGGAATACCTCGGCTGGTACATACTCGTCTTTTTCCATTGGTTCGTACGGCTCTGGCACGTACGGTTCTGACCGATAGGTGTAAGATCTTGCCCTCTTCTCCATCATGTGAACTCTTGATATAGCCTCGCTCCTGAGGTCATCACAGAACTGTCGAATCTCGAGGAAGTGTCGGCAGTTCCTCAACAGGTGACTGGATTTCTCCCGACCGTCCTTCGGGTCGATGTAGGAGTGGAGGTAGCATGGCGCATCGAGTTGCTCCATGGCTGATAAGTACGGTGAACGAGCGCGGCCATGGATCGGTTGCGTGCCCTCCTGACCCCGTTCGGACTGACGAGGGTGAGGTGCCGTACGTTCTTCTTCTCCATGATGCAAGTCCCTTCGCCTTTTCTTTCGCCCCGTTGAGAGATCGAAACTTCCTTGGCTGCCTTCATGCGCGCTTCTAGGCGGGATTTCCAAAGTTGCTGCTGGGGTGTTATCTGTCGAAACTGAGGGCCCCGAACCGGACGTATTGGTCCTTGGAAGGCGAAGGAAGCCTCCGGAGTCGATGATGAAGTGAACGCCTCCAAAGGTGGCGGTCATGTCGTCACACGATTCTACAGGAATCGAGTGCGGCGGCTTGAGGTGTGGTATGAACTCGAAGGATCCACAACGAATCGGGTCCTTCGGATCTGGGGGTGTTGGTGACTCGAGCACGAACGCTGCAGACGTGACTGGTATTGCCGATGCCCTGCCTTGTGCCGACAGGCTTCCCACAGATGGCGCCAATTGTCGAGGGTGCTCCTCGGCAATGCCCTCCGATAGGGGCTTAGGGTTGATGGAATCCTGCAAGCTGACACGGGACATCGGTACACAGACAAGCGGGGAGAGCGATTTACCCAGGTTCGGGGCCCTCGATGAGGTAAAACCCTTACGTCCTGCCTGTCTATTCTTGATTATGATTAAAACAAGTTACAATGGGGTGCCGAATAGTTCGGCTGTGATCTCGTCGAGATGCTAGTTGCTAGGGTAACCTAGTTCTAAGCTTCTGTTGGCTAGTACTGCTAAGATTGATTGTGTCCCTCGACAGCCCCTCTCCTGGTCTTTATATAGGTGGCCAGGTCTCGAGAGGTCTAGTCGAGTACGAGTAGGTTTACAGTAGATCTATCTCTAATCTTTCCTTGTTTGGCTTCTTCCGTGTCTTGCACTTCAAGTAATCTTCCGCCGCACCGTCCTAGTGCCCCATCTTGCCATCGGGTACTTTCATGGGCCTCCATCTGGACCGCATAGGGTAGAGCAACACTGGTTACCCGAAGGGTAATGCCCACGTCAGACGCCGTCGCCATCGCGAAACTCCGTTTCGGGGGATAGAAGTCTCTGTTCCGGCACGCCGCCGGGACGGGGAATTGCCCCCGGAGTCATCTCCATCGACACCACCGCCATCTTCATCACTGTTGCTGTCTCCTATGATGAGGAGGGAGTAATTCTCCCCCGAGGCTGAGGGCTCTACCGGTAGCTATGTGGTTCATCTCTCTCCCATGGTGTGATCTTTATGTGATCATGAGCTTTGTATTACTATTAATCTATGTGCTACTCTAGTGATGTTATTAAAGTAGTCTATTCCTCCTCCATGATGTAAAGTTGACAGTGTGTGCATCATGTAGTACTTGGCGTAGGTTATGATTGTAATCTCTTGTAGATTATGAAGTTAACTATTACTATGATAGTATTGATGCGATCTATTCCCCCTTTCATAGTTATTGTTGACAGTGTGTATGCTATGTTAGTACTCGGTCTAAATTGCAACGGTCTATTATGCACTCTAGAGGTTACTTTAATATGAACTCCGGATGTTGTGGAGCTTGTTTACTCCGGCTTGAGGTGTGCTTTTGTAGCCCTACACAATGAATGGTGTTTGTTATCCAACAAGAGAGTGTAGAAAGTAGCATTTATTTATCCAGTTATGTGATCAATGTTGAGAGTGTCCACTAGTGAAAGTATGATCCCTAGGCCTTGTTTCTAAGCATTGAAACACCGTTTCCAACAAGTTCTGCTACATGTTTGCTTGCTGCCATATTTATTTCAGATTGCAATTACTACTTACAATCATCCATATTACTTGTATTTCACTATCTCTTCGCCGAACTAGTGCACCTATACATCTGACAAGTGTATTAGGTGTGTTGGGAACACAAGAGACTTCTTGTATCTTAATTGCAGGGTTGCTTGAGAGGGATATCTTTGACCTCTACCTCCCTGAGTTCGATAAACCTTGGGTGATTCACTTAAGGGAAACTTGTTGATGTTCTACAAACCTCTGCTCTTGGAGGCCCAACACTGTCTACAAGAATAGAAGCGTGCGTAGACATCAAGCTATTTTCTGGCGCCGTTGCCGGCGAGGTAAGGTAAAAGGTATTCACATCCTCCGACTACTAAGCTATTTCCTAGCACTGTTGCCAGTGTGTGAGTGCTCGAAGATATTTCCTTTAGATCCTGCAATTATATCTTTTTGTTTCTTGTTTTTATTTTCACTAGTTTGGCTTAATGGAAAACAACAAAAATATTAGAGATCTTTATGAACTTTATCTTGAATAAGGACATGAGGTGTTTGAAGAGAAAATTAAAAAACCTATAAAACTTTATATGCATGCTAATGGCAATGTTATTAGTATGAATGCTTTGAACACCATTGTTGCTAATGCTATGGAAAATTCTAAGCTTGGGGAAGCTGGTTTTGAGGAGCATGATATTTTTAGTCCCCCAAGTTTTGAGGAGAAAATTTTCTTTGATGATACTTTGCCTCCCATTTATGATGATTATAATGATAGTGGTATTTTGGTGCCACCTACTATGGAGGATAAAGGTTATTATGATTATACCATGCCTGCAATTTTTGATAATTACAATGATGGTTGTGATAGTTTTACTCCCACTATTACTAATAAAATTGATTATGCTTATGTGGAGAGTAATAATTTTGTGCATGTAGCTCATGATAAGAATGCTTTATGTGATAGTTATATTGTTGAGTTTGTTCATGACGCTACTGAAAGTTATTATGAGAGAGGGAAGCATGGTTATATGCATCTTAATAATATTAAGTTTCCCCTCTTTATGTTGAGAATATTGAAGTTGCGCTTGTGTTGCCTTTCTATGCTTGTTGCATTATGCTTACATGACTTGTTTATTTACAAGATTCCTTTTCATAGGAAGTGGGTTAGGCTTAAATGTGTTTTGAAATTTGCTTCTTGATGCTCTCTTTTACTTCAACTCTTATTTCTTGCGTGAGCATCATTAAAATCATTGAGCCCATCTTAATGGCTATAAAGAAAGCACTTCTTGGGAGATAACCCATGTTTTATTTTGCTACTATTTTGTTGTGTCTTGGAAGTTGTTACTACTGTAGCAACCTCTCCTTATCTTTATTTTATTGCATTGTTGTGCCAAGTAAAGTCTCTAATAGAAAGTTGATACTAGATTTGGATTTCTGCGCAGAAACAGATTTCTACCTGTCACGAATTTGAGTAGATCTCTCTGTAGGAAACTCGTAAAATGCTGCAAATTTTCATGCGTGATCCTCAGATATGTACGCAACTTTCATTAGTTTTGAGTTTTTTCATCTGAGCCTGTTAAGTGCCTCTAAAAAAACGTCTTTACGGACTGTTCTGTTTTGACAGATTCTGCCTTTTATTTCGCATTGCCTCTTTTACTGTGTTGAGTGGATTTCTTTGTTCCATTAACTTTCAGTAACTTTGGGTAATGTCCAGAGGTGTTAAGAATGATTGTGTCCTTGCTGAACATGTGTATTTTTGATTATGCACTAACCCTCTAATGAAGTTTATGAGAAGTTTGGTGTGGAGGAAGTTTTCAAGGATCAAGAGAGGAGGATGATACAATATGATCAAGAAGAGTGAAAAGTCTAAGCTTGGGGATGCCCCCGTGGTTCATCCCTGCATATTTCAAGAAGACTCAAGCATCTAAGCTTGGGGATGCCCAAGGCATCCCCTTCTTCATCAACAACTTATCAGGTCATCTCTAGTGAAACTATATTTTTATTCCGTCACATCTTATGTACTTTACTTGGAGCGTCTGTTTGCTTTTATTTTTGTTTATGTTTGAATAAATTCGGATCCTAGCAATCCATGTGTGGGAGACGGACACGCTCCGCTTTTTCATTTGAACACTTGTGTTCTTCGTTTTACTTTTAATGTTCAATGGCGAAAGTTGATCGCTTCACTTATTGCTATTTGGTTGGAAACAGAAAATGCTTCATGTGGTAGTTGGTATGTTGTCTTGAATAATTTGATGCTTGGCAATTGTTTTGAGCTCTCAAGTAGATCATGTTTAAGCTCTTGCATCATGTAGTTTAAACCTATTAGTGGAGAACTACCGTAGAGCTTGTTGAAATTTGGTTTGCGTGATTGGTCTCTCTAAGGTCTAGATATTTTCTGGTAAAAGTGTTTGAGCAACAAGGAAGACAGTGTACAGTCTTATAATGCTTGCAATATGTTCTTATGTAAGTTTTGTTTTACCGGTTCATACTTGTGTTTGCTTCAAACAACCTTGCTAGCCAAAGCCTTGTACTGAGAGGGAATGCTTCTCGTGCATTCAAAACCTTGAGCCAAAACCTATGCCATTTGTGTCCACCATATCTACCTACTATGTGGTATTTCCTGCCATTCCAAGTAAATACTTCATGTGCTACCTTTAAACAATTCAAAAGCTATTATCTCTTATTTGTGTCAATGTTTTATAGCTCATGAGGAAGTATGTGGTGTTTATCTTTCAACCTTGTCATTTACTTTTGACAGACTTTAACCAATGGACTAGTGGCATATACATCCGCTTATCCAATAATTTTGCAAAATGAGCTGGCAATGGGGTGCCCAGCCCCAATTAATTAACTTGCATTAATAATTCTCTTCACATGTTTTGCCCTGATCCTATCAGTAAGCAACTTAATTTTGCAAATAGACACTCCTCCATGGTATGTGAATGTTGGAAGGCACCCGAGGATTCGGTTAGCCATGGCTTGTGTAAGCAAAAGGTTGGGAGGAGTGTCATCAATAATGAAACTAAAATACATGTGTAAACAAAAGAGAAGAGGGATGATCTACCTTGCTGGTAGAAATAGCGTCCTTCATGGGAGCCGCTCTTGAAAGTCTGGTTGATAAGGTAGTTAGAGTACCCGCTACCATTCGTTGACAACAACAAACACCTCTCAAAACTTTACTTTTATGCTCTCTATATGATTTCAAAACTTGAAAAGCTCTAGCACATGATTTAATCCCTGCTTCCCTCCGCGAAGGGCCTTTCTTTTACTTTATGTTGAGTCAGTTTACCTACTTCCTTCTATCTAAGAAGCAAACACTTGTGTCAACTGTGTGCATTGATTCTTACATACTTGCTTATTTGCACTCATCATATTACTTTGTGTTGACAATTATCCATGAGATATACATGTTGAAGTTGAAAGCAACTGCTGAAACTTATATCTTCCTTTGTGTTGCTTCAAAACTTTCTACTAAGAATTTATTGCTTTATGAGTTAACTCCTATGCAAGTCTTATTGATGCTTGTCTTGAAAGTACTATTCATGAAAAGTCTTTGCTATATGATTCAGTTGTTTAGTCATTGTCTTTACCATTGCTTCAAATCACTTCATTCATCTCATATGCTTTACAATAGTATTGATCAAGATTACGATAGTAGCATGTCACTTCAGAAATTATCCTTGTTATCGTTTACCTACTTGAGGGCGAGTAGGAACTAAGCTTGGGGATGCTTGATACGTCTCAAACGTATCTCTAATTTCTTATGTTCCATGCTTGTTTTATGACAGTACTAACATTTTTTATATACACTTTACATCATTTTGATGCGTTTTCCGGTACTAACCTATTAACAAGATGCCGAAGCGCCAGTTCCTATTTTCTGCTGTTTTTGGTTTCAGAAATCCTACACAGGAAATATTCTCGGAATTGGACGAAACAAAAGCCATACTTCCTATTTTCCACGGAAGGTTCCAGAGAGCCAGAGAGGGGCCAGAGGGGAGCCAAGGGGGCCCCACCCCACATGGTGGCGCGGCCAAGGCCCCAGGTGTGCCAGCCTATGGGGACCCCACCTCGGGACTCCACCGACATCGCCCCTTCTCCTATATAATCTCTCCGTCGCGAAAACCCTAAAACAATCAACGAAACTCCAGAAAGACTCCAGGGATGCCGCCGCCATCGCGAAACTCCGTTTCGGGGGACAGAAGTCTCTGTTCCGGCACGCCGCCGGACGGGGAATTGCCCCCGGAGTCATCTCCATCGACACCACCGCCATCTTCATCACCGTTGTTGTCTCCTATGATGAGGAGGGAGTAATTCTCCCCCGAGGCTGAGGGCTCTACCGGTAGCTATGTGGTTCATCTCTCTCCCATGGTGTGATCTTTATGTGATCATGAGCTTTGTATCACTATTAATCTATGTGCTACTCTAGTGATGTTATTAAAGTAGTCTATTCCTCCTCCATGATGTAAAGTTGACAGTGTGTGCATCATGTAGTACTTGGCGTAGGTTATGATTGTAATCTCTTGTAGATTATGAAGTTAACTATTACTATGATAGTATTGATGCGATCTATTCCCCCTTTCATAGCTATTGTTGACAGTGTGTATGCTATGTTAGTACTCGGTCTAAATTGCAACGGTCTATTATGCACTCTAGAGGATACTTTAATATGAACTCTGGATGTTGTGGAGCTTGTTTACTCCGGCTTGAGGTGTGCTTTTGTAGCCCTACACAGTGAATGGTGTTTGTTATCCAACAAGAGAGTGTAGAAAGTAGCATTTATTTATTCAGTTATGTGATCAATGTTGAGAGTGTCCACTAGTGAAAGTATGATCCCTAGGCCTTGTTTCTAAGCATTGAAACACCGTTTCCAACAAATTCTGCTACTTACAATCATCCATATTACTTGTATTTCACTATCTCTTCGCCGAACTAGTGCACCTATACATCTGACAAGTGTATTAGGTGTGTTGGGGACACAAGAGACTTCTTGTATCTTAATTGCAGGGTTGCTTGAGAGGGATATCTTTGACCTCTACCTCCCTGAGTTCGATAAACCTTGGGTGATTCACTTAAAGGAAACTTGCTGCTGTTCTACAAACCTCTGCTCTTGGAGGCCCAACACTGTCTACAAGAATAGAAGCGTGCGTAGACATCATTGCCCGCTCTGTTGAAAGAACATCTCTTGTTAGTTTGTTACTTTTATGTGTTTGACGACAACACCTGTGATAATCTAATCTTGTGCTAAGTACTGTAGAAATAATCTACATATTTCTCTAAGCAACTGCCTCACCGAGTTTTGCAAGCCCCAGTAGGTGGCTGATTTTTGGGTCGTATCTGTAGGTTCCCAAATATCTAGGCCAAAATTTCCATCGAATACCCCTGAAAGGATCGTATGCCGCACCTAGAGGGGGGTGAATAGGTGCTAACCAATTTTTGGTTCTTTTTCAATTTAGGCTTGACACAACGGTAAATTCTCTAGATATGCAACTATGTGAATTTACCTATATGACAAGATCGACTACTAGGCAATATATAGCAACACAATATACAGGGAAGCTAATAAGGATAGAGGTAATCGAGAGTGGTGTCGTGGTATCGTCACGGCATATGCCATAGGGTGGCTAATCGAAGTGGTTCCTGAGGGATCTCATGGCGGTATCCGGATGCGGGTATGGGGACGAGCGACACGGCGACGTACCCAGGTTCGAGGCCCTCCGATGGAGGTAAAACCTCTACTCCTGCTAGAGTGTATATGATGATCACACAATACAATGGTGCTCCTAGAGCTGTGTCCGGCTGCCCCTGGGAGGCTAAGGGAGACAATGGTCTCTCTCACAGGGCAGCGCTAGGGGTGGAATGAAGTGAGAATGATCGGTCCCCCGCACGAGAGGGGGTAGTGCGGCTTATATAGGCACCGGCACTTTACATATAAGACCCTATAGTCTACTGGCCGGCTTGGCCGGCTTCGGCTTCCGCTCCTTCCCGAGGCAGTGACATCAGGAGCCGTTGAGGCCTCATGGCCTGTCCCATCCGGCTGCCACGGTCAGCGGTATGGAGAGGAGGTGTCCCTGTCGCCGTCAGCCACTGTAGCCAGTACGGCTCGTCGTAGACCATGATGGCCTGTCCGGCGCGTGGCACTATTGCTCTACAGTGCCCCGCGCTTTACGGAAGATGAAGTCATCGTGGACTTTGGGAACCCGGATCACCAACCCGGTTCCTTCTAGTGCAAGACTCGCCAGCCTCGAGTCGGTCTGAGGTAAAACCCCCAGTCGGATATGGCTTGTAGAAGCCGGCCCAGCTACAGCATTGGCGGCCGTAGCCAGGCCGACTAGGACCTAGAGCCAGCCGGCTTCCGGACCAGCCGGCCACGGCGCCAGCCGGCTGCACCTCAGCCGGCCTTTGCCGCGAGCCGGCCAGTGGCCAGCCGGCTGCTCCGCGTCCATTGCCCTACCCGGGGTCTTCCCCCCGACATTAGCCCCCGAAGCTGGCAAGGTCCTGCGTTTAGAAGGACCTAGGCAGGTTTTCCTGGCTTCTCGGATATATTTGACGGCACTTGGAGGGGCCGACTGAGAATTTTCATTTAGCCGGCTACGCCCTCACCCGGCTCGTTCTTGCCGACTGCTTCTAGCCGGCCACTTTTTACACTTATGCAGCTTTTGCTTTCTCGCAAGTTTTGGTGGCGTCTCCGCCTTGCTGATGACTTTTGGTCCGAGTTGAACTTATCGTCCGGCTCCGGCTTGCGGCGCGCCGGAGTCTCCGCCGCCTCGGGTCCTGCACCCGACTTGACCGGTCTGACGCCTGGCTCTGCGGTCGGTTCGTCTGGTCACATCAATGTTCCCTCCGGATCCGGTGCGGTCGTGGGCGACGTGGTGTGGCCGTTTTCGGTAACTGCTGTGGTCGTGGGCGGAGTTATGGCGCAGTAAATCCGGGGACGTGGCCCACTTTCGCCACTTGGAGGCCAACCGCCCGCGGCAGGAGGCTATAAATGCCGCGGGGGAGGCATCGAGGCGGCCACTTGCCCCTTTCTTCCTCCTCGCGCTCCCGCTCCGCTCCTTCTCTTCCTTCGAGCTCTTCACTGCTCCGACGCGGTTCCTCCACCGTTCTCCTGGCGAACTCCGGCGGGCAGCTGCCCCGACGTTCTTCCGCCGGGCCGCCGCCGCCACCCCACCAATCCGGTGCCACGGGGACGCGCGTTTCGACGGAGCGTCCTCAGCCGCCGTCGTCGCCGCCGCCGTCGCAAGGTTCTTCTTCGCCCTTTCGCCTCTCGTGGTCATCTTCATCTTCTGCCTCGACAATGGCCTCCCCTAGCGGATCGTGGAGGGGCTCGTACATGCGGGAAGACGACATCGAGCGGTTGGTGCGCCTCCGGCGGATCCCGCGGTCGGTGGTCACGCGGGCGCCCGGCGAGGAGATGGAGCCCACGCCGGAGCCCGGCGAGCGCGTCGTCTTCGGCGCGCATCTCGATCGCGGGCTGGGCCTGCCGGCTTCCACCTTCTTCCGGCAGTTCCTCGACAACTTCGGCCTGCAGCCGCACCACCTGCCGGCCAACGCGTGCGTCCTCCTCAGCTGCTTCGTGGCGTTCATGGAGGCCTACGCCGGCTTGTGGCCAGACATCGACTTCTGGAGCCGGCTGTTCTACTTGAAGGCGCAAACCACCGAGGGCCGCCTGCGGGCTTGCGGCGCCGCCTCGATCTACACTCGGCCCGGTACGCCTTTCCCCAAGATCCCCACCGTTGACTCGGTGAAGAACTGGCAAATGTCGTTCTTCTATGTGCGCAATGAGGGGCAGCTCGTCGACCGGATCAAACTGCCGGAGTACAATCCGGCTCCTCCAGTCGGCCGGATCAACTGGAGCTACAACGCCCGCACGGCGGACCCGGACGCTGAAGTGAATCAGCTCTGGGATTTCCTGGGGGCGGCCGTCGCCAACGGGCTGACCGCCGAGGATCTCCTCTGCACCATCGCCGAGCGCCGGGTGCTGCCGCTCCAAATACGCACCCACAAAATCGGGCACATGTCCGGCCGGTTCGACCCGAACCGGACGTCCAAGGCGCCGCTCTCCAAGGCCCAGGTGGCCAGCCGGGTGAATAACATCACCAAGGCGAACGTGGCGGACGACTGGAGCTACGGGCTGGCGCCCCACGACAGGGACCACCTACCCGAGCAGGTAAGCTTTATGTTTTTACCGGCCTCCGGCTTGCGGCTGCGAGGCCGACTTCCTTTGCTTTTGCCGACTTCCGGCTTGCTGTTTGCTTATGTTTTCTGTCTTTCTAGCTCTTTGAGCGCCAGGACGCCGAGGACGGCGACCTGGCGACGAAGAGGTGGACGCCGGATCACGTCGATCCGGCTGACCAAGCCGGCGACCAGGCTGGCGACGACGACCTGCTGCAGGCGCCTGATCTAGGCGGCCAGGGGGAGCACAATCCGCCCCCTTCACCGGAGCAGCAGGAGGACGAGGAGCCGGCGACGTCCGCCACGGGGCCAATCCCCGCCGTGCCTCTGCGCACGAGGCCGCCAAGCACCACGGCGACTTCGGCGCCCAAGGGGAAGAAGCGGGCCAGCGAGCCTCGCTCTATTGCCGCCTTGGAGGCGAAGGCGAAGAAACTCCGCCGGCTGCAGCCGAGGAGGGTTCCGGAGCAGGCCGGGTGAGTTCTCTTTTCTCTTTCTTGTTTGATTCCTTTTCTTTCCTTACTTTTTATGCTTATCTTTTCTTTGTTTGTCCGGCTAGGGCCCCCATCAAGTTTGCCCAGGGCGGCGGCTCCCGGCAGACTCCGCGCGTCGCGTCGCCGCCTCTGCGCCAAAGGAGGGAACCGACGCCACAGCCAACATCACGCGCGCCCACGCCGCCGCCGCCTGCGGGTACTCCGCCTCCCGCAGGGGCGCCTTCCTCCGTCGTGCCGCTGGCCTCAGCGCCTGATCGCGGCACGCGGGCCGAGCCGACGCGGCAGCCGACGCTGGACGATATGTTCCCGCACCGGACACGTCTTCTGGACCCAGCCGGCGGGGCCGGGCGGGGCATGCCGCCTTCAACCGGAACCGAGCCGGCAGAGCTGCGCCGCCCGCGACCCAGGCCGGAGCCGGCAGGGCTGCGCCGTCTGCGACCGGAGCCGGTACCAGGCCAAGCGTGGTGGTGCTGGATGAGAGCCCGGAGGGGGCGCCTCAGGCGCCGGAGACAGCTGCGCCGGCTGGGCCGTCTGCCGCGCCTGGAGCGTCGCCACCGCCGGAGCCGACGATAGAGGAGCCGGCCAGGCGGGAGCCGGCAAGAGATGAGCCGGCGCGCACGGAGGGCGCCGACTCGCGCGCGCTGGTGAGGACGGGAGCCCCATCGGCGCCACAGCAGAGCCTGCACGTGGCCAAGGGTGCTCTTCTCCTTCAGGTGCCGTCCGCCTCCGACTCCAGCCTTGGCTCGGCTGCCACTATGGAGCAGGCGTGGCTCCGCGCCGACTCCTACGAGGTGACCAGCCGGGAGGGGAACCTCGGCCAAGCGTCGGTGGAGATGTTCTTCTCCAGCCTGCAGGCTAACCTCAAGGCCAGGGCTGCCGAGGCCTCGGCCAACGTTGCCAAGGTGGAGGAAGCCAACAAGGTATGCTTCATCTGTTTTTGATTTGGTTATCATCCTGGTAGCCTTCCGAGGCATGGGTCGGCTGCTTGGAGCCGGCCCGGGTTTCGCCTAGCATACTGATTTTTCTTTTTTCCTTAGGCTGTGGCGGATCGGCGCACCACTCTGTACAACCGCGCCGTGACCCACTACCACAAGGCCAAGCTGGATCGGGCCGACTTGGCCCGCGAGCTGGAAACCGTCAAGGGTAAGATTTTGCTTCTTTCGACTCGATGTCCTCTTTCTTTTTAGTCTTGGTTGGCTGATGTTTCTTTCCGGCTGCATTGCAGTTGAAGCCGCCAAGGTCCCGCTGCTGGAGGCGGATCTCCGGGCTGCTCGCGCCCAGTGCGCCGAGAGCGAGGAGGCGGGCCGATCTGCCACCGCCAAGCTCAAGCTGGCTGAGCAGGAGCTGACGCGGCTGCGCCTGCTGGAGCAGAACCACCTTGCTGAGCTCAACTCCCTCAGGACGGCGGAGAAGGAGAAGGTGGAGGATCTGAGCCGGCGGCTGACGGAGGTGGAGAAGCAGCGGCTTGCGCTGCAGGAGGAGGTCACCACCAAGTCCACGGAGCTGACGGCTACCGCCAAGCGCTGGACGGACGAGATTGGCGCGCTTGATCGCGGCTTGTCGGGTGAGTGCATCTCCATGTTCCTTTCCCTTTGCCGGCTTTCGGCTGTCGGCTGCCGGCTTTTGTTGGCAGCCGGCGGCAGAAATTTTTCTTCGGAATCTCCATCTTCGGGCTGGGGGCAGTCGGTTCTTGCCGGCTGCCGCCAGGCTTTTTCTTTTATCCTTCGAAATCTCCATCTTCGGGCTGGGGGCAGTCGGTTCGTGCCGGCTGCCGCCAGTCTTACTTTAGAGCTTCGGAATCTCCATCTTCGGGCTGGGGGCAGTCGGCTCGTGCCGGCTGCCGCCAGGCTTACTTTAGGACTTCGAAAATTTGCATTTTTCAGCTTATTTCGGCTTTGATGACTTCTGACATGCTTTTTCTTGCAGCGGCCTTCCCGGAAACGCAGGACGCAGCCTTGGCGGCCGTTGGCATTGCGTGCGAGTCCAGGAGGCGGGCGACTGGCGAGGGCAGTTCGGAGTACTTCAGCATGGAGGACTACATGGCGTCCATGGCTGCCCGCGTCGAGCCCATCACCAAGCTTGGCTGGGAGCTCCGGAAGGCGGCTGAGGAGCTGGTGCCGATGCTGTGGCCTGAGGAGGCGGTGCCGCAAGATATCTCCAATCTCACCTCCCTGATGGAGCGGGCGTCGGATCGCTTCCTCGACTGGAAGGAGTCGGCCACACGCGCTGGTGCCGACATGGCTCTGTCCTTCGTCCTCTCTTGGTACAACGAGGTGGACCTGGGGCAGCTCGAGTTCCGGCGAGCCGGCGTGGAGGACAAGCTCCCAGCCGAACACAAGATCGCCCGGCTTGCCCGAGCCAGCGCCATCGCCGACTTCGTCGACAAGGGCGTCTTTGTCGCGGACCCGAACCCTCCTCTGTCCGATGAGGAATACATGGAAGATGAGGAGGCGGAAGACGTGCCCGAGGACGACCCGGCAGCCGGCTCCGCTGACGCCCCTCCGGCTTAGCTTACCTGCTTTTCAGTTGTTCTTTTGCCAAGACAGTTTATTAAATCCCCGGGATGCCGGGTGCATATGTATGGATATAACCGTCCTTTAATTATGTCACATTTTAATGTGTTTGTTAATCATTTGTGTGCCGAGTTGCTGTCTTTCGACTCGTTCGCTTTTTCCCATCTGCCCCACTCTTTGGCTGTGCTCTTGCCAGTCGTACGTCCGACTTGCGATCCGTCGCCGGATCAAGAGCGGGCCGCTGGGTGAGGCCGACAGTATTTCAGTCGAACGAGCTGAATTTGGCAATCCGGCACTTTTATGAAAAGTTGCAAGTCAACTCGCTTTTACTCTTTCCCTTAGTCGTTTTCCGCGTGCCGGCTCCCTAGGCCTTACTCCCGCCAGCCGGACAGCCGGGTTGCGGTCTGTAGCTGGATCGGAAGCCGGCTGTCGGAAACCGGATCACGTTACTGAGCCGACCGCGTGAGAGGGTTCAAGCCAATTGGCGAAACGAAGAGGAGTACGCGAAAAACTTGTCGGAAACGGCGCTCTTGGCGCGTGCTTTTTCATAGCTCACAAAAGGGATACAAGGGATACATACATTCTTGCTCTCATGTGTAAAATGGGCGGAGTAAGTTGACATTCCAGGGACGTTTAGTCTCCTCGTCAGCCTTGTCCGGCTTGTTTTTCTTAGCCTCTTGGGCATCTATGAGATAGTAGGAATCGTTGCCTACTGCCTTGCTCACGATGAAGGGACCCTCCCATGGGGATGACAGTTTATGCTGTCCGGCTGTCCGCTGGATCAGCCAGAGCACTAGGTCTCCTTCTCGGAATGCTAAGGGCTGGACCTTCCGGCTGTGATAGCGTCGGAGGCTTTGCTAGTAGATGGTAGATCTGGACGCAGCTAGCAGCCGGGCCTCTTCGACCAGGTCGACTCCATCTTCGCGAGCTTCTTTGGCTTCGGCTTCTGTGTAGAGCTTGATCCTTGGCGCGTCGTGCTCGATATCAGTTGGCAATACGGCTTCGGCCCCGTACACGAGGAAAAATGGTGTGAAGCCGACTGAGCGGTTTGTCATTGTGCGCAGACTCCATAGCACATTGGGCAGCTCTTCAACCCAGCAGCCGGCTGCTCGCTCGAGCGGCTCCACCAGCCGGGGCCGGATGCCGGCTAGGACCAAGTTGTTAGCCTTCTCCACTTGTTCGTTGGACTCTGGGTGCGCCACAGAGGCTAGGGCCATCCGGATCCCCATTTCCCCGCAATAGCGAGAGAAGATGCCTTGGGAGAAATTGCTGCCGTTGTCGGTGATAATGCTGTGAGGGTAGCCGAATCTCACAATGATTTCCTTGAGGAATGTGACGGCTGTGGAGCCGTCCAGCTTCTTGATTGGCTTGGCTTCGATCCACTTGGTGAATTTGTCAATCATCACCAAGAGGTGTGTCATGCCGCCTTGCGCTGTTCTGAACGGACCCACC
Organism: Lolium perenne; assembly: GCF_019359855.2. Lineage (NCBI taxonomy): Eukaryota > Viridiplantae > Streptophyta > Magnoliopsida > Poales > Poaceae > Lolium > Lolium perenne. The sequence goes on from NC_067249.2 coordinate 257,686,579, forward strand.
ATATCCAAGCCCCATACGGCAAAGGGCCATGTGATGGGGATGGTTTTCAAGGCGGAAGCCGGCTGGTGTCTCTTCTTTGCGAAGCGCTGACAGCCGTTACACTTCTTCACCAACTCTTCTGCGTCTCTGAGCGCAGTCGGCCAGTAAAAACCGTGCCGGAAAGCTTTGGCCACTATGGCTCTGGATGAGGCGTGATGTCCGCACTCTCCTTGATGGATTTCCCGTATGAGTTCAATCCCTTCAGCCGGCTCGACGCACCGCTGGAACACCCCACTTACGCTGCGTTTGTACAGCTGGTGGTTGATGATTGTATAGGCCTTGGCCCTTCTCTCAATCTGCCTGGCCTGGACTCTATCATCAGGCAACACACCGTCGGTGAGGTAGGAGAGGAATTCTTGTGCCCATGAAGGTACGCATCTTATCTCGAATACGCTGACCAACAGGGCCTCCTGCGTGGGAGCTTCCGGATTCGACTGCATGGTCGCCGGGTTCGGCTTGCTAGCCGGCGGGTTCGGCTTGCTAGCCCCCGAGTTTGGCGATGAAGCCCCCGGGTTGGACTGAGAAGTCCCCGGGTTCGGCATGGCAGCCGGCGGGTTCGGCTTGTTAGCCCCCGACTTGGGCGATAAAGCCCCCGGGTTCGGCTGAGTAGCCCCCGGGTCAGCCGGCACGAATATTGAATCCGAGTCCGGTGACGGTATGATGGACGGCTTCTTGAGAACCGCCAAGGCGATGCCCGGCGGAATGGCTTGCTGGGTCGAGCCAATCTTGGACAAGGCGTGAGCCGCCTCATTGTTTGCTCGTGGCACATGGTGGAATTCGCAGCCGTCGAAGAAGCCGGATAGCTGCTGGACATGGAAGCGGTATGAGGCCATGTTGGCGTCCTTCGCGTCCCAGTCGCCAGATGCTTGTTGTATGACCAAGTCGGAGTCGCCGAAGCAGAGTATGCGGCGCACGCCAATCTCCTTGGCCAGCTTCAGCCCATGAATGAGCGCTTCATACTCCGCCACATTGTTGGATGCGGCGAAGTGGATCTGCAGGACGTAGTCCAGCCGGTCTCCCTTGGGAGAGGTGATGACGATGCCGGCTCCCAAGCCGTTGCGCATCTTCGAGCCGTCGAAGTGCATCTTCCAGTGTGTGGAGTCTGGCACAGGCGGCAGGTATTGCATCTCAGCCCAGTCGACGAAGAAGTCCGCGAGGATCTGCGACTTGATGGCTGTGCGTGGCTCGTAGAGGATGGTGTGGGCGGCTAGCTCCAGGGCCCACTTGGCAACCCGGCCGTTGGCATCCTTGCTGCCGATGATTTCCGCCAAGGGCGCTGTGGCAACCACCTTGATGGGGTGCTCTTGGAAGTAGTGCTTGAGCTTCTTGGCCGCCATGTAGACGCCGTAGGTGACCTTCTGGTAGTGGGGGTAGTTTTGCTTCGACTGGGAGAGCACTTCGCTAAGGTAATAGACTGGCCGCTGAACCAGCTGCTCCCTGCCGGCTTCTTCGCGCTCCACCACCAGGACAACGCTAACCACTCGGTTGGTGGCTGCGATGTACAACAACATCGGCTCCATTGAAGCCGGCGTTGCAAGAATTGGCGCGGTTGAGAGTACGCGCTTCAAGTCACGGAAGGCTTCCTCCGCCTGTGGTGACCAGACGAACTTGTCCGCCTTCTTCATCAATTGATACAGGGGCAGTGCCTTCTCCCCCAGCCGGCTGACGAAGCGGCTCAAGGAAGCCAGGCAGCCAGCGAACTTCTGGACGTCCTTGAGGCACTGCGGCAGTTCCATCTTCTCCAGGGCACTGATCTTTTCCGGGTTGGCTTCGATTCCTCGCTGAGAGACGAGGTAGCCGAGGAGCTGGCCAGACGACACGCCGAATGTGCACTTGGCCGGGTTGAGCTTCATCCGAAATCTTCTCAGATTGGTGAAGGTTTCTCTCAGGTCATCAAGGAGGGTAGTCGTCTCCTTGGTCTTTACAACGACATCATCCACATATGCGTGAACGTTTCTGCCGATTTGATCCTGCAAGCATTTTTGCATGCACCTTTGGTAGGTGGCGCCTGCATTTTTCAAGCCGAACGGCATAGTCGTGTAGCGTAGCCCCGTACGGGGTAATGAACGAAGTCTTTATTTGATCATCCGGATTCAAAGGAATCTGGTGGTAGCCTGAATAGGCATCTAGAAAAGACAACAGTTCACAGCCGGCAGTCGAGTCTATGACTTGATCTATGCGCGGCAGGGGGAAGGGATCCTTCGGGCACGCCTTGTTCAGGCTGGTGTAGTCGATACACATGCGCCAGGAGCCGTTCTTCTTCAAGACCAGGACCGGGTTCGCCAACCAGTCCGGGTGCAGCACTTCCATGATGAAGCCGGCAGCTAGGAGCCGGGCGATTTCTTCACCGATGGCCTTCCTTCGTTCTTCGGCGAAGCGCCTGAGAGGCTGCCTCACCGGCTTGGCTTCAGGCCGGACGTGGAGGTGATGCTCAGCCAACTCCCTCGGCACACCCGGTATGTCTTTTGGAGTCCATGCGAAGATGTCCCGATTCTCACGGAGGAAGCTGGTGAGCTCGCTTTCCTATTTCCTGCTCAAGCCGGCACCGATGGTGACGTACTTGTCCGGCTGCGCCGGGTCCAGCAGGATCTTCTTGGTGTTGTCGGCCGGCTGGAAGTGAGTCGTCCCAGCCGGGTTGCCTGCAGCCGGCATGTCTGTCTGCGCGGCCTTGGCGAGGGCGACGGCGTCGTGGATGAGCTGCTTCTCGGTGGCGATGACCAGCGTCTGGGCCATCTTGGAGCTCTGCGTGGCGCAGTCCATGGAGCGGCGATAATCGCCGGCTATGGTGATGACCCCCTTGGGGCCAGGCAGCTTCATCTTCAGGTACCCATAGTGGGGCACCACCATGAACTTGGTCAGGGCCGGCCTGCCCAGGAGCGCGTGGTAGGGACTCACGAGGTCCACCACCTCGAACTCGATCTGCTCGGTGCGGAAGTGATCCGGCTTCCCGAACATCACCTCCAGCGTGATCCGGCCAATCGGCTGGCAGCAGTTGCCCGGCACGATGCCATGGAAGACGGTGGGGGTGGGACGCAGCTCGGCTTCTTGGATGCCTATCTTGCGGGCGGTGTCGCGGTAGAGGATGTTGATGCTGCTGCCGCCGTCGATGAGGACGCGCGAGAAGCGCACGCTGCGCCGGGTTGTGCCGATGGTGGGGTCGAGGACCATGGCGTAGCTGCCCGGCTTCGGCAGGACAGCCGGTGTGTCGCGGCGATCAAAAGTGATGGCCTGCTCTGACCAGTTTAGGTACTGGGGGACCGGCGGTATGACCGCGTTGACCTCGAGGGAACGGCTCTGCTGGCTCGTCTTGTCCTCGGGCTCGGAGGTGAAGATGATGTAGGCAGCATCTTCGGCCAAATATCGGTCGCCATGGTGCACTTGGTTAGCCTCGTGGTGCTCGAGGTTGGCGTTCTCTGCGCCGGCTGCGCCACCCGGCCCGCCGGCTGGAGGCGGCGGGGGTGGAGGCGGGAGAGGTTCACCGCTTGTCAGCCGCTTCATGAAGTGGCAGTCGCGGGTGGTGTGGTTGGAGGGGTTCTTGCCGCTGTGGTACTTGCACGGCGAATCGAGCATTTGCTCGAAGGTATACTTCGGCTTCCACTGCCGGTCTTGCTTCTGGCGGCGGCTGCCGCCTGCCGCGTTGTCTGACACGGCGGCTACGTGGGCGGAGCCGTACCGGCGGTCCGGCTGGTCGCTGTGACGCTTGCCGCGGTAGTTGTCCCGCCGGCTGCCATGAGAGGCGCCGTCTGCCGGCTTGTGCTCAGCCGGCTTGTTGTTGTCCCTTCTTGCTGGGGCCGGTGAAATATCAGCCGGCACCTTGCCGGCTTCCTCAGCCAGCGCGTACTTATCCGCGATGGCCATCAAGGCGGCCATCGACTTGGGGTCACTGCGGCGCAGCTTGTGCCACAGCATGGTGTTGGGCCGGCAGCCTCCCATGAAGAAGCTGATGGCTTGGATCTCGTGCACACCCTCGCAGGAGTTGCGCATCTCGCACCAGCGCGTCAGGTATGCGCGGTCCGTCTCGTCCGGGCCCTGCTTGCACATCTCAAGTTGTTGAGGGCGACCCGGCCGGCGATAGGTGCCGGTGAAGTTGCTGACGAAGGCCTCTTCGAAATCCAGCCAGCCGTTGATGCTGCCGGCTGGCAGGTTGTTGAGCCAGGTGCGGGCGGAGCCGACCAGCATCAGGGGGGAGTAGCGTACAGCCCAACGCTTGTTGCCTCGAGAGATGCCGACTGCGGTGGAGTAGTCCTGCAGCCAGTCCTCCGGCTTGGCGGTGCCGTCGTACTTGGGCGTGTCGCGGGGGAGCTGGAAGCCGTCGAGCACGGGCTCGTTGGCGATGCGGGGCCCGAAGCACTTGGGGCAAGCTGGCGCCTCCTCTTCCGCGATGCGGGATTCGACCAGCCGATCGAGGCGATCTCTGGCGTCGACGGGCTCGATGCGCGGGCCCAGCCGGGAGCGTGCCGGCTGGCGAGCGCCGCTTGCTTCCGGAGCCGGTCGGTGCTGGCGGCGGGGCTCGGAGTCTTGCTCCTGGTTCCGGCTTGGAGGGGGCCGGCTGCGGCTACTGCCGCTAGGCTGGTGGCTCGGCCGGCTCGAGCTTGCATGTGTGGCCCGGGAGTCACGGTGCCGGCTTGGTGCTGGGGAGGCGGACTCGGCCGTGTCCCTGGCGCCTTCCCTGTCGTTGCCTGCAGCACCACGAGCGTGGGAAGCTCTGGGGGCATTGACATACCTGGGGTCGGCCGCCTGCTTGGTGGCTGCGTTGAGCAGCTCAGTCACCCGCTTGGTCTGGCGGCGTAACTCTTTGCCTTGAAGGCGGCTCAGCTCTTCTGCGGCGGCCTGTGCCGCGCGCATGTTCTTGTCGGGGGTGTTGTAGACGGGTTGTTCCGCGGACGGAGTCGGCGAGGGAGCGCCGTCGCGGGCGATCTCGGCGCCAAGGTCGTGGCCCCTACGGCGGATCTGGCCGGCTCGGCTAGGCTCGTCGCCGCCTGGAGTGAGGCCGTGGGCGCGGTTGTACTCGCGCTGGGTGATTTCCATCTGGCGCTTAGCAGCAGTAAGTTCTTCGGTTTGCTTGAGGAGGAGCTGGCGGTGCGCCTCCAAATCTGCCTCGATGGTGGTGGGGTCGGCACCACGCGTGAGCGGGGTGCTCAGCCTTGCCCGAACTTCGTCCAGCTGGGACGGTGGTGGTGGCGCTTTTGGGCCCGAGCCGGAGGCGTTGGGGTCGACGTTGCGCTCCAGGTTGGGACCACGGGTGCGCGGGTTCTTGGTGGGGAGCTCCTCGCCAGCCATCATGACTTGCACGACGGCGGGGCTGGCGGGAGCGCTGCTGCCGGCTCGCGGAGGAGGGCTCGCGCAGCGCAGCACCTGCCGCGGGTAGCGCGGCGGTGCGACGGTGGCGACGTAGACGTCGTGGCCGCCGAAGGAGATGACGCTGCCGCCGGCTGGGAAGGGCCGGTCGGCGAAGCAGCCAGCGTTGTCGCTGACGCAGTCGAGGGAGCCGAATCTCCAGATCAAGCCTGAAGCGACTCGCTCGCCGGTGGTGATGGTGAGGCCCGTCCGGATGAAGACACCGGCCGAGGATGCTGAAGGCCCCACGGTGGGCGCCAAATGTCGTGGTATCGTCACGGCATATGCCATAGGGTGGCTAATCGAAGTGGTTCCTGAGGGATCTCACGGCGGTATCCGGATGCGGGTATGGGGACGAGCGACACGGCGACGTACCCAGGTTCGAGGCCCTCCGATGGAGGTAAAACCTCTACTCCTGCTAGAGTGTATATGATGATCACACAATACAATGGTGCTCCTAGAGCTGTGTCCGGCTGCCCCTGGGAGGCTAAGGGAGACGATGGTCTCTCTCACAGGGCAGCGCTAGGGGTGGAATGAAGTGAGAATGATCGGTCCCCCGCATGAGAGGGGGTAGTGCGGCTTATATAGGCACCGGCACTTTACATATAAGACCCTATAGTCTACTGGCCGGCTTGGCCGGCTTCGGCTTCCGCTCCTTCCCGAGGCAGTGACATCAGGAGCCGTTGAGGCCTCATGGCCTGTCCCATCCGGCTGCCACGGTCAGCGGTATGGAGAGGAGGTGTCCCTGTCGCCGTCAGCCACTGTAGCCAGTACGGCTCGTCGTAGACCATGATGGCCTTTCCGGCGCGTGGCACTATTGCTCTACAGTGCCCCGCGCTTTACGGAAGATGAAGTCATCGTGGACTTTGGGAACCCGGATCACCAACCCGGTTCCTTCTAGTGCAAGACTCGCCAGCCTCGAGTCGGTCTGAGGTAAAACCCCCAGTCGGATATGGCTTGTAGAAGCCGGCCCAGCTACAGCATTGGCGGCCGTAGCCAGGCCGACTAGGACCTAGAGCCAGCCGGCTTCCGGACCAGCCGGCCACGGCGCCAGCCGGCTGCACCTCAGCCGGCCTTTGCCGCGAGCCGGCCAGTGGCCAGCCGGCTGCTCCGCGTCCATTGCCCTACCCGGGGTCTTCCCCCCGACAAGTGGAGCACGCGGAGACACAGAGATGATTCCCGTAGTTCCTTCCCTTTGACATGAAGTACGTCTAGGTTTGGAGGAGTGTGGTCGCTACGAAAGCCAGACCAACGCCACGAAGGCTTCACTTAGGTCTCCTGTGAGCAACGCCACAAAGGCCTAGCCCACTTCCACTAAGGGATTTCCTCGAGGCGGAAACCGGGCCTTTACAAGGTTCTTGGGGAACACATCCATAACCAAATTGGAGTCTCCCAATATATGTAACAACACAACAACAACAAGAACAAATCAACCACAAACAACTAGGGTTTCCAAATGAGGAACACTAGCAAAGGGGCCCTCAAACATATGAGGGGAAATGCAAATCGCTTCGGTGAAGATGTAGATCGGGGTCTTCTCCTTCGATTCTCCAAAGATCAAGAGCTTTGGATGGTTGGAGGAGGAGATCTTGTGATTCTTCTGTTTCTTGAGGTGGCTCTAATGGTGGATGAACTTGGCAGTGTTTGAGCAGCTTGGGGAAGAGGAAGAAGGGGGGTATAAATACCCCCCCTCCAAAATCCAGCTGTTGGGGGAAAAATGGGGGCAGATAATCCGATCTAAGTAAGGGACGGATTATCCGCCCCCCCCCCCCCCCCCGGAAAATCCGGCCTTCTGAAAAAGTCCGGCCAAAAATCTGGCCTGGATCCAGGGGGTTACTGGGGAGCTCTCCAGAAAGTCCTTAGCCGAATTTTGGGGGCCGGATATTTTGCAAATATCCGGCCCGGATTATCCGGCCTGGTGAAATTGTCCTGCTTCCTTTTCTTATGTTTCTCCACACAAAAACAACCACACACACACACACACACACACACACACACACATATATATATATTATCTACACCATCTCAACATACATTACTGTATCACATTTATAGTCATCAAACATACAAAACTAAAACCAAGAGATGTTCTTTCAACCCCGCCCCCCCCCCCCCTCAGTTTTCTATGGACACATCAAGCTTTGCAAGCCCTAGTTAGGGGGATTCTTGGGAAGATTATCCGGGCCCCACTTAGGCCGGATTATCCAGCCCTAGAAGATCCCAACAACTATATTTCGGGAGGGGCTATAAATACCCCTCCCCTTCTTCAAGCTTGGGTTGCTTGTTTTATCCCTCAAGAACCCTAATAGCTGAGACACTTCAATTGCTAGATTTGCTCTATTATCTAATCAAAGTTGTTGATCTTTGGATAATCGAATGAGAAGAATAGATCTATAAGCTCACCAAAGAGATTTGATATTCCCCCTCATTCATTTGAGGAACTAGTGTCTAGTGGTTCCTTTGGAAAATCTATGTGTTGATCTATTTGTGATAACTTGTCTTTGTGTTTGTTTGACCTTCATTGTTCCCTTGAGAGCCTTTAATTCAGTTATAGATGCATGCCTCCAAGTTTTGTGTAAAGGCTTTGGTTGTCGCCTTGAAGGCCACAACTTAGTGGAGCGTGAGCTAACCATCGCGATTTGCTCACCGGATAATAGATTGAGGCCTTTGTGACGTTGGTTGAAATTCATGGTACCACATCCCTCTAATGTAGACGTACTTCCTCGCAAAAGCTAGGAAGGAACTATGGGAATCATCCCTTTAGTCTCCCCTTCTTCACACTCTCTCTTACCTATATCCTTTTACCGCATTTTACTATTTGTACCTTGTATCTTTTGTAGTTGCTTGTATCTTGTCATATAGGTAAATTAACTTAGTTGCGTATCTAGATATTTTTTCTTTTGTGTTAAGCCTAAATTTGAAAAGAATTAAAATTTGGTTAGCACCTATTGAACCCTCTCTCTAGGCACCCATACGTTCCCTTCATCTCTGATCATTCCGAGGATACCATGGCGCAAATACTCATTATGCGCATTTTCCAGGCAATTTTGTTCAAGGTGTTGTCCTGGATTTGATACACCCATCTGTTTACTAGTGATTCGATCTAGCCCTCGCCAATTGTGAAAGGGAGCCTCGTCTGATCATGCTGGATCTTGAAATATCGGAATGCGGTCGTCTTCGAAAACTCACGACCCTCGGTGCCCTCATTTTTCGAATCTATCATAGTCGAAGCCCACTTGTGGGGCGATGGTGGGGTCTCGAGGACTTCGCCAGCTCCTCCCCTAAACTAGGTTTCAGGTTGAGCTTTATCGCGTGGTGTGGTCCTTCTAACATTGTACATATTTTTTTATATCAATGCACCGAAACACTAAGTATTTACATTTTCGTGAAAAAAACCCAGGCCTGAGAGGCAAACACATTTGTAGACGGCGTTGAAGACGACGGTAGGCAGCACCGCCCGACTTGGACGGAAGGCGACCCGTGATGAAGAGCTTGAGCAGTCGCGCAGAGCGCTTCCCAAAAACCTAATTCGCCCTCTCCCGTACAGGATCGCAAGAACGAGCGGTTCCGGAGACCTGCTCTCCCGTTCGCCGATGCACGTCGGCTCACGGGATGGAGTAGGCTACGATGGCGGCGCAAGCAGAGAGAGGTGGAAACCCTAACTCGTGTATTGGATATGTTTCTGCGGTATCCGGACAGGAGATTATATAGGCTCGGGAAACCCTAGGCAACGTGGGCCACGCCCATGTCGCACGAACGTTTCGAGTCGGTTACAGATAGCCCACGATCCGGGAGCGACCCGAACCGACTAACTGCGACGCGTCCGTCTAGGACTCTGTTCGTTTTCCTGAGCTGCAAAAAGTAAGGAAAGTCTCGGCTCGAGGCTCAATCCACTCACCACGAGCGCGGCGCGCGCGTCGTGACGTGACGTGATGTGTCGTGTCGAGTCGAGTCGAGTCGAGTCGAGACGAGCGAGCGAGGAGGAGGAGGAGCGCGCGTGTAGCACTCCTATTCTCACTCACTTACTAGTGGTGGAACAACCCACCTTATAAGGTGGTCTAACTTCCTCCCAACTTTCCATGTGGGACTAAACTTCCCACTTCTTGCCACTCCCTAGTGAGCTGCCACCAACTTGGGCTCAAACTCAAAAGGCTGCCACTATGTGGGCTTTGAGATTTATAGGAAAAACTGAAATCTAATTTGGGCCACTAAAAGTGGGCCCAATATTTTAACAATCCCCCACCAGATCTCAAATCCCATTTAGAGATTTACCAATACTCGCTGCTTGTTTATATACCAGTGTTTCAGCGGAGACTGTTAAGTTGAACTTCCGCCTAGAACTTTAAGCTACATCCATTCACACTTGAACAATGGACTAAGCCTTGAATTGCAAGTTTTGCGTGAACAGGGTTTCACTCAAAGTCATGACCAGTACATGGCTGCCAGTAGCCTACCCCGCGGGTGAAGCATATGCGTCATACTTCATGGTCTCTTCATGAGTTTACTAGAGATCACCCAAATCTCATAGATTGCAACGTTTAACAATCGGACTCATATAGGTGTGTTATTTCAAGAATGCTCTGTAGGACAGCACCTTTGCTAAAATAGCCAACATAAACACATTAAGGCTTGTTGCCAACCTGCCTTACATCAATTGAGAGTTGTGCATCTTCACATAGAGAGGGTTACATAATACTCTCCTCAATTAAACCACTAGTTTGTTCTTCCCAGGTCCTAATTCACGGGATCTCCGATCACAAAGGTTGGGTTACCACTATGGCATAACATCAACGGGTCTCAAACCCATCTCCTTCGATGCACTTTCTATCACATTACGTGTTAGTCCCTTTGTAAAGGGATCTGCCAGGTTTTTGTCTGTTTGAATATATGTAACAGTTATTACTCCGGAGTTTCGCAATTTCCTGACAGACTTCAAACGTCTCTTGACGTGTCTTGATGACTTCGCGTTATCCTTAGAATTGTTCACTTTGACAATTACAGTTTGATTGTCACAATTCAAAAGGATTGCCGGAACAGGTTTTTCAACCACAGGCAAGTCCATCAAGAGCTCACGCAACCATTCTGATTCAACAGTGGTTGCGTCTAAAGCAGTAAGTTCTGCTTCCATAGTTGACCTCGTCAATATGGTTTGCTTGCAAGATCTCCATGACACTGCGCCACCTCCAAAGGTAAATACATACCCACTTGTGGCGTACAGATCAGCTACATCTGAGATCCAATTTGAATCACTATATCCTTCAAGCACAGCTGGGTGTCCTGAATAGTGAATCCCATAACTCATTGTACCACATAGGTAGCGCATGACCCTATCAAGTGCATGCCAATGATCAGTACCCGGGTTTGACATGAACCTACTCAACTTGCTAACAGCAAAAGAGATGTCGGGTCTAGTCGCGCTCGCTAAGTACATGAGTGAGCCAACTATCTGAGAATATCTCAATTGATCTACGGCAATCCTCCGGTTCTTGCGTAGTGTCACACTGGGATCATAAGGTGTTGAAGAAGGCTTGCTATCAATATAGCCGAACCGGCTCAAGATCTTCTCAACATAATGGGATTGCGTTAGAGTAATCCCACTCTCGTTCTTAATCAGCTTGATGTTCAGAATTACATCAGCTTCTCCCAGATCTTTCATATCAAAACTCTTTGACAAGAAAGACTTGACCTCGTGTATTACTTTCATGTTTGTACCAAAGATCAGAATATCATCCACATACAAACATAGTATAACACCTTCGCCCCCACCATGGCGATAGTAAACGCACTTGTCAGCCTCATTGACAACAAAGCCTACAGAAGTCAAAGTTCTGTCAAACTTCTCATGCCATTGCTTAGGTGCTTGTTTCAGGCCATATAAAGATTTCAGCAACTTGCACACCTTTCTTTCTTCACCTTTTACTACAAACCCATCAAGCTGATCCATATAGATTTCCTCTTCCAACTCTCCATTAAGGAAAGCTGTCTTTACGTCCATTTGATGAATGATAAGACCATAGGAGGCAGCCATGGATAGTAGTACTCTAATGGTGGTAAGTCTAGCGACAGGTGAATAGGTGTCGAAGTAATCTTCGACTTCTCTCTGTGTGTAGCCTTTCGCTACAAGCCGCGCCTTGTACTTTTCAATAGTACCATCAGGTCTTAGCTTCTTCTTGAACACCCATTTGCAGCCTACAGGCTTGCATCCATGGGGTCGTTCTGACAACTCCCAAGTTCCATTAGAAAGAATTGAGTCCATCTCATTATGGACAGCTTCTTTCCAGTCATCTGCATCTGGAGATGCATATGCCTCTGCAATGGACGTGGGAGTATCATCCACAAGGTACACAATGAAATCATCACCAAAGGATTTTTCAATCCTTCGTCTCTTGCTCCGTTTAGGAGCTTCATTGTCATCCTTCTCAGTAACATTCTCATGTGATTGTTCAAAATACTCATTAGATGTACTAGACTCGGGAATTATCTCAGTAGAAATTCTAGCAATGCTATGCATATCTTTCATAGGAAACATATTCTCAAAAAATGTTGCATCACGAGATTCCATAATAGTATCAACATGCATATCAGGTACCTCGGATTGAACTACTAAAAATCTATATCCTACACTCCGCGGAGCATAACCTAGAAAGATACAATCCACTGTCTTTGGTCCAAGTTTGCGCTTCTTAGTAATTGGAATATTGACTTTCGCCAAACATCCCCATGTGCGCAAATACGAAAGTGATGGTTTTCTCCCAGCCCACTCCTCGTAAGGGGTTTTATCTTTATTCTTGTTAGGAACTCTATTCAGGACATGACATGAAGTCAACAAAGCCTCCCCCCACCATGCCTTTGATAAACCAGCAGTGGCTAACATGGAATTCACCAAGTCAGTCAGCGTGCGGTTTTTCCTCTCGGCAACCCCGTTTGATTGGGGTGAATAGGGAGGCGTCCTCTCATGAATAATGCCATGTTCCTCACAGAATTCATCAAAGATTTTAGGAAAATATTCGCCACCACGATCCGACCTAAGACGCTTGATCTTTCTCTCTAGTTGATTTTCAACTTCGGCCTTATAAATTTTAAAGTAGTCTAAAGCTTCATATTTAGTTCGCAACAAATAAACATAGCAAAATCTAGTAGCATCATCAATCAATGTCATGAAATATCTCTTTCCACCTTTTGTCAACACACCATTCATCTCGCATAGATCAGAATGTATCAGTTCTAGAGGTGCCAAGTTTCTCTCATCGGCTGCCTTGTGAGGCTTCCGAGGTTGCTTTGATTGCACACAACTATGGCACTTAGAACCTTTGGCAATGGTGAAATTCGGAATTAAACTTAAACTGGATAGCCGAGACATTAAAACAAAATTAATGTGACATAAACGAGAATGCCAAACACTGGTATCATCACTAACATTGCCACAAATATGGTTCACAGACTTATTACTGAAATCAGAAAGCGAAAAGCGGAACAAGCCTCCGCACTCATAGCCTTTACCAATAAATTGTCCAAACTTGGAAACAACTACTTTATTCGACTCTAACACAACCTTAAACCCATCTCTGCATAAAAGGGAGCCGCTAACGAGATTCTTGTTCATAGTAGGGACATGCTGCACGTTCCTCAGCTGCACGATCTTCCCCGAAGTGAACTTCAGATCTACCGTGCCAACACCACGAACAGAAGCATGTGACCCATTCCCCATCAAGACGGAAGAATCCCGGGCGACCTGGTAAGAAGTGAACATGGATATGTCAGCACACACATGAACATTAGCACCTGTATCAATCCACCAACATGGAGATTGAAATACCGAAAGAACAGTAAAGAGATTACCGTACCCATCAGCATTGCTAGCGGTCACAGTGTTGACTTGCCTCCCCTTTTTCTTGCGGTCTGCCCTCTCTGGACAGTCCTTAGAAAAGTGGCCAGCCTCTCCACAGGTAAAGCAGCTCAGATCTGCTTTGTTTATCATCTTCTTCTTCTTGAAGGTTGTAGTCTTCATAGGCTTATTGAAGGAGGGCTTGTTATTCCCTTTGTTCTTGCTGTAGGGTTTCTTCTGCACCATGTTGGCGCTAGACTGACCCTCTCCTTTCTCAGTATTATCCTTAGCCCGAGCTTTCTCCTCATGTCGTCGTGGTGAACAGACAGATGCCATAGGATGGCTTAAGTTGGGGCCGAATGGACGCTAGAGGATTCGGGGGAGGGTTTGTGATTAGATGGGATGAACTTCCGGATGGTTTCCTCAAGAACTTAGCCAAGGCTAGAGGTTGAAGAAGAAAGACACAAGGAAGAACTCGCTCTAGATCATCTTCTTTATTGATCTCCCCAAGTTACAAGTTTCTCAGTACCAAGGCTCTACTATGCGTACATGTGTTCGTCGCCCGTGAAGAGGGCTGCCCCCTCTCCTTATATAGGGGAGAGGGTGGCTTACAGGGCAAGAAACCCTAAAGGCATCTTTGACTAGACAAACTACTTTACAAAGTTACTTTAATCATAGATGACACCGGGGTCTTCTTTAATCAGGGAGGCTGACCTCCTCCGGCTTCTTTCTTCGTCATCCTCCTCTTTATCGTCAGCCCTTCGTTTAAAGCTACTTTGCTTAGCTCATCTTTGTCCTCTAGCTCTGAAGAGAATCTTTAACCAGTTCTGCCGGTATCTTCTTTACCCGGTTCCGGTATACCCCTCTTGGGGATACAGGCCTAGCTTTACCTAGCCAAACTCTTATCTTCATGCTCCGGTATGAACATTAAACCGGTATCTTGATGGCCTAAACCATCCGGTTTGGCATGCCTTTGGCATACCGGGGGTGATCCCCCCAACATTAGTCCCCGAAGCTGGTATAGTCTGGCGGATTCTATCCAACAGACCATGCCAGGTTCTCAGGTCTTTGGATACCGGTTTAATCTATCCGGCACTTACCTTAGATCCGGCAACTTTGCCCGGACTCACGTCTTCCCTCTTGCAAGGCATTTTCCGGTATCTTATCCTCCGGCATCTTAGTCATTAAACACCTCCTCGGCGAAGTCGAGAATATCTCGGGCCCCGCGCCTGTCAGAGACATGCGCACCGTGACTGACGCGTCAGTGTCAGGGGTCACTTCCCTTCGGCTTCCGCGCGCGTATTAATTGCTTCACAGCGGATCTCAACCACCGTTCTGGATCCGTGTGTACCTCCCTGTGGCTTCCTGTTTTTACGCGTGTATCGCTGTGCCACGCGGCGGCCCGTGGAGCGAACCGTCGCGGCCTGCGGACCGAAACGCCGCGGCCCAGCGGTTTTCGGCCCACTTCTCTCTCTTCCTTTATAAGGCGAAAGCGCCCCTTCTTCTTCCTCTTCTCGCATTCCCCACTTCTTCGCGCACAGTGCCCCTTGCTCTCTGCGCCTCCGCCACTTCGTTCGCCGCTCGAGCTCCGCCGCCCAGCGAATCTCCGCTACCGCTCCGCCGGACGTCGCCGAACTTCACCGCGCGAAGAACCTCTACGGTGCTCCTCTTGCAGCCGCGGCATTGACGTTTCCTCGAGCTCTTCCTCACCTCACCGTCGACGGACCTCCTCGCCAACCTCAAGCTCGCCATTTCACCGGCGAGCTACTTCCTCTGCGACTCCGCCGCCTCAGGTTAGGCTCAATCTGGGTTTTACCCCTCTTTTGCTTGCTTTCTAGATCTTGAGTTGGTAGTATATTTACTTCTCCTTTTCTTTTGCTTTTTCTCTTACTCGTAGATCTTCGCGCGGGGGTAAATTGTGGGATTCGTGTTTCTCTTCGTCAAATTTTATGTCTAGTGAGGGATCTTCCTCTGCCTCTTCTTCTGCCTCTTCTTCCGCTAGCCGGCGTAGCCAATCCTCCGACGGACTAACTGCCGATCTCGCCCAGATGGATATTGATTCCGGTAGCGACCAAGAAACCGGTAGCTCTAGCCAAACTTCTGGCGTAGATCCCGCCGGCATCACACGCGGGGCCTGGATGGGCTCCAACGTTAGCCAGTATGAAATCGACTGGCTTTACCGGTCCAGGAGGATTCCGGAAGGAGTATCCTGCCGGCTCCCTGGCGACGAGATTGAGCCGGTGGTTCAACCCGGCGAACGCGTTGTCTTTCTCGCTCACTTCGAGCGCGGCTTCGGCCTTCCCGTCTCTGATTTCTTTCGGAGTTTTCTTAATTTTTACCAACTCCAACCTCACCATCTTCCTGGCAACGCCATTTTCTACCTCTCTTGCTATGCCACCTTTATGGAGGCTTATATCGGCATTCGTCCCACTCGCGAGACGTTTGCCCGTTTCTTTGCTCTTCGGATCAATTCCGTTCAGGGCAAGGAAATCCCTAAACCCAAACCCCCCGTACAATGCGGGTCTTGCATCATCGGCTCCCGCCAAGGGAGCCCTTTTTTCAAGTTTTCCAGTCTCGAGTCATGCCGGTTATGGCAAGGGACCTTCTTCTACGTGAAGAACAACGGCGCCGCAGATCTCATCGATCTGCCGCCTTTTAATCCGGCGCTGCCCACGAGGGCCAACTGGAGCTACAATCCGAAGGAATCTCATATAGAGACCAACCGGGTTATACGCTTCATGAAGCAGCTGATGAAGGATACCGACATCTGCTCCGATGATATTATCCGCGCGTTCATCTCGCGTCGGGTGCTTCCTCTCAAGCGCCGCATGCATAAGATGAGCGAGATGTACGGTCCCGGTGATCCTACCAAGATCACCGGAATCCCTCTCAGCAAAAAGGACATTGTCCTCAAGGCTAGCCAGATATGCCAGACTGCCATGCCGGAAGATTGGGAATGGGGCCTCCGGCCTCTCAGTTCCACTAACCCTCCGACCCAAGAAGTAAGAAATTACGCAACTCGGGTCGGTTTACCGGTAACTTTTATATTGTGACTAACCCTTTTTTTCTTTTGCTTTCAGGCCAAGGATCGCTTCCCCCGCATTGACTCAGACCGGCGAGGCCCTTGCCGGAAGCGTGCTCTGGACAAGTTTGATCCGGACCCCTTCATCCGTTGGCAGGATCTGAAGATGGGCCGGACTCCAGCCTCGCGCCTGGGCAAGTCTCCACCGGATCCTTCCGGTTCGTCTGACGACCTGACCTTGCTTGAGGTAGCTCTTCTTTTTGATCTCTCATATTCTTCTGTTATTGTTTCTCTGTAGATGTTCCCTCAGCCAACGTCAACCCACAGGTCCACGAGCACGTTCCTCCTCTGCAGGCCGAGGCAGGCCACAAATTTGTGGAGAAACTCATGGCCCAGGGCAAGAAGAACAAGGCTCCGGCCTCTGACGCCGGTTCGAGCCAGGGCCCTGCATCCAAGCGCTTCCGGACTGAACCCTTTGCGGGGAAGGTCGCAGGCGTGAGGCGCTACAAGAGCAAGTAGATGCCGACCTCTTCCGGGTAAGGCCCCGTCTTTCTGTTTGTTTTGTTTTTACCAAGATTTTTTCCGGTTGCTTTTTCCAACCCTTTCTTTTTCTCTCTCTCAGCGCCGCGCTCAAGCTCGGCCCCAGGCCTGAGGGCTCTGCCGGATCCGCAAGGACCTCAACTCCTCCTCCTCACTCAAGCCCGGCACCATCTGGTGCCGGCACCATCTCTGCCTCCCCTCTGGGAGGCACTACAAGTTCGGGGCGCGCGGCCCCTACACCGCCAGATTACCGCGCAGAGGAGGACCTTGTCTCCCCTCCCGAGACCCAAGACATCGGCGCCAGCAACATCGGCGCCGGAGAAGAAGCTGCCGGGCGGGCGGAACCTCTGGTTCCTCCCGTCCTAGAAAAGAAGAAGAAGAAGAAGACCAAGATGTCTTCCCCCTCCAGAGCCGTGTCGGAAACTTCCGCGCCGGCAAGCTCCAACCCGGGTGACGCGCCTGACGCTCCCCCTTCTCCCAGGACTACGCCAACGCCACCACCGGAAGCTCCTCACGCCGAGCCAGCCGGTGCCACTTCAACAGCGCCGCCGCCCAAGACCTTGACGCTCGTCAAGGGGAAGGAAACGGCCCCTAGCGCCTCCTCCGGCGGCCAGCAGCCCTTGGTGCTGCACGTCTCCCGCGCCGCTAACGCAGCCGGCGAGAAGGCCACCGGCCTGCTTGGCCGGATCACCGCGTTCCAGCGCGAAGGCCGGGAGCTGGGGCACTTGCTGCCTTACGCGGAGAAGTGGAACGCCGCGGACATGTCCAAGGCGACCCGCGGCCTGGGCAAGGACCGGCTGCCGGCGCCTGACCCTGTTGGTGCGCGGTGCTCAGAGGAGCACTTCATGCGGCTGCGTCGGGCCGTCAAAGAGCTGGACAGCGCGTGGTTCGATGCCACGAACAACATGATGGTGAGTCTCACAAAACCTGTTTTATTTTTTGATTTATCTTGGTTCCTTTCTTTCTGGCTTTTTTTTTCTATCTTTCCTTGAAGTTTCAACTTATGCCGGTTTCTCTTTTTTGCTGAATCTCATCTATCCTCCCAGTCCCCGAGTTTCGTGTTGAGAGCGTAGCTCTTAGCGCGAAACTTAACTAGAAACGCGCGAAACCGGCATAGCCAGTCCCCGAGTTTCGGGTTAAGATCTTTGCTCTTAGCTAACATCATTTTCTTGAACAGACCACGGCTGACGCTCGGAAGATCCTCTTTGAGGAGCTTCTTTGGGAGCACCGGGATCTCGCTGAGGCACATAGCAAGTACCAAGGTAAATTTCTGCGCCTCCGGCATCTTTTTACCGGAAATCTTTCTTTCTCTCAATTCTTAACATTTATGACTTTCTGTTTCAACAGCCATCCCGGAAGCTTCTATTGAGGCCCTCAAGGCGCAGCTTGCCGCCGCCCAAGGTATAGCTTCCTGTTTTCCGGTTAACTTGCTTTCTTTGCATTGTATCAGTACAACTTGGCTAACACTTTCTTTCCGGGTTTCAGAGGAGAAGGACGAACTTATCTGGAAACACCAGGAGGATCTGAGCGCCCAGAAGGCCAGCTACAAGGAGCTCAAGGACCAGCTTATCCAGCTTGGCCTTGACCATGCCAAGGCGCTAAAGGCTGCTGAGTCCGCTGCGGAGGCCAAGCTGAATGAGGCGCTGGAGGATGCCGGCAACGCCAACGTGGTGTTGCAGGTTGAGCTGGAAGAGGCCACCAAGGCGCGGAAAGCAGCTGAGGACAAGGCCGCGCGGCTGGATGCGGAACAGAAGGAGTACGACCTTCTTGTTACGCAGACTGACGCGGTTGCCCTTCGTAAGTTTCTCTTTTTTCCTTTCCGGTTCCTGCTTATAAGCTTATCTGTTCCGGTAGCATGTACTTAGCTTCTTTTCTTTGTCTCGCAGGGCTCTTCCCGGACTCCCAGGCACATGCTGCAAAGAAGGTTGGAGAGCACCGGGTTGCCCAGGCATACAAGAATCTGGGTGCGCCATGGGACCCCTATGACCACCTTGTTGCGCTGAACGCGCGGGTCTCCCACATGTGCTGCGTGGATCGGAACCTCTCCGACATTCCGCAGGTGGCCGCCCAGCTCTACAGGACTCTCTGGCCCGGAGAAGAAGTGCCAGACAGCTTCTCCCTCATCTGCGATCGCCTGAAGGGTGCCGGCCGAAGGATCCGGGAGTGGCAGTGCTCTGCTGCCCGTGCCGGAGCTAACTCAGCGCTTCGCGTTGCCTGCTCCTGGTACCCGGAGCTGGACCTGGACGCCCTCACCAGCGTGCACGAAGGGGCTCCAACCGACCTGGACCCGGTCCTCACCGCTAAGCGGCAGGATCGCGCGTACCACATCGCGGAGTTCGCTGAAATGCGCACCTTCATCCCCCCTCCTCCAGACGTCAAGGACTATCTGAGCGACGAGGAGGAAGGTGAAGACGCTGATGAGGCCGGAGCCGGTGACGCGCCTCCAGAGGGTCTTGACGCCAAAGACGCTCCTCCTGAAGCCCCTGTTGTTTGAACATTGCCTGAATGTTGCCTGTGATATGCTTACCCTGTTGCACTTGGAAACATTGCCCGTTAAATTCTACCCCGGTATGCCGGGGTTTATGATGTAAGATAATACTTAACCTCTATTTTGGTTGTGGTACAACAGTTTATGCCGGTACGCTATACCGGTAGTTAATTAAGTTATGCTTGCCTTAGCACATTTGCATGTTGATTTGCTTTTTCTTGCACTGCAATGATTCCAAAATTGTCTCCGCATCCAATTTGATGCATACTTGGCTCTTTTGCTTTGGCTCTGCCTACCTTCTCTGGGCGTTTTTGGCGTATGAGCACAAAGTTCTTTTACCAAGCAAGCACTTTCTTGAACTTAGAAATAACTCGAAATTTTTGCAAAAAACCGATATAACCGGGGTTAGTTAAATTTTTCCGCTCTCCCTCTTCGCAGTTCATGTGCTTATCCCCTACCGGTTTATCTTGCTTGCCATGAAGCCGAGTTACGGACAACAGCAGAGTCGAAGACTCCGGTAGGGTCTAGCACACTACTAAACCGGAAAGAAAAAACGTTCAATAAGCAACCGGTAAACTGAAAAAATAAACATGTTTCATGCAACCTTAGTAGGGGTAGTCCCCGAGACTCATTCGAGGTTCCGACATCTTTTATTCATAACAAATAAGGTACAAAAAGGAACTTCTTACACCACAACTTCAAGAGTAGAAAGGACGCAACAGAGCTACATTCCACGGACGCTTGGTCTCCTCTCCGGATCTGTCCGCCTTTCCTTTCTTCCATTCCTGTGCATCAATTAGGTAATAGGCATCGTTGTGGAGAGCCTTGCTCACAATGAAAGGTCCTTCCCATGGGGGGGAAAGCTTGTGCCGGCCTTCAGTGCGCTGCACTAGGCGTAGCACTAGGTCTCCTTCCCGGAATACCCTCGGGTTAACCTTCCGGCTGTGATAGCGTCTGAGGTTTTGCTGGTAAATGGCTGTTCTTGCCAAAGCTAATTCTCTTGCTTCTTCTAGCAAGTCCACATCGTTTTCTCGGGCCTCCTTTACCTCTTCTTCGGTATAGAGTTGCACCCTTGGTGAATCATGGAGAATGTCGGTTGGTATGACCGCTTCTGCTCCATAAACCATAAAGAATGGAGTATATCTGGTAGACCGGTTTGGAGTTGTTCTTATACTCCACAGTACGGATGGTAGCTCATCGAGCCAACACCCCGGCGATTTTTCCACCGCATCGATGAGTCTTGGTTTGATACCGGAAAGTACCAAAGCGTTTGTTCTTTCAACTTGGCCATTGCCTTGTGGGTGCGCCACTGAGCACAAATCCAACCGGATATTGTTGTCTTCACAAAATCTTTTGAATTCACCTTGAGCAAAGTTTGTGCCATTGTCAGTGATAATGCTATGCGGGTAGCCGTACCGCAAAATTACATCTTTTAAGAACTTCACCGCTGTGCACCCATCACATTTTGCAATGGGTTTCACTTCTAGCCACTTGGTGAATTTATCTACCATAACCAAGATGTGGGTCATGTTTCCCCTTGCGGTTTTGAATGGGCCAACCATGTCGAGGCACCAAACAGCAAACGGCCAAGTTAGCGGTATGGTCTTTAAACCGGATGCTGGGATATGGTTTTGCTTGGCGTACCTCTGGCACCCATTGCATTTTCTTACCAGATCTTCCGCATTTTCCAAGGCCATTGGCCAATAGAACCCATGCCGGAACACTTTTGCCACCAGCGCCCTCGACGAAGCGTGATGCCCACATTCTCCTCGGTGAATTTCCTCGAGCATTTCTTTTCCCTCTTCCGGTTCCACGCACCTTTGGAGGACACCGGTAACACTTCTCTTGTACACCTCGCCATTGATGATGGTGTAAGATTTGGACCTCCTCTGGATCCTTCTGGACTCATTTTCGTCAACCGGCAAGGTGCCGTTGATCAGGAATTCCTTAATAGGTTTAACCCATGATGGTGCCTCCCGCACCAGGAACACCGGTATGTCTATGTCCATGTTATCCACCAGCATTGCTTCTTCCAGTACCAGCATAGCAGTCCCCGAGCCTACCGGAGCAGTCCCCGGGTTTCCTTCGTCGATATCCATTGGTACAACATGTGATTCCGGTACAAAAATTGACTCCGACTCCGGACTCGGTTTGATCGATGGTACTCTTAAGTGTGCTAAGGCTATTCCGGGAGGAATTTCTTGCCTGGACGAGCCCAGCTTGGACAAAGCATCCGTGGCTTCATTTTCTGCACGCGGCACATGGTGAAACTCACACCCTTCGAAGAATCCGGCAATCTTTTGCACGTGAAACCGGTACGAAGCCATGTTGGCATCTTTTGCGTCCCAATCCCCGGAACATTGTTGTACCACAAGATCTGAATCTCCGTAGCAAATGATCCGGTGTGCACCGATTTCTTTTGCGACCTTGAGCCCATGGATCAAAGCCTCGTATTCAGCGACATTGTTTGATGCCCTGAAATGCACTTGTAAAACATACCGGAGATGATCTCCCTTTGGTGAGGTGAGCACCACACCGGCACCTAGACCCTCTTTGAGTTTGGACCCGTCAAAGTGCATCTTCCAGTATTCTATCTTGTGTTCCGGCGGCTTGTATTGCATTTCCGCCCAATCAACCAAGAAATCAGCTAAAGCTTGTGATTTTATGGCATCTCTTCTTTCATACACCGGTACATATGGTGATATCTGAATCGCCCATTTTGCGATCCTACCGCTAGCATCTTTGTTGCACATGATATCGGAGATGGGTGCCTCACTCACCACCTTCATGGGGTGCTCCTCAAAGTAGTGCTTGAGTTTCGTGGCGGCCATGAACACGCCATAAGTCATTTTCTGGAAGTGCGGGTAGTTTTGCTTTGAGAGGGAGAGCACCTCGCTCAGGTAGTATACCGGCCTCTGGACAGTTTTTCCTTCCTCTTCTCTTTCTACTACCACAACCACACTCACAACCCGGTTAGTTGCTGCTATGTATAACAACATGGGCTCTCTTTCCAGCGGCGAAGCCAATACTGGTGCAGTGGCTAGCATCGTTTTTAGCTCCTTAAACGCCGCATCTGCCTGAGGGGTCCAGACGAACGTATCGGATTTTTTCATCAGAGCGTAGAGTGGCAAAGCTTTTTCTCCTAGCCTGCTTATGAACCGGCTTAGCGACGCCAAGCTTCCGGTAAACTTTTGCACATCTTTTAGTTCCCGTGGAATAGTCATTCTCTCTATCGCCCGGATTTTTACCGGATTTACTTCAATGCCCCGGCTTGACACGAGAAAACCGAGCAGCTTACCGGCAGGGACACCGAAGGTGCATTTTGCCGGATTAAGTTTCATCCGGAATCGTCTTAGGTTATCGAATGTTTGCCGGATGTCATCGATTAAGGTGTTTTTACCTTAGTTTTTATCACAATGTCGTCCACGTAGACTTGTACATTCTTTCCAATTTGATCAAACAAGCATTTTTGCATACAGCGCTGGTACGTTGCACCAGCGTTGCGCAAACCAAAAGGCATAGTAACATAGCAATAAGCCCCGTGCGGGGTAATGAACGCAGTTTTTATTTGATCTTCCTTTTTCAAGGGGATTTGGTGGAAACCGGAATACGCATCCAGAAAGGACAACAACTCACACCCAGTAGTTGAATCAATCACTTGATCGATCCGTGGCAGAGGGAAAGGATCTCTTGGGCAAGCCTTGTTGAGGTTGGTGTAGTCGATGCACATGTGCCACACCTTTGGAGCTTTTGCCTCCAGGTTCTCATCTTTTTTCTTTTCGATCATTACCGGATTGGCCAGCCACTCAGTGTGCGTGACTTCCACAATGAATCCGGCAACCAGCAGTTTTGTCACTTCTTCTCCGATAATCTTCCTCCTATCTTCAGCGAACCGGCGCAAGGGTTGTCGCACCGGCTTGGCATCCTTTCGAACATTTAGAGAGTGCTCAGCCAGCTCCCTCGGAACACCTACCAAGTCATCAGTAGACCAGGCGAAGATATTCCGATTCTCACGGAGGAAGCTGACGAGCGCGCTTTCCTATGCTTGATCGAGGCCGGCACCGATGCGAACGGTGCGCTCTGGGTAAGCCGGATCCAGCGCAATGTCCTTTGTTTCATTCGTCGGCCTGAATGCCGGTGAGCCCAAGCTTCCACTCATTGCCGCTAAACTCAACTGCGAAGACTGAGCCAGCGCAACCGCAGTTTGCATCCTTCTCTTTTCCTCTGCGATCACCAGCGATTCCGCTAGGTTTGATCCGGCAGATACTGTTTCCAGTGAGACTTTGTAGTTTCCCACCACTGTTAAGGGTCCACGAGGTGCCGGCATCTTCATCTTGAGGTAAGCCGTATGAGTTGTAGCCATGAACGCTGCCAATGCTGGTCTACCCAACAATGCATGGTATGGGCTATCTAGGACCACCACCTCGAACTCGACGTTTTCAACCCGGCAATTGTCACGTCCTCCAAACGACACGTCCACCCAAACTTTTCCTACCGGCGCGCAAGACAAACCCGGAACGATTCCGTGGAACGTTGTACGAGTTGGCTGAAGCATGTTTTCTGTTATGCCCAGCGTATGCATGGTGTGCCGGTACATTATGTTTATGCTGCTCCCATTGTCTATCAGCACTTTGCTAAACTTGACGCGAGTCGTTGGCCCTTTCATGATTGGGTCCACCACGAGAGCGTAACCTCCCGGGTTCGGCATGATTTTGGGGTGATCTTTGAACGACCAGGTGATTTCCTGATCTGACCACATCATGTATTTTGGTACTGCCGGCATCACTGCGTTCACTTCCATGGAACGGCGACGTAGGCTTTGCTTGTCTGTCGGCTCAGTGACGAACACGACACAGCACACATCTGGATCCTCATAAACATTCCGGCCCAAAGGTGCCGGTGGAGGTGGTTGGCCATAGCCTTCTCCCACCTGATTGACTTGCTGGTACTGCTGCCTGTTTGGCTGAGGCTGTACCGGTAAAGCATTTGGTCCAGTAAGTGGTGGTGGTGGCGGTAGTTGTTGCTGACGCAGCATATCTTGTGATGGTGGCAACATGGTGGTGCACCCTTGTGCTTGCGCATCCTTTACTGCTCCCTTTTGCATCAAGTATTTGGTCCAAGAACAATCCTTTGTCAGGTGGTTTGATGGGTGAGCCGGGTTCGGCGTGTGCCACCGGCAAGGTTGATCCATGGCGGCTTCCATGGTGTATTTTACGGGTTCTTGCCAATTCTTTTTCTGGCCCCAGGGTTTCTTTTCGACCCATTGCTTCTTAGGACCCGCCCATGGCTGCGATCCGGTTTTCTGCCTCTAGCTGCCGCTGGCATCAGAGTTTTCTTGCACAGCAGCAACTTGCTGCGGAGCGTACCTTCGATCCGGGAAATCTTCCCTTCTTTTGTTGCTCCGGTTGTCCCGGTATTGTTCCTGGCGCTGCTGAGGCGGGTTTGTCTGTTCCGGCTCAGCTTGCACCGCCGGTTGCATTGGGTCTCCCAACGCATAGTTGTCCGCCACACGTATCATCTCCGCCAAGGTTGTTGGCATGTTTCGCTGCAGCTTTTGCCACAGAGGCGAACCTCGCCGGCATCCCTGGCTAAACCAAGCAATGGCTTGTGCTTCTATCACTCCTTCACAAGAGTTTCTAATAGAGTTCCACCGGGTCAGGTAATCCCGGTCTATTTCCTGCGGGCGTTGCACGCACAAAGCGAGCTGCTGAGGCATGTTGGGCCTTCGGTAGGTGCTACTGAAGTTACTCACAAAGGCTTCCTCAAAGTCCAGCCAGCCATTTATGCTTCCTGCCGGCAAGTTGTTCAACCAGATTCTTGCCGGTCCCACTAAAAACGTTGGCACAATTCTCACGGCCCAACGCCGGTTTCCTCCTCCGGCTACACATCCTCCACCGCCAGCGACGTATACCACGGTCACGTAATCCGCGAGCCAATCTTCCGGCTTAGTGTTGCCATCGTATGTTTTGGTGTCACGGGGCAACTGGAAGTTGCGAACCGGTGGTTGCTCTTTCATGATCGTTGGGCCAAAGCACTTTGGACCCGGAGGACCTTCCGCCTCTATCATTTCAGACAGATATACTCTATCCAGACGGTGCCTCGCATCCCGTTCTGGCAGGTGTCTTTCTCCCACGCGCTCTCCCAAACGATTTTGGTAAGCGGTGAATCTTGTCGAGTCAGCTTCATCGTAGCGTTCCGGTACCGCGGCCCTTGCCTGCCGGTACCTTGGTGGAGGCATCTCCTCCTCATCATACGCTGCCCTTGCAGCTTGATAGTTTTGCCCGGTTTCATATCTACCGGCATGATTGTTTCCGGCATAGCCTCCTTTGGCGTAGCCTCGATCTGCCCCTTGGCTTTTTCTACCGGCATCGTGTTGCCCGGCTTGTTGTTTTCCGGCAAGAACCGGATCGTACACAGTCATCTGCTGTGCGTTCATTTCTTTTTCTCTCCTTCTGTCCGGATGGGGGGACGAAGCCTGCCCATGGGACCTGCTTCCGGCATTCCTTGTCGAACGCGCGGATTTTGAGGCCACAGCCTTGTTCAGCTTAGCCAACTGCTCAGCATTCTGTTGCTCGATAGTTTCTAGCAGCTCTCTAACACGCTCTTGCTGTTTTGCCAAAGCATCTCCGGAAAGCGATTCACATAGCTCTACTGCAGCTTTAGCAGCTTTTATAGTTTTATCCGGGCTACTGTACTTAGGTTTTTCCACAATGCTAACAGATGCAGAGGTACTTTTGCTGGCAAGAACTTCCTTACGCAAATCCTGATCTAGGTTGCGAGCTTTAAGCCGGTTCTCCGGTATCCTAGCAGCATGAGCGCTAACAGAAGCAAAGCCATGGGCAGCATTGTACTCACGTAAGGTTAGGTTCAGCTCGCGCTGCGCCCGGACGATGTCGGCACCGTTCGCGAGCAGCTTCTGGCGTTGTGCCTCCAGTTCCGCCTGAGCCACTGCCGGGTCGATGTTCTGCGCGATGGGCGTTTCCAACACGTTCATCACTGCTTGGAGTGGTGTTGCCGGTGGTGCGGATAATGCTCCCGCAGCGCCAGCGTCGCGCTCTAGCGGTGGCTTGGCCGCACGGGTCGAAGCCGCACGTCCAGCACCTTCATCCACAGCTTCCTTGCCTGCACCAACCACGCCGGTCATCATTACCTCGACGCTACCGGCGGCGCGGCCAGCACAGAGCCATCTTGGCGGGTCCGGTGCCACCAGCACCGGCGAGAGGCGCTGGCGTACGGGGACGGTGCCGAAGTAGACGCGGTGGCTGCCGAACTCGATGATGCGGCCGTTCTTGGGGAAGATGCCGCTGTTGGCGAAGCAGCCCGCGTTGTCGTTGATGAAGTCCATGGAGTAGAGGCGCTGAACAAGCGCAGACACTGTCCGCTCGCCGGCGAACTCGAGGATGCCCGCCCGAATATGAACTCCTGCAAGCGCCACTTCATGCCCCACGGTGGGCGCCAACTGTCGTCGTGGTGAACAGACAGATGCCATAGGATGGCTTAAGTTGGGGCCGAATGGACGCTAGAGGATTCGGGGGAGGGTTTGTGATTAGATGGGATGAACTTCCGGATGGTTTCCTCAAGAACTTAGCCAAGGCTAGAGGTTGAAGAAGAAAGACACAAGGAAGAACTCGCTCTAGATCATCTTCTTTATTGATCTCCCCAAGTTACAAGTTTCTCAGTACCAAGGCTCTACTATGCGTACATGTGTTCGTCGCCCGTGAAGAGGGCTGCCCCCTCTCCTTATATAGGGGAGAGGGTGGCTTACTGTAACAACCCAAAAATTTCAAAACAAACAAAATGAATTTCCCTAGTTCCAAATTTTGGAACCAACAAAAACTTTTATTAAAATGAGATCGATACATATAGACCTTGTTTAAATCTTGTGTTTTGCCATGATGAGTGTTTTTATGCTTTTGTGCTAAACCCTAAAACCCTAAAGTGATCTAGTGAAGATCCCCAACCCAATAAAATAAAGGAGAAAGAAATCAAATAAGAAAAACCTTAAACCCTAATCTTCTCCTTAAATCAATTGGATCTATTTTGAGAAACCCAAAATAAAATAAAAGACCTACGGGGGGGGGGCATATAACCCTAATAGGTAAATCTTGAACCCTACCTTTATTAATTAATGCTAAATGGTGGTGAACCATTGTGACCCCCACTAAACCCTAAACCTCACCCCTCTTTTCACCACCCTAGTTAAATTAAAATAAAAAGGAAATTAAATAAGAAAGATGCATATGTGCCTATGGCTACTTTTATAAAACTTTACCCTAAGCCTTTCTACTTTGCTTAGAGGTTTGGAAAACCTTCACACACCTTACCTAGTACCTACCAAACCAATTCCAAGTGGTTTCCAAAGAAAATAAAAAGAAACTAAAAATGCCATAGAGGCATATGTGAGAAAAGTGCAAATTTGTGAATTTGAGAAGATTGACCCTAGGACTTGTTGTGAATGGATGGATCACTTCCATATACCATTTCAACATTCAACAACATTCAAATGGGCCAAGAACACTCAAATCAAAAATCAAATGCCACATATGCATAGAGGCATATAAGACACATAGCCATTTCACCAAACTTTGACCTTTGGCTTTAAACCTTGACCAAATGATGGGAAACCATCTCTCAACCTATTATAACCCTAAATTGACCCTAACCCATGCCCAAGTGAAGCAAGGTGAACCCTTTTCAAAAATAATAAAACTTAACACATCATCTCTTATGTGTTATGGCCAATTTTGCAAATCTTGGATCAAGACCTTTTGAAATGGATTCAATGGTTTGAAAATGTTTCTAAACTAATAAGAATCACATTAGAGTCAACAAAAGTCAAAACAAATGGAGAGAAATCAATTGGTGAGAAAATCCCATTTTCACTCTTTTACACATAGAGCCAAATTTGCAAATCTTCAAGCAAGGCCACCAATGCTTGATCCTTTGTTTGTAAAACTCTTATATATGATAAACAAACACAATTGCATCAAAGAAACAAGAATCCAATCAAAGGAAATCTCAAATTCAATTCACATATGATAATGGTCATATGTCACTTTTATATTTTCTTCACCACTTTGCACCCTTTTATCTTCTGATTCCTCAACCAAACTTGGCCAACTCTCTCCATGTCATCCAAGACCATGTCAAGGTCAACAACTTTCATGTTGACCATCCCTGCTGAAGTTGACCAGGTTGACCAGTATAGTGTTGACAAGTGATGACTTTGAAATAAAGAGAAGATCATCTCACTTTTGCCATTTTGCAATTCTTTTCCAAAATGAACCCCACCACCACCATTCCATCTCTATGAATATATGATTGATATCCACCAAGGGAATTTCCAAAATTTGAAACTTTTTCTCTTTCGGCCATTTCAACAAACACCTTGTGGGCAGCACTTAGATTTGAGCCCATACTGAAATTTGGCATGGACTTGGTCCAACCCTGGCCCTCCTCAGATGCTCTGGCACCTCCTCTCACCTTTCAACACCAGTGCCACCACTTGCCTGCCCTGACATTGGACTCTCTTTGACCAGAACACCACCATGCCGAGCTCTTGTCACCCACCATCCGAGCCGCCGTCTGCTCCATCGGCTTCCCCGTCCACGACAACGTCGTCGCCGCCCATCGCCATCGATCCCCGGAGCACGGAAGCACCACCGACCCCCTACCTCCGCCGTGCCCGCCGCTGCTTCTCGCTGACGACGACGACGACGCGCCTCCGTTCGATCGTCGTCTGATCCAACGGCCTTAAGCCCTGCGTACCGCTTCGGGTGAGTGACTCGCTGACCACTGGGCCCCACGCTGTCAGCAGCCCGAAACGCTAGCTGGGCTGGTTTCCTCTGTTCAAATCTTTCGGCCCAATTACCTTCCCGCCAGCCCACCGTTTAATTTCAAAAATCCAGAATAGACATATAGTGCAATCTGATGCTAGTTTCAAATATTTAATAGATCCAAATCTACTGAGCCAATTTCAACAAATTTTATATATTTGGAAAGCTCATCAAAAACTCTATCCAATGCCACTGGATTCAAATCAAAATATGTTGTAGAATTTGAATAGTAAAAATAACAATTCAGTAACTTTTCAAACTTCAAATAAATCTTAAAAATCAACCATAAACTATTTTGAGGTGGTTCCACCTCTCAAAAATCACATTTGATGTTGTCTAATTTATTATGTAATAAAATACTATAGTTGTTTCATATGATCTTGGGCTAAACTCAAATAATGGCTATCTGGCCATTTCTAGCTCATTTAAACTTTTTCAAAAATAGTATTTAAATAGTATGAGGTGTAGCACCTCATGTAAATCATCCTCTCAAGTTGTATGAAGTAGTGTGATAACCCTGGTTGCTTGGCCTCACATTTGTTCACTTAATATTAAATGTTTGCCTTAGTAGTTTTTTTAAATTGTTCCAACAAATTATTTAAAACTTATGGGAGTGTTCCTCTCATTTAAATATTGTCTTGAACAATTCAAATTGAGGTTGAGACTCTGGTCATTTAGGTCTCACATGAATTGTTGATGATATTAACTCTTTACCTGGTTAGGATTAAAAGGTATGAGGTGTTCACCTCATTTAAATCATTTCTCCAATGATAAGTATGAAGAGGTTGACTTTGGTCAACCTAGGTCATATATTGTTCATGAGAGAATTTAAATCTTAATAAGATAATGAGAGGAAATTATTTCTCTAAGTAATTAAAAGTAACACTTTATTTAGTATGAGAGGAAATTATTTTTCCTAAATAAGAAAACAACACCCTTACACACTTAATAGTAATGAGTGATGCTAGTTTACTTGTGTAAATTATATGAGGTGTTTCACTTCATTTAAATCTTGTCCCAAGTACTTTCATATGAAGTTTGAACCCCTGGTCAAATACTCTCACATGAAATACTTGGAGATCTTAAATCATAATAGGCATTATTAAATGGTATGAGGTATCCCTACCTCATTTAAATCATTTTCTCAAATGATGATGATGAATGGTTGACTTAGGTCAACCTAAATTCATGTGTGATGATTTGAGAAATTAAATCTTAAAGAAGATTCAATGAGAGGAAATTATTCCTCAAGAACTATATGGAAACTTTCTTTTACATATAAAATGAGAGGAAATTATTCTTCCTCAAAGCAAAACCACCAATGCACCAAATTGTATTAATTGTGTGAATAGAATAGTTTGTGTGAATATATGTGATGTTTGGAATAGCCAATGAATTGTTTGGTGATTGTATCCTCGTATTCGTTTATAGACGCTAGTACCGGAGACTATCAAGAGGAGGAGGTATTCTACCAAGAAGAAGGAGAAGAAGACCACTTTGATCAATACCCCAACCAAGGCAAGCTAGTATTCTTGCATGCTATTACCAATGCAAGCTATGTTTTGAAAGCTATTACCAATGCAAGCTAACACCCTTGCAAGCTAATAGTCTTGCAAAGTGCAAAGCTCTACTAGAGCAAGGCACACCCACCACTACTTTTTACTTTATGCTTATGATCCTATTTCCCAGTTTTACTCTTACAAGCTTTTGTTTTTGATTATTTATAACTTGCTTTTATAGTTAACTTTGGTCTAGAAAATAGAGTACTACAAGAGTATCAAAATTAGCCTAGCAAGCTCCAAGATATTTAGCATCCCTCAGGACTAGTTGCTAGTGCTCAATATCAGAATTGACTACTCTAGATGGGAACTTGTGAATTGAAAAGACTTTGAAAACCTTGGAATGATGAGTCATTCTATTGAAAGATTTTGAAGGTGAATATGACTGGTGAATGACTTGGTGAATTTTACAAAAACTGATGGTTGGGTTTAGATGCGATACCATTCCAATTTTGCAAGTACCCCCACAATACCTGATATGGGTAGGGCTTAACTAGAAGTTTATGTATCTTAGTATGGGTTCCCTCTAAACAAGCGTCATCGGGGTTATGCTGGAGGCTGCCTCTACAAAAGTGAAGTGATGTGATATGACGTGAAATGAGGTGAATGTCCGGCCCAAGCCCTGTGCGCTCCTCAGGCTGACAGTTTGTCTTCACTGGGAGGCCAAGCTCATGGGGAGAGATGCCTATACTAAGATATGTAAGTGAAAGGTTATGGTTGGTAGTCCGCACACGGAGTGTGGTAAATCAGGGCCAGTTAACCCTGACGGATTATTGCAAATGTTGTGGCACAAGTGTACGACCTCTGCAGAGTGTAGATCTATTCGAATAGCCGCGTCCACGGTTATGGACGGTTGGAAAGGCCATACTGTTCCGTCATCAGACCATGTTTTCTTTCAAAATGTGACATGTGAAGGGTGATTTTTGAATTTGAAAAGGTGAATGGTGACTTGTGATTTGAACTGAAAGGTGACTTTGAATCACAACTGAGTTGTGGGAATGACACTAATGTTCCCACGTGAGTTAGTTGAGCAAATGAAGGTTTTTGATTATTAAAATGTTTATGAAATAAAACTGGCTTTCTGCAAATGAAACTAGAGCTTAGCATCCCCTTCTATAGTTGATAGTGTTTACCTTAGTATTAGTTTGCGAGTACTTTAAAGTACTCATGGCTTTGTCCCTGGCTATTCAAATGGCCAGACTATGAAGAGGAGTACCGGAACCCGGAAGAAGGACAGCAGGACGTCTACGACAACTAGGATCACTCCTGACGTCAACAGTTGCCTGTGGAATAGATGGACTACTACTACGCTACTTCGCTTCCGCTATGTGTTTTGTAATTGATCAATAGATCAACTAGTATTGTAATGAGACTGGATCATGTGATCCCGTGTTGTAAGACAACTATGCGTTGTAATGAATGATGTGTTGTGATATTAATCTATTATGTCTCGCAAAAACGATATTCCTGGGATTGCGATGAATGACATAATAGGCATCTGGACTTAAAAATCCGGGTGTTGACAAGTTGGTATCAGAGCCATTGTTGACCTTAGGAGACCCTAGTTAGAATGGACGTCTGCAAAACTTAGTTTCAAAAACCAAAGAAGTAAATATTTGTGAAAAACTTATTCTCACTCTTATCCTCGAAATCTCTTTCAAAATGAGAAATTCATGCTCTACTTTTTCTTTGTAGCACTATCTAAAATTTTGCACACTTGACTACTTCTTTAACTTACTTATCCTACTTGCTCACAGATGAAGTACCAATGGGAATCCTATAAGCTTGGATCCGGAGACGACAAAGGTTTCGAAAAGGAATTGAAGCAACTAGTGGACTATCTAGGACATCCGTATCCCGAGTTCTTCGGAATACCCCTCAAGGCTCAGTCAGGAGAACCACCTCAGTGGGACGTTTCTACTGATCTCCGAAGGAAGCTTGATGCCCCGGTATGGGAAACCATATGGTTTTCTGTAACGGGAAACACTTGGAAGGAAGGACTAGACAAAGCTATGCAAGAAGCAATTTCCCGTCTGTGTGGACAAAATGAGGACAAGATCAAGAACACTCGCTTCATCTACTACCCAAGACATGACTCCATGGGAAGACCGATGACCATGCCCCCACCACAACCAAAGATGAACCCCTATGAAGCACCGCAGGACTTCAGGCAGTACAAAACCCGCAGAGATTTGGACAACGCCCTCGCCTCTCACCAAGCACCTCAACCGTGAAGACGAAGAATCCACCCTGAAGAATAGTATTACCCCAGCACTTAAGTAGGTGTGAGTTGTATCAGGATCCCCCCCCTTGTATCGAAGAGCGATGAATGGTTCTTCAAACCAACGGTGTGTTAGATTTGTAATGTGTGATGCTTGGTATGAATGAAAAAGTGTTGTTGGTTTTTACCCCCGCAACACTACTCAAGTTTTCAATATTATGAACGTTTAAACTTAACAAAACAAACCATAGAAATTTCCCTCTTATCTTATCATCTACCTCAATGTTCAGATGGCCCCACCAACCCGCAACGCCACCCCAGACGCAATGATGCAACTGCTGCAAACGATGATGGCAGACCGAGAAGTAGAGAGAGCTGAACGCCAAGCCAACCTTACCGCACTACAACAGATAGCTCAGAACAATCAAGGCCATCACGATCACCCTGGATCGAAGCTGAAGAACTTTCAGCACACCAACCCTCCGGTGTTCAACAAGACTGAAGAACCCCTAGATGCTGATGACTGGCTCCAGACAGTGGAGAACAACCTCGAAGTTGCGCAAGTTGAAGCCGCAGAGAAAGTGCTGTTTGCCACCCATTATCTGGCAGGACCAGCCAGAGCTTGGTGGACCAGCACCCGAGCCATGAATGCAGGACAGATGATGACCTGGGAAGACTTCAAGCTAAAGTTTAGCAAATACCATGTGCCCCAAGGATTGATCAAGAAGATGAGAGACGAGTTCCGTGAACTCAAGCAAGGAAGAATGTCCGTGGTGGAATACCGCGACAGGTTTCTCACGCTGTCAAGGTACGCCCCGGATGAGACCGACACCAATGAGAAGAGAAAGGAAAGATTTCTGAACGGACTGCATGATGAGATGCAAACTGTGTTAGTGAACATTCCGTTCGCTGACTTAGAAGCCCTTGTAGACTCAGCCATACAGATGGAAGGAAAGCTGCATCAGGCCAATGAGAACCGCAAGCGCAGGATGATGAACCAGAGTGGACCCCACCATAATCAGAAGTACCGCAATACCTCCTCTGGAGGATTCAACCCAAGATACAACAAGCCCCCTGCCCAGAATTATCGCCCCAACTACACCAACAACAACGGAGGACCCCCGAAGCCTGGAGGCAACAACAACAACAACAACCACCCTAACAACAACACCAATACTGCCCCAAGGACTGGAAGCAATGCTACCCCCGTCAACACCAAAGACAAGTCCACCGTCAACTGCTACGAATGTGGAGTTGTGGGTCACTTCTCCAATGAGTGCCCCAAGAAGCTTGCCAGGATTGCCGCCAATACCGCAGCACCTGCTCAGCAACAGCGCCGCTTTGCCGGAAGAAAGAATCAGAACAACAACAACGGCCGTCTCTACCACTCGATCGCCATCGAAGCTCAGGAAGCACCCCAGACCATGCCAAGTATGTCCTCCTGTTAATCAAAATACTCACTCTCTCTTAGGAACCTAACTTTTCTTAAAATCTCGGGACGAGATTTGTTTAAGGGGGAAGGGTTTGTAACAACCCAAAAATTTCAAAACAAACAAAATGAATTTCCCTAGTTCCAAATTTTGGAACCAACAAAAACTTTTATTAAAATGAGATCGATACATATAGACCTTGTTTAAATCTTGTGTTTTGCCATGATGAGTGTTTTTATGCTTTTGTGCTAAACCCTAAAACCCTAAAGTGATCTAGTGAAGATCCCCAACCCAATAAAATAAAGGAGAAAGAAATCAAATAAGAAAAACCTTAAACCCTAATCTTCTCCTTAAATCAATTGGATCTATTTTGAGAAACCCAAAATAAAATAAAAGACCTACGGGGGGGGGGCATATAACCCTAATAGGTAAATCTTGAACCCTACCTTTATTAATTAATGCTAAATGGTGGTGAACCATTGTGACCCCCACTAAACCCTAAACCTCACCCCTCTTTTCACCACCCTAGTTAAATTAAAATAAAAAGGAAATTAAATAAGAAAGATGCATATGTGCCTATGGCTACTTTTATAAAACTTTACCCTAAGCCTTTCTACTTTGCTTAGAGGTTTGGAAAACCTTCACACACCTTACCTAGTACCTACCAAACCAATTCCAAGTGGTTTCCAAAGAAAATAAAAAGAAACTAAAAATGCCATAGAGGCATATGTGAGAAAAGTGCAAATTTGTGAATTTGAGAAGATTGACCCTAGGACTTGTTGTGAATGGATGGATCACTTCCATATACCATTTCAACATTCAACAACATTCAAATGGGCCAAGAACACTCAAATCAAAAATCAAATGCCACATATGCATAGAGGCATATAAGACACATAGCCATTTCACCAAACTTTGACCTTTGGCTTTAAACCTTGACCAAATGATGGGAAACCATCTCTCAACCTATTATAACCCTAAATTGACCCTAACCCATGCCCAAGTGAAGCAAGGTGAACCCTTTTCAAAAATAATAAAACTTAACACATCATCTCTTATGTGTTATGGCCAATTTTGCAAATCTTGGATCAAGACCTTTTGAAATGGATTCAATGGTTTGAAAATGTTTCTAAACTAATAAGAATCACATTAGAGTCAACAAAAGTCAAAACAAATGGAGAGAAATCAATTGGTGAGAAAATCCCATTTTCACTCTTTTACACATAGAGCCAAATTTGCAAATCTTCAAGCAAGGCCACCAATGCTTGATCCTTTGTTTGTAAAACTCTTATATATGATAAACAAACACAATTGCATCAAAGAAACAAGAATCCAATCAAAGGAAATCTCAAATTCAATTCACATATGATAATGGTCATATGTCACTTTTATATTTTCTTCACCACTTTGCACCCTTTTATCTTCTGATTCCTCAACCAAACTTGGCCAACTCTCTCCATGTCATCCAAGACCATGTCAAGGTCAACAACTTTCATGTTGACCATCCCTGCTGAAGTTGACCAGGTTGACCAGTATAGTGTTGACAAGTGATGACTTTGAAATAAAGAGAAGATCATCTCACTTTTGCCATTTTGCAATTCTTTTCCAAAATGAACCCCACCACCACCATTCCATCTCTATGAATATATGATTGATATCCACCAAGGGAATTTCCAAAATTTGAAACTTTTTCTCTTTCGGCCATTTCAACAAACACCTTGTGGGCAGCACTTAGATTTGAGCCCATACTGAAATTTGGCATGGACTTGGTCCAACCCTGGCCCTCCTCAGATGCTCTGGCACCTCCTCTCACCTTTCAACACCAGTGCCACCACTTGCCTGCCCTGACATTGGACTCTCTTTGACCAGAACACCACCATGCCGAGCTCTTGTCACCCACCATCCGAGCCGCCGTCTGCTCCATCGGCTTCCCCGTCCACGACAACGTCGTCGCCGCCCATCGCCATCGATCCCGGAGCACGGAAGCACCACCGACCCCCTACCTCCGCCGTGCCCGCCGCTGCTTCTCGGCGACGACGACGCCGACGCGCCTCCGTTCGATCGTCGTCGATCCAACGGCCTTAAGCCCTGCGTACCGCTTCGGGTGAGTGACTCGCTGACCATCGGGCCCCACGCTGTCAGCAGCCCGAAACGCTAGCTGGGCTGGTTTCCTCTGTTCAAATCTTTCGGCCCAATTACCTTCCCGCCAGCCCACCGTTTAATTTCAAAAATCCAGAATAGACATATAGTGCAATCTGATGCTAGTTTCAAATATTTAATAGATCCAAATCTACTGAGCCAATTTCAACAAATTTTATATATTTGGAAAGCTCATCAAAAACTCTATCCAATGCCACTGGATTCAAATCAAAATATGTTGTAGAATTTGAATAGTAAAAATAACAATTCAGTAACTTTTCAAACTTCAAATAAATCTTAAAAATCAACCATAAACTATTTTGAGGTGGTTCCACCTCTCAAAAATCACATTTGATGTTGTCTAATTTATTATGTAATAAAATACTATAGTTGTTTCATATGATCTTGGGCTAAACTCAAATAATGGCTATCTGGCCATTTCTAGCTCATTTAAACTTTTTCAAAAATAGTATTTAAATAGTATGAGGTGTAGCACCTCATGTAAATCATCCTCTCAAGTTGTATGAAGTAGTGTGATAACCCTGGTTGCTTGGCCTCACATTTGTTCACTTAATATTAAATGTTTGCCTTAGTAGTTTTTTAAATTGTTCCAACAAATTATTTAAAACTTATGGGAGTGTTCCTCTCATTTAAATATTGTCTTGAACAATTCAAATTGAGGTTGAGACTCTGGTCATTTAGGTCTCACATGAATTGTTGATGATATTAACTCTTTACCTGGTTAGGATTAAAAGGTATGAGGTGTTCACCTCATTTAAATCATTTCTCCAATGATAAGTATGAAGAGGTTGACTTTGGTCAACCTAGGTCATATATTGTTCATGAGAGAATTTAAATCTTAATAAGATAATGAGAGGAAATTATTTCTCTAAGTAATTAAAAGTAACACTTTATTTAGTATGAGAGGAAATTATTTTTCCTAAATAAGAAAACAACACCCTTACACACTTAATAGTAATGAGTGATGCTAGTTTACTTGTGTAAATTATATGAGGTGTTTCACTTCATTTAAATCTTGTCCCAAGTACTTTCATATGAAGTTTGAACCCCTGGTCAAATACTCTCACATGAAATACTTGGAGATCTTAAATCATAATAGGCATTATTAAATGGTATGAGGTATCCCTACCTCATTTAAATCATTTTCTCAAATGATGATGATGAATGGTTGACTTAGGTCAACCTAAATTCATGTGTGATGATTTGAGAAATTAAATCTTAAAGAAGATTCAATGAGAGGAAATTATTCCTCAAGAACTATATGGAAACTTTCTTTTACATATAAAATGAGAGGAAATTATTCTTCCTCAAAGCAAAACCACCAATGCACCAAATTGTATTAATTGTGTGAATAGAATAGTTTGTGTGAATATATGTGATGTTTGGAATAGCCAATGAATTGTTTGGTGATTGTATCCTCGTATTCGTTTATAGACGCTAGTACCGGAGACTATCAAGAGGAGGAGGTATTCTACCAAGAAGAAGGAGAAGAAGACCACTTTGATCAATACCCCAACCAAGGCAAGCTAGTATTCTTGCATGCTATTACCAATGCAAGCTATGTTTTGAAAGCTATTACCAATGCAAGCTAACACCCTTGCAAGCTAATAGTCTTGCAAAGTGCAAAGCTCTACTAGAGCAAGGCACACCCACCACTACTTTTTACTTTATGCTTATGATCCTATTTCCCAGTTTTACTCTTACAAGCTTTTGTTTTTGATTATTTATAACTTGCTTTTATAGTTAACTTTGGTCTAGAAAATAGAGTACTACAAGAGTATCAAAATTAGCCTAGCAAGCTCCAAGATATTTAGCATCCCTCAGGACTAGTTGCTAGTGCTCAATATCAGAATTGACTACTCTAGATGGGAACTTGTGAATTGAAAAGACTTTGAAAACCTTGGAATGATGAGTCATTCTATTGAAAGATTTTGAAGGTGAATATGACTGGTGAATGACTTGGTGAATTTTACAAAAACTGATGGTTGGGTTTAGATGCGATACCATTCCAATTTTGCAAGTACCCCCACAATACGATATGGGTAGGGCTTAACTAGAAGTTTATGTATCTTAGTATGGGTTCCCTCTAAACAAGCGTCATCGGGGTTATGCTGGAGGCTGCCTCTACAAAAGTGAAGTGATGTGATATGACGTGAAATGAGGTGAATGTCCGGCCCAAGCCCTGTGCAGTTCCCAGGCTGACAGTTTGTCTTCACTGGGAGGCCAAGCTCATGGGGAGAGATGCCTATACTAAGATATGTAAGTGAAAGGTTATGGTTGGTAGTCCGCACACGGAGTGTGGTAAATCAGGGCCAGTTAACCCTGACGGATTATTGCAAATGTTGTGGCACAAGTGTACGACCTCTGCAGAGTGTAGATCTATTCGAATAGCCGCGTCCACGGTTATGGACGGTTGGAAAGGCCATACTGTTCCGTCATCAGACCATGTTTTCTTTCAAAATGTGACATGTGAAGGGTGATTTTTGAATTTGAAAAGGTGAATGGTGACTTGTGATTTGAACTGAAAGGTGACTTTGAATCACAACTGAGTTGTGGGAATGACACTAATGTTCCCACGTGAGTTAGTTGAGCAAATGAAGGTTTTTGATTATTAAAA
Source organism: Lolium perenne (assembly GCF_019359855.2). Classification (NCBI taxonomy): domain Eukaryota; kingdom Viridiplantae; phylum Streptophyta; class Magnoliopsida; order Poales; family Poaceae; genus Lolium; species Lolium perenne. Next base: position 257,725,653 of record NC_067249.2, read on the forward strand.
TGTTTATGAAATAAAACTGGCTTTCTGCAAATGAAACTAGAGCTTAGCATCCCCTTCTATAGTTGATAGTGTTTACCTTAGTATTAGTTTGCGAGTACTTTAAAGTACTCATGGCTTTGTCCCTGGCTATTCAAATGGCCAGACTATGAAGAGGAGTACCGGAACCCGGAAGAAGGACAGCAGGACGTCTACGACAACTAGGATCACTCCTGACGTCAACAGTTGCCTGTGGAATAGATGGACTACTACTACGCTACTTCGCTTCCGCTATGTGTTTTGTAATTGATCAATAGATCAACTAGTATTGTAATGAGACTGGATCATGTGATCCCGTGTTGTAAGACAACTATGCGTTGTAATGAATGATGTGTTGTGATATTAATCTATTATGTCTCGCAAAAACGATATTCCTGGGATTGCGATGAATGACATAATAGGCATCTGGACTTAAAAATCCGGGTGTTGACACTTACAGGGCAAGAAACCCTAAAGGCATCTTTGACTAGACAAACTACTTTACAAAGTTACTTTAATCATAGATGACACCGGGGTCTTCTTTAATCAGGGAGGCTGACCTCCTCTGGCTTCTTTCTTCGTCATCCTCCTCTTTATCGTCAGCCCTTCGTTTAAAGCTACTTTGCTTAGCTCATCTTTGTCCTCTAGCTCTGAAGAGAATCTTTGACCAGTTCTGCCGGTATCTTCTTTACCCGGTTCCGGTATACCCCTCTTGGGGATACCGGCCTAGCTTTACCTAGCCAAACTCTTATCTTCGTGCTCCGGTATGAACATTAAACCGGTATCTTGATGGCCTAAACCATCCGGTTTGGCATGCCTTTGGCATACCGGGGGTGATCCCCCAACACCTCTGTAGGATAACGTTGCATAGAAAACAAAAATTTTCCTACCGCGAACACGAAATCCAAGCCAAGATGCAATCTAGAAGATGGTAGCAACGAGGGGATTATCGAGTCTCACCCTTGAAGAGATTCCAAAGCCTACAAGAGGAGGCTCTTGTTGCTGCGGTAGACGTTCACTTGCCGCTTGCAAAAGCGCGTAGAAGATCTTGATCACGATCGGTTCCGGCGCCACGAACGGGCAGCACCTCCGTACTCGGTCACACGTTCGGTTGTTGATGAAGACGACGTCCACCTCCCCGTTCCAGCGGGCAGCGGAAGTAGTAGCTCCTCTTGAATCCGACAGCACGACGGCGTGGTGTTGGTGGTGGTGGAGAAATCCGGCGTAGCTTCGCTAAGCGAGCGGGAAGTGGAGGAGCGGGGCGGCTAGGGTTTGGGAGGGGGTGGCCGGCCACTCAAGGGGGGCGGCCAGGCTGTGGTCTTGGGGTGGCCGGCCCCCTCCCCTTGGCCCCTCATTATATAGGTGGATCCCCAAGTGTTGGTGTCCAAGTCTTCGAATAAGACCCGAACCAAAAAAAACTTCCATGAGAGGGGAAACCTAGCCCAACTAGGACTCCCACCAAAAGGTGGGTTTTCCACCTCCCATGTGGGGGGTGGCCGGCCCCCTAAGGGGGAGTCCACTTGGGACTCCTCCCCCACTAGGGTTGGCCGGCCATGGAGGTGGAGTCCCATGTGGACTCCACCTTCCTTGGTGGTTTCTTCCGGACTTTTCTAGAACCTTCTAGAACCTTCCATAGAACCTTCCGCGACATTTTATTTCACATAAAATGACATCCTATATATGAATCTTATTCTCCGACCATTCCGAACTCCTCGTGATGTCCGGATCTCATCCGGGACTCAGACAAAATATTCGAACTCCATTCCATATTCAAGTACTACCATTTCAACATCCAACTTTAAGTGTGTCACCCTACGGTTCGTGAACTATGCGGACATGGTTGAGTACTCACTCCGACCAATAACCAATAGCGGGATCTGGAGATCCATAATGGCTCCCACATATTCAACGATGACATTAGTGATCGAATGAACCATTCACATACATTACTAATTCCCTTTGTCTCGCGATATTTTACTTGTCCGAGGTTTGATCTTCGGTATCACTCTATACCTTGTTCAACCTCGTCTCCTGACAAGTACTCTTTACTCGTACCGTGGTATGTGGTCTCTTATGAACTTATTCATATGCTTGCAAGACATTAGACGACATTCCACCGAGAGGGCCCGTAGTATATCTATCCGTCATCGGGATGGACAAATCCCACTGTTGATCCATATGCTTCAACTCATACTTTCCGGATACTTAATCCCACCTTTATAGCCACCCATTTACGCAGTGGTGTTTGATGTAATCAAAGTACCCTTCCGGTATAAGTGATTTATATGATCTCATGGTCATAAGGACTAGGTAACTATGTATCGAAAGCTTATAGCAAATAACTTAATGACGAGATCTTATGCTACGCTTAATTGGGTGTGTCCATTACATCATTCATATAATGATATAACCTTGTTATTAATAACATCCAATGTTCATGATTATGAAACTAATCATCCATTAATCAACAAGCTAGTTTAAGAGGCATACTAGGGACTTCTTGTTTGTCTACATATCACACATGTACTAATGTTTCGGTTAATACAATTATAGCATGATATATAAACATTTATCATAAACATAAAGATATAAATAATAACCACTTTATTATTGCCTCTAGGGCATATCTCCTTGATCTCCCACTTGCACTAGAGTCAATAATCTAGATTACATTGTAATATACCTAACACCCATGGCATTCTGGTGTTGGTCATGCTTTGCCCTAGGGAGAGCTTTAGTCAACGGATCTGCTACATTCAGATCAGTGTGTACTTTGCAAATCTTTACTTCTCCATCTTCGATGTACTCGCGAATCGAGTGGTAACGCAGCTTGATATGCTTCAGCCTCTTGTGTGACCTTGGTTCTTGTGCATTGGCGATGGCACCCATGTTGTCACAATATATGACTAGTGGGTCCAATGCACTAGGAACCACACCGAGCTCTATAATGAACCTCTTCATCCATACCGCTTCGATGAAGCCTCCGAAGCCGCTATGTACTCCGATTCTGTTGAGGATTTCGCCACCGTGCAATCGCTTCGAGCTTGCCCACCATCGCACACCATTCAATATAAACATGTACCCAGATTGTGACTTAGAGTCATCAGGATCGGTGTTCCAACTTGCATCGGTGTAACTTGTTACAACGAGCTCTTGGTCACCTCCATAACAAAGAAACATATCCTTAGTTCTTTTCAAGTACTTCAGATATTCTTGACCGCTGTCCGAGTGTTCCATTCCTGGATCACTTTGATATCTCGCTAGTCAAACTAACGGCATGTGCTATATCCGGTCTTGTACATAGCATGGCATACATGATAGTGCCTACTGCCGAGGCATAGGGGATCGACTCATCCTTTCTCTTTCTTCTCTCATTAGCTGGACCTTGAGTCTTACTCAAGACCTTGCACAGTAACATAGGTAAGAATCCTTTCTTACTTTCGTCCATTCTAAACTTCTTTAGAATCTTGTCCAGGTATGTACTCAGATAGCCCTATTAGGCGTCTTGATCTATCTCTATAAATCTTGATGCCTAATATATATGATGCTTCACCAAGGTCTTTCATTGAAAAACTATTATTCAAATAACCCTTTACATCGCTTAATAGTTCTATATCATTCCCAATTAATAATATGTCATCTACATATAATATCGGGAATGCTACAGTAGCTCCCACTCACTTTCTTGTAAATACAAAGCCTCTCCATGACATCGTATAAACCCGAATTCTTTGATTACCTTATCAAAGCGTCGGTTCCAACTTCTTGATGCTTGCTTCAGTCCATAAATTGAACGCTGAAGTTTGCATACTTTGTCGACATTTTTAGGATCGACAAAACCTCGGGGTTGTACCATAGACAACTCTTCCTCAATGTCTCCATTAAGGAACGCCGTTTTGACATCCATCTCGCCAAATCTCATAATCGAAAAATGCAGCTATTGCTAACAAAATCCTCACAGATTTTAGCTTCGCTACAGGTGAGAAAGTCTCATCGTAGTCAACTCCTTGAATTTGTCGGAAACCCTTTGCGACAAGTCGAGCTTTATAGACAAGTAATATTACCATCGCATCTGCTTTTCTCTTGAAGATCCATTTATTCTCAACAGCCTTTCGGCTATCGGGTAAGTCTACTAAAGTCCATACTTTGTTATCATACATGGATCCCATTTCGGATTTCATGGCTTCTTGCCATTTGTTGGAATCTCGGGCTCATCATCGCTTCTTCATACGTCACGGGTCCTCATCATTGTTATCCACAATCATGACATTTAGACAAGGATCATACCAATCAGGAGTGGCACGTTCCCTTGTCGATCTGCGAGGTTCAGTAGTTTCCTCGTTCGAAGTTTCATGATCATTATCATTAGCTTCCTCTGTTGTCGGTGTAGGCGGATGCGTACAACTTCCGTATTGCGCTACTCGATCAACGAGTATAGATTCATCAATCTCATCGAAGTTCTACTTTTCTTCCAGTCACTTCTTTAGTGAGAAATTCTTTCTCAAGAAAGGTTCCGTTCTTAGCAACAAAGATTTTGCCTTCGGATCTGTGATAGAAAGTGTACCCTATAGTTTCCTTAGGGTATCCTATGAAGACGCATTTCTCCGCTTTGGGTTCTAGCTTGTCCGGTTGTAACTTCTTTACATAGGCTTCGCAACCCCAAACTTTCAGGAACGATGACTTAGGTTTCTTATTAAACCATAATTCATACGGTGTCGCTTTCTACGGATTTTGATGGTGCTCTATTTAAAGTGAATGCGGCTGTCTCTAATGCATAACTCCAAAATGATAACGGCAAATCAAGAAGAGACATCATAGAACGAACCATATCTAAGAGAGTTCGATTACGACGTTCGGACACACCGTTACGTTGTGGTGTACCCGGCGGTGTCAATTGTGAAAGTATTCCGCATTTCTTTAAATGCATGCCAAACTCATAACTCAGATATTCACCTCCGCGATCAGATCGTAGAAATTTAATCTTCTTGTTACGTTGATTTTCTACTTCACTTTGGAATTCCTTAAACTTCTCAAAAGTCTCGGATTTATGTTTCATGAAATAGATATACCCATATCTACTCAGATCATCTGTGAAGGTTAGAACATAACGATAACCACCGCGCGATGCTACACTCATTGGTCCGCACACATCGGTATGTATGATTTCCAATAAGTCAGTAGCTCGCTCCATAATACCAGAGAATGGAGTCTTAGTCATTTTTCCCATTAGACATGCTTCGCATCTATCAAGTGACTCAAAGTCAAGTGATTCAAGTAATCCATCGATATGGAGTTTCTTCATGCGTTTCACTCCAATATGACCAAGACGACAGTGCCACATATAAGTAGAATTATCATTCAATTTAATTCGCTTAGCATCAATGTTATGTATATGTGTATCACTACTATCGAGATCTAATAGAAATAAGCCATTCTTTTCAGGTGCTCGACCATAAAAGATATTATTCATAAAAATAGAACAACCATTATTCTCAGACTTGAATGAATAACCGTCTTGCATTAAACAAGATCCAGATATAATGTTCATGCTCAACGCGGGTACAAAATAACAATTATTTAGGCTTAAAACTAATCCCGAAGGTAGATGTAGAGGAAGTGTGCCGACAGCGATCACATCGACTTTGGATCCATTTCCAACGCGCATGGTCACTTCATCCTTTAGTAGTCTTCGTTTATTCTTTAGTTCCTGTTTCGAGTTACAAATATGAGCAACCGAACCAGTATCAAATACCCAGGTACTAGTACGAGAACCAGTAAGATAAACATCTATAACATGTATATCAGATATACCTTCTTTCTTCTTCTTGACAAGGCCGCTCTTCAGATCCGCCAAATACTTGGAGCAATTACGCTTCCAAAGTGTCCCTTCTCCTTGCGTAATAGCACTCAAGATCGGGCTTAGGGCCGGTCTTAGGTTTCAGGAGGCGTGGCAGCTTTCTTGCCACTCTTCCTGTTCTTGCCTTTAGACTTGCCCTGTTTCTTGAAGCTGGTGGTCTTGTTGACCATCAACACTTGGTTCTCTTTCTTGATCTCAATCTCAGCAGATTTTAGCATGGAAAAGAGTTCAGGTAACTTTTTGTTCATGTTCTGCATGTTGTAGTTCATCACAAAGTTCTTGTAACTAGGTGGAAGTGATTGAAGGACACGATTAATCCCCAGTCTATTAGGAATCACTATTCCCAAGTCACTGAGTTTCTTCGCATGCCCGGTCATGGCGAGCATGTGCTCACTAACGGAGCTGCCTTCTTCCATCATGCAGCTGAAGAAGTGTTTCGATGCTTCATAGCATTCCACGGCCGCATGAGTCTCAAATATAGTCTTCAACTCATTGATTAACTCATGTGGATCGTGGTGCTCAAAACGTTTTTGAAGATCGGCTTCCGACCGCATAAGATGGCAAACAGAACATGAGAGTACCCACTTTTCCGATATGCGTAAACAGCTTTTACTTCATCGGTTTCAGTTTCTGCAGGAGGGTCACCTAGCGGTGCATCAAGCACATATTGCAGATTTCCGCCATTGAGGAAAATCCTCACATGACGGAACCAGTCGGTGAAGTTGCTACCGTTGCTCTTAAGCTTTTCTTTCTCTAGGAACTGGTTAAAATTGATTGGGGACGCCATATCTACAACATATTTGCAATAGTTTAGACTAAGTTTATGACAAATTGAGTTCAAATTTTAATTCAATATAATTAAAAACTAGGTGAACTCCCACTCAAAACAATATCCCTCGCATTGTCTTAGTGATCACACGAACCAAATCCACCGCACCTAAGTCCGATCATCACGAGACAAGGTGTGATTTCAATGGCGAACATTCAAAGTGTTCATCATATCAATCATATGATTCATGCTCTACCTTTCGGTATCATGTGTTCCGAGACCATGTCTCAGACATGCTAGGCTCGTCAAGGCCACCTTAGTATCCGCATGTGCAAAACTGTCTTGCACCCGTTGTATGCACTTGTTGATTCTATCACACCCGATCATCACGAGATGCTTCGAAACGACAAGTCTTGGCAACGGTGCTACTAAGGATGAACACTTTATTATCTTGATATTTTAGTGAGAGGGATCATCTTATAATGCTACCGTCGCGATCTAAGCAAAATAAGATGCATAAAAGGATTAACATCACATGCAGTTCATATGTGATATGATATGGCCCTTTTGTCTTTGCGCCTTTGATCTTCATCTCCAAAGCACGGACATGATCTCCATCATCAACGGGCATGATCTCCATCATCATCGACGAAGCACCAAGGTCAATGGCGCCGTCTTCATGATTGTCCTCCATGTAGCAACTATTACAACTACTTTGAAATACTACTCAACATGAAATTTAAAGACAACCATAAGGCTCCTGCCGGTTGCCACAATACAATAATGATCATCTCATACATAGTCATCATCACATTATGGCCATATCACATCACCAAACCCTGCAAAAACAAGTTAGACGTCTCTAATTTGGTTTGCATATTTTACGTGGTTTAGGGTTTTCGAGTAAGATCCAATCTACCTACGAACATGAACCACAACGGTGATACTAGTGTTGTCAATAGAAGAATAAATTGAATCTTCACTATAGTAGGAGAGACAGACACCCGCAAAGCCACTTATGCAATACAAGTTGCATGTCGAGCGTGGAGCAAATCTCATGAACGCGGTCATGTAAAGTTAGCCCGAGCCGCTTCATCCCACTATGCCACAAAGATGCAAAGTACTCAACTAAAGATAAAAAAAGCATCAACGCCCACAAACCATTGTGTTCTACTCGTGCAACCATCTATGCATAGACACGGCTCTGATACCACTGTAGGATAACGTTGCATAGAAAACAAAAATTTTCCTACCGCGAACACGAAATCCAAGCCAAGATGCAATCTAGAAGATGGTAGCAACGAGGGGATTATCGAGTCTCACCCTTGAAGAGATTCCAAAGCCTACAAGAGGAGGCTCTTGTTGCTGCGGTAGACGTTCACTTGCCGCTTGCAAAAGCGCGTAGAAGATCTTGATCACGATCGGTTCCGGCGCCACGAACGGGCAGCACCTCCGTACTCGGTCACACGTTCGGTTGTTGATGAAGACGATGTCCACCTCCCCGTTCCAGCGGGCAGCGGAAGTAGTAGCTCCTCTTGAATCCGACAGCACGACGGCGTGGTGTTGGTGGTGGTGGAGAAATCCGGCGTAGCTTCGCTAAGCGAGCGGGAAGTGGAGGAGCGGGGCGGCTAGGGTTTGGGAGGGGGTGGCCGGCCACTCAAGGGGGGCGGCCAGGCTGTGGTCTTGGGGTGGCCGGCCCCCTCCCCTTGGCCCCTCATTATATAGGTGGATCCCCAAGTGTTGGTGTCCAAGTCTTCGAATAAGACCCGAACCAAAAAAAAACTTCCATGAGAGGGGAAACCTAGCCCAACTAGGACTCCCACCAAAAGGTGGGTTTTCCACCTCCCATGTGGGGGGTGGCCGGCCCCCTAAGGGGGAGTCCACTTGGGACTCCTCCCCCACTAGGGTTGGCCGGCCATGGAGGTGGAGTCCCATGTGGACTCCACCTTCCTTGGTGGTTTCTTCCGGACTTTTCTAGAACCTTCTAGAACCTTCCATAGAACCTTCCGCGACATTTTATTTCACATAAAATGACATCCTATATATGAATCTTATTCTCCCACCATTCCTAACTCCTCGTGATGTCCGGATCTCATCCGGACTCAGAACAAAATATTCGAACTCCATTCCATATTCAAGTACTACCATTTCAACATCCAACTTTAAGTGTGTCACCCTACGGTTCGTGAACTATGCGGACATGGTTGAGTACTCACTCCGACCAATAACCAATAGCGGGATCTGGAGATCCATAATGGCTCCCACATATTCAATGATGACATTAGTGATCGAATGAACCATTCACATACATTACTAATTCCCTTTGTCTCGCGATATTTTACTTGTCCGAGGTTTGATCTTCGGTATCACTCTATACCTTGTTCAACCTCGTCTCCTGACAAGTACTCTTTACTCGTACCGTGGTATGTGGTCTCTTATGAACTTATTCATATGCTTGCAAGACATTAGACGACATTCCACCGAGAGGGCCCAGAGTATATCTATCCGTCATCGGGATGGACAAATCCCACTGTTGATCCATATGCTTCAACTCATACTTTCCGGATACTTAATCCCACCTTTATAGCCACCCATTTACGCAGTGGTGTTTGATGTAATCAAAGTACCCTTCCGGTATAAGTGATTTATATGATCTCATGGTCATAAGGACTAGGTAACTATGTATCGAAAGCTTATAGCAAATAACTTAATGACGAGATCTTATGCTACGCTTAATTGGGTGTGTCCATTACATCATTCATATAATGATATAACCTTGTTATTAATAACATCCAATGTTCATGATTATGAAACTAATCATCCATTAATCAACAAGCTAGTTTAAGAGGCATACTAGGGACTTCTTGTTTGTCTACATATCACACATGTACTAATGTTTCGGTTAATACAATTATAGCATGATATATAAACATTTATCATAAACATAAAGATATAAATAATAACCACTTTATTATTGCCTCTAGGGCATATCTCCTTCAACCTCAACATCAAGAGACGCTATCAGATTTTCAACTGATATCTCCTGTCTCTTGTGTTTGAGAGTTGTGGCAAAGTTCCTCCATGAAGGGGGCAACTTAGCGATGATGCATCCAGCCACAAACTTGTCAGGTAAGGCACACTTAAGGAGTTCAAGCTCTTTCGCAATGCACTGTATCTCATGAGCTTGTTCGACTACAGAACGGTTGTTTACCATCCTGATGTCATGGAAGCTCTCCATGATGTACAGTTCACTGCCTGCATCGGTTGCACCAAATTTAGCATTCAGTACATCCCAGAGCTCTTTACCATCTGTTATGTGCATGTACACATCACACAGACGATCAGCAAGAATACTCAGAACGCATCCGACGAAGAGAGTATTATTTTCCTTGAACTTGTTCTGATCTTGGTCAGATATAGTTCCTTCAGGTAAACCATCACTAACTTCGAACACTTTCAGATGAGTAAGCCAGAGCGTGGCCTTAACTTGCCACCTCTTAAAGTGCACACCGGTAAACTTATCACTCACCACGAGCGCGTCGAGTCGAGTCGAGACGAGCGAGCGTGTAGCACTCCTATTCTCACTCACTTACTAGTGGTGGAACAACCCACCTTATAAGGTGGTCTAACTTCCTCCCAACTTTCCATGTGAGACTAAACTTCCCACTTCTTGCCACTCCCTAGTGAGCTGCCACCAACTTGGGCTCAAACTCACAAGGCTGCCACTATGTGGGCTTTGAGATTTATAGGAAAAACTGAAATCTAATTTGGACCACTAAAAGTGGGCCCAATATTTCAACAGTAACCAGCACATGCGCCGACACTACATACTATTACTACCAACTTCCATTTAAAATACAGAGACCCAAATTTTCCTAACCAACTGAGGCAAAGGTCTTCTTCAGTGCTCAGCACGATAATCGTTGGGCTGAAAAATACCTAATAACAAGCAAGGATACATCTAACACTATTGTCTGCAGAAGCCAGGTGCCAATGCTGATCGGCTCAACACTGCACAATCCATTTACCACCACTATGCTGCGCGCGTGTGTGTGTGTGGTGTGAGTTCATTCTCTGTGCACAAGTATCTTGGCTGCTGCGCTCACCGAGAATGTCTTCCTGGAAGGAACCTTTGCACATTCAGAAAAGCAGAGCAGCCATGGCTGACAGCAAATAAAAGAATAGCAAGACAGTGACGGACACAGCGATCGGAGCAATTTGGTCACGCATGTCGCCAACCCAACCACCAGCAACTAACGATTTGGTGCAGTAGTGCTTGCGTTTGGTGGATCTGAGGACCTCTCCTTCCCCTTCATCTTCATCTTCACCAGAGGAGGCCAAGAAGCGCCAGGGATCTCGAATTCTCCCTCCATCATGGCCACCAAGCTCCTCGACAAGCTCGCCGTCGCGGCCGACCCGGCCCCGCCGGGCGGCGCCGCGCTGCCGCTCACCTTCTTCGACGTGCCCTGGATCTTCACGGGCCCCGTGGAGCGCGTCTTCTTCTACCCCTACCCGCACCCCGTCGACCAATTCACCGCCGCCCTCCTCCCCCACCTCGTCTCCTCCCTCGCCGCCGCGCTCAGCCACTTCTACCCGCTCCTCGGCCGCGTCCGCCCCTGCGCGGATGGTGAGGGCTACGAGTTCTGCTCCGCGGACGGCGACGCCGTCGAGCTCACCGTCGCCGAGAGCGAGGACGACTTCGAGGAGCTCGCCGGGGACGGGCCCCGGGACGTCGCCCGGCTCTACTCGCTCGTGCCGCGGCTCCCGGTGCCGGGGGACGGCGGGTTCGCGCTCGCCGCCGTGCAGGTGACCGTGTTCGCCGGCCGCGGGATCGCGGTCGGCGTGTCCATACACCATGTCGCCTGCGACGACTCCAGCTACATGCATTTCGTCAAGACCTGGGCCGCCCACTGCCGTCTTGCTACCGCCGGACGAGAAGAGGAAGGCGTGGCGGTGCCCCCTCCGCCGTTCTTGGACCGCGCCGTCATCGCGGACCCCGACGGTCTTGCCGCGAGGACGCTCGATGAAATGCGGCAGCTGGCGGCCAGCGGGCCTCCCCCCGCGCCTCCTCCAGGACCGCCGCCGAAGCTGGTCATCGCGTCCTTCACGCTCGCGCGCGGCTGCATCGACAAGCTCAAGCAGCGCGTGGCCGCCGCCGCCGCAGAAGACAAGCACGCTGCCGCGGCGGCCGGCGTCCACTGCTCGGCGTTCACGGTGGCGTGCGCGTTCGCGTGGGCGTGCCTGGCGCGCGCGGGGGCCGCGGCCTGCGACCAGGACCTCGCGCACCTGCTCTTCTCGGTGGAGTGCCGGCACCGCCTCGCCCCGCCCGTCCCGCAGGAGTACCTGGGCAACTGCCTGCGGCCCTGCTTCGTGGAGGTCGGCGCGCGCGACCTGCTCGCGCCCGACGGCGTCGCCACGGCCGCCGCCGCGATCGGCGCGTCCATCAGGGCGCTCGACGTTGCCGGCGGCGTGATGGCCGGCGCCGAGGGGTGGTTCCAGAAGATCCTGGCGCTGGTGCCGCGGCGGCCCATGTCCGTCGGCGGCTCGCCGCGGTACGGCGTCTACGACACCGACTTCGGGCTCGGCCGCCCAAGCAAGGTCGAGCTGGTGTCCATCGACAAGACGCCCGGCACGGTGTCGCTGGCGGAGGGCACCGACGGGAAACGCGGGATCGAGGTCGGCGTGGCGCTGCCGGAGGCCGAGATGGCGCGGTTCGCCGAGTGCTTCGCCGATGGCCTGCTGCAGCTATGAGAGATCTTGCAGCTCGCCACTGCAACAACAAAAGGAAAACTACAGTAGTTGTTTTCGCTGTTCATATTGCCAAATCGCAATTGCTGCTAGTGTATACTACTACTACGGAGTAAAATGTATATTTCAGAGATGGATAATACTAAAATAAAAATATCAGAAAATGCGAGCATCTTAGTGGTGATCAACACGCGAATTAGCAATGGGTTTTGACCATTATCAATCAAGGGAGTAGATCATGTGCACATCATGGTATGTGCAAGCGCATCATTTTCAGGTTAGGCAATGTGAGTGCCAAAATTCAGAGGAGTTGGCTGGAAAGGTCTCCTAATAATGTTTCACGGAATGAGCTTTCAGTGGTGCACCCCAGCGAAGCAAACACCAACGGCATCACATTCACATCCGCTAGCATGTCCTATTTTTGTTGCCTTTTTCTAAAAAAAAATTTGGTGTGGCTATTTCTCAGTATATTGAGAAATAATTTTATTCTCAGTCAGATGATGTCACAAATTCTGATAACTAGCACGAATCACAAAACAAATTTAACGATATAAGACTTGACTAAGCATAAACCTAGCGGAGAACTAAAAAGGCCTTTTTCTTTTTTCTACCTCACGGCCACTCTTTTGTCTCCCTATTGTTTTTTTAGAAGAAAATTGTTATATTACAGGAAACATATTTTTTTAATACAGTACTAATTTTTTGGTGGAAGATTTATCCTAGATCAAAGGAAGGTTCCTTGTTTGGTGTAAAGTGCAAACTACTCGAAAGATTTTATCTTAAGACAAATAGGTGAGGGTGGGCTGGGTAATTTTTCTTATAGAGGCTCTTTATTGGGCCGAGTAGTTAATATTGATCACAAAAAGCCCTATATTCCATAGCGGTTGGGCCCCAACACTCACTGGGGCCTAAAACCCTAGTCCACTCTGCTCTACCCCGCTTGAAGCTGGGCAGCCGTAGCTGTGATAGATCGCCGCTGGACAAGGTCAAGATCAATGATGGTGATGGCGCCCATGTAGAAAGGGCAGAGCCAGAAATATTGTAAGAGGAGGCCGATCAGAGAACTAAACCTATTGCTAATTCTTAGAGAGGACGAAACACAATATCACACATTTTAGTAGCTTTTAGCATATAAAATACGAGATCTAAAAAATTGCATGAATGTTAGGACTTAGAGGAGCTACTAGTCCTCCTGTCTCTGCCCTGCATATAGATGACTTCAATGCACTGGACTAAAGCAAAACTTGTGGATTTATGCATTTTTCAAAGAAAAACCCATCAAATCGATTCACACAATTATACATTCTTCATTATTCGAAACTATTAGGCAAATCCAGGAATGTCAAATAAGTCCACAAAAAAAACCGATGGTGCATGCCTGGTGACAGAAACTCCACCAACATGCTAGGTTACAACAACCCTTTATGACAAGTGACAAAAAAAACAAAAAATACACAACTCATGGACAAAGTTGTACAAAGGTCCATCGCATGCGCGCATATGTTTGAGTCCAATCATAGGTTGGTCTTCGGGTTTTCATCCACAAAGTCAAGATTAAAGCAACCACCTTCAATAAGGAAACAATGTCGGAATGTCGACTGGTAATGGATCTTGTGTTTTCACCTCGAAATCATCACTTCAAACTATCGCTCTACCAACATACGACATTTCTCTGAAGTCTAAATAGATACCATTGGGGGAGATGGTAGAAGAAAGAAAGTCCCCATACCACTAGTCCACTATCAACAACAACAAATGTTTTGCCGACGTCCATTACTGATGTGGGCCTCTGTGGAATTTGACATTTAGAGAAAGCTATGTGAAATATGAAGACACGACACATAATAAACATTGATTCAGTAGAAACAGGGTTGTGTGGCAGCCCTTAACAGAGTCATTTGAAGTGACAAATGAAAGCCCCGGTTGATAACATACCGTTAACATTATGACAATGCTATTGAGAATTATAATCGTCACAGAGGACTGAATGTGGTTGATTTATCTAGGTATTAACTAGCACAAAACCCGTGCGTTGCTACGGTCCTTAGGTGGTCCAAAGACCTATTTGTAATTTTTATTACTTTTAAATCTGTTTGTACTGCTATTGATGATTACTATTAGATAGACAGAATTTTCGCAAAAAATAAAATAAACGAGCATCTATTCGTTTAAATCCTTACATCGGTAAATGGTGTGGACCATTTGATTGACCTGTCCATTAGGTATCAAACTTGGAAACCTAAAGACAGAAAATAACCTACTCCATCCTTATATAGATCGGAGGGAGTACATCCTTTTAATCGTGTAAACTACTCTCGAAGGGCCTTAATCTTGTAAACTACTACCGCAATGAACTATCAATTATAAAAGCTTGATTATTTTATCATGAATTAAAGGCTTAAACCTGCTTCACATAAACTCGGTACGGTGGACCTTATAGAGACAGTAGGAAGATTACATATGGAGAAGATCAACGTCTTTTAAGTGTTGGGGTCTCTAACCTGCCTGTTTTTGACTATGGAATTCTAGCTGTACGTGACTGTCAGTCTAGAGAAGGACCTGGAGAAAAATCTGCATGGCAAAATTAAGCAATTCCTCACCTGGAGAAATGCAACTAAAGCCGCAATTTCCATGCAAGCGGGTCACTTAGTTGCAAGATTGCTTGCGGCAACCCCTAGCCTAGGTGCATGTTTGTACTGCCAAACTTTGTATCAAAAGTGTATGTACATGATAGATCATATGAGATGAGGGAGTTGAATCTGGCAAGTGACATAATCATATTGCAGGCTTGCAGCTAGTACGAATGGAGAGCAACAAAATCAGGCCATCGGCTCTTCGGCAGAAGAGGCACCAAGGCATCGGGGAATTTTGTCTTGGGTGTAGCTAGAAGCTGCAATGCCAGGGGGCTCTACATAGTGGTCACCTCCAGCGGCAGCCCTCAGACAAACTCCGTCCGGCTGCTGCCCCCGCAAGGCGGAAGGCGGCGAGGCCGCCTGGACCGTCGCTGCCCTCAGCATCATGGCACCACTGAGCGCCTCCGTCACATTTGAGTCAGGCTTGGAAAAACACACGTTTTTCGGCGGTCGCCATGATCATACTTCGCTTATGAATCTAGGAAATATTCAATCGATCGTGAATCCCTAGAATTAGGGCTAGCGTGCTTTTACACCAAAAAGGCTTGTGTTTTAGGTGGATGAAAAAGAACAGCTTGAGCCGCAGGTGAGATCAGCCTAGAAAGCACAGGTCTGAACGTGAACGCTATGTTGACATCGAACCCCATGGTACCCGGCATCGCAGCAGGCCGACGCCGACAGCTAGAGGCAGAGCATATCCCGCTCCCGTTTCGGTTTAGACATGGTGTCTCGCCACATGAGGACGACAGAGTATACGTTGTGTTGTCCACCATGGCGCACCAGAGGAGGCCGCCTGGTGTAGAAGGCTGAGCGGTACGGGAGTCATGGCAGTTGCTAGATGCAAAAGACGTACGGTGCCGGATGGATGTGTGACGAAACTGGGATACGCTTTGGACTTTTTCTTGTCGAGGGTCTCCTATTTATATTACCTAGGTTTGCGAAAGGTTCGGTGCCCATGCATGGTTCGTGTTCTGACTGGAGTCGCCAGAGATTCCATGTTGAAATAGATCGACTTCCTGTCGCTAGGAGTTCAATCTGTGTTTGGAGACCATTGTGGATTCGTTTTTTTTTTCCTTTGTAACACCGATCGGTGAGAACGGGAGTATCAGGGAAACGTAAAGGCGCACTCACGGACGGACGAAAGCGTAAAGAGACGGTCCGAACTACGGAAACACTTCTCCCTTTATTATTAGGTATAGATATAGATATAGATACCACATCTATTGCGAATAAAAGGCGCCCATACCCAACTCGTCATAGCCACTTCATCCTCATATGTGCATTTTACATCATCAATATAGTGACTTATATGATTTTTTAATGATATTTTCCATGATCTATCATTATTTATGCCTTTTTAGTTGATTTATGAGAGTTTCCTATAAAGTTCCTTTTATTGGTATTTATTTTCTGGGAGGCAGAAAACCTACTTTTTCATATTTTGGTGTTTGAGGGACCTTCTCGACGCCTAAAAATCAAAAGAAAAATACATGATTAGTTTTTCATCAAGAGGAAGGCCGTGGGCCAAAGAATCACGAGAGGGGAGCCACGAAGCCCGAAAAAGACCAGGTGGCGCGCCCCCCTCAAGGCCTAAACAGGACGCACCACCTAGGCCGATTTCGGCCTCGAGTGTCATCCCGGCCCCTCTTTTTTTACATACGCCTCCGTCTCGCTATAAACCTACGCCATAATTTTCCCAAGATTTATAGAGGCGGCGGCGGAGGCGAAAGTCCTCTGCTACTCCGGGAGAGGACAGATCCTGCAGCACCGAAGCCTCTAGTGAGGGGGAAATCGACACCATCGTCATCACCACTCCTCCTTGGCGTAGGGGGAGGCCTTTCCATCAACATCATAATCACCATCTACATCTCCAAGATCCACTTCATCCCCCTCATAGTGTGTGATTGATTGAACCCCGACTATTGTTTAAGTGCTATTTGCATATTTGTGATTGGCAACTTGTCTTTATTTGGTGGAGATATTGTAATCTATATGCCTCTGATCCATATTATGTTTGTGTATTAATGATTCCTATACTTGCTCATGAAAATGTCTCTAGGACATATCATAATGGGTGTATTTGATCATATTTATGGATGCACCTAATTTAAGCTCCGCCCCCAAGGAATGAAACTTGACAAGATCCTCATAATGTTGTGTACGTAGAAATCTAAATGCTAAGTAAATCCATGCCACCTGGGGAACACTTGTCACATATAAGTTCACACACCCATATTTGAGCTTGTCCTCTTGCTGCATAAAGGATTGGGCTTACTCTCATCGAGAGCATTACTTGTTACTATTTATTTTCAGTACTTTATTTTATTGCGAACTACAAACCCAAAACAACATAACCACTACACCCTTTAATATATTGTTTTACTTGTCAAACTTACTAATCAATAATTTCAGCTCCTTGCTGGTTTGATAACCTTTCCTATTGAAAAGTGCTACAATTGATCTCCTGCACGTGGGTTCAAAAATTCCGAAACATTCCAATAATGTCTAAAACACAAATTTCCTCCATATAACTTCATTAGAGAATTTTCAATAAATCCCAAAACAAATTTAGTAACTCTGGAACTCATCTAGTATTACTTCTCTCTCATATTAAGTCTAAGATTAATATCAGTGTCCCTTTGGAACTATTCGGATGACACGGAATATCCACCGAATCTATTTCGATACTGCCACAACTATTTCCGGACACTCTCTCAACCACATTCCATATATAGAACTCTCACAACATATTGATTGAACTTAAGTGTATGACCTACCATGTTCGGAAATACACGAACATGAAAGTCCTTTTGGACTAATAACCAGCAACGCGACCTGGACCTCTATAATTGCACCAACACATACACGATAATTTCGAGACAACCTTGGGTTAATAAAAATGTTATTCCCTATTGCCTCACGATACTTATGAAAGGGATTTCTATTTGCGTGCCCTCGGGTCTTTATTTGTACTCAGTTTTTCCCAGCTTCTTAGTTTTTCCTTAGTTTTTCCCAACCCTTGTCTGAAACCCGCAGAAGGAGCTCGGACGGGAGGATTCCTGTTTAGTTGACCGTTTCGTGCTGACGTATCGGGCCGCTTCGTGTGGGTCTGGTAGAAAGGGACCATGTGGGATAGGATGAGACCATGTTTGGTTATA
The DNA here is from genome assembly GCF_019359855.2 of Lolium perenne. Lineage (NCBI taxonomy): Eukaryota > Viridiplantae > Streptophyta > Magnoliopsida > Poales > Poaceae > Lolium > Lolium perenne. Next base: position 257,743,833 of record NC_067249.2, read on the forward strand.
CGTGAGCAGAAGCTGGGTTATGTCTCTCTCGTCCCAAATTGGCATCCCTTTTTAAGAGCACATTTTTTTCCTCTTTCTCTCTTTGTCTTTCTTCACCAAATTATTATCAAATCTAGAGAAGCTTCTATTTCTGTCTTTCTTCAATGATTGTTGCCTTTTGGCCCTCGTTTTTTGCCCAATATGGTAATAAATCTAGTAGCAAATCTAGAAGCTAGTATAGGATAAATTCACAGCAGCATAATAAATCACGAAAACTAAGTATAATACTTAAACTGCATACAACAGCCAAAAGCAGCCAATAAAGATGTTAATGTTCACGACAAACTAAGCTGAAAATAATACAAGACGCAATGTATGGCCAATATGAAGACTATGATACCCCAGGATGAATGAATCTTTTCTTCATTCAGCATATATTTCTTTGTCGCTCCATTCCTGTATCTGAAGGAAATATTAATTGAACTCCTTTCGTCTGCAGTGTGCATCCAATACATCCTCCAAACGGTATGGCCTTAGTTCATTTCTCAAATTGTAGTTTCCTAATCTATCCACACGTAGTGGCCACTCATCCCAAGCCTTTATATCATCAAAGTACTCTCTGATATAACCCAAATCTGTGTAGTAGATGCAGCTAGGTCGAAGTGTCGGGTGCACTCTGGTATCGACGGAGATACACCGGATATAATGGACGAAGAAGGCACGACTACCAATGTTACTGACGGCATGGAGAGAGCGGCGGCAGATCACCATCCGACTTCACAAGGTAGAACTTGTCAATTCCAAGTTCTGGAAATGAAAGTAGTGTCTCCATCTTGATAGTGCTCGCGCGCTGCCCAACTGGACATTGTTTGTGCACACTAATTTTCCGAACTCAAAATTGTCCACAACTATTGCATACAATTCACCATTGAACGGGGTAATGCAACGTAGAGCATGGTGCTCGATCGAAAATCTTCCTTCTCCCCAATCTTCATAAATACCCTTAGTTCGAGTGCTCTCATCGACCCAAGCAATTTCCATCGGGTAATCTGTGGAAACGAATACCATAGTCGGGGACTTCATTACAGCGACTGACTCCAGAAAAATAGATGGCATCTGCGCCTCAAACATAATGTTCAATGTCTTTGTGAGTGGGTTCAGAAGCCGTATCTTGTGTGGCTGGTTCTTCTGGGCAAGCACGATTACGCCACGGCAAAAGTCGACGAAGTAGTCTCTAAAATATATTGATGAAGATAACATTCAACACTAAGATGTTTACGATTGAAAATAAAAATAGATTAACTCTATAGATCTGGAGGAATTTGAACCTTGCATGTACTTCCGTTAGATCGATGGTGACGTAGCAGGATGTGCGGAGGTGGAGGAAGGTGAACTCAGCGGCGCGTGTTGTACCATGATCCATTCGTGCACGTGCACGTCGGGCTCAGGTAAACCTGAGCACCAATTTCTACTAACTTGCCTCAAAGCAGAGTAGGTGTCCACGTACTCCTCGTTCGCCAGTAAGCAGTCGCCGATCTTGTGAAGCGGTCCGTCAGCCGTGAGAGAGGCCCAGTTCACAGAGGCGTCGCGCTTGGATGCGCCACCCTTGGAGGCGACGGGCTCGGCGGCGACGGCCTCGGATGCGACGGGCTCGGCGGCGACGGCCTCGGATGCGACGGGCTCGGAGGCGATGGGCTCGGAGGAGACGGGCTCGGAGGCGACGGGCTCGGCGACGACGGCCGCCGGCGCAATCTTCTTCTCCATCGCCGGCAGGGGAGCGCGCGTAGGGCGGTTGCGGTATTTTTTCTTCGATTTGGAGAAGCTGATGGGACATAAGAGGCGTGGTTGCGTGCGTGAGGGGGAGAGGGGCTCTGTACAGGTAAGGTGACGGTTGGTCTCGGCAGTTCCAAAAAACTAGACGTTTGGTCACAACACTCGCACCGCCTAACTGCTACGCACCGCGACACGTGTCTGTGGTACTGCACGTCTGCACCGTTACGTGTACTCAGTTCTACCCTCGAGTCTTACACTGGAAAAATATCTATACTCATTTTCCCCCTCGATTACTAATACTGGCTAGTGCAATATACTTAATTTTACCCTCAAGTGGTTGGTCAACAAAGAGTCAACACATGAGATTAAGCTATCTAATTGAGTCATTTCATGCGCAAAAAATTCCAAAAAAGATAAAACCATAGTGACACTTACTCATGGAGTCTTCTTACGCGACCTGCCACGTTGGGAACCATAACAATCATAGATAAATCAAGTTTGACCACAAATTGCCACTTCTCAAATCACCTAGTAGCTATGAAGATGCATGGATTTCCACAATAAGCCCTTCCCAAAACAGCTTTCCTCAAAACATATTTTGTCTTAATGAGGCCACAATTTTTACACTCGTGTATATTTGTATTGCAAATAGTTTGAGGTAGGCCAAGATGGGTTTCATTGTACAAAACACAAATTTTCCATTTTTTAAATCTTATATTTGAATCCCTTAGTCTGTTTACTACTCATGTGCCCTTGGTTTCTTGATACTTCTCAATTTTGTCCTCTTCCTTCACAAATTCTCACAAGGGACGCCCAACCTTGTCCTGATTGGTCTAGCCCTTGTCACGCGGATCGTGTCCGTGATCGTATGATCTAACGGGCAGGATAAGCCCTCTCTCTCTGATCGGGGACACCACCCTCTCTCTCTCTGTCGGCGGCTAGCTTCCACCCTCTATGTATGCTAAATACCCAGTTTGCCACCGGATTCAGCAAGTTTGGTTTTTTGTATTATTTTTCACGCGCTAAAAATTATAAACTATTTTAGGCATTACTTTCTCGCAAAAAATGATAAACCATGACCGATTTCTTGTAGCCATTACTTTTCACGTAAAAAATGATAAACCATCGTCGATTTGTTGTAGCCATTACTTCTCACGCAAAAAATGATAAACCATCACCGATTTCTTGTACTCCCTCCATACCGGTTTATAGGCCTATTACATGTTTCGAGAAAAACTTTGATCATTAATTTGGTCAACCCAATATAATTTATATGCCTAAAAAATTATACCATTGTATTCATATGCAAAAGAAGTTTCCAACGATTACAATATTTGTGATATGTATTTCATATTTTGTTGACCAAATTAATGGTCAAAGTTCATCTCAAATCACGAAATGTGCTTATAAACCGATATGGAGTAGCCATTACTTTTCACACAAAAAATGATACACCATCATCGATTTGTTGTATCCATTACTTTTCACGCAAAAAATGATAAACCATCACTGATTTGTTGTAGCCATTACTTTTCACACAAAACATGAGAAACCATCACCGATTTGTTGTAGTCATTACTTTTCACGCAAAAAATGATAAACAATCACCGATTTTGTGGTGACCCAGCATACCACTGCATGGTGTAGTATGCAAGTCTGACATAACACCAATGAAACATCGTTCCACTAGTATTACATCGCTCAGAGTGGTACAACAGAAACATATGCGGGTCCAAGGCATGTCTATAGAATTACAACTCTGACTCTTTACAGAAGATCAACCTAGCCTCCTACTCCCTCCGTTCTTTTTTAATTGACTCAAATTTAGTACAAAGTTGTACTAAATCTGAGTCAATTAAAAGAGAACGGAGGGAGTACTTTACAATGAGGTAAAACTGCAAATTAACTCCAGAAGAACGACTCGTAGTCTAATCTTTTCACGAACTCTATTTATAGAGGATTTCACTAGCTATAGAGGCTATGACTAGATTCTAGCTAAATAGGAGCTAGGTTTAGGAATCTAGTTCCCTTCTACTCCTAGTCTAGGTTTACTCCATGGTAGATGTGGTATTTGACTCTTCTGACAGGGTCTTGTCCCTTGAAGTAGTTGTTGACTCATCGGCCTTCGAGTTGCACTGTAGATCCTCCTTTGATGCCTCCATATCTAAGCAGGGGATTTAAGGCGGGATGAATACGAGCGTACTCAACAAGTTCATTATAGGAAAGAGGTGTTTAATGCGCCTCCGTCTCGCTATAAACCTACGCCATAATTTTCCCAAGATTTATAGAGGCGGCGGCGGAGGCGAAAGTCCTCTGCTACTCCGGGAGAGGACAGATCCTGCAGCACCGAAGCCTCTAGTGAGGGGGAAATCGACACCATCGTCATCACCACTCCTCCTTGGCGTAGGGGGAGGCCTTTCCATCAACATCATAATCACCATCTACATCTCCAAGATCCACTTCATCCCCCTCATAGTGTGTGATTGATTGAACCCCGACTATTGTTTAAGTGCTATTTGCATATTTGTGATTGGCAACTTGTCTTTATTTGGTGGAGATATTGTAATCTATATGCCTCTGATCCATATTATGTTTGTGTATTAATGATTCCTATACTTGCTCATGAAAATGTCTCTAGGACATATCATAATGGGTGTATTTGATCATATTTATGGATGCACCTAATTTAAGCTCCGCCCCCAAGGAATGAAACTTGACAAGATCCTCATAATGTTGTGTACGTAGAAATCTAAATGCTAAGTAAATCCATGCCACCTGGGGAACACTTGTCACATATAAGTTCACACACCCATATTTGAGCTTGTCCTCTTGCTGCATAAAGGATTGGGCTTACTCTCATCGAGAGCATTACTTGTTACTATTTATTTTCAGTACTTTATTTTATTGCGAACTACAAACCCAAAACAACATAACCACTACACCCTTTAATATATTGTTTTACTTGTCAAACTTACTAATCAATAATTTCAGCTCCTTGCTGGTTTGATAACCTTTCCTATTGAAAAGTGCTACAATTGATCTCCTGCACGTGGGTTCAAAAATTCCGAAACATTCCAATAATGTCTAAAACACAAATTTCCTCCATATAACTTCATTAGAGAATTTTCAATAAATCCCAAAACAAATTTAGTAACTCTGGAACTCATCTAGTATTACTTCTCTCTCATATTAAGTCTAAGATTAATATCAGTGTCCCTTTGGAACTATTCGGATGACACGGAATATCCACCGAATCTATTTCGATACTGCCACAACTATTTCCGGACACTCTCTCAACCACATTCCATATATAGAACTCTCACAACATATTGATTGAACTTAAGTGTATGACCTACCATGTTCGGAAATACACGAACATGAAAGTCCTTTTGGACTAATAACCAGCAACGCGACCTGGACCTCTATAATTGCACCAACACATACACGATAATTTCGAGACAACCTTGGGTTAATAAAAATGTTATTCCCTATTGCCTCACGATACTTATGAAAGGGATTTCTATTTGCGTGCCCTCGGGTCTTTATTTGTACTCAGTTTTTCCCAGCTTCTTAGTTTTTCCTTAGTTTTTCCCAACCCTTGTCTGAAACCCGCAGAAGGAGCTCGGACGGGAGGATTCCTGTTTAGTTGACCGTTTCGTGCTGACGTATCGGGCCGCTTCGTGTGGGTCTGGTAGAAAGGGACCATGTGGGATAGGATGAGACCATGTTTGGTTATACGTGAGCAGAAGCTGGGTTATGTCTCTCTCGTCCCAAATTGGCATCCCTTTTTAAGAGCACATTTTTTTCCTCTTTCTCTCTTTGTCTTTCTTCACCAAATTATTATCAAATCTAGAGAAGCAAAACAAATTCATGGCAATAAATAAGGCAATTTGAACACAAGAGACAATTCAAATATGATCAATAAATATCTACCTCATAATTGATTACCAATTGTCCTAGGACAAGAGGTATTAGGAAATATTTCTCGGTGGTAGTTTGTAAGTATACATAAGATCATATTTACAACGAACAAAGCATATGGTAAAAGATAAGAGTTAACCATCATGCAAAGAAAGTTTCTTGATAGCTTCATTTAGTCACACCAACATGCAAGGCAATTAATAGTATTCATACCAACATGCAAAGCAATTAATAGTATTCATACCAACATGCAAAGCAATTAATAGTATGACTTGAAGCACATGGTTTTTCAAAAATGTATTGAGGGACACGTTGTGAAAAACCATGCCAAGAAAAACTTTCACAAATAAGATCCACAAAGATATTAGCAATGAAGCTATTTAAGCAAATTGGAGCTTGTTTGAGCAAACATGCCACATAGGGGAGAGATAATTAACGGTATCAATTCTATGTGACACAACCTCCAATATATGTTTCATTCTCTTTACTCGTTCATGTATTATGATATATCCTCGTGATCTAATCATTCATGTATTACAGTGTCCTCATGACCATTCTCTTTACCCTTCCCGACTCAATTTATAGGATCCCAGTGAAATCAACAGATAGGTGGGCATGAGTGTGATAAAATGACAAATTCCTAACATTACTAATGCAAAAGATAAGGTAACACTTGATTAGGGATGGCACCCGCAGGGTATGGGTACGGGTAAAGTCATCCCATACCCGTACCCGTCACCTTTAATCTTACCTATCACCTGTACCCATATCCATCAACGAGTACAAGTTTTTCCAATACCCGTCACCCGACAGGGTAAATGGGTATCCGTGGGTAAAAATACCAGCGCTTACATCACATCAAATTGATAAAAAATGACATGAGGTGAAGCGATTCTTCTCTTTTGACTAAACTTGGTCACAACTAAAGCTAGTTTTCCGCTGGTACATTTGAGCATATCCTCTTAGCTAGCGTTTGTACGTACTTCTTCCTAAACCAGACCATTAGCTTGCATACGCACTGATCGCATCTCCATGTGTATACTACGCAGCTTTCCGGCCGGACGACTCGATTACACGAACAACTTAAACAAATAAAATATGATGAACTACTAACTAACAAGATTAGTTCCAACAATCACCTCCCTAATCTTGTTGTTACTTATTTCTCTCTCTTGAAGCCCATGGTCGTCGATATCGTCGGTGCACCTCGCAGATGGCCGCCAATGCCATCTTGCACGCCGATTGCCGCCGTCACCATTTGGCCTCGCCGAGAGACGCACCTCCTACGCCTTCACCGCGAGCGTGCCGCCATGACACACTCGATGCCGCATGTTCGCCGCCGGTGCCGCACCTCGCCGGTGGCTCGCCTCCATGTTCGCCACCGGCCGGTGCCGCAACTCGCCGGTGACATAATTTGATAAGATCCCTACACAGCACTGGTCCATGGCGTCCACAAGAAGGCCTTTAACAGCCAAAAAAGTAGATGAATTACATTGGCGTGGATTCGTGTTTGAATCGGATGGGTCAGGTAGATAGGTAGGCGGGGAAGAAAGAAGAAAGAACGCGGGATAGGTAGGAAAAAGGATGCACTGATGAATTGTTGCGAAAAATACAGAATTGGGACCCAGAAGAAACTATTGTGCTAGTACTGAATACAGGAAGCTACGGGGCATTTTCTTCACCAGCCAGGCGCACGCGATGACGGGTGGCCGGTGCAATCTCGCTATATACCAACATGAATAATGGATGCCTGAGAACAAGGAGTTGAATACTGGCCTGATTGTTAGATGGAGAAGAGCTAGCCGCTGGCCTTCCGGCCAGTCCACAACGCCTCGCCTCCGCACGAACACGTCGGTGAATCGGTGCCGCCGCTTCTGCCGTCACCACTCACTCACCGGCCGGCCATGGCGCTCACCCTCACTCTCCTCGACAAGTAAAAGTCAAAGTCTAAGTCATAGTCACACGCGCAATCCACACGCGGTGTGTTGCGAATGACTCGTATATATAGAACTGGGGGAGCTTGAAGAAGACAGGATGAAGTGGTACGATGGGAGAGGATGGATAACCAAGATCAACTGTGCCACGGATGGCTGACTTGCCATATTCCCTCTCGTCAAACAAGACGTTGAGTATGTAAATGATGTGACTCCTTAAAATTTGTGATCCATGGCATTCATCATAGGCCCAAAAAACAATCCAATCCCATTAATTAAAGGTTGGTAAGTAAAGCGTGTGAAATACTCACAGGTCATAGCCATTAGAAAGCATGCAACTTCACGATTTTTCCCTAACAAGAGTGGACTATTGCTTGCTTCCCTGTGCCTACCTAGATCTTATTGTGTCTGGGTATCACGACCTGTTGGTGATCCTAATTTGCGGGACTCGAAACATTTTTGTTCTTTTCAGGCTCATTAGCTCTGATGTGCAACTACGAGTTCATATGTTCCAGAATTTGCATGTGTACATTGAAGAAGCATTGATCTTTAGATATTTTCGGTCATGTCCTAGCTGAGTCGCCACAGCGTTTGTCTCGAACCCAACCCATGATTCACATGTTGTGCCAAGATAGCTCGTACAGAGAAGTGTCAAGTGTCCTCCACATAGTGGCCTGCTCTGAAAATACAAATTCCCTGTCATAGTCACACGCGCAAGCCACACACAGTGTGTGACCGAGTGTCTCATATGTATACAGCTGAGAGAGGTTGAAGAATATTGGGTGAGGTGCTACGATGGAGAGGATGGATAGCCGAGATTAACTGTGCCACGGATGGCTGAGTTGCCATGTTCCCTCTCGTCAAACAAGACGTAAATGATGTGACTCCTTGAAATTTGTGATCCATGGCATTTATCACAGGCCCAAAAAACAATCCAATCCCATTAATTAAAGGCTGGTAGGTAAAGCGTGTGAAATACTCACAGGTCACAGCCATTAGAAAGCATGCAACTTCACGATTTTTTTTCCTAACAGGAGCTGACTACTGCTTGCTTACGTGTGCCTATCAAGATCTTATTGTGTCTAGGTATCACGGCTTGTTGGCGATCCTAATTTGCGGGAGGATAGACTCGAAACATTTTTGTTCTTTTCAGGCTCATTAGCTCTGATGTGCAACTACGAGTTCATATGTTCCGGAATTTGCATGTGTAGATTGGAGAAGTGGTGATCTTTAGATATTTTCGGTCATGTCACAGCATTGCATGCTTTGTCTCGAACCCAACCATTATTCACATGTTGTGCAAAGATTGCTGCCTAACTTCCGTAAAGAGAATTGTCCTCCACATAGTGGCCTGCTCTGCAAATACAAATTCCCTGTCCTAAAAACCCTGAAGTGAAGCACACAAAAATGAAACCTTATCCAGTTTGATCAAGTGCTATTCATAGAACTAAATAGAAACAAAGTTTGGATGTCAAAGGATCTTTTGGTAAAAGAAAATTATTCAAGACTCGCAAATCAATGAATCAATATACATTCTTGTTCAAGTAATAAGAGACAATATAATTCAAGTTTTAAGTCGTGTTCTACTTCTCTTACTTTTGTACATGCATGGGAACCCTAACAACTCAACATGAGAGACCTACTACTTCCAGGTAGCATTCTTCCCTGATGCTTTTGCCCCACGTACGCTGCCCAGCCTCATGTTCAAAATCAATCGCCGAAGCTAGCTGCCAAGATATATTCTGATTACAACGTAGCACTTGTCAAACGATATATTATCTCTGTAGTTGTAAAAGACTGGCAGAAAAAGTGGTAATTAATCAATCAAAATTAATTCCAAATTTCAGCTTGGCATACTCTGTTTTTAGATACACGGTAAAAACCTATACTTCAAGAGATACTAAAGTGCATAAAGCACAGATCTCAAATGACATTCAGGCATACAAATATATACCACCAAACAGCAACCCCAGGACACCGAACAACCAACATCAAGAAAACGTGCTGGTGCACGGAGGGGAAGTTTCTGCAATCAATCCCAAACACATTGCTATCATTCCTACGGCGGGCATATGACGACGTCTCCTTGTACCCGATGGTCTTCCAGCTCCAAAGGGATGCTTTAGGCAACATGATATGGGCAGATTTCTAGACATTAACGATTGCATGGCAACATGGAAAAATAAGGATAGTCATAAGGGAATTAAGTGCAGCAGCACTAGCTAGTCAAAGTACACAAGTAGATACACATTGTATATCTGGATCTATATACATAATCAGGCATACATGTTATCTGATACAAGTGAATAGACTTGTGTGTGGTAATCTACCGAAGCAACTAGCCTTCCTTTCAACAAGAAGCCAGCTTGACGATTTCCTTGAGCCCCATATTGATTGAGCGGTGCTCCACACATCCTCCCCGTCAAACTCCATCTTCTTCGCTGGCAAGGTCGACACCACCAACCGCTCCAATTAGAAGCACGAGGACGCTCCAGATGATTTGGTCATCCCTGTCATACAAAAGCATGTTTCTTATAGCAAATAAATAAATGCAACATCATCCTAATCTATCCTCACGAAGAAAGATACAAAATGTAGCCTAAGTGCATGCTGACCGAAATGTAGACACAGGATGTCTATTCAGTTATGGTAATTCTTTTAAAGTGCAAGTAGCAAGTACAACCAACTAACATAGACATCTTAGCATCGATCTCAACATACTGGCACACTGCACACGAATCTCAGACACAACTCAGAGGAGTAATAAGCAAAGCTGCATTCAGTTCCATGGTTTTAAACCCACCATAGAAGTGCAGAAAAAAAAAGCCCACCTTTTTCCGACAGAGCAACCAAAATGGAGGAGATACAACCCAAAATTCAATACTGTACGAAAGCACTAACATGATAAGATGGTCCTCGATATATTTATATTGAACAAAATAACAACAAACCACATAGTGTTCATTGAATCTAAACAAGGAGACACAATTTGCAATTACTGATTCAAATAAGTTGTACATGGTATATGATACCAATCGACTCAAAATACGATGTGATAAGATTAATCCATACAATGTACGATTCATTTGCAAAACAAACACACCAGGTACAACTGAAGATACGACACAGTATTAAGTTAGACTGGAATAGAAAGTAGTAAATAGTTACCTCCATGCCAATCAAAAGACGCCAAATAAGGATGTACATTCATCGAGCTGCGGTAAAGCGGAGTGCTGCAAGTTGTACATAAGTGCTAGATTAGGCTTCAACAAGTAAAAAACATGTTGATGTCCTCAAAATTATAGCGTCACAAGTAAACAACTCTTTATCCTTGACAAGACATCTTCAACAATTACGCAACACACTAAATTTACCATTTCAATCATACACCAAGAGAATCCATTTATCTGACCTAGAAGTGAACTCTCAAATACAAGCCGACAAAACTCTATCTCAAGCTTTCCACCAATAAGGAAGCTGCATTAAGCGAATAAATGTGAGTCCCAAGCATTGGAAACTGTATATCTGTATTTCCATTTTAGAGGATATGCTCTTGGGGAAAGAGCACACGGCTAGCTATGCAAGATACGCTACATCGGAAACACCACTAGGATAACGACAACTCATTATATCGCAGAGAACAGGAAGCGGTTCATTCACCGGTCAAGTTATCACCCAAATGAATAGAATTGAACATGTGGTTGCTATACTACTACATTCCAATACCAAAATTGGATCAGGTCCAATATCTACTCCAAGTGGTTGTTGTGCTACAAAAAACCTTAAACATTTTAATCAATTAAACAACACCGAGACTGCACCCACATGGACTGGGCCAAGCTGAATCAGTTCGGCTACGTAACCGAGTAATATTTTTTTTGCAGTTTTGGAAGACCGGGGCAGGGCCCAGTATGGTCCCCAAGAGAGTCTGCCTATGGCTAGTTGCCATCCCGCTCAAGCTCCCTCTCACACAGGTTGGCCAAGATAATATTTAATCTACAAATATGAAAGAATAAGTTATGCTATCATCAATCACACAAGGTACCCACTAGTCAGACAGATTGGTGTACTGTAATGGAGGAAACGCTAAGCTAGCCGCAGACCTTGCGTACAGATTAGGAGTGCCAGAGTAATCTCACCATGAATCTCTAAGCTGCAACAATCGACGAAGCAACCCAGTAGAGGCGGCATCCTGGCACCCAGCGCTCATCCCCTGACCTGACCCAAGTGGTTGGACCGGTGGCTTGAGCACCGGACAAACAGAAGCGGCCGAGGTAGGTCCGGCATCAAAGGCCACCACATGGTGTCATGTTGGAGCCACGGTGCATGAGTCAGAGGGGGTACCAAATAGAACTAGTGAAAAAGATTGTTGCACGAGAATGGCTGTCAAGTTGTCCTGTCAAAGTCAAAGTAACAGAAAAGAGTCAAACATCACACACTAGCTATTGGCCAGTTACAAGTAGATACAACGAGCAAAATCAACCACAAATTATATTAAAACATGTATAATGTGGTCGTTCTGTAACTAGCCTATCGAGGAGATCATAACTTTCTTTCACAATAGTAGTATATCAGGAATATCATATCCTTTCAATAATTATGTTTTATGTTATATATAGCGAAATGACTGGCAAATAAGGAGAAACACTTTCAGTAATGTATTACAGACTTGCTTAGCTTTATTAAAGACTGGCTCAAGGAAATAGAGCACGGATTAAATATTTTTTTAAAAAAATCAAGCATGTTAAGTTCGACATTCTCTCATCCCAAATGCATGATGTTTCAAGAATTTGTACTCAAAACCAAGAAAGGTGAAAGAAAGACAGAAAAAAAGGAACCAAACTCGTGTCACGTCCACGGAACCGCACCCCTATTGATTTAAGGATCTATCAAAAATAGGTTAGAAATATATTTACTGTTGGTTACTTATAAACACTTATTTTTCTACAGAATAACATAGTACTGCCATCAGACTAGACGATGAAACAACTCGTGTTCTATGATAAATATTCAAACGCATAATTTATTGAGTGCATGGCAATGGTGCTGCACAAACTTTGTTAAGCATGATTACTTAAACACGTGAAACCATGAAGGGCTGAACTATTTCGGGCAACATAAACTATCATTAACTTCACTCCCAAGAACGAAAGTATGAAACCAAATAAGTGTGAAGCATAAACAGAGGTAAGTGGTTGCATGAAGCAATGTACTATGATAAGTACCAATCCTATTACTTCAGCTTGTTTTCTGTATATTATGTAGTACATATAATTTTAGCCCAACGTTTGGTTGTACAAGTAATGAATTTCAGTAGTGTGAGCTAAAACTAGCCAACTAGAGCACGGTACAACGATTTATGTTGAATTCACAGGGACAGAAAAAAAGGAGAAGGGGACATGCGCTTGTCAACCTCATATGTTTTTTCATACACCGGCAAGTATCGGAGTTCCTGACAGACCCCGCCACACCCTGGTCAACATAAGTGCCTTTGTTGCATGTGTGGGCCGGCGAAAGTATGTATAGAGGCCACTAGGAGCAGGGATGCAGTCCATCTGATGCGCCCTTCTTCTGTAAATACACACATAGAAATGTCAGATCTGATATACTAGGAGTTTCACAAATCAATTGGCTTCCATGCAATTATTACAAAAACCATCTAGATTTTATAACATTCAGTGATGAAAACGAGTAAAGTTCTTGAAATGAAACCTGAAAAAAATACAACTGAGAATAACTACACAGATTGGATGACAAACAGTAAAATTTTGAACCAAATCATCATTAACTGCTTCTTACAAGATAAGATATACTTCAGTTAATGCACATCCACACACCTGCTTACAAGAATAGCTTTGGTTTGTGAAAATAAATTGGGGCCTAGTACATCTTATAATAGTGAACAGAGGAAGTATACTTAAACATCCATCGCTCTATTTCCTTGAGCCAGTACATCTTATAATTGTGAAAAAGCAAGGAGTCTGACCAAATTAAGCAACCACTTCATAACAATGTACTAACTCCTAATCAAACTATCAGGGCTAGGTAAAAATATACTAATAAAAAGATAAAAAAGTTTGTAACAGAGTGAAAAAATATTTCCCTCTTAACCAGAACTAAAACATGTCAAATAAGGGAGCTATTCTCCCAAAACAGGAACTGATCAAGACCACACAGCACTAACAATTAGCATTGAGAACCATGCATATAACAACAACCAGAGTCAACTAAAAAAATCATGAAGTCCACTACCTTACCAAGAATACTAGCACAAGGACCTCAAATAACCAGTATAGATACAAAATTCCTACCAAAAGAATTTAGAAAGCTAGATGGCAAGATAGCCATCACAACCATATTTCCAAATCCAAGTCATCGCCTCGATGGCCAGAACATAACATGGCTACAACAAGCGCAAGGCAGCTAGACTTCGAAAGGGTGAACCAGGAGCTCACCATAGAGGTTGTACCAGACCAGGCAGAACCTGCCAAGCCGAATAACCCCCGCCTGCACCAGACCAGGCAGAACCTGCAGATAACAAAAATGGTGAGCTCCAGAAACAACTAAGCACCAGACCAAGAGGCAACATATTTAGTAACCGATAGCATCCAGCCATCAACAACAAAGCAACCATTGACCCTTTAAACTAAAAACAAAGCTTCAAATTACAAAAAAAGTCAACACTTCAGGAATGAGTTAAGGTTTAGTTTCCAGGTTAGAATCTAACTAAACCATGATATGCGCCAAGATGCTAAATATTCCGAATTAGCACAAACAGATCATTATTCCACCACATAATCAAAATAGCATGAATTTAATTAAGGCAAGCACCAGATCGGAGAACACATGTACAAAAGCATTCAAACTGACCACAAAGCTAAGCTTTGGGTTCAATATTATTATACAAAAGGGAAGCACAATTTCTATGCTGACAGTTAACCATAATTCTAGCACAAGTATATCAGTTGGCATCACAACCAGGAGACAACACCACTCCATATACCCGTCTGACCTTTATGACAATGAAGAGCAAAGCATATAAAACCAAGTTACCAGAAAAACAGAAACAAGCTCTCATACGAGACATCATGACAACAACAGTTACATGTCTCCATTTCCAGAGCTCAAAAACTAGATGGGTTGTACAAAATTAGCACAAAGAGAAGATGACAACAGAACAAGTACTCCAACTTGCAATTCGGGCAACAATACTAGGCAAAACTGCATATCCATCTTTCAAGAAAAGCAACAGCAGCCCATGCATTTCAATTCCTCTTTCAATATCATTTCAAACAACCAACAAAAAACATCTTTATAAGGCAGCATTATGTTGAATCACAGAATAACCGATAAAAAACAATATAACACGATACCTGACTATGCCAAAACAAGAAAAAAGCATAGGTTTAAAGACAATTGCATTAAGAAGGGCTCGCCACAAAAAAAGGAAAAGTAGCATTATATGCAAC
This sequence comes from Lolium perenne, assembly GCF_019359855.2. Taxonomy (NCBI): domain Eukaryota; kingdom Viridiplantae; phylum Streptophyta; class Magnoliopsida; order Poales; family Poaceae; genus Lolium; species Lolium perenne. Next base: position 257,758,909 of record NC_067249.2, read on the forward strand.
CACCAAACAAGCAAGAATGATCCCTACGCTTACTACAGTAGACATGGTTCAAAAAAGCGTATGCCTAGGCGCGCTTAAGCGCTGAGCGGCGGCCTTACGCTTCGCTTATGGCCTGAGCGCGCAATTAAGCGACCTTGTGTGCTCATGCTAGAATCTAGTCAAGGAAAGAGGGTAGGGAAGGAGCGATGGATGCAGGGAAGGTGGGGCGAAGCCATGGAGGGAGGGGCGGAGACAATCCATGGAACAGGAGCTGCAGGAAGGCCATTGCGGCTGTTGATGCGTGATTCAAAGGGAGCAGGTGAGGGAAAGAGATAAAAGAGAGTAGATGGATGGTTGAGATTAGAAAATATAGATGGTTCAGATTGAGCTGAGCAGTCTAGGGTTTTGAATGGGCCTTACTGGGCTAATATTGTCTCGCTGGGCTAACTTTAAAGGAAGATTGGAGGTTGTATGCACTAAAAATGCAACCGACTGCACTTAAGCAGCACTTCCGTACAATTTTGGCCTGAGCGCTTAAGTGGCGCTTAAGCTCGCTTAAGCAACACTTCCTCTAGGCGGTGCCTCACTGCTCGCTTAGCGCTCAGCGCTTTTTTGAACCTTGACAGTAGACGAGGTTTCAGAAGAGTAAGACACCTGTTTTCAAAAGGTACCGGTAGGCCAAGTCAAGGGGGTGACCCGGGAGGCACCACAATCATCATGTGCCCGCGTTCCTCACCACTACCAACCCCGTGCCCTCTTTGCTTCCTCGGACAGAGCCCACTGGTACAACTTCTCATATGCGTACACTTGCTCCATAATCAGAGCCAGAGCCATGTTATTGTTAGTTGGTTGAACAAGATCGCCTCATCAGTCACTTGCACGAGGACCGACATGAACTACCTGAATGCACTTCAAAGTAAAAACTTCAATATTTCAAGTTTTAACTTTTGATACGCAAATGTTTTTGCTATTGTGTTAGTACTGCCATTTTTTTGAGACAATATAAAAACCCCTTTTTTAGCAACTCTGAGATCATGGCCAAATAAAATTTGTTTCATAATGAAAGGAATCAACCACCCTGATGAAGAATTCAAATCGAAATGAATTTTCATATGGCTGTACTAAATAAGAATAATCTTGCAACACTTGAAGTATGACCATCCCTTTTATGATGTCATTTATTTGGTAATAGCAACTAGGCATGTTATTGCATCATTATCAGGAGTTAATAGCTATCAGTCAAACTAATCCCTAGGACCAAGCAAACCCTAGTGTTATTGGCTTCCCACTTTAATTCATGCTAGAAACAGGATACATCATCAAAATTCTAAAACAAGAACAAAAAGGCAAAATATTTTTTGTACAAAAGAGCATTTAGGAAAACTAGAAACGGTAGGATGATTGTGTAATGCAATACCATACTTGTGAAGCAACTCCATGACACTACAAGGTTCTAGCCTGGTACTAATAATCATGGACATTTAATAAAAATCATTCGTAAAATACAAATAAAGAGTAGAGCAAATAGTGCATGTATCTGAATGTGCACATAAGAAACAACACAGAAATGATGAAGTGGTTTATGCAACTCAATTTACTCGAAAAAATTGCACAAGGATGAGGAATAGCGAGTATACCTTATTGCAGCAACAGATCATCCACATCACTCCACGAGTGAGCACACAAAGAGGGTGCTAACAGGTCTCGACGGCTAACTTCTTGAACTAGATGGCCAATTGCGGTCGACTTACAAGAGTCGACATGGCTAGTGACCACAATGTTAGTGTGAGACTTCTCCTTTCCCATGGCTGAACTATTTAGTTGCCAAACTGTAGAAACAAGGTAAAGATGTTCAAAAACAACAGATGAATAAAATGGAAAAATCAACACCTAAGACAAGACACTTTATACCAGCCATAGTCAAATCAAATCGGTTCAATACTAAAATTCTTAGGTCTAGTCACATATATAGCCTAAGGTGCACAACTAAAGTGAGAGCAGTAAAATTCTCACAAGCAGTCGATAACAAATGGTAAAGAAAGTAGCGAATGGCACAATGATACCAGTAAATGTAAATACTACAGGTTTTGAAATTAGAAAAACCCTAAATATAGCATCAATGTTTGAGAAGTATCCAAATCCACCGCTTGGAATATGGGTGTACAGCTGAATTTTCTCTGTTTACTAGGACTTAATGGCGCCATTTCTATGGTTTAGGACAAGTTGCGGGTCCTTCAGATCAATCAGAATGGTGCAGCATAGAAGATAAAAAAAATGTGTTCATTCAACCCCACAAATAAAGGATACTAGAGCCCATCTTAAGCACACAGATACATTCTTCATCCAACTTCCAGTGTAACATGCACATTTTCACATATTCCTTTAATCCATTCATTTAGTATGGAAAATAAAAATAAGTCTACAAATAAACATTAGAGCATATAAAAGCTAACAGAGAAATGGCTCAACTCTTCCTATTATTCAGGTTAGCATGATATTGTTCTGAATGTGATGTTGATAAAATTTCTGCACTAAAAAGGTAAGTGTTGCTGAATAAATTACACAATGGCATCCTCTTGGAATAGTAAGAAATTTTTAATTTGAAAGTGGAAAAAATGAAATCTTTTAAGATGGCTAATGGCTATTACCATATTTCAATACAGCACAAGTCCAATCGCTTTACATGTATGATAGATGGCACAATAAATAACTAAACCTAACAACTAATCCACGTGCTTGTTTTGTATTGCATTGCAAGCTATTAAGATGTCAGCATCATCTACCTTTGAAAATAGCTTAGTACAAAACATAAATGTTTCGATACTAGAAAGCAATATCCAATGGGACAAGCCACAAACAAGAATGAGCTGCTTACTTATCTGTTGCCACAAATGCGCAGCGTTCTCCTCAACAACCAGCTGGTGTTCATTCTCATTCATAAGAGTAGCCAACACCTTCCTATTATACAGCCTCAAGCCTTGAAGGCTCCTTTATCTCGGCACCTGTAACAACCAGAACAATATTATAGCTTAGCATATACTACAATATAAAAATCAATATAGATTTTTCTAAAAATCAAACATCATAAATTTTGAACAATTTTAAAGAAAAATTATCAACATCTATACTAAAAAATCAATATAGTTACATACATTATGCAATTTGATTTCATACTGTGTCTATTGTGTGGTGTGATAGTTGATAGTTTATTTTATAAATTTGGCAAAACATTACACCATTTGACTTCAGAAAAAACAAATACTTTACCAACATCTATACTACAAAATCAATATAATTAGATACATCATGCAATTTTCTTTCATACTGGGTCTATTTGGTATTGTGATAGTTTATTTTATAAACTTGGTCAAACATTACACCATTTGACTTCAGAAAAAACATATACGCCTCCTTTTTAATAGGGGGTAGTACTTTTTATGTGTAGTGTAGATTTGAAAAAAGTCACATACATTTCAGCAAAAGACAATAACTCATAAATACCACCAGCTAACAAACCCGCAAGATACTGTGTTACAATGTTGTCTCAGTGTTATGCTCAGTGAAATGTGACATAAAAAGGTCCATTTGCAGATGATGATTTGTAATGGAAAGAGCCTACTTATAGTGACTCTTCCGAGAGCAAAAGCAACAAGGGGATAATTAATCTAGCATTTGTACCAGGACAGTGCAGCAGCCACTACCAAAATGATTTAGACATCCAGCCTAGTCCTTGTGGCTTATGATGTGCATCGTTGCTTGCCGATGCATCCAAGCAGTCCTTGATCCACGGTGAGATCCAGCCTAGTACATGGAATCAAAAACGGGCGCAGGTTGCTGAATAATGCATCTAGCAGCTCTGGAATGACCCGAGCAGATCTGGAAATGTGGCAATATCAGTAATAGATAGTGCATGTAGCTGAATAATCTAGCAGCACTAGCTACTAGTAAACATCAAGAAATAACCCGAGCTGGTCCGGAAACACATTCATGCAAGCAAGAGAAATGCCTGACAAACACCATGAGCCAACTCACAAAAAATACTCCCTACGGCTCCAATTAGTTGTCACAGCAGACGGGCACGCATGTTTGTAATCAGTACATGTACATCGACAGGTAATCTAGGCAAGAGGGAAAACAAAATTCCGACAGCAGTAAGACACCTGTCGTGACCCAGGTCAAGTAAGCAGGAGGCTACAGGACAATAATGATGGACAACACATAGTAGCAGCAAAAAAGATCTTGTGGATAACAGATCTCGTGGAATGAGCGGCAATAATTAAATAGATGACCTAGAATGTGCACCTGCTTGAATTGTAAAATTTCAGAGATCCAAGTTTTTGAAAGCATACACCACTTAAGCCAATTACTAATAACTCAGTAATATGCACGAGTTAAATCAGGTCTACACCTATATGTGCACGACAGATAACTTGAGAAGTATACAAATCGACCACAAGGCACGACGACAATAGAAATTCACAAAGATACAAGCATGCATTCCTCACTAACATATTCATCAGGAATAAAGACATGATTTTTATGCAAGAATAAATGGAGGAGAGAAACCTCACCGAGAAGAAGCATGTCGTTGACGTGGCTGGCAGCAGTGGGTTGCGGACATGGTGGCTAGAAGAAGGAGATCGCGGAGGTAATCGCTGCAAGACGCCGACAGCAGCCCCCCATGGACGCCACCAGTAGCTCCGGGAAGGCGACCAGCAGGGTGCCCTCCACGTCTCGCTGCACCATGCCTGCACCGCAGCGAACTTCTCCCGCCCGCCGAGGCCGTCGCCCGCACTGCTAGTCGACACCAGCCACCAGGACGACGGATGCAACTCCGCCCCAACCTGTGGTCGCCTAGCATGCCATGGGAACATAGTTCATTTTAGCAAAGATGGTACTGCAACACTGGGACTAATTCCCTAAGTATTATTGTGCACAAATCAATCAGAAGTTCTGCTATTACTGCGAGCTAATGTGTGGAAAAAGCAAGGCTTGCAAAAAAGCTTTGATTCTTAAAAAAAGTAAGGATTCCGTGCATATTACAGACTAGATATGTAAAACCAGAACTTCAGGAAGAATGACTTGCAATACAGGGACCTCTAAAGCCAAGTATTTATATGGAAGCAACACAATCTGGGTAAAAACAGGGACTAGTAAAGTAGTAATGCATCAACGTGTAAAATGAGAAGAACATTAAATTGCACTACTGTTTGTGCTATGCAGCATTATTCATGATTGAAAAAAATGAATTAAAATAAAATCAAACTGTTGCAAGAGAATCACCAAACCTAAACAACTGATTATAATGCATTGAATCCATTAACCATAACACCACTGTGCAATTGGTGGTTAAGTATTGCCGCCACACATGTAAGCGCCATCTAGTACCTGATACGCAAGCATCCAGACCCACGGTTCATCGCTTTGTACAGCTAGAACTATAGGGGTACCAAAATACAGAGGGTCAGCGCCAAGCATATGTAAACTAGAAACACCCATGGATGTTTTCACACTCCTTAATTCAGTGTTACGCTTTTTTTTGTGAGAAGATGGGAATGATTATGTTTACCATCTGACTGATATCACAACAGAAGCACTGAAAGGGTTTAGAAAATGAAGATACCTTAAGCGGGTTTTCTTTCTTTGAATTTATTCCATTTCCAATGAATTTATCTTTATCTACAAAACCTTGGTGCACAAGCATTTAGAATGCATCTTGTAAACTAGTTCTCCTAGAAATGACCGAATAATGCGTGTTACCAGCCTCTTGCCTCTTGACTTTAGAAAACATGCCTAGTCTATATATACAGTTCAATCATAAAAAAGTAGCTACCGAGCTCATCATGATAGCATGGCATGGCATCTTCATTTGGGATGACACTGGCCACTCCAGGCTCATCTCACTATGCAAGACTAGCCAAGATACTTGCAGTAAAGAAAAGAGTCTCTTCAGTACACAACACTGGTGGACTGTAAGCTACTGAACAACAACGGTAGTACTAGAGAGAGAACTGGTAGTACTAAAATGCCCAAAATATGAATGTGCATTGAATCATCAATCAGAAGCTGAAGATTTAGTGTGCGATCTAAGCATGTTCCGTATGTATGTGAGCTGAACATGACTTCCCATGAAGAGAAAAGAGAAGTCAACCATTGAATGAATTAATCCCTCCAATACAGATTGCATGTACGCCATAGAGTGCAGCAGGTTAGCAAACGGATCACCAATCGTGGGAAATTAAGTAGGGAAGAGCACAACAGAACAGAGCAGGGGGAGAAAATAGGTACATTTGCGGGCGGGGCTCCCCCTGGAGCTGGAGCTGGAGCCTGGAGGTCGGATTGGCGACCTAATCGTCCCCACATCTTCACCGTGGCCGTCTACCTAGACCTGCTCCGAATCAAAGAACAAGGGCATTAGCATAGCGGCAAAGGAAGGCGAAGACGCATCGGAGGTGGCACTGACCGACCGAGGAGAAGTTGGGATGGGGTGAAGGTGAGGCCCTCCCTCCATGGATTGGGGGCGGCGGGTGCTCGGGGACTGCAAGGAGACGCGCTTGGTGGTGCGGCCCAGCCGGAGCCATGGATGGCCGGAGCCGAGGCGGCGGGGAAGCGGCGTTGGGTGGATTGGGTACTGAGAGGAGATCGATTGAGTGGGCGGCGTTGGGTCTTGGCGTTCGTTTGCCTCCTCGATTAATGCATGCGTGTTAATTACTAGGAGGCAGCCTATTTTGTTGCTTAGAATTCCCAGCTACCTAATTTATGTGCACTTAAACTAGGATATACTCCAGTGTAGGCCATCGCATTCCCGGCTAATTTTATTGGGTAGTACTCCTCCTCATGTTTTGCCTATCACGACGCATGTACAGTATGTTCATGCCATCTCTTCATTTTCTTCACCTCCTTACACAGCACTATCAGTTTCAGTAGTAGTAGATGGACAGCCAACCCATCCATCATTAGACCTAGCCCTACCCGTCGGCTTGGTCTAAAGATGCCGCTGTCATGGACTTAATTAGGTGACCTTCCCTTGGACGCCACGGTTTCCACCATGGACTCCCTCGCTTGGAATTGGATACACACCGTCTCAACGCCGACTCGACGGACGCCTGGCCGGCCTCAAAATTGTGGTTCTTCTTTACCATCGGCAGTCGCGTTCGGCACCGGCCATGCCAAATTTCAAACACAAGTAGTATCGATTAACTTTTTTACTACTTAGCTACACGGGCTATTTGTTTGAATTTTGCATAACCAACCGCCATCTAGATGTGAAAAATATCAATGGTCATATGCTTTGGCTCAGTCGTCGTCGTTCTGATGTCCACTCTCGGTTCGTTCGCTCTACGATGTCGCATCCACCGACCGCTACTCCTACACACCGACCTCACTTGCAACCATTGGAGCCGCGACGCCAACCTCTACCCTCCTTTCCCCACGCCCCCTTGTGTCCCTCCTCAACTACTCACCTCAGCATGCAAGGTAGTCGGTCACGGGGGCGAAGAGATTGCCATATGGGCTAGCTAGGGCCGTAAGCGGTAAGTCTAGGATGCTCAAGGTACATTGGACGTTGATAATTTCTCGAGGACATGTCTTCCTTATAGATGGGCGATTGCAATGTACTGCTATATGCCTCTTGCCAGCTAGATATATTGATCACTGGTACTTTATTTGGAACAATTATTTTGTTTTATTAGTTATTATATGCATGCTTCTTTCTACTACGAAAGATTGTGTTCGATCGTGTAGCAGCAGAAGCTCAATACCACGCAACATCAATGCAGCCAATGACCTGTTGCTTAGAATTCCCAGCTGCCTAATTTATGTGCACTTAAATTATGAAATTCCCAAACCTACTGATGCTAGGTGAGTTACTGCTCTACTAAAAAGAAGCTAGGTACTTGTCAAATCGATTCTAGTGGATGTATTTGCCAGCTTGCGTGGATCTGCAGATCGATTCTATCTTAGCTTGACTAATCAAAGCTGAATCCGATCTATCAGCTCATCTACGTAAATAGTTTAACCTTCTTTTATTCTACTAGTGTTGCAAACGTACACCAAACTAGATAGCTTCTTCAAGAAATCTAGTTTCAAAAAATACTAATCAACAGTTAAGCTAATTAATAATCATATAAAGGCTAATTCACAAGAGTGTTCAAAGTTTTGGCATGGCTTTGCCTGTTTTGGGGACATTCAAAACTGCAAAGCAAACAATATATTTATATTACAACAATAGTCACAACTAACGTGACAATCAACCAGAATTTCCAAACCACCGACCAACAAACATAGGGCAAAAGCTGATACACAGCAGCACATGTTTCCGATCACATCCTAGGAGGGTTATATACATAAGAAAAAATAAAGTTGAAAACTTTGGCGGTTCTTGGATTGCAACCATATCATCGCATTCAGGGAGCTACAGGTGGCTCAATATGATGCATCAAGCAGCTACAGGTCCAGCTAGCATACCCTGCCATGTCATTGTCCTAGCACAAAAATAAAACATGATAGTCAGCTCTAGAACCAATTTAGCAGGAATAAAGAGATTCGGAAATTGGCATAAACAGATAACATGCCATTGGAATTACAAAACAGGAATACAAACATGGCTTGATGGTGTCAAAGATCAGCATGTAGAAACCAAGACATGTGCAGATTTACAACAAGGCAAAAACATTTGTCACGCATATTAGGAGCTGCAAAATCCCAGGTACAGAGATATAATTTATATCATTGCATATATGTCTTGGATATGCTAATTCCAAACTCTTAACATTGCACGAGTATAATGAAAGGAGTTACTTGGATACATTTGGATATGGCCAAATGCGACAGATCTAAGCATGGAATATCCTTTCATGTAAGCCTCTACTGAAACAAAATTAAACAAAGCCATGCAGTCTAGAATCTACAATATTGGTGCGTCAGTCAATATGCATGTGAGATCACAATCAATTTATTAGGACTCAGTTTTAGTAAACTTAGCATATTTCCAAGAGCGTCAACAGAAAAAAATACCATGATTCTTTTTTGGAGAAGGAAGCAGGAGGAACCTCGCAGAGATTCTTGTCCCCAACAGTGTCTGAGTGGAGGAAGACATCCTGAACCGATTTATGAGCTCTAAGGCACCCTCCAAATTAAGGACCCTCCTGGACCTTCATGCATGGCGCCATCACCGCTGCCGCCAGCAGTGGGCTCTACCAGCACCACTGCACGCAATCCTGAACCTTCAACATAGAGAAGGCAAGTTAAGTTAAGAGTTCAATTTTCGCCAGAGAAAAAGAAGCTGCAGACTCTCAATCAGCAAAAGGGAACCAGACAGGTCCAGGAGGATGCGAGGCTCACCGGCATGTGGCGGCGGTCAGCAGCAGCAGCCCGGCCACCCATATTTCAGCACCAAAGCACCGTGCATATTCAGGAAAAGTGGCAGCAAGAAAATCTGTGATCAGAAATGAAGAGAATAATTAGAAGAGAGAACTCAATGTGCTGATATATCTAGAAACACTAATGTTACTGCCTTGCCTTGCGGTTGAACCGATTAGATTCAGGATTAAACTAGAAAAGGGTGTAGATATATTAACGACACGAGGACATCTAGTGCTACCAATAATTGAGCAATCAAAGATTATCATCTACAAAATTACTACACCTAAGGAGAAATTTACTTGAGAACACCTAAACCAAATACTTAACCTTGTGAGTTGTTACAAGGTAAAAGGCAGGCAGGAGGCACCTAGTCGTTCTTGTCCCCGGCGGCGTCCTAGTGCAGGAAGTCATCCCGAACCCGCCCATTTTGCAGCAACAAGGCACCCTCCATATGGCAGCAAGATATTCTGTGATGACAAATGAAGAGGATGATTAGAACTAAATATTAATAATTGAATCGAAATGTCTAGAAACATGCTCAAGTATACATTTATTCATGAAACAAGGACATTAATTGTCCTGAAATATTATTTACAACATTACTAATCCAGAATTAGTATCCAGGTGCTGAAATAAGGTCATGTGTCCACATATTTCGTGGTGATCAATAATAGCAAACAGTATTGCTACTGTTTGTTATTGTAGATCACAACATTTTTCAAAAAAAAAAATCCTCTTACTCTTCCCTAGATTGAGCAAAAACACATAATGCCCACACACAGATCACCATGAGCAGCCAGCAACCATATCAGACCACAGGGCTGGAGAGAGTGTGATTACCTTGATGGACACCTCATACTCGAGGCAGTCCTGGCCATCCATCCAGGACAGTTGCGTCCCCTGTGGACGATATTAGCCAGGGATGATTTTTTTAAAACATTTCTTGATGTTTCCTTCTCTTCATTATTTCCCATTTGTCATCCCAGAGTTCATTCCACCTCCACCAGACCATATCATATCAGGAGCAGAGTAGCTGCTGATTTTATTGCACCATAACAAACGAGTAGTACTAAACCTCCTCAAGGATCCACCAGAGTCACTATTCATACATCTCATCTATCAGAGTTATCTGCAGCATAGCACAGGAGGCTTTCATCAGTTTGGGGTACCATATTTACTTAAAAGACGATTTGCGCAGAAACAGAATTAGCACATATATATTGGGGGTTCGTAGGAGAACAATATTATAGCCAGTAACAAATCACAGAAGAAACAATCAAAGAGAAGCCAATAGAATGTCCTCTTGACATCAGTACCATGTGATACCATTGCATGATATTCCTATGCGACAAAACAAAGACAGAATCGATGCTAGAGTAGAGGTTAAATCAAGCACCAAAATCAAGCACCAAAGTTAACACACATAATATATCTGCCAGCATATGAATTACGACAAGCTCATCACGCCTCCAGTAGAGTCCAGATTCTAAACCAATATGCTATGTCGATCCAGCAAAGCAAGTGAATCAATCAAGCACAGCTAATAATCCACTCAGCGGTGAGAAAAAAGAATAGGATGCAGATATATACCCCTGGCGTCTTATAGCCGAGTATGTACTTGTCACTCTTCATCACTTTGCTGGAAAGGATGGGTCTGGTAGTGCAGACGACTGGCAGGAGTCGACGAGGTTGGGCTGCTGTTGATGGAGAGCTCGTAGTTGATCCGAATCAAGTGAGATTGGCATGACAGAAGGCAGAAGGTTGTATGTTGATCCGCGTACTGAAGAAAGTAACCTCGTCCTGAAGAGCACAGAAGAGGAATTCCGGAGCAAGAGTGTGAGCACGGCACGCACAAAAAGAAATATGAGGAAGAAATCAGTAACAAGCAGGCAGACGGGAATGAATATTTGGCCAGACCTGGATTGCAGCCTTGTGTGTAACTCCATCGAACCTGCCTGGCCCTCCCAAGCAGGGTGTGAAGCAGCAGCGGTATTTGGATGTATTTGGATACATCAAGACTGTAGAGAAATCAAAAGACAGGTTTCATGCATGTGACGGAGTGAAAAGTAGGTTTTGATGTTTGGTTGTGGGCATGGATGGAATCGAATTTGGACAGCATGCATTCATCCGAAAGCAAGCAATCCGTGAGATTTGGAATGCTGTGTCTAAGATCAAAGTCGAGCTAGAAGGCTAGAAGGCGTATTGCAGTTATACATCAGGCTGATCAAGTGGTGGTAATTAGCAGCACAAAAATGGTTGGTTTGTTTACAGATTACAGCCGGCCTTGCTTGGTTCAAGAGGAGGGGGAGGAGGATGGATTAGAGGACTCACCGCGAAATGCCTGCTGGGAAGTTGAGGGCGGTGAAAGTGGCATCTGGTGGTGGCAGCGTGATGTGCGTTCCCCGTTGGGGGCCGTGGACTCGTGCCCTGGAGCGTCGGCCACGGTCGGCGAATGGTCCGGCAAGATCCGGGCGTAGGCGAGCAGGCCGGGTAGTGGGAGGAGCGATTGGGGGCGTCGGGATTGAGGCGGAGCTGCGAGCTGGCTAGGGTTTGGGTGCAGCGGCGAGGGTGGGGTGCGCCGGCAATGCCAAGCGTCGGCGGAGTTAGGGTTTGCGCAGGGGAGGGGAGGGGAGGGGAGGAGAGGAGAGAATGGAGGTCGATTATTTGCGCTTGCGCGGGGGAGGAGAGAATGGAGCTGGAGGGTGTGTTTCGGTCCTTTTTTCTTTTTCTTTTGTTTTTCTTTTCGGGAGGATCCATATCGTTGGAGGGCGTGTCAGGCGTTTGGATGGATCCGCGCGGGTCAAATCGGTGGCACCTTGCCATCGTATAACTTTCGTGCACCTTGGGGCCGATAAAGGTTTGGACGTGGCGCACCTGCTCTTCTCGGTGGAGTGCCCGTCCCGCAGGAGTACCTCGGCAACTGCCTGCGGCCCTAGCTGCTTCGTGGAGGTCGGCGCGCGCGACCTGCTCGCGCCCGACGGCGTCGCCACGGCCGCCGCCGCCATCGGGGCCTCCATCAGGGCGCTGGACGTTGCCGGCGGCGTGATGGCCGGCGCCGAGGGGTGGTTCCAGAAGATCCTGTCGCTGGTGCCGCGGCGGCCCATGTCCGTCGGCGGCTCGCCGCGGTACGGCGTGTACGACACCGACTTCGGGCTCGGCCGCCCAAGCAAGGTCGAGCTGGTGTCCATCGACAAGACGCCCGGCACGGTGTCGCTGGCGGAGGGCACCGACGGGAAACGCGGGATCGAGGTCGGCGTGGCGCTGCCGGAGGCCGAGATGGCGCGGTTCGCCGAGTGCTTCGCCGATGGCCTGCTGCAGCTATGAGAGATCTTGCAGCTCGCCACTGCAACAACAAAAGGAAAACTACAGTAGTTGTTTTCGCTGTTCATATTGCCAAATCGCAATTGCTGCTAGTGTATACTACTACTACGGAGTAAAATGTATATTTCAGAGATGGATAATACTAAAATAAAAATATCAGAAAATGCGAGCATCTTAGTGGTGATCAACACGCGAATTAGCAATGGGTTTTGACCATTATCAATCAAGGGAGTAGATCATGTGCACATCATGGTATGTGCAAGCGCATCATTTTCAGGTTAGGCAATGTGAGTGCCAAAATTCAGAGGAGTTGGCTGGAAAGGTATCCTAATAATGTTTCACGGAATGAGCTTTCAGTGGTGCACCCCAGCGAAGCAAACACCAACGGCATCACATTCACATCCGCTAGCTTGTCCTATTTTTGTTGCCTTTTTCTAAAAAAAAATTTGGTGTGGCTATTTCTCAGTATATTGAGAAATAATTTTATTCTCAGTCAGATGATGTCACAAATTCTGATAACTAGCACGAATCACAAAACAAATTTAACGATATAATACTTGACTAAGCATAAACCTAGCGGAGAACTAAAAAGGCCTTTTTCTTTTTTCTACCTCACGGCCACTCTTTTGTCTCCCTAATGTTTTTTTAGAAGAAAATTGTTATATTACAGGAAACATATTTTTTTAATACAGTACTAATTGTTTGGTGGAAGATTTATCCTAGATCAAAGGAAGGTTCCTTGTTTGGTGTAAAGTGCAAACTACTCGAAATATTTTATCTTAAGACAAATAGGTGAGGGTGGGCTGGGTAATTTTTCTTATAGAGGCTCTTTATTGGGCTGAGTAGTTAATATTGATCACTAAAAGCCCTATATTCCATAACGGATGGGCCCCAACACTCACTGGGGCCTAAAACCCTAGTCCACTCTGCTCTACCCCGCTTGAAGTTGGGCAGCCGTAGCCGTGATAGATCACCGCTGGACAAGGTCAAGATCAATGATGGTGATGGTGGCCATGTAGAAAGGGTGGAGCCAAAAATATTGTAAGAGGAGGCCGATCAGAGAACTAACCCTATTGCTAATTCTTAGGGAGGCCGAAACACAATATCACACATTTTAGGAGCTTTTAGCATATAAAATACGAGATGTAAAAAATTGCATGAATGTTAGGACTTAGAGGAGCTACTAGTCCTCCTGTCTCTTCCCTTCATGTAGATGACTTCAATGCACTGGGCTAAAGCAAAACTTGTGGATTTATGCATTTTTCAAAGAAAATCCCAGCAAATCGATTCACACAATTATATATTCTTCATCATTCAAAACTATTAGGCAAATCCAGGAATGTCAGATAAGTCCACAAAAAACCGATGGTGCATGCCTCGTGACAGAAACTCCACCAACATGCTAGGTTACAACAACCCTTTATAACAAGCGACAAAAAAACAAAAAATACACAACTCATGGACAAAGTTGTACAAAGGTCCATCGCATGCGCGCATATGTTTGAGTCCAATCATAGGTTGGTCTTCGGGTTTTCATCCACAAAGTCAAGATTAAAGCAACCACCTTCAATAAGGAAACAATGTCGGAATATCGACCGATAATGGATCTTGTGTTTTCACCGTGAAATCGTCATTTCAAACTATCGCTCTACCAACAAACGACATTTCTCTAAAGTCTAAATAGATACCATTGGGGGAGATGGTAGAAGAAAGAAACGCCCCATACCACTAGTCCACTATCAACAACAACAAATGTTTTGCCGACGTCCATTACTGATGTGGGCCTATGTGGAAATTGACATTTAGAGAAAACTATGTGAAATACGAAGACACGACACATAATACACATTGATTCAGTAGAAACAGGGTTGAGGGTTGAGTGGCAGCTGAAAGGATACGGATGTCGCCTAGAGGGGGGGGGGGGGGTGAATAGGCGGTTTAAAACTTTTACGAGATGGGCTTAACAAATGCGGAATAAAACTAGCGTTTACTTTGTCAAGCCCAAAGCCTATATACTATGGTTCACCTATGTGCACCAACAACTTATTCTAAGCAAAGGTTCACCTAAGTGCACCAACAACTTATGCTAAGCAATACAAGCAAGCATGTGATAGCAAGATATATATAACTTCAAGCACGATGGCTATCACAAGGTAAAGTGCATAAGTAAAGAGCTCGGGTATAGAGATAACCGAGGCACGCGGGAGACGAAGATTTATCCCGAAGTTCACACTCTTGCGAGTGCTAATCTCCGTTGGAGAGGTGCGGTGGCTTAGTGCTCCCGAACGCCACAAGAGGCTCACCTTGAGGTGTGGTTGCTCGATGCACACCAACACCACAAAGGCCTCACCCCAAGATGTGGTACTCACACCACACACCGAACGCCACGAAGGAGCCTCACCTAAATCTCCGGTGACCCTCGCCACAAAGGCCTAGGTCACGGTTCCACTAAGGGATTTCCTTCGAGGCGGAAACCGGGCCTTACACAAAGATTGGGGCACACATCCACAACTTAATTGGAGGCTCCCAACAAACCGCCACAAAGGCCTAGAATCCGTCTAGGGTTCCAAGAACCCAAGAGTAACAACCTTCTTGCTTTAACCACCACGAATCACCGTGGAGAACTCAAACCGATGCACCAAATGCAATGGCAAGAACACCACAAAGATGCTCAAGTCCTTCTCTCTCAAATTCCAACAAAGCTACAAAAGCTATTGGGGGAATAAGAGAGGAAGAACAAAGGAATTCACAAAGAACACCAAGATCAAGATCTAGAGAGTTCCACTCACAAAGAGATGGATTTGATTGGTAGAAATGTAGATCTAGATCTCCTCTCTCTTTTCCCTCAAATGGGGGCAAGAATCATGGAGGGATTGAGAGATAGAGCAAGCTTCTCTAGTTCAACAATGGAGGAGAGAGAGAGTGAGAGAAGTTACATCCCAAGGAGGAAGAAGGGGGGTATTTATACCCCCCAAGAAAATCGAGCCGTTGGGCAAAACCAGGGCCGGATAATCCGGCCTAAGTAAGGGCAGGATTATCCGGGGGGCGGATTATCCGGCCTCAGGGACAAAACCTGGTCAAAATCCGGCCAAAAATCCGGCCCCTATCCAGAGCTGCTTTTCTTCCGGTCCTTAGCCGATTTCGGGGCGGATATTTCCGAAATATCCGGCCCGGATATTTCTGAAAAATCCGGCCTGGCAAAACTGCAGAAACACCAAAACTAAAACGGGCATAACTTTAGCATCCGGACTCCGATTTTGATGATCTTGGGCTTGTTTTGAAGCTAGGAACAAGCTCTACAAGATCATGCAGGAAACCATCATAGTCCAACAAGGGAGGATAGAAAAAAATGATGAAAGGTTTGACCTATCTAAAAAAGACATACCGGTAAAACCTCCAATCTCGAAAATGCAACAAGTTGCCCGCGCAAAAACCATTCTTGATGAACTAGAGCTTGTCATGAGGATAAGCACAAGCTCTAAATCATCACATGGATAAGATACAAATAACAACCAAGAAAGATGATGAATCAAACTCGAAAACGCAACAAGTGATCTATGTGAAATCCGTTTTCGATGAACTAGAGCTTGTCATGAGAATAAGCACAAGCTCTAAAACATCACATGGATAAGGTCCAAATAACAACCAAGAAAGATGATGCAAGGATGCAAAGGTTTGAGCTCTCTCCGAACGATACGATCGAGTTACTCACTCGAGAGCCCTCTTGATAGTACGGCAACTAAACTATAAACCGATCTCCAACTACACTATGAGACCGGTGAGAAAGAAACCCTATCAAGAGCAAACCTTATACTTGCGCATTCCACTTGAGCTCGATGACGACGATCTTGACCTCAACAAGATGGAACGCCTTTCTTGCTTGTGCTTGCTTGACGAAGTCTTGTGGATTGCTCCCCCATAATCCACCATGAAAGAGCTTCTTCTTCGGCGCATCTTCACATAACCATGAACACATGTGGATTGCTCCCCCATAATCCACCATGGGAGAGCTTCTTCTTCGGCGCATCTTCACATATCCATGATCACCATATGGATGGCAAGACTCAAGCAAAGGATCTCTTCGAGATGGCTCATCTTGAACTTGCACTTCATTTCTCCATGGCAAGCTTCAAGCTTATGAACTCTTCGAGTTGGCTCATCTTGAACTTGCACTTCATTCTTCATTCTTCATCATATTGATGTCTTGAAGTAACTTGAGGGCTCACTTCATCTTCATCTTCAAGACATACTTGACACTTGATATCCTTCATCAAATTCTTCTTATTGCAACCTTGAAGCCAACATATGGTTCAAGAATTGCCTATGGACAACTCCTACAAATATAACTCAAATGCAAACATTAGTCCATAGGGATTGTCATTAATTACCAAAACCACACATGGGGGCTCCATGCACTTTCAATCTCCCCCATTTCGGTAATTGATGACAATCTCTTTGAGAGGGTTTATATAAGGAATTTGAGTAACAATAAGTTGAATATATAGAGCAAACTCCCCCATAATATATGCATGTGTGAATGATCTTGACTTTCATTGCATATATTGGCATTAAAGCCTAGTGGATTTTCCTCTAAATATTCAACTATGCAAAGCAACAAGATGCAATGCAATAAAGGCACATGCTTAAGCACAAAGCAAAGACATAACCAAATTCCCTTAAACCCTCCAAACTTCTCCCCCATTGGCACCAATTGCCGAAATGGGTGAAAAATTTAGAAGGCCAATATAGTGAGAATTCCTCCATAGCGTGTGCATTTTTCATAATTTGAGTGGAATCAAATGCACATATCCAATGACGAATATTCGGAAGGAATCACACTATAGGCACTACAAGAAAAGTTGCCATGGCCGACGAAGTTGAAGTCGCGCCGTGGTTGCTGGTGTACCATGGCTGACGATTTTGGGTCTGTCCGTTGTGCATGTCAAAACGTTTTTTTTCTCGTTTTTGAGGCCACCTAGCCCGACGAAACCGGCCAAAACGTTGCGTATGGTGGCCCGGGACGTGGTGCATCTCGAATTATCGGGTTCGCCGGCCGAGTCAACGCAAATCCGCACCGCCGAGGGATGTAGGGCCCAGATGGCAGCCTCTCTGGCATTGTTTTTTTTCTCGATCGCGCCATCTCGTTCAACGCTCTCCGATCGAGCCGTTTATGATGCAGGATCATGGGTCCCGCATGTCATCCTCTATGAACCAAAATTCTTTCTATTCTTGGATTTTTTGACCCCCTGATTTCTGGCTACTTCCTTTTTCTTTTGATCCCTTGCCGCCTTGGAAACGTTGAGACCGCTGCTGCTAAATGGGACCCGCATGTCATCCTCTATGTGCAATCAACTTTCTTTTCTTGGAGTTTTTTTTGGCACCTCAAATTTGGTCACTTGCCTTTTTCTTTCGATCCCCTGCCGCCTCTCAAACGGTGATACCGCTGCTGCTAAATGGGACCCGCATGTCATCCTCTATGTACTATAAAACTTTCTTTTCTTGGATTTTTTTGGCACCTTATATTTGGTCACTTGCCTTTTTCTTTCGATCCCCTGCCGCCTCTCAAACGGTGATACCGCTGCTGCTAAATGGGACCCGCATGTCATCCTCTATGTACTATAAAACTTTCTTTTCTTGGATTTTTTGGCACCTCATATTTGGTCACTTACCTTTTTCTTTTGATCCCCTGCCGCCTCTCAAACGGTGAGACCGCTGCTGCTAAATGGGACCCCCATGTCATCCTCTATGTACTATAAAACTTTCTTTTCTTGGATTTTTTTTGGCACCTGATATTTGGTCACTTGCCTTTTTCTTTCGATCACCTGCCCCCTATGAAACGTTGACTAAGCCTGTTGGCTCATGGGTCCCGCATGTCATCCTCTACGACAATAAAAGTTTTCTTTCTTGGAGTTATTTTTGACCCCTAATTTACGGCTATTTGCCTTTTTCTTTTGATCTCCTGCCCCCTCGCAACGATGAGGAAGGTCATAAGGTGTCGGTCCCACATGTCATCCTCTATGAACAATAAAAGTTTCCTTTGATGGATTTATTTTGAACCCCTAATCAATTTACGGATATTTCCTTTTTTCTTTTGATCCCCTGCCGCCTTGAAATCGCCGAGGATGCCGCCGCATCATGGGTCCCGCATGTCATCCTCTCGTAACGGTAAATGTTTTCTTTTCTTGGATTTTGTTGACCAAACGATTTTTGGCTTATTTTTTCTTTCGATCTCCTGCAGCCTTTAAAACGTTGAGGACGCTGCTGGCTCACGGGTCCCATATGTCAGCCTCTATGAACAATAAACGCTGAGGATGCTGCTGCCTCATGGGTCCCGCATGTCATCCTCTTAGAACGAAAATGTTTCTTTTCTTGGATTTTTTACCAACATATTTTTGGTTTATTTTTTCTTTCCATCCCCCGCCGCCTTTAAAACGTTGACGACGCTGCTGGCTCATGGGTCCCCGATGTCAGCCTCCCCGTACAACAAACATGTGATATCTTGATTATTTTGCAGACAATAAACAGTGTATTGCGCTCTGAGCTATTTCAAACGGATAAAATAAATCTTTATTTTTACATAAACAAACTTATATGTCGAATCTCCTTGTTTTTTTTGTTTTTGCGAAGCATAGGACTTTCCTGTTTTTTTTACAAAATTCCGAACTTTCCTGTTTTGGAGTGGGCTGAAATTGTACGAGTCAAAAGGCCAAGCAGGATAGTTCGAAGGCCAAGATGTCCAGATGCAGCCCAATTGAAATCTTTCTTCTTGGATTTTTTTTCACCCCCTGATTTCTGGCTACTTCATTTTTCTTTCGATCCCCTGCCGCCTCTCAAACGGTGATACCGCTGCTGCTAAATGGGACCCGCATGTCATCCTCTATGTACTATAAAACTTTCTTTTCTTGGTTTTTTTTTGGCACCTCATATTTGGTCACTTACCTTTTTCTTTCGATCCCCTGCCGCCTCTCAAACGGTGATACCGCTGCTGCAAAATGGGACCCGCATGTCATCCTCTATGTACTATAAAACTTTCTTTTCTTGGATTTTGGCCCGGCCCACTATCTTGTTGGGCCGGCCCACTTGCTATATGGTGGACCCCACATACTAAATGGGCTGGCCCATTAACAGGAAAGTGGGATCCACCTGTGCTTTTGGCCCGGCCCACTGGCTTGGTGGGCCGGCCCATTTGATCTAATGTGGACCCCACGCACTAAATGGGCCGATTAGCAGGAAAGTGGGACCCACGTGCTAATTGGGCCGGCCCAATAACTTCTTGGGCCGGCCCACTTGCTTTAAGGTGGACCCCACTTGGTAAATGGGCCGGCCCGATAACATGAAAGTGGGTCCCACATGTTTTGTGGGCCGGCCCTTTTGCCTGTTGACCGGTCAAACGAGTGCATTCGGCCCGGCCCACATGCTTAGCGGGCCGGCCCATTAATGTTTTGACCAGTCAACCTTAGAGGTTAGGCCCGACCCACGTAACTAATGGACCAGCCCAGCTATATAGTTGACCGGTCAAACTAAGTCAGCTGGCCCGGCCCGCAAACTTAATGGGCCGGCCCGCTTAAGACGTGACAGGCCTCGTGTGGGCCTACCATCTACCACGAGGTTTCAGCGGTTAACGCCGTTAACTGCCAGTTAACGGCGTCTGCCACGTGGCAGTTTGCATGACGTCAGCAGTCAACGGGCTCCCGGAAACACTTCTGCAACGGTCCGATTTTCCGTGGCGGAAGGGCACCCAAGCGCGACGGACCGGAAAAAACGTGGTAGGACTTTGCCTGACGCAGTTTCGACAACAGAACCCATATCGTCGGGTTAGGCCCATAGGCGACAAAAACACCCCTTAGCGGACGATTTTGGGACGTTGCCTATCAGAACTTTTCTTGTAGTGAGGTAGGGTCAAAGATTGCAAAAAGATAACAAAGTCAAGAAGCTTCAACAAATGAAGCAAGCAACCAAATGAACCACAAAGAAGATACCAAAAGAAAGATAGATATTATGATAAGATCAAGAAGATTGCTCTAAGTAATATGAGAAAGCTCCCCAAGGTTTGTGCACAAAACTAGACAATTTGCATTGGAGTATAAAGTGCACAAACATGGAATCATCACTCCCATAATATCATTCAAAAACAAAAGATACCAAGTGAATCAAACTCTAATGATCACCAAAAGATAGTGCTCTAAATCAAATGAGGAAGCTCCCCAAGGTACATGCATAAATTAAAATGTTGTATTTGAATACAATATGCATAACATGGAATCCTCACTCCCTCATTTAAAACACAAACATTTGTAATAGATCATAGATAAAAAAAATAAGCTAAACACTTGCAACAAACAAATAGTTGAGCAACAAGTAAGAGGCACCATAATAAAAAGGCTCAACCAAGAGGATATGTGAAAGGCATGATAAAGCATATTATAAGACTATTACAAGGATGAGCAAAAAGCATCATCATAGTCTTCAATGAATTATATTGCTTAGCATGACCAATCAACACACAATAAATAAATAAGATATCAAAAGGAGATGTATCATCTCTTATGTGTATAAGTTTCTCTAAGTGGGCAATATCACAAAGATATTTATCCACAAACAAACATGCACACACAAAATAGATACGCAAGAAAAATAGTATGATATCCGAGACGAAGTCATGCAATATACCAATAAGAATTTTTGCTTAAAAGCATGGCCAAAGGCTCAATTTTATCTTATTGTACATTCATGAATTCAACCACAAACAACTAAAATACATCACAAAAATCAACAAGGGATAGAAGATAGTTGGGATGCATTTGAGAAAGGCAACAAGTATCAAAAGCGAGGATACCAAAAGAAGTAACTAAATTTGCACTTTCATCTATATTGCACATGTGAGAGCCTTGAGGAATTGATATGCAATAAAATTGCTAGATAGGCATAGTTGGGATGGATGAATCATGATCATGATTTAAAATACTTCCCAACAAATGCACTCATCTCAAATTACTCACATTCACAATAAAGAGGTTTCATTAAGACTTTTGCAAGAAGCACAACATTTGCAAATCAAGAGATTCATGCCAAGATGCAACCATAAGGTTGGATACAAGAAAAGTATGCATGAGAAGATACTTGTTACCAAGATAGCATTGGTGTGGATGTAGTAGATATGTGTTCGTTGACCATCCTAGCTTGCCTCAAGTTACCATTGAGTCACCACTTCTTTCCAAGAGTGAGACAAGCATTCAATGCATATCCATTGTACCTAACACAAAGGTAAGTACAAAATGGTCCCCAAACTAATTGGGTCCGAAGTAGTTAGACACACTACAACATATAGGACAAACTCCACAATTCTATGTGCATATAGATATGAAATTGAATTTCATGCACATCTTAGCCAAATTAGGATTTGATGGAGTTTACCCTATATATTGGATCAAAGAAAGTGACACATGTCATAAGATATACATATATTAAATATGCATGCACAATATTTTCAAGGACCAAAGGAAGATACAATTTGGACAAAACACCAAATAAATCAAGAGACAATGGTTGCCCAAATTATATCAAAGAATCAAATCAACAAAAGATTGACTCCAAATACTTATCTCATTATAAGAAGCTAATTAAACCTAAACACAAGGAATGAGATAACCAACTCCCAAGAGAGCAAGGTTCCAACAAATAAACCAAACCCTCAACACCTTTTTTATGATGGCACAAAGTACCAAAAGGAAAATTTTATGTCTCCCAAAACCAAATTTTTGATAATGATCAAGAGATGTTAAGCATTCTAACAAATATAGAAGAGCTCCCCCAAGATTAGTGCATTATCTAGGATTTTTCATATGAATACAAGATGCACAAACACTAGGATCATCACACTACCTATATCTACTAAAAAGCTAAGAAAGTTTGAATAGACAAATTAGATCCATAAGATGCAAGGAAGACACATGGGAGTCAAAGCAAAACAAATTCATGGCAATAAATAAGGCAATTTGAACACAAGAGACAATTCAAATATGATCAATAAATATCTACCTCATAATTGATTACCAATTGTCCTAGGACAAGAGGTATTAGGAAATATTTCTCGGTGGTAGTTTGTAAGTATACATAAGATCATATTTACAACGAACAAAGCATATGGTAAAAGATAAGAGTTAACCATCATGCAAAGAAAGTTTCTTGATAGCTTCATTTAGTCACACCAACATGCAAGGCAATTAATAGTATTCATACCAACATGCAAAGCAATTAATAGTATTCATACCAACATGCAAAGCAATTAATAGTATGACTTGAAGCACATGGTTTTTCAAAAATGTATTGAGGGACACGTTGTGAAAAACCATGCCAAGAAAAACTTTCACAAATAAGATCCACAAAGATATTAGCAATGAAGCTATTTAAGCAAATTGGAGCTTGTTTGAGCAAACATGCCACATAGGGGAGAGATAATTAACGGTATCAATTCTATGTGACACAACCTCAAATGTTCACATTTTCTAGGCTTGTAATATGCACAAAGCTTATTACTCCCCCATAATGTGATAAGGAAATTATTTTCACAAGAGGCAAGTAAGATCCAAGTAGAGATATTAATGGACATTAGAATTTGAATTTCTCATGAAGATGACATACCACATAGCGACTAGATAATCTCGCAATATCAATTCTAAGTGATATTCCTCATGTACACACATTGTTTAGGATCATGAAATTCCCAAAGGAATATCACTCCCCTAAAATGGGATTGTCCAATAATCGCTCATAAGAGCCATATAAGATACAACAAGATGCAAAGAGGCTCCAACACAAACACAAATACATGGTGTGCAACCCAATATGCATAGACTTGATTTCTCAAGCAAAACAATTAGGAAGCACAACATATACAAACACATGTTAGGAACAAAACTAACACATGCAAAGGGGCGAGTAACTTTCAATATAAATGAGTTGAGAACATGTTACCGCAAGGAGGAACATTGGATATATGATAGTAGCAAGAGATTCAAAAGACTTGGCTTGATATAATATAAATGATGAAGATCCCTTAATTCTTCATGATGTAGCCAAGTCTCCAATGCCCTTCAACAAGCACCTATTGATCAAGTTTTGGATTGTTGGTCCCCAACTAAGTTGGGTCCTAAGAGGTTAGTCACAATAGGCTTGGCAACCCAAATGGTTCTTTTCTTGACACCACTTTGAGCACCAACAAATTTGGCAAACACATTGCCACCCTCATCCTTACGAAGAGAATAAACATCATCAATGGTGATAGAGTTGGATGAGGTACCAATAGTGCAAAAGGAGGAGATGTGGCCCTTCTCACGGCATATGTAGCAAGTTCTTTTCTTCTCCTTCTTCTCACTAGATTTCTCCACAATGGGAGCATTGGCTTGATTCTTCTTGGGAAGTGGCATTTCTTCAACTTGAGGTTGAATATGAGTTTGAGCTTGAGGCCGCTTCCCTTTTTGCTTCTTCTTCAAAGGGCAAGATCTAACATGATGCCCTTCAATTTTGCACTTGAAGCAAACAATCTTGGCCGGGTCTTTGACTTGTAATTGGCCCTTCTTAATCTTGTTGTTCTTGGACTTGTTCTTGTTGTTGGAGTTGAATCCAAGTCCACTCTTGTCATTGAGGGATTGTTGCACACTTAACATCTTGTCAAGTTTGCATTTCCCTTCATGACCCTTTACCAAGTCGTTCTTCAATGAAGATACTTGGGCCTTGAGCTCTTTGATTTCCTCTACATGGTTAGTAACGACACAAGTACTAGAGGAAGTAGAGCATTCATTGTTAGAGCAACAAGGCAAGGAAGATAATTCATCACAAGATTTAGCAATATTATGAGTGGATGAATTACTAGGACTAGCACATGACAATATAACATTTTGAGTAGTAGTGCTAGTACCGACATGACGCTCATAAGGTGTTGCCTTAGATATTATAGCCTCATGAGCTAACTTTAGCCTATCATGAGAGGCTAGAAGATCCTCATAGGAGCTAGAAAGCTTTCCATGATTTTCTTCCAATTTCCCATAATTGCTAGTTAGCAATTTAAGTTGAGCCCTTAGCTCAACATTCTCCTTCAAGATAGATGCTTCACAAGAAGTGGAGTTAGTAGCACAAGCATCATTATTAATAGAAATGGGAGAAGGCAAGTTGTCATGCACTTTTATATAAGAAACTTTAAGTTGCTCATGCGACTCGGTGAGTTTGGTGAGCGCACTCTCAATAACCCTTGAGCCCTTTTTGAGTTGCTCAAAATCCTCAAGGAGTTTAGCATTAACAAACACAAGCTTATCATTTTTTAACTTTAGTTCATTTGCCACCTCAAGAGCTTTATCATGGGTTTCCTTTTCTCTAGACAATTCTAGAGCAAAGGTTTCCTCAAGAGCTTCCTTGGTGGTTTGTTCTTCTTCAAGTTCATCCTTTAGATATGCCACATCATTGGCGTACTCACGTTCAAGAGCACCCATTTTATCAATGGTGTTCTCATGCATCCAAATAATTTTTTGGCTCTCAATAGCGGTAGTCAAGATTTCAAAGAAGTGAGTGCTAGCAATTTCATCTTTGCAAAGAATCTTGAATACACTCTTACCCTTATCGCGTAGAGAGACAACCCAATCCTCTTCTTCATATTCATCCTCATCCTTATCACCACGAGACATATTAGGTTCCATGGTAGGAGGTACCGTGGAACCCTTGGCCATAAGGCATACATGAGGACCGTGAGATAAAGATGAGGAGTTACTTGAGGCTCCTTTCAAGATCTTGTCTTGACCAATAGAATCTTTGGTTTCCTCTACATTGTTAGACACACAACAACTAGAGGAAATAGAAGCATTTTTATCATGGCCACAAGATAAAGCAAGCATATCATCATTAGATTTATTCAAGCCACTTACACATGATATGCAAGGACTATCAACACAAGCATGTAAATCATTTCTAGTGCTAGATGTGTTTGAGTCCGTAGATGAAGCATTGTAATGAGATAGAGATGAAGAATCATCAATAGTAAGCTCAACATCAACATTGCAATTTTCATCACCACTCACCATATCATTACCTTGTGTCTTGACACACTTTGGTGAAGTGGATGAAGATGAGAACTTATCACGGCCGGAAGTGGAAGCAATACAATCATCCTCAATAATATTGGACACATCATATTTGTCTTGAAGCTTTGTCCATAATTCATGAGAGCTCCCAAAAGGCATGATTGACGAAGTAACTACATTGCTCACAACAATGGAAAACACATGAGAAGCAAGAGCATCGAGGCAAGAGTATTTCTCCTCCTCAAGAGATAAATTTTGAGGATCCTTAGGAGAAGAAAAACCCATGCCAAGATATCGCTCCATGTCCGGGGACATTCCCCGTAAGATTTTAAGCACATAAATTTTCCATAGATCATAATTTGTGCCATCAAATATAAACAAGTTATTGTGCGCTAATCCCCTAACCGACATCTTTACTCTCAAGGCGGTGAAGCCTAAGAATGAGAGACCTTGCTCTGATACCAATTGAAAGGATACGGATGTCGCCTAGAGGGGGGTGAATAGGCGGTTTAAAACTTTTACGAGATGGGCTTAACAAATGCGGAATAAAACTAGCGTTTACTTTGTCAAGCCCAAAGCCTATATACTATGGTTCACCTATGTGCACCAACAACTTATTCTAAGCAAAGGTTCACCTAAGTGCACCAACAACTTATGCTAAGCAATACAAGCAAGCATGTGATAGCAAGATATATATAACTTCAAGCACGATGGCTATCACAAGGTAAAGTGCATAAGTAAAGAGCTCGGGTATAGAGATAACCGAGGCACGCGGGAGATGAAGATTTATCCCGAAGTTCACACTCTTGCGAGTGCTAATCTCCGTTGGAGAGGTGCGGTGGCTTAGTGCTCCCGAACGCCACAAGAGGCTCACCTTGAGGTGTCGTTGCTCGATGCACACCAACACCACAAAGGCCTCACCCCAAGATGTGGTACTCACACCACACACCGAACGCCACGAAGGCGCCTCACCTAAATCTCCGGTGACCCTCGCCACAAAGGACTAGGTCACGGTTCCACTAAGGGATTTCCTTCGAGGCGGAAACCGGGCCTTACACAAAGATTGGGGCACACATCCACAACTTAATTGGAGGCTCCCAACAAACCGCCACAAAGGCCTAGAATCCGTCTAGGGTTCCAAGAACCCAAGAGTAACAACCTTCTTGCTTTAACCACCACGAATCACCGTGGAGAACTCAAACCGATGCACCAAATGCAATGGCAAGAACACCACAAAGATGCTCAAGTCCTTCTCTCTCAAATTCCAACAAAGCTACAAAAGCTATTGGGAGAATAAGAGAGGACGAACAAAGGAATTCACAAAGAACACCAAGATCAAGATCTAGAGAGTTCCACTCACAAAGAGATGGATTTGATTGGTAGAAATGTAGATCTAGATCTCCTCTCTCTTTTCCCTCAAATGGGGGCAAGAATCATGGAGGGATTGAGAGATAGAGCAAGCTTCTCTAGTTCAACAATGGAGGAGAGAGAGAGTGAGAGAAGCTACATCCCAAGGAGGAAGAAGGGGGGTATTTATACCCCCCAAGAAAATCGAGCCGTTGGGCAAAACCAGGGCCGGATAATCCGGCCTAAGTAAGGGTCGGATTATCCGGGGGGCGGATTATCCGGCCTCAGGGACAAAACCTGGTCAAAATCCGGCCAAAAATCCGGCCCCTATCCAGAGCTGCTTTTCTTCCGGTCCTTAGCCGATTTCCGGGGGGGGGGGGGGGGCGGATATTTCCGAAATATCCGGCCCGGATATTTCTGAAAAATCCGGCCTGGCAAAACTGCAGAAACACCAAAACTAAAACGGGCATAACTTTAGCATCCGGACTCCGATTTTGATGATCTTGGGCTTGTTTTGAAGCTAGGAACAAGCTCTACAAGATCATGCAGGAAACCATCATAGTCCAACAAGGGAGGATAGAAAAAAATGATGAAAGGTTTGACCTATCTAAAAAAGACATACCGGTAAAACCTCCAATCTCGAAAATGCAACAAGTTGCCCGCGCAAAAACCATTCTTGATGAACTAGAGCTTGTCATGAGGATAAGCACAAGCTCTAAATCATCACATGGATAAGATACAAATAACAACCAAGAAAGATGATGAATCAAACTCGAAAACGCAACAAGTGATCTATGTGAAATCCGTTTTCGATGAACTAGAGCTTGTCATGAGAATAAGCACAAGCTCTAAAACATCACATGGATAAGGTCCAAATAACAACCAAGAAAGATGATGCAAGGATGCAAAGGTTTGAGCTCTCTCTGAACGATACGATCGAGTTACTCACTCGAGAGCCCTCTTGATAGTACGGCAACTAAACTATAAACCTGTTATCACCAGAATTTGACCGGATCAGAGGTGGGCCGCGATCAAGATTGGGCTTGAGGAATATACATGGAAGAAATACGTGAACCGGCCTTGTACACGAAGTTTGGGCTAGTTTGCCCTTGTATCTGTAAATATAGTAGGATACGTGTCGGTTAGTTAGAGTTTGGCTCATGCACGGTTGGGATTATTCCCACGTTAGAAAGTCTACGGACTATAAATATGTATCTAGGGTTATTGAGAAAAACAACAATCACGTTCATCACAAACCAATCTTGGCGCATCGCCGACCCCTTGTTTCGAGGGTTTCTTCCGGGTAAGCATCATGCTGCCTAGATCGCATCTTGCGATCGAGGCAGTATACGTTTATTCGTTATCCATGCGTTGCTCGTGCTGAAGCCTTTTTGATGGCGAGCAACGTAGTTATCATAGACGTGTTAGGGTTAGCATTGTTTTCATCATATCACATGCTTTCGTTCATGCAACCCTTAGACGTCTAGCCGCCCTTACACCTTTCTTAGGTGTAAGGGTGGCACCTTGCTTGATCATTATCTAGTAGATCCGATCCGTTATGATCGCTCCTTGTTCTTCAAGGATTAGTTTAATATCTGCATAGTTAGGCCTTGCAAACGGGTTGAAGGATCCAGTAGCATGTAGGGTGTAGTTTGCTAACCCTAGACAAGATGTTCCGGGGATCAACTTCGTGTTGGTTTTTAGTCCTTGTCTAGGGTCGGTTTATTATCACCGTGCGTGGCTTCCAGGCTCAATCACGAGTGGGATGTTCCGATTATGTGGTGAAAACCCTAGATCGTCGTAGGTCGTTTTAGCTATATATCGATCAAGCAGGACCACCATGTGATCGTAGACCTCATACGAACCATGGGTGGATCGGCTCCTTGAGCCGATTCACGGGATAACCTGAGAGCCAATCGAGGCTCGTATTTAATGTTTACGTGTATGCCATGCAGGAAACTAAGCGAAGCAAATCCATCACCTTCCTGATCAGGTATAGATCAGGTGGCACGCCCTTGCACCAGCATCGGGACGTGCGTACCAGGAGCTTTGCGGGCCGTCGCTCGGAGGGACCAGGGCCAGCCGCAGCCCTAGGTTGTTCCCGGCTCTTCGTGTTGCCAGCCGTTGCTCGCCGGTGGGTTTCGGACGCCAACACATTCTGGCACGCCCGGTGGGACAATCTTCGACATCAACTGCATCGCCATCTACATCTGAGATGGCGGAAGGTACTCCAGTCACGTACGAGGATCTGCCCGAGGAGCTCAAGAAGAAGTATGACGATGTCAAAGCTATCCTCGAAGCCGACCTCATCGGCTCTTTCCACAGGACCCGCTCACACGGCATCAGGTGGAGAGGGTTCACACCTGAAGGCGCGCTCGATGGAGTGGACCTGTCCACCCCTTCAGAAGAACGCACCAGGTCCTTGCGTCAGGAGATCAATTTCATGGTAGCTCATTCGCTACACTGCCACTCCGAGAGCTTGGTGAACACTTTGGAGCGTGTCGCCCTTCGGGTGCTCCATGAAATCTTGAAGCATCAGTACTCTCCGTCAGGACCTGCTCTAGGGACTCACCAAGGAGAGCTACCACTCAAGAGCCAACCACCGCTGCCGTTCGCGCTGGCAGCACCAGAGGTGCCGAGTACACCAGCATTCGTTGTTTACAAGATCGGTGGCGATCCTAGCGACTACCAGTTCTTGTACGAGGCGCCTAAGGAGATCCCTCACGGATACACGTGCACATACGTGCCAGACAGCAGTAACTGGGCACTCACGAACCAGGCTGCAACAGCGGGGACTTCCGGAACAGCAGGAGGAGCCTCTGGATCAGATCTTGAGAAGCAGACGTGGTTAGCTAAGTATACCACTCCGACGAACCTCCAGAGCTCAACTCCTGTAGCTAGCACAGATCTTGAGAAGCAAGCGTGGCTAGCTAAGTATGCCACACCAGCGAATCTTCAAAGCTCCACTCCTGCAGCTAGCACTGCGGATCAGATCAGCACGATCTTGAGAGACCAGTTCGGCATGGTGCCGAAAAGGAGGGCAATCGGCTATTCCAAGCCGTACCCCAATGACTACGATTTGATCCCACTACCACCCAAATATCGGCTCCCTGAATTCTCCAAGTTTAGTGGGTCAGATGGCTCCAGCTCTATCGAGCATGTAAGCCGATATTTGGCGCAGCTGGGCACGATCTCAGCTGCAGATGCACTACGCGTGAGGTTGTTCGCACAGTCCCTCACATGATCGGCTTTTGGGTGGTACACCTCACTGCCACCAGATTCGATCCGGACTTGGAAGCAGTTGGAGGAACAATTCCACATGCAGTATCACTCAGAAGCTTCCGAGGCTGACATTGCCGATCTAGCACAAGTACGTCAGAAGCGCGGAGAAACAGTGTCAGAATACATCCAGCGCTTCAGGGCCGTTAGGAACTGATGCTATTCGGCTCGTTTGACTGAAAAAGAAGCGGTTGAGTTGGCGGTGGTGGGTCTCGCATCACCTATCAAGGATATGGCTTCCCAAGCAGACTACCCTTCACTGGCACACATGGTTCAGAAACTGTCATTATATGAACAGCGCCACCCAGAGCTGTACCAGGACAAATTCAAGCGTGCAGTAGTCCTGGTTGAGACAGAGGAAGATGAAGGGTCTGCGGGAGATCAAGAGGTAGCAGTGGCTGAATGGACTCGGGGGGCAACCCCCGTGTCCTGCAAGTGGGTTAAGCCACAAGGTCCGCCCAGAGGGTTTGATTTTGACGTAACTAAAGCTGAGCAAATTTTCGACCTCTTACTCAAGGAGAAGCAGCTGAAGTTACCCGAAGGCCTCAAAATCCCCACGGTACAGGAGCTGAACGGAAAGCCATACTGCAAATGGCATAACACGTTCTCCCATACCACCAACGACTGCAGGTTGTGGCGTCAGCAGATCCAAATGGCGATAGAACAAGGATGTCTAATTTTCAACCAGTACGCCATGAAAGTCGACACACACCCCTTCCCCGCTGTTAACGCGGTGGAATACGCTTACCCCGAGGGGTGCCAACCAGGTTTCTCGTTAAGCATTAACATGGTCGAGCCTGGGCACCACTCTGGTAAGAACAAAGGCGAGGGCAGCTGCTCTCGTAGCAAGGACAAGGAGGAAGCCGTTCCACGCGATCGGCTCCGGCACGATGGCAAACACTACATCACTGAGGGAGAAGTGAAGAATGTGCGATATCAACGACCTCTCTCTGATCATCTCCTCAACAAATATGTAAGTCAGTACGACCAGCGCCGGCGGTACAACAGCGACGATGAAAGGGATCGTCTAGCTAGCAGGGACGCCATGAGACATCGTCGGCATGATCGCGATGAGGAGAGATACGAGCGCCGTGCCAAGGAAAGGTCAAGAGAACAAGACGACGTGGACAAGCACTGGGACTGTCCTTTCTTCAAGCACTGCTGGGATTCAGGAATGAGCCAATTGCCTACAATCGGCAACTGCCCAGAATGTAGACAGAAGAAGAAGGGTGCAACAGACGTGTCAGTGTTCAAACGTCTAGGGCCTCTCCCATCTAGGAACAAGCAAACTTAGTCCTCTCGGGAAGAAGACCTCGAGGAGTTAGAAGATGACTACGAAGAAGAAGAGGACAAGTACCACCGGCCAAGGTGGTGCCCTGATGGACTCAGCCGTTCCCAAAAGCGTAGGGTTCAGCGACTGCGTGACTTGGAGGAAGCCGAAAGGTTATACCTGCACACGCTAAGGAAGGCGCGGCCTGATCTGGCTGCGAAAATTCAACGAACCCTGGACGAAGAGGGTCGACCACAAAAGATGGAGTGGCGCCCCAAGCAAAGGAAAGCCGATGATGAGACATCGGCTAGTACAAACATGGTGTTCATCCTTCCAGCGGAGTTTTGTGCTCCAGGATTAGACGAAGCGCCTGTGGCACAACTTGGCTGCGGCCCACGGCCGGTTATCTTTGAGAAGCCACGTGAAAGAAGCTATAGACACCTGAAGGCCCTGTACTTACGAGGTTATATCAATGGGCAGCCTGTCAATAGGATGCTGGTGGACACCGGAGCGGCAGTCAACATCATGTCATACTCCATGCTACGTCGGTTGGGACGCTCTAGCTCGGATCTGATCAAGACCAATGTTACACTGAGCGATTTCAACGGCCAAGCATCTGATGCACAAGGTGTTCTGAACGTGGATCTGACCATAGGGAGGAAAACAATCCCTACGACATTCTTCATTGTCGATAGCAAGAGCACTTACGCTGTCCTGCTAGGGAGAGATTGGATCCACGCCAACTGTTGCATTCCATCTACGATGCACCAATGCCTAATACAGTGGGATGGAGATGAAGTAGAGGTTGTCCATGCAGACGATACAGCCGAGATTTCAACGGCTGGCATGAACGTTTGGGAGACGGAAGGCCAAGAGCCACTCTCAGGCATCACTTTGGACGACTGCGAGTACATCGACGTGTCAAAAAACGGGGTGAGGCTGGTCTTATCCACTGGCCTGACCGTGTAACAAGAGCAAAATCTATGAACGTACATGGGAAGGCCGATCCTTGTGATCGGCCCCAAAAAATAAAAAGTAAGGATCTTGTCTCAAGCATGTCACGTAGTCATAGTGAAGCACGAACAAGATGTAAACCTCTTTTGAGCAATGCAATCAAGTTGGGGCCGATTCCAGCAATCGGCCCATATTATCCTTACCACACGTTTTCCCTGTGTTCAGTGTCGATCTAACAGGTGACGGAAAGCTAGGGTATGGGTTTACATTGGCTTGTGAGCTCGAAGGAATCGGCATTGGTCATGTCGAGCCGATGTTCAGGTTTAGTTCTTCGGATAACTGCAGAGCCGATATCTGGAGTAACCTGACAGATTCGGCTCGGGGGGCACATAATCAGAGGAACATGTGCGATACATGGGCAGTGAAATGTGAGGGGCCGATAGAAAAATCGGCCGGTAAAAAAAAAACAATATTTTTACATGCAAGTCACAGCCGATGCACAGACATCGACTTCAGAATAAAAAGCCGATGCACAGTCATCGACTTTCGAGGTACAAGTTCAGCAAAATATTTGGCAGTTTACACAGAAAGGCTCTACTGAAGAAACGCGTTGAGGGCGTGAAGGGCGTCAGCACGGATACGATCCACCTCGGCGATCTCAGCCTCGTCGTCCTCGTCTTTGCCCGTCACCAACTGACTGCTCAGGGCACGGATTTCAGCCAGATCGGTCTTCAGATCGGCTGTAAGGCCCTTTGCTTCCTCTTGAGAGCGGACAATAAGGGATTCCTTGTCTTGGATAAGCTGCTTGGTCACCCTGACCCTCTCTTCAAGGTTCTCCAGTTCCTTACGCAGGGTCTCGAGTTCGACACTATTGGCAGAAGTGTCAGTTTTGGCGTCTAAAGCAGCCTTTTTCTCGTTGAGCCGTTGACACTTGTCTGCAATATCGGCTCTCAATGGAAGCTGGGTGTGGCGAAGATTGATTCTTTGACGAGCCGACTGCACCCTTGACTTGAAGATCGACAGAGTCACAACTGGCCAAAGCTTCACCTGCAGTGTCACAGGGAGATGGGGCTGGATATCTTCGAGGATACCCTTGACTTCCTCGGGATTTTCAACTAGGGTCTCAACTGAGGAAGAGAGCAGAGCCTTGAGACGCTGGAGTGGACCATGGACCGTGCTAGGACTCGGCTCTTCACCTGCCTTGGAAGTAGCTGGTTCGATGGATTCAGGATCGAACGTCAGCAAACTTGAAAGATCACAACCCTGACAAGACGAACAAGAGTAGTATTAGTATACAACAAAGAAAGGGATAGAGCCAAGGGAGTGGAGTGTACCTCTCCCAAGGTAGGAGGAGCAGCCGATGTTGTGATAATCGGCTTTTCCGTGGACTTGGCTAGGTTAGCCACTTGGGCAGCCGCGATCGTCGAGGTGGCTAGGTCTAGCGTGGCGGACGACATCAGAATCTCCTCGACGTCTCCGCTAGAGGTATCATTGGTCTGCCAAAGGGAGTAATTAGCCGATCCAAGTGGCAGTGGGTTAACATAAAATATAAACCAGGGAGATAATTACATTTGAAACCTCCTGGTTTGATGGAGAAGCTTGTGGGTCTTTGCGAGCCCTCTTGACGCATCGACGCTTCACGCGTGACCCTGTTCTGATCGGAGCTTGAAGGGCAGCAGGCTCGGGAGTTGACCTTTTCTTGGGAGCCAACGCTAGCGAGTCCGTCTGGCTCTGTGTGGTGGATCTCCCGGAGTTGTCCGAGTTCGAGTCCCTTTGGCTGGACTGTGCCTCCCCGCTGGAGTTTTCTTCGGTGGAAGTCTGTAAAAAGGGGTACAAGCATGTTGCAAAAGACTTGGAGGACAGATAAATTTAGCTAAGGCACGAGTCAGCTTACGTGCAAGCTTTCTTGGGCGGGAGCTTTGCGCTTCAGGGTCTTTCTGGCAGCTACTTTCCTCACGGCCTTCCTCGCCGGGATTGAGGCTCGGGGGGCAACTGGCCCCGAGGATGCTTTACTCTTGGGAGCCGATTTCGGTGAAATCGGCTGGCTCTCCATTATGACCTTCTTCAAGGTTGGCGAGCTCTGGCAGAAGAGAACCACCGGGGCTGGTGGAAGGAATTTGAAGGGGGAGCCATCGGCTTGCACGGGCTCCGGGCCATCTTGTTGCTGCCAAGAGATAGAGTCAGGTTACAGACAATTATCATGAGCCATTGCAAGAAATTTATAAGTAATGGTACCTGGTCTGCAGGAACGTCATATTCGACATCAAGTTGTCTCAGTAATGGCCCTAGAGCTCTTTTGAAGACATGGGTCTTCCACATGGACCACCAAGTCTCGAAACCATCGGTAGTGGTGGTGAAACGGAGGTTGTGGGGAATTGGAATGGCCAGAGCGTCAAAGAAAGTATAGCACCTTTGGCCAGTAAGGATGTCGAGCGGTTCGGCTACGCTGGCTTTGTCAGGTGGTGGAGAAAGAAGTGTGGGGGCACCTGCCCAAGACCAAGCTGCCGGGCTACTACTACCGGTTGGTAAGACTCATAACCAGGCTTGATGATCCGGTTTGAGGTACTCATGCCAACTGGGAGAAGGCAAGGCATCATGATGAAGAATACTGCGACGGTTCTGTTCTGCCACGACATGACCCGACGAAGAAAAGCAGAGTGATTTTGGAATTATCAATTCCGAAACCAGGGGGGCATGTGTTATCACCAGAATTTGACCGGATCAGAGGTGGGCCGCGATCAAGATTGGGCTTGAGGAATATACATGGAAGAAATACGTGAACCGGCCTTGTACACGAAGTTTGGGCTAGTTTGCCCTTGTATCTGTAAATATAGTAGGATACGTGCCGGTTAGTTAGAGTTTGGCTCGTGCACGGTTGGGATTATTCCCACGTTAGAAAGTCTACAGACTATAAATATGTATCTAGGGTTATTGAGAAAAACAACAATCACGTTCATCACAAACCAATCTTGGCGCATCGCCGACCCCTTGTTTCGAGGGTTTCTTCCGGGTAAGCATCATGCTGCCTAGATCGCATCTTGCGATCTAGGCAGTATACATTTATTCGTTATCCATGCGTTGCTCGTGCTGAAGCCTTTTTGATGGCGAGCAACGTAGTTATCATAGACGTGTTAGGGTTAGCATTGTTTTCATCATATCACATGCTTTCGTTCATGCAACCCTTAGACGTCTAGCCGCCCTTACACCTTTCTTAGGTGTAAGGGCGGCACCTTGCTTGATCATTATCTAGTAGATCCGATCCGTTATGATCGCTCCTTGTTCTTCAAGGATTAGTTTAATATCTGCATAGTTAGGCCTTGCAAACGGGTTGAAGGATCCAGTAGCATGTAGGGTGTAGTTTGCTAACCCTAGACAAGATGTTCCGGGGATCAACTTCGTGTTGGTTTTTAGACCTTGTCTAGGGTCGGTTTATTATCACCGTGCGTGGCTGCCAGGCTCAATCACGAGTAGGATGTTCCGATTATGCGGTGAAAACCCTAGATCGTCGTAGGTCGTTTTAGCTATATATCGATCAAGCAGGACCACCATGTGATCGTAGACCTCATACGAACCATGGGTGGATCGGCTCCTTGAGCCGATTCACGGGATAACCTGAGAGCCGATCGAGGCTCGTATTTAATGTTTACGTGTATGCCATGCAGGAAACTAAGCGAAGCAAATCCATCACCTTCCTGATCAGGTATAGATCAGGTGGCACGCCCTTGCACCAGCATCGGGACGTGCGTACCAGGAGCTTTGCAGGCCGTCGCTCGGAGGGACCAGGGCCAGCCGCAGCCCTAGGTTGTTCCCGGCTCTTCGTGTTGCCAGCCGTTGCTCGCCGGTGGGTTTCGGACGCCAACAAAACCGGTCTCCAACTACACTATGAGACCGGTGAGAAAGAAACCCTATCAAGAGCAAACCTTATACTTGCGCATTCCACTTGAGCTCGATGACGACGATCTTGACCTCAACAAGATGGAACGCCTTTCTTGCTTGTGCTTGCTTGACGAAGTCTTGTGGATTGCTCCCCCATAATCCACCATGGAAGAGCTTCTTCTTAGGCGCATCTTCACATAACCATGAACACCATGTGGATTGCTCCCCCATAATCCACCATGGGAGAGCTTCTTCTTCGGCGCATCTTCACATATCCATGATCACCATATGGATGGCAAGACTCAAGCAAAGGATCTCTTCGAGATGGCTCATCTTGAACTTGCACTTCATTTCTCCATGGCAAGCTTCAAGCTTATGAACTCTTCGAGTTGGCTCATCTTGAACTTGCACTTCATTCTTCATTCTTCATCATATTGATGTCTTGAAGTAACTTGAGGGCTCACTTCATCTTCATCTTCAAGACATACTTGACACTTGATATCCTTCATCAAATTCTTCTTATTGCAACCTTGAAGCCAACATATGGTTCAAGAATTGCCTATGGACAACTCCTACAAATATAACTCAAATGCAAACATTAGTCCATAGGGATTGTCATTAATTACCAAAACCACACATGGGGGCTCCATGCACTTTCTACCAGCAAACGACATTTCTCTAAAGTCTAAATAGATACCATTGGGGGAGATGGTAGAAGAAAGAAACGCCCCATACCACTAGTCCACTATCAACAACAACAAATGTTTTGCCGACGTCCATTACTGATGTGGGCCTATGTGGAAATTGACATTTAGAGAAAACTATGTGAAATATGAAGACACGACACATAATACACATTGATTCAGTAGAAACAGGGTTGAGGGTTGAGTGGAAGCCCTTAACAGAATCATTTGAAGTGACAAATGAAAGCCCCGGTTGATAACATACCGTTAACATTATGACAATGCTATTGAGAATTATAATCGTCACAGAGGACTGAATATGGTTGATTTATCTCGGTATTAATACCATATCTATTGCGAATAAAAGGCGCCCATACCCAACTCATCATAGCCACTTCATCCTCATATGTGCATTTACATCATCAATATAGTGACTTATATGGTTTTTAATGATATTTTCCATCATCTATCATTATTTATGCCTTTTTAGTTGATTTATGAGACTTTTCTACAAAGTCCTTTTTATTGGTATTTATTTTCTAGGAGGCAGAAAACCTATTGGTGTTTGAGGGATCTTCTAGACGCCTAAAAATCAAAATAAAAATACATGATCATTTGCGGAAGGTCGTGGGCCAAAGAATCATGATAGGGGGACCACGAAGCCAGAAAAAGACCAGGTGGCGCGCCCCCCTCAAGGCCTAAACAGGACGCACCACCTAGGCCAATTTCGGCCTTGAGTGTCATCCCGGCCCCTCTTTTTTTTACATACGCCTCTGTCTCGCTATAAACCTACACCATAATTTTCCCAAGATTTATAGAGGCGGCGGCAGAGGCGAAAGTCCTCTACTACTCTGGGAGAGGGCAGATCATGTAGCACCGGAGCCTCTAGTGAGGGGGAAATCGACACCATTGTCAT
This sequence comes from Lolium perenne, assembly GCF_019359855.2. Lineage (NCBI taxonomy): Eukaryota > Viridiplantae > Streptophyta > Magnoliopsida > Poales > Poaceae > Lolium > Lolium perenne. Next base: position 257,796,967 of record NC_067249.2, read on the forward strand.
CACCTCGCGGTGGAGTGTCGGCGCCGCCTAGCCCCGCCCATCCCGCAGGGGTACCTGGACAACTGCCTGCGGCCCTGCTTCGTAGAGGTCGTGTTGCGGTCAGAAACCCACCGGCGAGCAACGACGGGCAACACAGGAGAGCCGGGAGCAACTTAGGGCTGCGGCTGGCCCTGGTCCCTCCGAGCGACGGCCCGCAAAGACTCCGGCACGCACGTCCGATGCTGGTGCAAGGGCGTGCCACCTGACCTATACCTGGTCAGGAAGGTGATGGAGATGCCTCGCTTAGTTTCCTGCATGGCATACACGTAAACATTAAATACGAGCCTCGATCGGCTCTCAGGTTGTCCTGTGAATCGGCTCAAAGAGCCGATCCACCCATGATTCGCACGAGGTGTACGAATATATGGTGGTCCTGCTTGATCAAGATAAAGCTAAAACGATCTACGACGATTTAGGGTTTTCACCGCATAATCGGAACATCCTACTCGTGATTGGGCCTCGCGGCCGCGCACGGTGATCGTAAGCCGATCCTAGACAGGGCCTAAAAACCAACACGAGGTTGATCCCCGGAACATCCTGTCTAGGGCTAGCAAACTACACCCTACGCGCCGCTGGATCCTCCAACCCTTTGTAAGGCCTAACTATGCAGATATTAAACTAATCCTTGAAGAACAAGGAGCAACCATAACGGATCGGATCTACTAAATAATGATCAAGCGGGGTGCCGCCCCTACGCCTAAGATAGGCGTAAGGGCGGCTAGATGTCTAAGGGTTGCACGACGATAGCATATTATACGAAGAACCATGCTAACCCTAACACATCTAAGATAACTACGTTGCTCACCATCAAAAAGGCTTCAGTACGAGCAACGCATGAACGACGAATAAACTTGTACTGCCTAGATCGCAAGATGCGATCTAGGCAGCATGATGCTTACCCGGAAGAAACCCTCGAGACAAGGGAGTTGGCGATGCGCCTAGATTGGTTTGTGGTGAACGTGATTGTTGTTTATTTCATAAACCCTAGATACATATTTATAGTCCGTAGACTTTCTAACGTGGGAATAATCCCAACCGTGCACGAGCCAAACTCTATCTAATCGATACGTATCCTACTATATTACAGATACACGGGCCAAATAGCCCAAACTTTGCACACAAGGCCGATTCACATATATTCTTCCGTATATAATCTTCAAGCCCATCTTGATCGCGGCCCACCTCTGACTCGGTCAAATTCTGGTGATAACACATGCCCCCCTGGTTTTGGAATTGATAATTCCAAAATCACTCTGCTCTTCTTCGCCGGGTCATGTCGTGGTAGAACCGTCGCAGTATCCTTCATCATGATGCCTTGCCTTCTCAACTTCTCCTCGTGACCTGGCAGTTTTTTTTTCTTAGGCACCACTTCCTCGGAAACTGCTGTGGCATTGAATTTCCACTATATCCCCTTTTATTTAACCGCTCCAAACAGTTCGCTTCCGCATCCCCTTCGCATTAGCACTCCAAAAGCCCTCCTGTGCCACCATGTCTTCTTCCTCCTCTGCTTCATCGGATCTTTCCACCCAGTCCTCCACTTCCCCCGAGCCGACGCCGGAGCAGAACCCGGAGGAGGTCCATGCGGCGAACACCCGCCGTGCCATCGAGGCCGGGGAGGAATCCAGCCATGATTTCTCCGTCTGGTCTGAGGACGACAAGTCCTTGACCGACGGGGAAAGTGACCTCCGCTTCCTTGCCGACGGGGAAACGGAGGAGGAGAGCGATGACGATCGCTTCTCCTGCGACGACTTCACCTCTCCCGAGGAGGAGGAGGAGGAGAAGGAGGAGGAGGAGGAGGAAGACGACACTTCCTCCGACGAGCCGCCGGCCAAACGCTTCTGCCCCTAGCCGGGGAACCTCAGCGACTTCGACAGCGACGACGACGACGCTGACGAGGAGGATGAGGATAATGAGGGCCCGGCCGGCGGCCGCTGGAGCAACGACGACGAGCCCGCCGGGAGCAGCGCCGACAGCGGTGATGACGGCGACGACGAGGGCAGCGACGGCCCATAGATAGCAGGACCCCTAGCATAGGATCAGTAGTAGTAGATGGGGCAATGTATCCCCTAGTACTTCCTTTTGAGAGCAATCAGCTCTTTATGTAAGAAATCCTGCTTATCAATGAAGAACTTTCCCCAATTTGATTTTGCCGATTTCCCTTGAGCTAATTTAGCCGATTTCCTCTCATACTGATTTTGCCGATTTGTCCCCTTAGCCAATGCTTAATGAGCCGATAGTAACGCATCGGTCCTTTACAATCTATCCTTCAATTCTTCAACTGATGACTTTGAGATCTGGTGGATAATGTGGAGTCTTCAAGAGAGCCCTTAGATTCCTCCCACCAGGTCCAGTGATCCTCTTCTGCAAGAATTCACCATTTTTGAAGAAGGTTGTGACGAAGGATCAGCCGATGACACCCCCGATCGGCTTCTAAAACAGAGCATCTACCAGGCCAGCTGCCCCCCGAGCCTTAATCAAGGCGAGAATATCAGTGAGGATGCACAGATCGGGCCAAGGGCCTTGAACTCAGGCAATTGAGACAGCCATCATGCAGGGGTCCTAGTCATTCGAGCGCAGCTGAAAAAGTGGCCAACTCAGCCGAGCCGACGGTAGATGCACCAGAGCCGATCACCTTTCTTCCTTTGAAAGCCGATATTGTAGATGAAGTACCAACGGCTTAATGAGCAAAGGGCTGCCTTGTATGCCAAAACTGATGCTTACGACGATCTTCGAATCGGCGCCAAGGGTTGGAAATCCTCGAAGAAAAGGTTCAGGCACCAAAATCGGCTCATTGTTCACTCCCTCGAGGAAACAGAAGGCCTCACAGCTGAACTGAAAACTGACCTGGTCGAAATCCGTGTCTTGAACACGCAGCTGGTAGATCCTGTGTAATCGTACTAGAGTCGATGGCTGTGCATCGGCTTTGTTTCTTAGTTCTAAAGTCGATGTCCGTGCATCGGCTATCTATCGTGATGCTGATTTTTTTTTACTGGCCGATTTTTCTATCGGCCCCCAACATTTCACTGCACACATGTTCATCTGCACATGTTCATCTGATTAGGTGCCCCCCGAGCCGAATCTGTCAGGGAACTGCAGATATCGGCTCTGTAGTTAACCAAGGCACTGTATTTGCACGTCGGCTCCGGTAGGACCAATGTTGATTTTTCCTAACTCATCAGCCGACGTAAAACCGCTGCCCAGTAGATCGATGTTGAACACAAGCAGAACATGTGGTGAGGATAATTTTGGCCGATTGCTGGAATCGGCCTCCATATTGAATCGCTCAATGAAGGTTTTGTAATGTTCCTTCATAGATCTTTGGGGCCGATCCCAAGGATCGGCTTCGCCACGTTTGTCCGTAGGTTGGTTCTTGCTACACGGTCAGGCCGGTGGATAGGACCAGCCTAACCCCGTTCTTCGTCACGTCGATGCACTCGCAGTCGTCCAAATTGATACCTGAGAGTGGCTCTTGGCCTGCTGTTTCCCAAGCGTTCATGCCAGCCGTTGAAATCTCGGCTGAGTCATCGGCCTGGACGACCTCTACCTCATCTCCATCCCACTGTATTACGCATTGGTGCATTGTGGATGGAATGCAACAGTTGGCGTGGATCCAATCTCTTCCTAGCAGAACAGCATAGGTGCTCTTGCTATCGACGATGAAGAACGTCGTAGGGATGGTTTTCCTACCTACGGTCAGATCCACGTTCAGAACACCTTGTGCGTCAGACGCTTGGCCGTTGAAATCGCTCAATGTCACGTTGGTCTTGATCAGATCCGAGCTAGAGCGTCCCAACCGACGTAGCATAGAGTATGGCATAATGTTGACTGCCGCTCCGGTGTCCACCATCATCTTGTTGACAGGCCTCCCATCGATATAACCTCGCAAGTACAGGGCCTTCAGATGTCCGTAGCTTCTTTCTCGTGGCTTCTCAAAGATAACCGGCCGTGGGCCGCAGTCAAGTTGTGCCACGGGTGCCTCGTCCAATCCTGGAGCACTAAACTCCGTCGGAAGGATAAACACCATGTTTGTGCCAGCCGATGTTTCATCATCGGCTTTCCTTTGCTTGAGGCGCCACTCCATTTTTTGTGGTCGACCCTCTTCATCCAGGGTTCGCTGAATTTTCGCGGCCAGATCAGGCCGCGCCTTCCTTAGCGTGTGCAGGTATAACCTTTCGGCTTCCTCCAAGCCACGCAGTCGCTGAACCCTACGCTTTTGGGAACGGCTGAGTCCATCAGGGCACCACCTTGGCCGGTGGCACCTATCTTCTTCTTCATCATCGTCTTCCAAATCCTCGAGATCTTCCACCCGAGGGGACTCAGCGTGCTTGTTCCGCGGTGGGAGAGGCCCCAGACGTTTGAACACGGACACGTTAGCTGCATCCTTCCTCTTCTGTCTACATTCTGGGCAGTTGCCGATTGTAGGCAATCGGCTCATTCCTGAATCCCAGCAGTGTCTGAAGAAGGGGCAGTCCCAGTGCCTATCCTCGTCGTCTTGCTCCCTCGATTTTTCCTTGGCACGACGCTCGTACTCCTCCTCATCGCGATCATGCCGACGATGTCTCCTGGCGTCTCTAGCCAGACGGTCTCTATCATCATCGTCGCTGGATCGTCGGCGTCGGCTATATTGACTCACATACTTGTTGAGGAGGTGATCAGAGAGAGGTCGCTGATATCTCACATTCCTTACTTCTCCCTCTGTGATGTAGCGCTTGCCATCGTGACGGAGCCGATCGCGTGGAGCGGCCTCCTCTGCGTCCTTGCTACGAGAGCAGCTGCCCTCGTCTCCATCCTTGCCAGAGTGGTGTCCAGGTCCTACCATGTTGATGTTGAACGAGAATCCTGGCTGGCAACCTTCAGGGTAAGTGCACTCCACCATGTTAACGGCGGGGAAGGGGTGGGTGTCGACCTTCATGGCGTACTGGTTAAAAATCAGACGTCCTTGTTCTATCGCCATTTGGATCTGCTGACGCCACACCCTGCAGTCGTTGGTGGCATGGGAGAACGAGTTATGCCATTTGCGGTATGGCTTTCCGTTCAGCTCTGTCTCGTGGGGATTTTGAGGCCTTCGGGTAACTTCAACCGCTTCTCCTTGAGTAGGAGGTCGAAGATTTGCTCGGTTTTAGTCACGTCAAAATCGAACCCTCGGGGCGGACTCTGGTGGCTTAACCCATTTGCGGGACATGGGGGTTGCCCCCGAGTCCATTCAGCCATCGCTACTTCTTGATCTCCCGCATGAGCCTTCGTCTTCATCTGCCTCAACCAGGACTACCGCACGCTTGAATTTGTCCCTGGTACAAGTCCGGAGTGGCGCTGTTCATATAACGACAGCTTTCGAACCATGTGCGCCAGTTGAAGGGTAGTCTGCTTGGGAGGCCATATCCTTGACTTGTGATGCAAGGCCCACCACCGCCAACTCGATCGCTTGCTTCTTTTCGGTCACACGAGCCGAATAACATCGGTTCCTAAGATTTCAAGCGCTGGATGTATTACGCCACGGTTCTCCACGCTTCGACGTATTTGTGCGAGATCGGCAAGTCCAGGACTCGGAAGCCTCGAGTGATACCGCATGTGGAACTGTTCTTCCAATCGCTTCCAAGTCCGGATCGAGTCCGGTGGCAATGAAGTGTACCACCCGAAAGCCGATCCTGTGAGGGACCGTGCGAAGAACCTCACACGTAGCTCATCTACCGCCGAGATCGTGCCACTGTGCCAAATATTGGCTCACATGCTCGATGGAGCTGGAACCATCTCGATCCATTGAACTTGGAGAAATCGTGGAGCCGATATTTGGGTGGTAGCGGGATCAACTCGTACTCGTTGGGGTACGGCTTGGAATAGCCGATTGTCCTCCTTTTCGGCACCATGCCGAACCGGTCTCTCGGTATGGTACTGATTTGATCCGCGGTGCGGGCTGCAGGAGTCGACTCGAAGATTCGCCGGAGTGGCATACTTAGCCAGCCATGCTTGCTTTTCCAGCTACTGAGCCAACCGCAGAGCTGGGCTCGGAGGTTTGTCGGAGTGGCATACTTAGCTAGCCACGTACGCTTCTCAAGATCTGTTGCTGAAGTTCCTCCTGCTTTTCCGTAAGTCCCCGCTGCTGCGGCTTTGGTTTGTGAGCGCCCGATTACCGCAGTCACACGTATGTGCACGTGTACCCGTGAGGGATCTCCTTAGGCGCCTCGTGCAAGAACTGGTAGTCACTAGGGTCACCACCGATCTTGTAGACGACGAATGCCGGTGAATTCGGCACTTCTGGTGCTGCCAACGCGAATGGCAGCGGTGGACGGGACTGGAGTGGCATCTCTCCTTGGTACGTCCCGAGAGCTGGTCCTGACGGAGAGTACTGGTGCCTCATGATTTCCTGGATCACCCGAAGAGCAACACGCTCCAAAGTGTTCACCAGGTTCTCAGAATGGCGGTGCAGCGAGTGAGCCACCATGTAGTTAATCTCCTGACGCAGGGACCTGGTGCGTTCTTCTGACGGTGCGGATAAGTCTATTCCATCGAGCGCACCTTTAGGCGAGAACCCTTTCCACCTGATGCCATGTGAGTGGGTTCTGTGAAAGGAGCCGATGAGGTCGGCTTCGAGGATCGCTTTGACCTCGTCATACTTCTTCTTGAGCTCCTCGGTCAGATCCTCGTACGTGACTGGGGTGCCGTCCGCCATCTCAGATGTAGACGGCGATGTGGTTGATGTAGAAGATTGTCCCACCGGGCGTGCCAGAATGTGTTGCGGTCAGAAACCCACCGGCGAGCAACGACGGGCAACACAGGAGAGCCGGGAGCAACTTAGGGCTGCGGCTGGCCCTGGTCCCTCCGAGCGACGGCCCGCAAAGACTCTGGCACGCACGTCCGATGCTGGTGCAAGGGCGTGCCACCTGACCTATACCTGGTCAGGAAGGTGATGGAGATGCCTCGCTTAGTTTCCTGCATGGCATACACGTAAACATTAAATACGAGCCTCGATCGGCTCTCAGGTTGTCCTGTGAATCGGCTCAAAGAGCCGATCCACCCATGATTCGCACGAGGTGTACGAATATATGGTGGTCCTACTTGATCAAGATAAAGCTAAAACGATCTACGACGATTTAGGGTTTTCACCGCATAATCGGAACATCCTACTCGTGATTGGGCCTCGCGGTCGCGCACGGTGATCGTAAGCCGATCCTAGACAGGGCCTAAAAACCAACACGAGGTTGATCCCCGGAACATCCTGTCTAGGGCTAGCAAACTACACCCTACGCGCCGCTGGATCCTCCAACCCTTTGTAAGGCCTAACTATGCAGATATTAAACTAACCCTTGAAGAACAAGGAGCAACCATAACGGATCGGATCTACTAAATAATGATCAAGCGGGGTGCCGCCCCTACGCCTAAGATAGGCGTAAGGGCGGCTAGATGTCTAAGGGTTGCACGACGATAACATATTATACGAAGAACCATGCTAACCCTAACACATCTAAGATAACTACGTTGCTCGCCATCAAAAAGGCTTCAGTACGAGCAACGCATGAACGACGAATAAACTTGTACTGCCTAGATCGCAAGATGCGATCTAGGCAGCATGATGCTTACCCGGAAGAAACCCTCGAGACAAGGGAGTTGGCGATGCGCCTAGATTGGTTTGTGGTGAACGTGATTGTTGTTTATTTCATAAACCCTAGATACATATTTATAGTCCGTAGACTTTCTAACGTGGGAATAATCCCAACCGTGCACGAGCCAAACTCTATCTAATCGATACGTATCCTACTATATTACAGATACACGGGCCAAATAGCCCAAACTTTGCACACAAGGCCGATTCACATATATTCTTCCGTATATAATCTTCAAGCCCATCTTGATCGCGGCCCACCTCCGACTCGGTCAAATTCTGGTGATAACAGGTCGGCGCACGCGACTTGCTCGCGCCCGACGGCGTCGCCACGGCCGCCGCCTCGATTGGGGCCTCCATCAGCGCGCTCGACGCTGCCGGCGGCATGCTGGCCGGCGCCGAGGGGTGGTTCCAGAAGATCCTGGCGTTGGTGCCGCGGCGGCCCATGTCCATGGGTGGCTCGGCGCGGTACGGCGTCTACGACACTGACTTCGGGTTGGGCCGGCCGTGCAAGGTCGAGCTGGTATCCATCGACAAGACGCCCGGCACCGTGTCGCTGGCGAAGGGCACCGACGGGAAGCGCGGGATCGGGGTTCGCCTCCTGCTTCTCCGATGGCCTGCTGCAGCTATGAGAGATCTTGCAGCTGGCCACTGCAAGAACAAGAGGAAAACTACAGTTGTTGTTTTCGCTGTTCATATTGCCAAATCGCAAATGCTGGTAGTGTATACTAAAATGCATATTTGAGAAAAGGATAATACGTACTAAAAATAAAATATCAGAAAATGCGAGAATCTTAGTGGTGATCAACTCGCGATTTTTTTTTTTTTTTGAGACTATCAACTCGCGAATTAGCAATGATAAAGGGGTAGATCATGCATGTGTGCATCATGGTATGAGCTAGCTCCACAAGCGCATCATTTTTCAGGTTAGGCAATGTGAGTGCCAGAATTCAGAGGACTTGGCTGGAAAAGTCTCCCAATAATGTTCTTTGCGTTCATGGAATGAGCTTTCAGTGGTGCACCCCAGCGAAGCAAACCCCACTACCTACATTCCACAAAATAGTACACCACAAGTAGAAGCTAATGAATAGGCCCGCGATTCTGTCGAAAGACATCACGACTTCATGTGGAAAAAAAGAATTTGTTGAGATGGAAGTAAAGATATAATATTCTTACCAACATAACTGGAAGCCCCAACCGATAAGAATCCTAGTGAACCTCGAAAAAGAATACAGGCCCAGAAAAAATTAGTTTCTTCAGATTCTGACATAACAAACAATTTCTATGAGACATTAGAACCCCCATTTACCCCCATTTACACGAGTTAAGGATACATAAAGGAGATTTTTTTTTACTTTACTAGACTTTTGAACTTAGAACACTAAGGTCTTCAGATCCACTAGCTTTGTCCTATTTTTGTTTTTTTTTTGTTTTGCTACCTCACGACCGCTTTTTTGTTTCCCTATTATTTTTTGTTTTGAGAAGAAAATGTTTATATTACATCCCTAAAAAAACATATATTACAGGAAACATATTTTTTTTAATACAGTACTAATTGTATGGTGGAAGATTTATCCTAGATCAAAGGAAGGTTCTTTGTTCGGCATAAAGTGCAAACTACTCCAAAGACTCTGTCTTAAAAAACAAATAGGTGAGGGTGGGCTGGGTAATTTTCTTATAGAGGCTCGTAATTGGGCCGAGTAGTTAATGTTGATCATTAAAAGCCCTATATTCCATATAAAGGCCAGCCCCCAACACTCACCGAAGGCTAAAACCTCAGTCCACTCTACCAGCGGCAACCGTGATCTATCGCTGCCGGAGAAGGTAGAGATCAACGATGGCAGCCATGTAGATTTTTTTTTCTTTTTTCGAAATGGGGGAAATATCGCCCCAGCTTCTGCATCCAAAGGATGCACACGGTTTTTTATTAGATTATTCACAACACCTTACAAGAGCAATACAACAGATCAAACTCGAAGCTACCTCGCTAAACCTACAGAGGGATGAAGGGGGTGACAATTCACCAACTCACATCAACCAAAAACCAAATGTCTTCCCAGGCCATGTAGATAGGGGAAGAGCCAGGAATATTGTAAGAGGGAGCCGATCTGAGAACTAACCCTATTGCTCATTCTTATGGAAGGCCTAAACACAATTTTAAACATTTTAGGAGCTTTTAGTATAGAAAATACGGATGTAAAAACTGCTTGAATGTTAGGACTTAGAGGGCTACTAGTCCTCCTCTCTGTGCTCCTGCATATAGATAACAATATGTTGGACTAAAGCAACACAAGTTATAGATTTATGCATTTTTCAAAGAAAACCCCGCCAAAACGGTGAACACAACTATATATTTTTCATTGTTCAAAATTGTTAGGCAAAGCCAGGAATGTCAGACAAGTCCACAAAAAAAAATCGATGTTGCATGACTCGTGACAGAAACTCACCCAACATGCTAGGTTACAACAACCCTCTATGACAAGTGACCGAAAAAAGGAAAAATACACAACTCCTGGACAAAGTCATACAAAGGTCCATCACATTGTTCAAAATTGTTAGGCAAAGCCAGGAATGTCAGAAACTCACCCAACATGCTAGGTTACAATAACCCTCTATGACAAGTGACCAAAAAAAGGAAAAATACACAACTCCTGGACAAAGTAATGTTAGTATTGTAAATGTTCATATTTTTTTGTATAAACTTCGTCAAACTTTAAAAACGTTGACTTTTCACTAATCCTTAGGCCCCTTATATTTTGGGATGGAGGGAGTAGCAAACAACATGGCAACATGGCCTGGACGTCCATAATTGCGCCAACACATATACGAATAATTTCAAGTCAACCTTGGGTTAATAAAAATGTTATTCCCAATTGTCTCACGATACTTATGAAAAGCCGAGGTGAGATTTAGGATCCCCGTAATGCGAACTCTTTGATCAGTATACCATCCTCGTTCAGATTTCACTCTTTTTACTCGTTCATGTATTATGATATCAGTGTGATCCACCTGTTCATGAATTATGATTTCATCATGATGATTCTCTTTATGTGCCCTGGTTTAATTTCTAGGGTCCTAGTGAAATCAATAGATAGGTGGGCACGAGCCTAATAAAATAGGAAAAATCCTAACATTACTAATTAATGCAAAAAAACATAAGATAAAACATGATGCAACATGCACTAATCATGTATACCTAATAAAAACCAGAAACATCTATCTATATATTCTTCTACCATACTCTTTAGAAATCTCTACCAAGATAGTTCATGATGAACCAATAAACTTATACTCGATCTATTGGTTTCATTGGCATAGATTAACCGGAGAAGGCATGTGATTTTGTTTTTGTTTTTCATATGTTCGGACATTTTGGAGGATTTGGTTTAAATATGTTTTAAGGTGTAATGCATTAAAAGATAAAACAAAATATAACTGTATTAAAATACGATTTTAATGAGCACAATATACTGTCTATAGTTTTGAGACGAAAACACGTGTAACAAGTATAAAAGATTAGTATAAATATTCATATATTTTTGAAGATTCAATAGGTCAAGAAATGAAATTAGTAGTTCGTAGAGGGAATTAAAGGGATCGTAATTAGGATTTCCCTATCTGAAGATGCTATTGTGCGAAATAAAGCAATAGTAGCAAAAAAGAAACAATCACCTACTAACCAATATTACATGGACATATAGGGAAACTGGAGACTAGAGTTTCCTAACAACGGATATAGTAAGCTACACGCAAAATGTGGTTCTCGGACTAGCAGGCTTCGGACCAAGAGCACCAAAATTCAGTGGTCGGCTCATTTTTCTAGGCGAAATGGAATAACACTTAGATCATCAACAAGGGATTAGATGATTCTATACAAGAAAAAAGTAGGCATTTTTGCATTTTTGTTTTGTTTAGGCAATGATTGCCAAACTCGGAGGAAATTTTGTAGGAAATGTCTCCTCATAATGTTTGTGGCGGTATGGATGTATGCATCATGAAATGATCTTTCGTGGGTAGATCGCATCGAAGAACATCTACATACTCTAAATTGATTTTAGAGGAAAATGACTTTTCATACTAACACTTGTCTATTTTAGGGCTAATATATGAATTATATTAGAAAAAAATTACAGAACACACATACGTACCACAATTATTTAAAAATTAAAAGTATCCACCGTGTTGGACGGAGCTGGAGAAGAAGCAGAGTGGAAGATTTTTCCAGATCACAGAGGCTAAGGGTGCGTTTGGTTTGAGCCCCAACGAGTCTTACCAAAATTTCGGCATGACTAAAGCAAAGGCATGACCAAAAAATTGGCACGCTCTTGTTGTTTGGATTACAACCATTGAAGATTGCCAATATTTTGGCAAAATCATGTGTCCTTCATTTGGTTTGCAGCCGAACTGATTTTACCAACTTGGATCGGCTTTTTCATTGGACATGAATTGGATTTCTAGCAAACTGAAAACCATAGATAGCAGGCAAGATCTGGTGGTAAATTGTATGTTAGGGAATAAGCTGCAAGAGGCCTAATGGGCAGCGTACGCTTTTGCAAAAAAAGGGTAAGAATAGAGATGCAGACGTCCGAAATGTCCGTTTGCGTCGGCCCGTGGAAGCGATGTGGCCCAGAGCGACCGTTTGCGTCTGGGGTACCTCCAACGGTACGGATGCATTTTTTTAACCGGGAATAGCGTCAAGCTCGCTAATGGTGTTTTACGTCCCGTCGAGGACTACCGCCAGCGATTAACTGTTCTCGCGCGACGACGATCATTCACGCGCGTGCCCAATACATAGGAAAGTTTCACCGGCGCTTCGCGCGCGCTATAGTGGACACCGGTGGGGGCGACGGGCACACCTCACTCTACCATCCATCCATGGCCGACCACATTAGTTGGGAGCACGTTGTTCACATGTGCCGCCAGCTCCACCCGGAGGAGGAGGAGGAGGAGGTAGCCGCCGCCGGCGTTGAGGCCCAGCAGCTCGACCTGGAGGCGGCGGCGGCGGAGGCGGAGGTTGCGTAGGCGGTGGCGGAGGCGGCAGAGCGCGCGGAAGGGCGCCTCGCGGCGACCAGGGCGGAGATCGCCAACGCCATGGCCGAGCTCGCCGACGCCAGGGTCGAGCTCGCGGAGGCACGGGCGACCATCGCGGCCCCTTCGGCGGACGCCGTCATCCACGACATCGCGGACGACGACTGATACGTCTCCAACGTATCTATAATTTCTTATGTTCCATGCTAGTTTTATGCCAATAGCTACATGTTTTATATGCACTTTATATCATATTATGGCATTTATTGAACTAACCTATTAATAGTTGCAAAAGTGCACAATGTTCTTGTTTTACACTTTGTTGTGTAGAAATTACATGGAAATTGACAAGAACTAAAAAGAAAACCTTGTTGGAGTCGAATTGGAACTTTCCTTAAATCTGTCTGAAAACTTATTTTAAAGATCGTCAGTTTGCGACCCGAAGACAACATCATATTGAAAAAGCATAGTCACGAAAGTTGTGAGGAATTTCGAGAGAATCGATCTGGACTTAAAATTCGCCCAAATCGGAGTCCGGACGGCCGAAAAAAGCCCGTTTTACTGAAGCCCAAAATCTGATGATGGGAATCCGACGGGAATCCGAACTTCTATATAAAGAGGAGAATCCTAGGTCTTGGAGACCACGAATTTTCCTCCTCCCAAGCAGCCGTCTTGGAGAGGAGGACCAGCACCATTGCAGCACCATCCACAAGGAAGAAGGGGGGCCAAGGAGCCGCTGCCCCCTAGGTCCATGTTTGTTGCAATGGACGTCGTTTTCTTTGGGTCTGTCGGGTGAATCTGTACTTCCTTGGAATCCTTTGCAGTATTGAAAGCTGACTCTTTATTAGGCCTCCCTACATCTGGCAATACGTCGTAATCAGTTGTAAGCCTCGACTCTATGTATTCTGCTTGCATCCTGAAGATTTCTGAGAGCCGATGAAAATCCTTATCACATTTATCGGCCAGTGCGAAGCTGCCTTTAATTGTGATTGGCCCCTTAGGTCCAGGCATCCTCCACAACAAGTATGTGTAATGCGGCACCGCCATGAACCTGGCGTATGCTGGGCGCCCTAGCAAGGCGTGGTATTGCGATGGGAAATCCACGACTTCAAACTCCAGCATTTCTATCCTGTAGTTTTCTCGGGTACCAAACTGAACGTCGAGATTGATCTTCCCCAATGGGTAACTTGGCTTTTCTGGCGTGATGCCGTGAAAACGCGTATCCGTTGGCTTGAGGTTTGCCAGGGATATGTTCATCTTCCTTAGTGTATCTGCATACATAAGGTTTAGACTGCTTCCTCCGTCGATGAAAACTCGGGAAACATCGAATCCTGCGATTACTGCTGGCAAAATAAGCGCTGATTGCCCTGGTCGAGGAACTTGCTGCGGGTGATCCGCAATTGTGAAGCCAATATCTTGTTCCAACCAATTGAGGTACTCGACTATTGGTGGAGGCATCTTCTCTGCCATGAACTCCTGTCGCGAGATTACTTTCTGAGCTCTGTTGGATGGTCTGCCTTTCTGAATCATCGACACCGCTCCATGAGAGTTAGGATCCACATAAGTAGGTGGTGCTGGTGCTACCGCTATTCTGAGCTGATGTCGATTTTCATCTGTAATTGCGGGAGGAGGTGGTAGGTGGATCTCACTCCTAGGTCCCTGGGGATTGCGACTTGCTGCCTGGGCATTGGCTTGCCCAGCGAACCTCATCATTGCTTGAAAATTTCGGCAGTCCTTCTGCAAGTGTCCTGACTGCCTCTTTCCGTTATTGTCGACATAAAAATGCATCTGACACGGACCGTTCATCATATCCTCGGGGGACACGAAAGGCTTCTGGAACCTGGGCCCATTATTTGGCCTGTTATTTCGGGAATCATCTCTGTTGTCGCTTCGCTGCTCGCTGCTTTGTTGATAATTATCTCTGTTGCTTCCTCCCAAGTTTGTTCGAAACCCTGCCGAAATTTGGCCTGGTGGATCGTAACTCGAGAATCGAGAAAATCGTCGTCTATTTTGCAAATTTCGACTACGGTCCTCCTCAGGTGACCTGTGTCGTTTATTCTGCACAGCATCCTCGCCATCTGCCCATTTGTTTGCTATCTCCATTAATGCTGATACTGTTCTTGGGTTGGTTCTCCCCAAGTCCTCCACAAAATCTCCTCGTCGAACTCCTGCCACAAACGCATCTATCGCTCTCTCATCCGATATGTTCTCTGCCGAGTTTTTGATGATGTTCCACCTTTGGATGTACTTCCTCATTGATTCATCATGTTTTTGTCGACAGGACCTCAGTTCCTCGAGTGTCGCAGGCTTTTTGCAGCTAGACCGGAAGTTCTTGACGAATATGTCCTCGAAGTCCGTCTAGCTGTCGATGGAACCGGAAGGAAGCTTCTTTATCCAGGATCTTGCGGCTCCACTCAAGTGCACCTGAATACTTTGCATCGCCGTTGCCCTTGTTCTGCCTATCAATTTCACTGTCTCGAGATAATCTACCAGCCAATCCTCAGGATCTTGCAATCCGTCGAATTTTTTGAAATTATCGGGCAACTTGAACCCTGAAGGCACCCGAATTTTTCGGACCCTCCTCGTAAAACATGGCAGCCCACACATGTCCTCTTCAGCTATCTCTGGAGAATATCGATGTTCCCTTCTATGTTGTCGTGCTCTGTCTACCCTTGCTTGGATTTCCGCGTCCCTTGCTTCACCTGTTCTTTCTGGAACTGCTTCTACGTGTTATCACCAGAATTTGACCGAGTCAGAGGTGGGCCGTGATCAGGATGGATTTGAAGATTATATACAGAAGAAATATGTGAATCGGCCTTTATATGCAAGGTTTGGGCTAGTTGGCCCGTGTATCTGTAATATATTAGTTTACGTATTGGTTAGTTAGAGTTTTACCCGTGCACGATTAGGTGCACGCCTGAATTAGAAAGTCCCTTGGACTATAAATATGTATCTAGGGTTTATGGAAAAAAACAACAACACACGTTCAACCCAAACAAACCAATCTCGGCGCATCGCCAACTCCTTCGTCTCGAGGGTTTCTATCCGGTAAGCGACATGCTGCCTAGATCGCATCTTGCGATCTAGGCAGCACAAGCTCCACGTTGTTCATGCGTTGCTCGTACTGAAGCCTTGTTGATGGCGAGCAACGTAGTTATCATAGATTTGTTAGGGTTAGCATAGTTCTTCGCGTAACATGCTAGCGTAGTGCAACCCTTGCATATCTAGCCGCCCTCACACCTATCTTAGGTGTGGGGGCGGCACCCCGCTTGATCATTATTTAGTAGATCTGATCCGTTACGATTGCTCCTTGTTCATCAAGGATTAGTTTAATATCTGCAATAGTTAGGCCTTACAAGGGGCTGGAGGATCCAGCGGCACGTAGGGTGTCGTTCGTTAGTCCTAGACAGGATGTTCCGGGGATCAACCTCGTGTTGGTTTTTAGGCCTTGTCTAGGATCGACTTACGATCACCGTGCGTGGCCGCGAGGCCCAATCCTGAGTAGGATGTTCCGATTATGCGGTGAAAACCCTAAATCGTCGTAGATCTAATTAGCTTTATCTTGATCAAGCAGGACCACCATATATTCGTACACCCCGTACGAATCATGGGTGGATCGGCTCCTTGAGCCGATTCACAGGATAACCTGAGAGCCGATCGAGGCTCGTATTTAATGTTTACGTGTATGCCATGCAGGAAACTAAGCGAGGCATCTCCATCACCTTCCTGACCAGGTATAGGTCAGGTGGCACGCCCTTGCACTCAGCATCGGACGTGTGACCAGAAGTGCTTTGCGGGCCGTCGCTCGGAGGGACCTCAGCCAGCCGCAGCTCTAGGTTGTTCCCGGCTCTACAGTGTTGACCGTCGCTGCCCGCCGGTGGGTTTTGGCAGTCAACACATTCTGGCATGCTCGGTGGGACCAGCTTCTACATCAACCACATCGCCATCTACATCTGAGATGGCGGACGGCACGCCAGTCACTTACGAGGAGCTGCCCGACGAGCTCAAGAAGAGGTATGACGAGGTCAAAGTCATCCTCGAAGCCGACCTCATCGGCTCATATCACAGAACCCGTTCACATGGCGTCAGGCGGAAGGAGTTCTCACCGGAAGGCGCACTCGATGGAGTGGACCTATCTGTCCCGTCGGAGGAACGCACCAGGGCCGTGCGCCAGGAGATTAGTGGCATGGTGACTCACTCGTTGCGTCTCCATTCTGAGAGCCTGGTGAATACTCTGGAGCATGTCGCCGTTCGGATGATCAAGGAGGTCATGAAGAATCAGCGCTCTCTATTAGAACCAGCTCTCGGGACCTACCGAGGAAAAGGGCCACTTCAGTCCCGTCTACCGTCGTCATTCACATCGGCGGCACCAGAAATGCCTAATTCACCGTCGCGCGCCGTTGACAGGGTTAACGATACTTACCCTGGGAGGTGCCAACCAGGATACTCGTTCAACATCAACATGATAGAACTGGGGCGCCCCCCTAATGAAGATAGAGGCGAGGGCAACTGCTCTCATAGCGAAGATAAGGAAAAGGCTGCTCCATGCGATCGGCCCCGACACCGCCAAAACATCTTGGTGATGATCAAGGTAGAAGCCGATGCTACCAATCGGCCCGTAGTATCTGTATCACCTGCTCTCCCAGTATGTGGCGTCGACCTCACAGGTGACGGAAAGCTAGGGTATGGGTTTACATCAGCTGATGAGCTAGAAGAAGTCGACATCGGTCCTGGGGATAAGCCGCGACCGACTTTTATCAGCAAGAAGTTAGATCCACAGCTCAGGGGACAGATGATAGCCCTGTTGAAGGAATACCCAGATTGCTTTGCATGGGATTACACGGAGATGCCTGGGTTGGACAGGAGCATCATTGAGCATCGGCTCCCCCTTAAGAAAGGATTTCGGCCGTTCCAACAACGAGCACGTCAGATGAGGGCCGAAATTCTGGAAGAAGTCAAGAAAGAGATCGAGAAAATGTTGGCCGCCGGATTCATCAGGCCATGCAGGTATGCTGAGTGGATCTCCAGTATCGTTCCGGTGGAGAAGAAGGACGGCCGATGGCACGTGGCCATCGATTTCCGAGATCTTAACAGAGCCACTCCAAAGGACGAATATCCAATGCCCGTGGCAGAAACGTTGATAAACGCCGCTGCTGGCCACAAGGTGTTGAGCTTCATGGATGGCAACGCCGGTTATAACCAGATTTTCATGGCTCCGGAAGATATACACAAGACCGCATTCGTAGTACCAGGGCAGTAGGCTTGTTCGAGTACGTGGTCATGACCTTTGGGTTGAAGAATGCTGGTGCAACGTACCAACGAGCCATGAATTATATATTTCATGATCTGATCGGCAAGTTGGTGGAGATCTATATCGACGATGTGGTAGTCAAATCAGTCTCCATGGAGGGACACTTGGATGATCTACGGCGCGTCTTAGACCGAACTCGGAAATTCGGGCTGAGAATGAATCCGAAGAAGTGCGCCTTTGGCGTGACGGCTGGTCAATTCCTAGGTTTTCTGGTTCATGAACGGGGAATTGAGATCGGCCTGAAAAGTCAGGAGGCGGTGCGTACCATGCAGCCGCCGACCACGAAAAAGGAGCTCCAACGCCTCATCGGCAAGATCAATTTTGTCCGGCGGTTCATCTCTAATCTGTCAGGACGAATCGAGCCGTTCATGGCGCTGGTGAAGACTAAATCTGACGATGAGTTTCACTGGGGGGCAGAACAGCAACATGCGTTTGATGAGATTAAGCGATATCTGACAACGCTGCCTGTGCTAGTTCCGCCCCAGCAAGACAGGCCGTTCTACATCTACCTGTCAGTAGCTGACACGTCCATAGCTTCGGTGGTGGTGCAACTCTACGATGGCGTTGAGAAAGTCGTTTTCTACCTCAGCAGAAGGATGCTGGACGCGGAGACAAGATATCCTGAGGTCGAGAAACTTTGCCTCTGCCTGTTCTTTACCTGCACCAAGCTTCATCACATCCTTTTGACGGCCGAGATCATCGTCATATGCAAGTCGGATGTTGTCAAGCACATGTTGTCGGCCCCTGTTTTGAAAGGCCGACTTGGTAAGTGGATGTTTGCGTTGTCAGAATTCGATCTCCGGTATCAGCCTGCGAAAGCAGTCAAGGGACAAGCGTTGGCCGATCTTATCGCTGAACGGATCAACACCAATATAGTAGCACTATCTGTACGTGCATGGGCTATGTTCTTCGATGGATCGGTTTGTGACGATGGTTGTGGCATCGGCATTCTGCTCGTGTCACCTCGGGGGGCAGAATACTCCTTCTCCATCAGATTATCTACCCCTTGCAGTAACAACGTAGCAGAGTATGAGGCAGTACGTAAGGGAATGGAGTTACTACTGGAAGCCGGAGCTGAAGCAGTAGAACTTTTTGGAGACTCAAAGTTGGTGATTAACCAGCTCACGGATGAATATAAGTGCGAAAGTGAATCGCTTTTCCCATATTGGGTGGAGTGCCGTGAGTTGATGACACAGTTTCGGTACATCAACTTTAATTGGGTCCCAAGATCCCAGAATACCGACGCCAACAATCTCGCACAAATGGCGTCGTTATATAGATATATCGACGGATCGAGGTTCAGTGCGGTTCCTGGAATAGGATGATTGGAGAGCCGAAATCTTCAATTATTTAAAAGATTCGGCTCGGGGGGCATCTAAACGGATAAGGTACAAAGCCATGAAGTATGTCCTCATAGGAGACGATATGTTCTACAGGACGTTGGAAGGGTTACTGCTTAAGTGCCTGGGGCCAACTGAGTCTAATCGGCTCTTACATGAGGTGCATGAAGGCGCCTGTGGAACTCATCAATCGGCTCATAAGATGAAGTGGTTAATCAGGCGATCAGGGTTTTATTGGCCCACCATGCTTGAAGATTGCTTCAATTATTACAAGGGGTGCCAAGCGTGTCAGATGTTCGGAAAAATCCAGATGGTACCAGCATCAGCGATGAACCCCATCATCAAGCCTTGGCCGTTTCGGGGGTGGGGCATGGATATGATCGGCAAAATCCATCCGGCGTCGAGTAAAAAACATGAATGGATTTTGGTTATCACAGATTACTTCACCAAGTGGGTGGAAGCCGTCCCTATGAAAAAGGTGAAATCAGAAGATGTGATCAAGTTTGTGAAAGAACACGTCATTCATAGGTTCGGGATTCCCCAAACTATCACGACCGATGGAGGTTCGGTCTTTACTTCTAAAGAATTCAGGAAGTTCTGCGATGACATGGGGATTAAACTGATCCGATCATCCCCGTACTACGCTCAAGCTAACGGGCAGGCTGAGGCGTCCAATCAGAGTCTGATCAAACTGATCAAGAGGAAAATTGACGAGAACCCTAGGGATTGGCATGAGAAGTTGTCAGAAGCATTATGGGCCTACCGCATGTCGTGCCATGGAGCTATAAAGACTTCGCCATACCAGCTCGTCTATGGACAGGAAGCCGTATTACCTTGGGAAGTTACGGCTGGATCAAGACGTGTCACGTTCCAGAACGATCTGACAGCGGAAGAATATGCAGCTTTGATGAGCGACACTATTGAGGACGCAACAGAACTTAGGCTTTGGTCGTTGGAGAAGATTAAGGAGAACAAAGCCAGGGTGGCTCGTGCCTACAATAAGAAGGTTAGACCAAAAGAGTTCCAAGTTGGTGATCTAGTATGGGAAGCTGTGTTGCCATTGGGAACCAGGGACAAGGCATATGGCAAATGGTCTCCTAATTGGCACGGTCCGTACAAAGTTGTCCAGGCCTTGAAGGGTAATGCATACATGCTGGAAGAGTTGAGCGGCGAAAAGTTCCCAGTGGCTGTCAATGGTCAACACCTCAAGAAATATTTCCCAAGTATGTGGGACGATGGGCAGTAAGATGTGGGGGCCGATTTAAAAATCGGCCAGTAAAAAAAAATCATCACAGCCGATGCGCAGACATCGACTTGAGAAAACGTATGGAGATAACAGTATGCAAATGCAGCCGACGCACGGGCATCGACTTCAGAAAAACAAAGCCGATACACTAATAGAGCCGGTCAAATAAAAAAAAAATTTGCGCAAGAAGCGAAGCCGATGCGCAGCCATCGACTTTAGTACAGTTACACAAGGCCAAGACCTACTGGCTATGTGCTCAAGGTCTACATCAACGTCGACGTTCAGTAGAAGAAAGCTTATCAGCGACCTATGCATCCTCGCCGGTATTCTTGCCTTGATTAAGGCTCGGGGGGGGCACCTAAATACGATGAACATGGGAACAGATGCAGGAGGACATGTGTGCAATGAAATATTGGGGGCCGATAGGAGAAAATCGGCCAGTAAAAAAAAAAAATTTGACAGCCGATGCAAGGGCATCGACTTTAGAATTGAGAAGCAGCCGATGCGCAGCCATCGACTCTAGTGGAATTATGCGAGGTTTACTGAATCTCCACCATATCCAGGCCAACTGTAGCGCCTTCTGCTTCTTCGCAGGAGTAAAACAATGGAAGTTTCTTCAGCTGCTTCGAGCCGATCCGGGTTTCTGAACCTTCTTGTCGAGGATTTCCAACCTTTGATACTAGTTCAGTCATGTTGATAGAAGGGGTATATCGGCTGTCTAGGGAAGAAAGGGGATCGGCTTTGGCGCATTCTCTCTGACATTCTCGCCTCGAGTAAGGCTCGGGGGGCAGCAGGCCTGGTGGATACTCTGTTTTGCTCTGTTCAAGGAGCCGATTGGGATACCATCGGCTGATTTTTCATTGCAACCTTCTTCATAGATGATGAGTATTGTAGAGGACCATTGGGTTTGGTTGGAAGAATTCAAAGGTTTTCCTGAAGATTCTACATTATCCACCAGATTTAGAAAATCATCAGTTGAAGAAGGGAAGGGTGAATTTCAAAGGACCGATGCGTTGCTATCGGCTCATTACGCATTGGCAAAGGGGGCGAATCGGCAAGGTCAGTATGAGAAGGAATCGGCTAAATTAAACTCAGAAGAAATCGGCAAAATCAAATTGGGGAAAAGTTCTTCAGTGATAGGCGAGATTTCTTACATGAAGAGCTGATTACTCTCAAAAGGAAATACTAGGGGATACATTGCCCCATCTACTACTACTGGCCCTATTCTAGAGGTCCTATCTACGGGCCGTCACTGCCCTCGTCGTTGCCATCGTCACCACTGTCGGCGCTGCTTCCGGCGGGCTCGTCGTCGCTCCAGTGGCCGCCGACCGGGCCCTCATTGTCCTCATCTTCTTCGTCAGCGTCATCGTCGCTGTCGAAATCGCTGAGGTTGCCCGGCCAGGGGTAGAACCGCTTGGCCGGCGGCTCGTCGGAGGAGGTGTCCTCCTCCTCCTCTTCCTGTTCCTCCTCCTCCTCGGAAGAGGTGAAGTCGCAGGAGAAGCTGTCGTCGTCGCTCTCCTCCGCCGTTTCCCCAACGGCGAGGAAGCGGAGGTCGCTCTCCCCGTCGGTCAGGGACTTGTCGTCCTCTGACCAGATGGAGAAGTCGTGGCTAGACTCCTCCCCGGCCGCAATGGCGCGGCGGGTGTTGGCCGCGTGGACCTCCGCCGGGTTGTACTCCGGCGTCGGCTCACGGGACGTGGAGGACTGGCTGGCAAGATCCGATGGGGCAGAGGAGGAAGAAGACATGGTGGCGCAGGAGGGTTTTTGGAGTGCTAATGCGAAGGAGATGCAGAGAAGAACTGTTCGTAGCGGTTAAAAAAAAGGGGATATAGTGGAAATTCAATGCCACAGCAGTTTCCGAGGAAGTGGTGCCTAAAGAAAAAAAAAACTGCCAAGTCACGCGGGGAAGTTGAGAAGGCAAGGCATCATGATGAAGGATACTGCAACGGTTCTGCCACGACATGACCCGACGAAAGAAAGCAGAGTGATTTTGGAATTACCAATTCCAAAACCAGGGGGGCATGTGTTATCACCAGAATTTGACCGAGTCAGAGGTGGGCCGCGATCAAGATGGACTTGAAGAAATATACATGGAAGAATTACGGGAATCGGCCTGTTATGCTGAGTTTGGGCTAGTTTGCCCTTGTATCTGTATTATATTAGGTTACGTGTCGATTAGTTAGAGTTTTGCCCGTGCACGGTTAGGTGCACGTCTAAAGTTAGAAAGTCCCTTGGACTATAAATATGTATCTAGGGTTTATGGAATAAACAACAACACACGTTCAACCCAAACAAACCAATCTCGGCGCATCGCCAACTCCTTCGTCTCGAGGGTTTCTATCCGGTAAGCGACATGCTGCCTAGATCGCATCTTGCGATCTAGGCAGCACAAGCTCCACGTTGTTCATGCGTTGCTCGTACTGAAGCCTTGTTGATGGCGAGCAACGTAGTTATCATAGATTTGTTAGGGTTAGCATAGTTCTTCGCGTAACATGCTAGCGTAGTGCAACCCTTGCATATCTAGCCGCCCTCACACCTATCTTAGGTGTGGGGGCGGCACCCCGCTTGATCATTATTTAGTAGATCTGATCCGTTATGATTGCTCCTTGTTCATCAAGGATTAGTTTAATATCTGCAATAGTTAGGCCTTACAAGGGGCTGGAGGATCCAGCGGCACGTAGGGTGTCGTTCGTTAGTCCTAGACAGGATGTTCCGGGGATCAACCTCGTGTTGGTTTTTAGGCCTTGTCTAGGATCGACTTACGATCACCGTGCGTGGCCGCGAGGCCCAATCCTGAGTAGGATGTTCCGATTATGCGGTGAAAACCCTAAATCGTCGTAGATCTAATTAGCTTTATCTTGATCAAGCAGGACCACCATATATTCGTACACCCCGTACGAATCATGGGTGGATCGGCTCCTTGAGCCGATTCACAGGATAACCTGAGAGCCGATCGAGGCTCGTATTTAATGTTTACGTGTATGCCATGCAGGAAACTAAGCGAGGCATCTCCATCACCTTCCTGACCAGGTATAGGTCAGGTGGCACGCCCTTGCACTCAGCATCAGACGTGTGACCAGAAGTGCTTTGCGGGCCGTCGCTCGGAGGGACCTCAGCCAGCCGCAGCTCTAGGTTGTTCCCGGCTCTACAGTGTTGACCGTCGCTGCCCGCCGGTGGGTTTTGGCAGTCAACACATTCTGGCACGCCCGGTGCGCCGAGATTTTTTTTTATTTGGCCGATTTTCCTTAATCGCCCCCCCAATGTTTCACTGCACGCATGTTTACACATGTTTATCCGCACATGTTCTTTATCTGACTGTATGCCCCCCGAGCCGAATCTGCCAGATGACTGCAGATATCGGCTTTTATGGTTAGCCAGGGTACTGCACTTGCACGTCGGTTCCGCGAGGATTCGTGCTAACTTTCATCTGCCGACGTGGCCGCTGCCCAGTGGATCGACGCTGAACACAGGCAGAACACGTAGTGAAGATAATTTTGGCCGATTGCTGGAATCGGCCTCCATATCCATTGACTGAAGGTTCTGTAATGTTCCTTCATAAATTTTTGGGGCCGATCACAAGGATCAGCCTCGCCCCATTTGCTCATTGATTTAATCTTGCTATTCGGTCAGGCTGGTGGATAAAACCAGCCCAACCTCTGACTTGATACGCCTGCTGTCGTCCACCTTGAGTGCATCGTAGAATCGTGGAGCACTAAGCTCTGTCGGAAGGACGAGCACCATGTTCGTGCCAGCCGATGTTTCATCATCGGCTTTCTTTTGCCTGGGACGCCACTCCATTTTCCGTGGACGACCCTCTTCATCCAGGGTTCACTGAACTTTCGCAGCCAGATCAGGCCGTGCCTTCCTTAACGTATGCAAGTACAACCTTTCGGCTTCCTCCAGGCCGCGCAACCGCTGAACCCTGCGCTTTTGGGAACGGCTGAGTCCGTCAGGGCACCACCTTGGACGGTGGTACCTGTCTTCTTCTTCTTCCTGTCCCTCGTCTTCGGAATCCTCGAGATCTGCCCACCGAGGGGACTCAGCACGTTTGCTTTGTGGCGGGAGAGGCCCTAAGCGCTTGAACACAGACACGTTGGCTGCCTCCTTCTTCTTCTGGTTGCATTCTGGGCAATTGCCGATTGTGGGCAATCGGCTCATTCCTGAATCCCAGCAGTATCTGAAGAAGGGGCAGTCCCAGTGCCTGGCGTTGTCATCTTGCTCCCTTGATTGTTCCGTGGCACGGCGCTCGTGCTCCTCCTCATCGTGATCGTGCCGACGATGTCTTCTGGCTTCTCTAGCCAGACGATCTCTTTCATCCTCATCGCTGGATCGTCGGTGTCGGTCGTACTGACTCGCATACTTGTTGAGGAGGTGATCAGAGAGGGGTCGCTGATATCTTATGTTTTTCACTTCTCCCTCTGTGACGTAGCGCTTGCCATCATGACGGAGCCGATCGCGTGGAGCGGCCTCCTCTGTGTCCTTGCTACGAGAGCAGCTGCCCTCGTCTCCATCTTTGCCAGAGTGGTTCCCAGGTCCTACCATGTTGATGCTAAACGAGGATCCTGGCTGGCAACCTTCAGGGTAAGTGCACTCCACCATGTTAACGGCGGGAAAGGGCTGGGCGTCGACCTTCATGGCGTACTGGTTGAAAATTAGACGCCCTTTTTCTATCGCCGCTTGGATGTGCTGACGCCATACCCTGCAGTCGTTGGTGGCATGGGAGAGCGAGTTGTGCCATTTACAGTATGGCTTTCCGTTCAGCTCTTGCACCGTGGGGAATTTGAGACCTTCAGGAATCGTCAACTGTTTCTCCTTGAGCAGGAGGTCGAAGATTTGCTCAGTCTTGGTCACGTCAAAATCAAATCCCCTGGGTGGGCCTGGTGGCTTTACCCATTTGCAGGGCACGGGGGTTCCTCCCCGAGTCCATTCAGCCATCGCTACCTCTTGGTCTCCCGCAGAACTTCGTCTTCCTCTGCATCGACCGGGACTACCGCACGCTTGAACTTATCTTGGTACAGTCCGGGTGGCGCTGTTCATATGCGACGCTTTCTGAACCATGTGCGCCAATGAGGGATAATCTGCTTGGGAGGCCATGTCCTTGAGCTGTGTTGCAAGGCCTGCTACTGCCAACTCGATCGCTTCTTTTTCAGCTTATACGAACCGAATAACATCGGTTCCTAAGATTCCTGAAACGCCTGGATGTACTCGTCACGCTTTCTCCAGCTTCTGACGTAGTTGTGCTAGATCGGCAATGCCAGACTCGGAAGCCTCTGAATGGTACTGCATATGGAACTGCTCTTCCAACTGCTTCCAAGTCCGTATGGAGTCTGGTGGCAAAGAGGTATACCATCCGAAAGCCGATCCCGTGAGGGACTGTGAGAAGAGCCTCACGCGTAGCTGATCCGACACTGAAGCCGGTCCTATTTGCGCCAAATATCGGCCGACGTGCTCGATGGAGCTGGAGCCATCTGATCCACTGAATTTGGAGAAATCAGGGAGCCGATATTTAGGTGGCAGCGGGATCATCTCGTAGTCGTCGGGGTACGGCTTGGAATAGCCGATTGCCCTCCTTTTCGGCACCATGCCGAACTGGTCTCTCAGTATGGTACCGATCTGATCCGCCGTGGCTGGCTGCAGGAGTTGAATTCTGAAGATTCGCCGGGTGGCGTACTTAGCCAGCCATGCTTGCTTTTCCAGCTCGAGCCAACCGCAGAGCTGAGCTCGGAGGTTCGTCGGGGTGGCGTACTTAGTTAGCCACGTCGCTTCTCAAGCTCGTCGCCGACGTTCCTCCCTGTTCTCCCGTAAGTCCCCGATGTTGTGGCCTGGTTTGTGAGTGCCCGATTGCCACAATCTGGCACATACGTGCACGCGTACCCTTGAGGGATCTCCTTGGGCGCCTCGGGCAAGAACTGGTAGTCACTAGGGTCACCACCAATCTTGTAGACGACGAATGCCGGTGTAGCCGGCACTTCTGGTGCTGCCAACGCATACGGCAGCGGTGGACGGGACTGGAGTGGCAACTCCCCTTGATGCGTCCCGAGGGCTGGTCCTGACGGCGAGTACTGGTGCCTCATGATCTCCTGGATCACGCGAAGAGCGACACGCTCCAACGTGTTGACCAGGTTCTCAGAGTGACGGTGTAGCGAGTGAGCCACCAAGTAGTTGATCTCCTGCCGCAGGGACCTGGTGCGTTCCTCCGACGGGGCAGAGAGGTCTATCCCATCGAGTGCACCTTGCGGTGAGAACCCCTTCCATCTGATGCCATGGGAACGGGTTCTCTGAAAAGAGCCGATGAGGTCGGCTTCGAGGGTGACTTTGATCTCGTCATACCTCTTCTTGAGCTCGTCGGGCAGCTCCTCGTAGGTGACTGGCGTGCCGTCCGCCATCTCAGATGTAGATGGCGATGTGGTTGATGTAGAAGCTGGTCCCACCGGGCGTGCCAGAATGTGTTGACTGCCAAAACCCACCGGCGGGCAGCGACGGTCAACACTGTAGAGCCGGAACAACCTAGAGCTGCGGCTGGCTGAGGTCCCTCCGAGCGACGGCCCGCAAAGCACTTCTGGTCACACGTCCGATGCTGAGTGCAAGGGCGTGCCACCTGACCTATACCTGGTCAGGAAGGTGATGGGGATGCCTCGCTTAGTTTCCTGCATGGCATACACGTAAACATTAAATAAGAGCCTCGATCGGCTCTCAGGTTATCCTGTGAATCGGCTCAAGGAGCCGATCCACCCATGATTCGTACGGGGTGCACGAATATATGGTGGTCCTGCTTGATCAAGATAAAGCTAATTAGATCTACGACGATTTAGGGTTTTCACCGCATAATCGGAACATCCTACTCAAGATTGGGCCTCGCGGCCACGCACGGTGATCGTAAGCCGATCCTAGACAAGGCCTAAAAATCAACACGAAGTTGATCCCCGGAACATCCTGTCTAGGACTAACGAACGACACCCTACGTGCCGCTGGATCCTCCAGCCCCTTGTAAGGCCTAACTATTGCAGATATTAAACTAATCCTTGTGGAACAAGGAGCAATCGTAACGGATCAGATCTACCAAATAATGATCAAGCGGGGTGCCGCCCCCACACCTGAGATAGGTGTGAGGGCGGCTAGATATGCAAGGGTTGCACTACGATAGCATATGATACGAAGAACAATGCTAACCCTAACACATCTATGATAACTACGTTGCTCGCCATCAACAAGGCTTCGCATGCGAGCAACGCATGAACAACGTGGAGCTTGTGCTGCCTAGATCGCAAGATGCGATCTAGGCAGCATGTCGCTTACCGGATAGAAACCCTCGAGACGAAGGAGTTGGCGATGCGCCGAGATTGGTTTGTTTGGTTGAACGTGTGTTGTTGTTTATTCCATAAACCCTAGATACATATTTATAGTCCAAGGGACTTTCTAATTCAGGCGTGCACCTAATCGTGCACGGGTAAAACTCTAACTAACCAATACGTAAACTAAAATATTACAGATACACGGGCCAACTAGCCCAAACCTTGCATATAAAGGCCGATTCACATATTTCTTCTGTATATAATCTTCAAATCCATCCTGATCGCGGCCCACCTCTGACTCAGTCAAATTCTGGTGATAACACGTAGTTATCATAGATGTGTTAGGGTTAGCATTGTTCTTCGTATCATATGCTATCGTAGTGCAACCCTTGCATATCTAGCCGCCCTCACACCTATCTCAGGTGTGGGGGCGGCACCCCGCTTGATCATTATTTGGTAGATCTGATCCGTTACGATTGCTCCTTGTTCCACAAGGATTAGTTTAATATCTGCAATAGTTAGGCCTTACAAGGGGCTGGAGGATCCAGCGGCACGTAGGGTGTCGTTCGTTAGTCCTAGACAGGATGTTCCGGGGATCAACTTCGTGTTGATTTTTAGGCCTTGTCTAGGATCGGCTTACGATCACCGTGCGTGGCCGCGAGGCCCAATCTTGAGTAGGATGTTCCGATTATGCGGTGAAAACCCTAAATCGTCGTAGATCTAATTAGCTTTATCTTGATCAAGCAGGACCACCATATATTCGTGCACCCCATACGAATCATGGGTGGATCGGCTCCTTGAGCCGATTCACAGGATAACCTGAGAGCCGATCGAGGCTCTTATTTAATGTTTACGTGTATGCCATGCAGGAAACTAAGCGAGGCATCCCCATCACCTTCCTGACCAGGTATAGGTCAGGTGGCACGCCCTTGCACTCAGCATCGGACGTGTGACCAGAAGTGCTTTGCGGGCCGTCGCTCGGAGGGACCTCAGCCAGCCGCAGCTCTAGGTTGTTCCCGGCTCTACAGTGTTGACCGTCGCTGCCCGCCGGTGGGTTTTGGCAGTCAACACTACGTTGCTCGCCATCAACAAGGCTTCAGTACGAGCAACGCATGAACAACGTGGAGCTTGTGCTGCCTAGATCGCAAGATGCGATCTAGGCAGCATGTCGCTTACCGGATAGAAACCCTCGAGACGAAGGAGTTGGCGATGCGCCGAGATTGGTTTGTTTGGTTGAACGTGTGTTGTTGTTTATTCCATAAACCCTAGATACATATTTATAGTCCAAGGGACTTTCTAATTCAGGCGTGCACCTAATCGTGCACGGGTAAAACTCTAACTAACCAATACGTAAACTAAAATATTACAGATACACGGGCCAACTAGCCCAAACCTTGCATATAAAGGCCGATTCACATATTTCTTCTGTATATAATCTTCAAATCCATCCTGATCGCGGCCCACCTCTGACTCAGTCAAATTCTGGTGATAACACATGCCCCCCTGGTTTTGGAAATAACATTTCCAAAATCATTACGCTTTCTTTCGTCGGGTCATGTCGTGGCAGAGCAGAACCGTTGCAGCATTCTTCATCACGATGCCCTGTCTTCTCAACTGTTCCGCGTGATTTGACCGTTGTCTTTGGGCACTGCCTCCTCGAAAACTGCTGTGGTATTGAATTTTTTCACCATAGCCCCTTTATTTAACCGCTCCGAGCAGTTTGCCACTTCATCATCCTGCTCTGTTCCGGCCATCGGCACCGAAAAACCCCCAACCTCCCATAGCCATGTCTTCCTCTTCCTCCTCTTCCTCGTCGGTCTTCCATGACTCCTCCTCCGAGCTTTCCTACGGGTCCTCCTCCTCCCGCGAGACGCCGCCGGACATCCGCGCCCCAGAAGAATGGGACCTGGAAGACCACGCCTCCTCCATCTGGTCCGAAGACGACCAGTCCCTGACCAGCGGGGATGAAGATCTTCAGTTCCTCGCCGTCGGGGAACTGGAGTTGGAAAGCGAGGACGACCGGTTCCCCTGGGACGGCTGCCCCACCTCTGAAGAAGAGGAAGAGGAAGACGACGACGACGACGACGACTCCCTCGAGGGCTACCCGCCGGCGAAACGCCTCCGCATGTGGTGGGACGACGACAAGAATGACGATGAAGACGGGAATGAAGCTCCCGTAGAGGGCTATGGAAGTAGCGACGAGGAACCCATCGGCAGCAGTGCCGATGAGAGTTCCGAGGATGACGACGAGGGAAGTGATGGCCCGTAGATTAGGATCTACTAGTGTAGGCCTAGCAGTAGTAGATTGGTCAATAGACCCTTCTTTTGTTCTTCCTTCTTTGAGCAATCGGCTCTTTCTTTGTAAGAAATCCTGTTTATGAATGAGGAAGTTTCCCCAATTCGACTTTGCCGATCTCTTTTAACTGATTCTTAATGAGCTGATGGCAACGCATCGGTCTCTCATAATCCGCCCTTCCTTTCTTTGACAACGGGGTGACTGCAATCTTGGTCAAAACTCAAAAGCCAATGTCAGCGCATCAAGCCTTCACAAACTATCCTTCGTTCTTCCGAACAATGAATTTGAGTTCCGCCGGATCACCACCCTTGACGAAAATCGCGGCGCAGGACTAGCCGATGGCCACCAATCGACTTTCAAAAACAGAGCATCCACCAGGCCAGCTGCCCCCCGAGTCTCAGTCGAGGCGAGAACGGTAATGGATCAGCCAAATGTGCCGCCTATGCAGGGTCAGCCGATTTCAACAAAATCGGCTTCCCAAAGCAGAGAACCTTCAGGGCGAGCTGCCCCCCGAGCTTCTTCAGTCCACTTCTCGCGCCTTGCAGGTTAGATCGGCTCCTTTCCTTTGGTGGATCTGATGCAACCCACCCTTAATCTGATCTGCACATCCATGCTGCTCTTGGTATTGGTCAGGGTCATGATCCCTCAAACCTGCCCCAGCTGATACTGCGAACTTGAATACTTGCAAAAAGAATCCAGAGGTTCTTGAAGAGAAGATCTGAGTCATCACACCACTCCATTGAGGAGCTCTTCCATTAGGATCTCTCTTCGTGGCTCATTTCCTGCTCCATTGACCCTCTGCTTGTAACAGTTGTACCTCTGGAGTCGAAGGTCATGCATCAGCTTTCTACCCTTAAGTCGATGTCTGCTGCATCGGCTGTGCTTAAAATTTTTTTTTTTATTTGGCCGATTTTCCTTAATCGGCCCCGCCAATGTTTCACTGCACGCATGTTTACACATGTTTATCCGCACATGTTCTTTATCTGACTGTATTAGAATGTGTTGACTGCCAAAACCCACCGGCGGGCAGCGACGGTCAACACTGTAGAGCCGGGAACAACCTAGAGCTGCGGCTGGCTGAGGTCCCTCCGAGCGACGGCCCGCAAAGCACTTCTGGTCACACGTCCGATGCTGAGTGCAAGGGCGTGCCACCTGACCTATACCTGGTCAGGAAGGTGATGGGGATGCCTCGCTTAGTTTCCTGCATGGCATACACATAAACATTAAATAAGAGCCTCGATCGGCTCTCAGGTTATCCTGTGAATCGGCTCAAGGAGCCGATCCACCCATGATTCGTACGGGGTGCACGAATATATGGTGGTCCTGCTTGATCAAGATAAAGCTAATTAGATCTACGACGATTTAGGGTTTTCACCGCATAATCGGAACATCCTACTCAAGATTGGGCCTCGCGGCCACGCACGGTGATCGTAAGCCGATCCTAGACAAGGCCTAAAAATCAACACGAGGTTGATCCCCGGAACATCCTGTCTAGGACTAGCGAACGACACCCTACGTGCCGCTGGATCCTCCAACCCTTTGTAAGGCCTAACTATTGCAGATATTAAACTAATCCTTGTAGAACAAGGAGCAACCGTAACGGATCGGATCTACCAAATAATGATCAAGCGGGGTGCCGCCCCCACACCTGAGATAGGTGTGAGGGCGGCTAGATATGCAAGGGTTGCACTACGATAGCATATGATACGAAGAACAATGCTAACACTAACACATCTATGATAACTACGTTGCTCGCCATCAACAAGGCTTCAGTACGAGCAACGCATGAACAACGTGGAGCTTATGCTGCCTAGATCGCAAGATGCGATCTAGGCAGCATGTCGCTTACCGGATAGAAACCCTCGAGACGAAGGAGTTGGCGATGCGCCGAGATTGGTTTGTTTGGTTGAACGTGTGTTGTTCGTACTGAAGCCTTGTTGATGGCGAGCAACGTAGTTATCATAGATGTGTTAGGGTTAGCATTGTTCTTCGTATCATATGCTATCGTAGTGCAACCCTTGCATATCTAGCCTCCCTCACACCTATCTCAGGTGTGGGGGCGGCACCCCGCTTGATCATTATTTGGTAGATCCGATCCGTTACGGTTGCTCCTTGTTCTACAAGGATTAGTTTAATATCTGCAATAGTTAGGCCTTACAAAGGGTTGGAGGATCCAGCGGCACGTAGGGTGTCGTTCGCTAGTCCTAGACAGGATGTTCCGGGGATCAACCTCGTGTTGATTTTTAGGCCTTGTCTAGGATCGGCTTACGATCACCGTGCGTGGCCGCGAGGCCCAATCTTGAGTAGGATGTTCCGATTATGCGGTGAAAACCCTAAATCGTCGTAGATCTAATTAGCTTTATCTTGATCAAGCAGGACCACCATATATTCGTGCACCCCGTACGAATCATGGGTGGATCGGCTCCTTGAGCCGATTCACAGGATAACCTGAGAGCCGATCGAGGCTCTTATTTAATGTTTACGTGTATGCCATGCAGGAAACTAAGCGAGGCATCCCCATCACCTTCCTGACCAGGTATAGGTCAGGTGGCACGCCCTTGCACTCAGCATCGGACGTGTGACCAGAAGTGCTTTGCGGGCCGTCGCCGGTGGGACCTCACCACCGCAGCTCTAGGTTGTTCCCGGCTCTCAGCTGTTGACCGTCGCTGCCCGCCGTGGTTTTGGCAGTCAACACATTCTGCACGCCCGGTGGGACAAGCTTCTACATCAACCACATCGCCATCTACATCCGAGATGGCGGACGGCACGCCGCCACCTACGAGGAGCTGCCCGACGAGCTCAAGAAGAGGTATGACGAGATCAAAGTCACCCTCGAAGCCGACCTCATCGGCTCTTTTCAGAGAACCCGTTCCCATGGCATCAGATGGAAGGGGTTCTCACCGCAAGGTGCACTCGATGGGATAGACCTCTCTGCCCCGTCGGAGGAACGCACCAGGTCCCTGCGGCAGGAGATCAACTACCTGGTGGCTCACTCGCTACACCGCCACTCTGAGAACCTGGTCAACACGTTGGAGCGTGTCGCTCTTCGCGTGATCCAGGAGATCATGAGGCACCAGTACTCGCCGTCAGGACCAGCTCTTGGGACACATCAAGGAGAGTTGCCACTCCAGTCCCGTCCACCGCTGCCGTATGCGTTGGCAGCACCAGAAGTGCCGGCTACACCGGCATTCGTCGTCTACAAGATTGGTGGTGACCCTAGTGACTACCAGTTCTTGCCCGAGGCGCCTAAGGAGATCCCTCAAGGGTACGCGTGCACGTATGTGCCAGACTGTGGCAACTGGGCACTCACAAACCAGGCCACAACGTCGGGGACTTCGGGAAAACAGGAGGAACGTCGGCGACAGAGCTCGAGAAGCGCACGTGGCTAACTAAGTACGCCACCCCGACGAACCTCCGCAGCTCAGCTCCTGCAGTTGGCTCGTAGCTGGAAAAGCAAGCATGGCTAGCTAAGTACGCCACCCCGGCGAATCTTCGAGTTCAGCTCCTGCAGCCCGGCCACGACGGATCAGATCGGTACCATGCGAGAGACCAGTTCGGCATGGTGCCGAAAAGGAGGGCAATCGGCTATTCCAAGCCGTACCCCGACGACTATGAGATGATCCCGCTGCCACCTAAATATCGGCTCCCTGATTTCTCCAAATTCAGTGGATCAGATGGCTCCTGCTCCATCGAGCACGTCGGCCGATATTTGGCGCAACTAGGACCGGCTTCAGTGTCGGATCAGCTACGCGTGAGGCTCTTCTCACAGTCCCTCACGGGATCGGCTTTCGGATGGTATACCTCTTTGCCACCAGACTCCATCCGGACTTGGAAGCAGTTGGAAGAGCAGTTCCATATGCGGTACCATTCGTAGCCTTCCGAGTCTGGCATTGCCGATCTAGCACAACTACGTCGAAGCGCGGAGAAACCGTGACAGAGTACATCCAGCGCTTCAGAATCTTAGGAACCGATGTTATTCGGTTCGTATAAGCCGAAAAGGAAAGCAATCGAGTTGGCGTAGCAGGCCTTGCAACACAGCTCAAGGACATGGCCTCCCAAGCGGATTATCCCTCATCGCGCACATGGTTCAGAAAGCTGTCAAAGATATGAACAGCGCCACCCGGACCTGTACCAAGACAAGTTCAAGCGTGCGATAGTCCCGGTCGATGCAGAGGAAGACGAAGTTCTGCGGGAGACCAAGAAGTAGCAAGGCTGAATGGACTCGGGGAGGAACCCCCGTGCCACCCGCAAATGGGTAAAGCCACCAGCCCACCCGGGGGATTTGATTTTGACGTGACCAAGATCGAGCAAATCTTCGACCTCCTGCTCAAGGAGAAGCGATTGACGATTCCCGAAGGTCTCAAATTCCCCACGGTGCAAGAGCTGAACGGAAAGCCATACCGCAAATGGCATAACTCGCTCTCCCATGCCACCAACGACCGCAGTGGTGTGGCGTCGGCACATCCAAGCGGCGATAGAGAAGGGACGACTGATTTTCAACCAAGACGCCATGAAGGTCGACACCCAGCCCTTCCCCGCCGTTAACATGGTAGAATGCACTTACCACGAAGGTTGCCACCGGGATCCTTGTTCAGCATCAACATGGTAGGACCTGGGAACCACTCTGGCAAAGATGGAGACGAGGGCAGCTGCTCTCGTAGCAAGGACACAGAGGAGGCCGCTCCACGCGATCGGCTCCGTCATGATGGCAAGCGCTACGTCACAGAGGGAGAGGTGAAGAACATAAGATATCAGCGACCCCTCTCTGATCACCTCCTCAACAAATATGTGAGTCAGTATGACCAACGCCGACGGTCCAGCTATGATGATGAAGGAGATCGTCTGGCTAGAGAAGCCAGAAGACATCGTCGGCACGATCGCGATGAGGAGGAGCACGAGCGCCGTGCCACGGAACAGTCAAGGGAGCAAGATGACAACGCCAGGCACTGGTACTGCCCCTTCTTCAGACACTGCTGGGATTCAGGAATGAGCCGATTGCCCACAATCGGCAATTGCCCAGAATGCAACCAGAAGAAGAAGGAAGCAGCCAACGTGTCTGTGTTCAAGCGCTTAGGGCCTCTCCCGCCACAAAGCAAACGTGCTGAGTCCCCTCGGTGGGCAGATCTCGAGGATTCCGAAGACGAGGGACAAGAAGAAGAAGAAGACAGGTACCACCGTCCGAGGTGGTGCCCTGACGGACTCAGCCGTTCACAAAAGCGCAGGGTTCAGCGATTGCGCGGCCTGGAGGAAGCCGAAAGGTTGTACTTGCATACGTTAAGGAAGGCACGGCCTGATCTGGCTGCGAAAGTTCAGCGAACCCTGGATGAAGAGGGTCGTCCACGGAAAATGGAATGGCGTCCCAAGCAAAAGAAAGCCGATGATGAAACATCGGCTGGTACAAACATGGTACTCGTCCTTCCGACGGAGCTTAGTACTCCACGATTCTACGATGCACTCAAGGTGGACGACAGCAAGCGCATAAAGTCAGAGGTTGGGTTGGTTTTATCCAGCCTGACCGAGTAGCAACAACACACGTTCAACCAAACAAACCAATCTCGGCGCATCGCCAACTCCTTCGTCTCGAGGGTTTCTATCCGGTAAACGACATGCTGCCTCTTGCGATCTAGGCAGCACAAGCCCCACGTTGTTCATGCGTTGCTCGTACTGAAGCCTTGTTGATGGCGAGCAACGTAGTTATCATAGATTTGTTAGGGTTAGCATAGTTCTTCGCGCAACATGCTAGCGTAGTGCAACCCTTGCATATCTAGCCGCCCTCACACCTATCTTAGGTGTGGGGGCGGCACCCCGCTTGATCGTTATTTAGTAGATCTGATCCGTTACGATTGCTCCTTGTTCATCAAGGATTAGTTTAATATCTGCAATAGTTAGGCCTTACAAGGGGCTGGAGGATCCAGCGGCACGTAGGGTGTCGTTCGTTAGTCCTAGACAGGATGTTCCGGGGATCAACCTCGTGTTGGTTTTTAGGCCTTGTCTAGGATCGACTTACGATCACCGTGCGTGGCCGCGAGGCCCAATCCTGAGTAGGATGTTCCGATTATGCGGTGAAAACCCTAAATCGTCGTAGATCTAATTAGCTTTATCTTGATCAAGCAGGACCACCATATATTCGTGCACCCCGTATGAATCATGGGTGGATCGGCTCCTTGAGCCGATTCACAGGATAACCTGAGAGCCGATCGAGGCTCGTATTTAATGTTTATGTGTATGCCATGCAGGAAACTAAGCGAGGCATCTCCATCACCTTCCTGACCAGGTATAGGTCAGGTGGCACGCCCTTGCACTCAGCATCGGACGTGTGACCAGAAGTGCTTTGCGGGCCGTCGCTCGGAGGGACCTCAGCCAGCCGCAGCTCTAGGTTGTTCCCGGCTCTACAGTGTTGACAGCCGCTGCCCGCCGGTGGGTTTTGGCAGTCAACACATTCTGGCACGTCTACAGTGTGAGCCCCCCTGGTGTTGACTGCCAAAACCCACCGGCGGGCAGCGACGGTCAACACTGTAGAGCCGGGAACAACCTAGAGCTGCGGCTGGCTGAGGTCCCTCCGAGCGACGGCCCGCAAAGCACTTCTGGTCACACGTCCGATGCTGAGTGCAGGATGCCACCCGACCTATACCTGGTCGTGAAGGTGATGGAGATGCCTCGCTTAGTTTCCTGCATGCATGGCATACACGTAAACATTAAATACGAGCCTCGATCGGCTCTCAGTTATCTCGTGAATCGGCTCAAGGAGCCGATCCACCCATGATTCGTACGGTGTACGAATATATGGTGGTCCTGCTGATCAAGATAAAGCTAATTAGATCTACGACGATTTAGGGTTTTCACCGCATAATCGGAACATCCTACTCAGGATTGGGCCTCGCGGCCACGCACGGTGATCGTAAGTCGATCCTAGACAAGGCCTAAAAACCAACACGAGGTTGATCCCCGGAACATCCTGTCTAGGACTAACGAACGACACCCTACGTGCCGCTGGATCCTCCAGCCCCTTGTAAGGCCTAACTATTGCAGATATTAAACTAATCCTTGATGAACAAGGAGCAATCGTAACGGATCAGATCTACTAAATAATGATCAAGGTGTCGCCCCCACACCTAAGATAGGTGTTAGGGCGGCTAGATATGCAAGGGTTGCACTACGCTAGCATGTTACGCGAAGAACTATGCTAACCCTAACAAATCTATGATAACTACGTTGCTCGCCATCAACAAGGCTTCAGTACGAGCAACGCATGAACAACGTGGAGCTTGTGCTGCCTAGATCGCAAGATGCGATCTAGGCAGCATGTCGCTTACCGGATAGAAACCCTCGAGACGAAGGAGTTGGCGATGCGCCGAGATTGGTTTGTTTGGGTTGAACGTGTGTTGTTGTTTTTTTCCATAAACCCTAGATACATATTTATAGTCCAAGGGACTTTCTAATTCAGGCGTGCACCTAATCGTGCACGGGTAAAACTCTAACTAACCAATACGTAAACTAATATATTACAGATACACGGGCCAACTAGCCCAAACCTTGCATATAAAGGCCGATTCACATATTTCTTCTGTATATAATCTTCAAATCCATCCTGATCACGGCCCACCTCTGACTCGGTCAAATTCTGGTGATAACACTACGATAGCAGGGCGTGGACTATTTTGTCTTGCTGATCCTTCGGGAGGTGAATTTACGAACGCCGCTCCCATGGCTCCAACTCCCGCCATGGCCATGTTGTACAGTGCCTCTCTAGGATCCCCGGCTGGTGGTTTGGACGCCAGGATGAAAGCTTGCGTCGCCATGTACCCTGCTTCTGGTGTTTTCGGGATAATGTTTCCCCTTGTGTCTATCGTCATAAAGGACATGTCGAGATTTCGGACTAGGTTTTCCCTCTCCGCTTCAGGTATATTGTTTAGTCGAGACCTTGCCCTGTTGCGAGCTTCTCTGTGATTGCTTCCCGAAGTTCCTGATTGTCGACTTAAATCTGCCCTTCGCCTGCTTGAAGCGGAAGCTGCCTTCCTTCTTCTGTTCACAACGGCTGTCTGTTTTTCCAATTCCCTTCCAGCTCGAGCGAGTCTATATTGGTATGCCTGCAATTCTTCAACCGTGGCAGTTGTCGCCATTGGTTCTGAACCATCCATGGCTCTTGCGGCTCTGTCCCATGCTGCTTGTGGCAGTTGAACTCTCACACGTGGTGTAGGCCCGACGTACTTGGTGCCTAAACCTCGCCTTAGGTCAAATGGATCGACGTATGGATTTCCTAAATCGTCGAAAGCCTCCGATGTTTCCTCCTGATCGCGACTTGCTTCTCCAATGGCGTAGATTTGATGATATTTTGAATTCTGCGCCTTGCTGGATTCGGTGACACCATCATAGAGATTGGTGAAGACCTTTCCAATGGTGATGGACTTGTCGATGAAATCGAAGCTATCAACACTCTCAGAATCGCTGCTTATATAGGAGTCCGCAGACGACTCGAAAGACATGTCGCTGAAGATCTTGGCGAGTTTTTCGCTTGCCCTGGTGCTGATGAAGCGTGGCGAAGAGGTTTCTTCGTCGCCAAACTCGACCGATGATGCCGAGCTTGAAGATTCAGTATGTTCCACAGAAAACCTCGAGAAGGTTGGAATTTCGAGATGATACGTTCCTTCCTTCCCGACGCGATAGTGGAACCTTCCGAACGTCATCTCCATGGGCTCCTCCAGATACGTATATGCATCCACACGGGAGGGCGGGTGAGGTATAAAATCAACGAGACCAGTTTCGATCTATTTACCTTTGTCCATGATGTTGCTTGCTGTCGATGAAGTCGACGATCCTGAACGTGCCATCGAGATCAGCTCCTTGTCGCCTCTATTTCCCACAGACGGCGCCAATTGACAAGGTATCAACTTGTCAATGCCTACGGATCGTAGACTAGGGTTTTAGTTAGAAGTAGAGGGCAAGTAGATCTCGAAGGTTTCAGCCGAAAAGTACTCGACGATTGTAAAGCTAGGGTTTGGGAAAACAATGATTCGATCCTTTCTTCGTCCCTCGACTCCCCCTTATATAGGAGGCGGAGCCGAGGGATTCGTGTTTGTACAAGTTACAGAGTCCGGGAAGGTTTCTAACTCATCCCGCAAGATTACAAATAACACTTCCTATTACAGCTCTAGCTTTCCTTAATTATATCTTGGGCTTCCAAATCTTCTTATTCTTCGGGTAGTAGGCCTTCAGTAAACCCCGGGTACTATCTTTGGCAGGCCCATTGGGGATGCCTATGTCAGCTGCCGCCGGCTCCATGGCTGCCTCCTCCACCATCTTCGCGGGGCTGCACCTCTCCATCAACACCACCATCAAGCTCCACATCACCATGTCCATGTGTGAGTAGTTCTCCCCCGAGCCTAAGGGTTCTACCGGTAGCTATGTGGTTCATCTCTCTCCCGTGTGATCTTTATGTGATCATGAGCTTTGTATCACTATTAATCTATATGCTACTCTAGTGATGTTATTAAAGTAGTCTATTCCTCCTCCATGATGTAAAGTTGACAGTGTGTGCATCATGTAGTACTTGGCGTAGGTTATGATTGTAATCTCTTGTAGATTATGAAGTTAACTATTACTATGATAGTATTGATGTGATCTATTCCTCCTTTCATAGCTATTGTTGACAGTGTGTATGCTATGTTAGTACTCTGTCAAAATTGCAACGGTCTATTATGCACTCTAGAGGTTACTTTAATATGAACTCCGGATGTTGTGGAGCTTGTTTACTCCGGCTTGAGGTGTGCTTTTATAGCCCTACACAATGAATGGTGTTTGTTATCCAACAAGAGAGTGTTTGAAGTAGCACAAGTGAAGAGAAGTTATTTTTATGTGATCATTGTTGAGAGTGTCCACTAGTGAAAGTATGATCCCTAAGCCTTGTTTCTAAGCATTGAAACGCCGTTTCCAACAAGTTCTGTTACATGTTTGCTTGCTGCCATTTTTATTTCAGATTGCAATTACTACTTACAATCATCCATATTACTTGTATTTCACTATCTCTTCGCCGAACTAGTGCACCTATACATCTGATAAGTGTATTAGGTGTGTTGGGGACACAAGAGACTTC
The DNA here is from genome assembly GCF_019359855.2 of Lolium perenne. Taxonomy (NCBI): domain Eukaryota; kingdom Viridiplantae; phylum Streptophyta; class Magnoliopsida; order Poales; family Poaceae; genus Lolium; species Lolium perenne. Next base: position 257,837,206 of record NC_067249.2, read on the forward strand.
TTGTATCTTAATTGCAGGGTTGCTTGAGAGGGATATCTTTGACCTCTACCTCCCTGAGTTCGATAAACCTTGGGTGATTCACTTAAAGGAAACTTGCTGCTGTTCTACAAACCTCTGCTCTTGGAGGCCCAACACTGTCTACAGGAATAGAAGCGTACGTAGACATCAAGCTATTTTCTGGCGCCGTTGCCGGGGACGTAAGGTAAAAAGTATTCACATCCTCCGACTACTAAGCTATTTCCTAGCACTGTTGCCGGTGTGTGAGTGCTCGAAGCTATTTCCTTTAGATCCTGCAATTGCATCTTTTTGTTTCTTGTTTTTATTTTCACTAGTTAGGCTTAATGGAAAACAACAAAAAAAAATAGAGATCTTTATGAAATTTATATTGAATTAGGACATGATGTGTTTGAAGAGAGAATTAAAAAACCCATGGAACTTTGTTTGCAAAATAGTTGTAGCAGTGTTATTAGCATGAACTCTTTGAACACTATTATTGCTAATGCTATGGAAGAATTTAAGCTTGGGGAAGCTGGTTGTGACATTTTTAGTCCCCCAATTTTTGAGGAGAAAATTTTCTTTGATGATACTTTGCCTCCCATTTATGATGATTATAATGATAGTGGTATTGTGCCACCTACTATGGAGGATAAAGTTTATTATGATTATACCATGCCTGCAATTTATGATGATTACAATGATGGTTGTGATAGTTTTACTCTCACTATTACTAATAAAATTGATTATGCTTATGTGGAGAGTAATGATACTTTTATGCATGTGAATGAGAATTCTTTATGTGATAGTTATATTGTTGAGTTTGTTCATGATGCCACTGAAAGTTATTATGAGAGAGGGAAACATGGTTATATGCATCTTAATAATATTAAGTTTCACCTCTTTATGTTGAGAATCTTGAAGTTACTCGTGTTTTATCTTCCTATGTTTGTCACTTTGTTCTTCATGAATTTATTTGTGTACAAGATTCCTTTTCATAGGAAGTGGGTTAGACTTAAAAGTGTTTCTTATTTACTTTTGATGCTCTCTTTTGCTTCTACTCTTATTTCTTGCGAGTGCATCATTAAAATCACTGAGCCCATCTTAATGGCTAAAAAGAAAGCACTTCTTGGGAGATAACCCATGTGTTTATTTTGCTACTGTTTTGTTGTGTCTTGGAAGTTGATACTACTGTAGCAACCTCTCCTTATCTTTATTTTATTGTATTGTTGTGCCAAGTAAAGTCTTTGATAGCAAGGTTGATACTAGATTTGGATTACTGCGCAGAAACAGATTTCTTGCTGTCACGAATTTGAGTAGCCCCTTCTGTAGGTAACTCATAAAAATCTGCCAATTTACGTGAGTGATCCTCAGATATGTACGTAACTTTAATTCAATTTGAGCTTTTTCATCTGAGCAAGTTAAGTGCCCCTAAAAAATTCGTATTTACGGACTGTTCTGTTTTAACAGATTCTGCCTTTTATTTCACATTGCCTGTTTTGCTATGTTGAATGGATTTCTTTGTTCCATTAACTTTCAGTAGCTTTGGGCAATGTCTAGAAGTGTTAAGAATGATTGTGTTACCTCTGAACATGTGAATTTTTGATTATGCACTAACCCTCTAATGAGTTTGTTTTGAGTTTGGTGTGGAGGAAGTTTTCAAGGATCAAGAGCGGAGGATGATACAATATGATCAAGAAGAGTGAAAACTCTAAGATTGGGGATGCCCCCGTGGTTCATCCCTGCATATTTAAAGAAGACTCAAGCATCTAAGCTTGGGGATGCCCAAGGCATCCCCTTCTTCATCGACAACTTATCAGGTCACCTCTAGTGAAACTATATTTTTATTCCGTCACATCTTATGTGCTTTACTTGGAGCATCTGTGTGCTTTTATTTTCGTTTTGTTATTTTCATTGTCTGAATAAATTGGATCCTATCATGCTTGTGTGGGAGAGAGACACGCTCCGCTTTTTCATTTGAACACTTGTGTTCTTCGTTTTACTTTTAATGTTCATGGCCAAAGTTGAAAGCTGCTGCATTTATTGCTATTTGGTTGGAAACAGAAAATGCTTCATGTGGTAATTGATATATGGTCTTGAATAATTTGATACTTGGAAATTGTTTTGAGCTCTCAAATAGATCATGTTTAAGCTCTTGCATCATGTAGTTTGAACCTATTAGTGGAGAATTACTATAGAGCTTGTTGAAATTTGGTTTGCATGATTGGTCTCTCTAAAAGTCTAGATATTTTCTGGTAAAGTGTTTGAACAACAAGGAAGACAGTGTAGAGTCTTATAATGCTTGCAATATGTTCTTATGTAAGTTTTGTTGTACCAGTTCATACTTGTGTTTGCTTCAAACAACCTTGCTAGCCAAAGCCTTGTACTAAGAGGAAATACTTCTCGTGCATCCAAAACCTTGAGCCAAAACCTATGCCATTTGTGTCCACCATACCTACCTACTATGTGGTATTTCTCTGCCATTCCAAAGTAAATTGCTGGCGTGCTACCTTTAAAATTTCATTCCTTGTCTTTGCAATATATAGCTCATGGGAAAGTAGCCTTAAAAACTATTGTGGTAAAGAATATGTAGCTTATGTATCTTATTTCTTATAAGTTGCTTGTTGAGCGGTAACCATGTTTCTGGGGACGCCATCAACTGTTACACTTTTGTTGAATATCATGTGAGTTGCTATGCATATTCGTCTTGTCTGAACTAAGGGTGATTTGTCATGATAAATGCTTTGAGTATGCATATTGTTAGAGAAGAACATTGGGCCGCTAACCAAAACCATGAATCATGGTGGAAGTTTCAGTTTGGACATTAATCCTCAATCTCTTATGAGAATATTATCTGTTGTTGAATGCTTAAGCATTAAAGAGGAGTCCATTATCTGTTTTCTATGTTGTCCCGGTATGGATGTCCTAAGTTGAGATCTATCAAAAACAAGAAATCAAATGCGATCTATCTCCTTGGACCTTTGTACAGGCAACATAGAGGTACCCCTTTGTGACACTTGGTTGAAACATATGTAATGCAATGAGAATCCATGAAAATCCAAGCTAATTAGGACAAGGTGCGAACACTATTGGTATTCTATGCATGAGGCTTGCAACTTATAGGATGTCTTATGCATAACACACATGAATTATTACTACCGTTGACAAAATTGTTTCTATGATTTCAAAATAAAAGCTCTAGCACAAAAATAGTAATCCATGCTTCCCTCTGCGAAGGGCCTTTCTTTTACTTTATGTTGAGTCAGTTTACCTACTTCTTTCTATCTTAGAAGCAAACACTTGTGTCAACTGTGTGCATTGATTCTTACATACTTGCTTATTTGCATTCATCATATTACTTTATGTTGACAATTATCCATGAGATATACATGTTGGAAGTTGAAAGCAACTGCTGAAACTTATATCTTCCTTTGTATTGCTTCAAAATCTTCTATTAAGAATTTATTGCTTTATGAGTTAACTCTTATGCAAGACTTAGTGATGCTTGTCTTAAAAGTACTATTCATGAAAAGTTTTTCCTATATGATTCAGTTGTTTAGTCATTATCTTTACCATTGCTTTGAATCACTTCATTGATCTCATATGCTCTACAATAGTATTGATCAAGATCATGTTGGTAGCATGTCACTTCAGAAATTATCCTTGTTATCGTTTACCTACTCGAGGGCGAGTAGGAACTAAGCTTGGGGATGCTTGATACGTCTCCAACGTATCTATAATTTCTTATGTTCCATGCTAGTTTTATGCCAATAGCTACATGTTTTATATGCACTTTATATCATATTATAGCATTTATTGGACTAACCTATTAATAGTTGCAAAAGTGCATAATGTTCTTGTTTTACACTTTGTTGTGTAGAAATTACATGGAAATTGACAAGAACTCAAAAGGAAACCTTGTTGGAGTCGAATTGGAACTTTCCTTAAATCTGTCTGAAAACTTATTTTAAAGATCGTCAGTTTGCGACCCGAAGACGACGTCATATTGAAAAAGCGTAGTCAAGGAATTTCGAGAGAATCGATCTGGACTTAAAATTCGTCCAAATTAGAGTTCGGACGGCCGAAAAAAGTCCGTTTTACTGAAGCCCAAAATCTGATGATGGGAATCCGACGGGAATCCGAACTTCTATATAAAGAGGAGAATCCTAGGTCTTGGAGACCACAAATTTCCTCCACCCAAGCAGCCGTCTTGGAGGGGAGGACCAGCACCATTGCAGCACCATCCACAAGGAAGAAGGGGGGCCAAGGAGCCGCTGCCCCCTAGGGCCGCCGCCGCCCCTAGGGCCGCCGCCGCCCCTAGGCCGCTGCCGCCGGCTCCGTGGCTGCCTCCTCCACCATCTTCGCGGGGCTGCACCTCTCCATCAACACCACCATCAAGCTCATCATCACCATGTCCATGTGTGAGTAGTTCTCCCTCGAGGCTAAGGGCTCTACCGGTAGCTATGTGGTTCATCTCTCTCTCCCGTGTGATCTTTATGTAATCATGAGCTTTGTATCACTATTAATCTATGTGCTACTCTAGTGATATTATTAAAGTAGTCTATTTCTCCTCCATGATGTAAAGTTGACAGTGTGTGCATCATGTAGTACTTGGCGTAGGTTATGATTGTAATCTCTTGTAGATTATGAAGTTAACTATTACTATGATAGTATTGATGTGATCTATTCCCCCTTTCATAGCTATTGTTGACAGTGTGTATGCTATGTTAGTACTCGGTCTAAATTGCAACGGTCTATTATGCACTCTAGAGGTTACTTTAATATGAACTCCGGATGTTGTGGAGCTTGTTTACTCCGGCTTGAGGTGTGCTTTTATAGCCCACACAATGAATGGTGTTTGTTATCCAACAAGAGAGTGTTTGAAGTAGCACAAGTGAAGAGAAGTTATTTATTTATGTGATCATTGTTGAGAGTGTCCACTAGTGAAAGTATGATCCCTAAGCCTTGTTTCTAAGCATTGAAACACCGTTTCCAACAAGTTCTGTTACATGTTTGCTTGCTGCCATTTTTATTTCAGATTGCAATTACTACTTATAATCATCCATATTACTTGTATTTCACTATCTCTTCGCCGAACTAGTGCACCTATACATCTGACAAGTGTATTAGGTGTGTTGGGGACTGATATGTCCAAAACGTATCTACTTTCCCGAACACTTTTGCTATTGTTTTGCCTCTAATTTGTGTATTTTGGATGCAACTAACACGGACTAACGCTGTTTTCAGCAGAACTGGTCTGGTGTCTCGTTTTTGTACAGAAATCCAACTTTCAGGAAAATCCTCGGAATTTATGCGAAAGGTCCTATTTTTCCAGAAGACTGACGGAGCCAGAAGGGCAAGCCAGGTGGAGGCCCGAGGGCCCCACACCCTAGGGCGGCGCGGCCCAGGAGGGGGGGCGCGCGGCCCTAGTGTGTGGCCCCCTTGGCTGGCCTCCGACGCCCTCCTTTGGACTACTTAACACCTTCGACCTAAAAACGCACGGAGAGAAGTCGAAGTCACCAGAAACCTCCCAGTACGCCGCCACGATCGCGAAACTCTGTCTCGGGACCAGAAACTCCGTTCTGGCACTCCGCCGGGACGGGGAATTGGAGGAGATCATCGCCGCCATCACCACCGACGCCTCTCCATCGACCAGCAATGTTTCCCCCATCCATGTGTGAGTAATTCCCCCGCTGTAGGCTGAAGGGGATGGTAGGGATTGGATGAGATTGGTCATGTAATAGCATAAGATTGTTAGGGCATAGTGTCTAGTGTCCGTAATTGGTACTTTGATGATATTGTTGCAACTTTTTATGCTTAATGCTTGCCACTAGGGCCCGAGTGCCATGATCTCAGATCTGAACATGTTATTATTTCATCATGATATGCATTGTTTTATGATCTTACCTGCAAGTTGTATACACATGTCGCTATCCGGAACCAAAGGCCCCGAAGTGACAGAAATCGGGACAACCGGAGGGGATGGCGGTGATGTGAGGATCACATGTGTTCACGGAGTGTTAATGCTTTGCTCCGGTACTCTATTAAAAGGAGTACCTTAATTTCCAGTAGATTCCTTAGAGGCCCGGCTGCCACCGGCTGGTAGGACAAAAGATGTTGTGCAAGTTTCTCATTGCGAGCACGTACGACTAAATATGGAACACATGCCTATGGATTGCTTTGTACTTGGACACCGTTTTATTATTATCTGCAAATGCCCTGCTTGATTGTTACATGAGTTTCTCTCATCCATGCAACGCCCGTCATCCATCCTTGTGCCTACAGTATTTTAATCCTGTTGTTTACTAAAATTACTACTGCTGTCTCTGTTACTCTGCTGCTGTTATTTCACTACTGCTACTGCTATAAAACTGTTACTACTGATAAACTCTTGCGAGCAAGTCTGTTTCCAGGTGCAGCTGAATTGACAACTCCGCTGTTAAGGCTTTCAAGTATTCTTTGTCTCCCCTTGTGTCGAATCAATAAATTGGGTTTTACTTCCCGCGAAGACTGTTGCGATCCCGTATACTTGTGGGTTATCAAGACTATTTTCTGGCGCCGTTGCCGGGGAGCATAGCTTTATTTGGAAGTTCACTTGGATTGATATTGTTCGCTGCAAATTCTCCATCATGGGTAAATCTCGCGATCCTAAAGTCGCCATATTACCATCCACTACAAGAAAAGGTACAACTCTGAGTACCTCTGCTGCTCTTGATTCACCATCTGTGATAAGTCAACTTGTTTCACCTCCGCAAGCTTCACTTGCTGGTACTTCTGCTGAATCTGAAAACTCTTATAATATTGATAATGTTTCTGCTGTGCTTGATGATAGTGGTTCATTGGGATCTTTTCTAGATGCTACAATTGCTAGGTCTAGACAAATTGAAAATACTGAAACTCCTAATGCTACTACACCTGTTAGTTCACCTGAGTCTGTTGATTATTCTAGTGATGATCCTGATGAGGATTATGTGGAGCTTAATGATGATTTTATTGATAAATGCAATGCTATTACTGATGCAAGAAAAATTAAAAAGTTTCTCGCACAACATACTGTTAGATATAAGCTATCTCCTGATCCTAAATTTGCCACATCTCCCATAAACATTAAGGATAAAGATTATGATTTTTCTCTTGATCTATCTCATATAGCTATTGTGGAGAAAACACCCTTTTGTGGTACTGAAGAAGAAAGTGTTGTAGAACACATGATTGAGCTGTCTACTCTGAGTAGCTTGTTTTCTGATGATATCAAGATGCGTACTTATTTTGTTGCTAAAAAATTTCCTTTCTCATTAAAGGATGATGCTAAAATTTGGTATAATAATTTGCCTCCTGGTTCTATTAAAAGTCCAACTGATTTGCGTGATGTTTTCTTTCGAAAATACTTTACTGCTAGTGCTCAACATATTGCTTTGCAGAGAATTTATAGATTTGATCAGGAAGATGGAGAGAAATTGCCTGAAGCTTGGGCAAGATTTTGCTCTCTTATCAGAGCTCGACCTGAACATGATCTGGAAAAGAATGATCTACTTGATATATTTTATAGTGGACTAACCATTGAGTCTATAGCATATTTGGATAGTTGTGCTGGTTGTGTTTTCACGAAAAGAACTCCAGACGAAGCTGAAGAATTATTGGCTAAAATAGGCCGGAATCATGATGATTGGACTACACCTGAACCAACTCCGACGCCGATATTGAAGAAGAGGGGTATGATTAAATTAAATGATGAAGATATGAGGGAAGCCAAGAAGTCTCTTAAGGAGAAAGGTATTAAATCCGAAGATGTGAAAAACTTACCTCCCATAGAAGATTTATGCGAGACAATTCCCCCTTCATCCATGATTGAGGTAAACTCCCTTCAACGCTTTACTAGGGAAGATATCCCGTATTCAAAACCTCCTGCTCAATACTTAGATGAGTTTGATAATTATATTGTTAAGCAAGAAAATTTTAATATGAGAGTAGAGAATCATCTAATGGAAAATTCTCAAGCTATTAGCAATTTGCATGATATTGTGGAGAGAACCTCCAATGATGTTAAGATGATTGTTAAACATTTTCATATGATTCAAACTCAAATTGATCAACTCACTAAAGTGCAAAATGACTTGTTAAAAAATAATTCTAAAGAAAAACATGCTTATGAAGTAACAACTAGAGGCGGTGTTTCTACTCAGGATCCTCTATATCCTGAAGGGCACCCCAAAAGAGTTGAACAAGATTCTCAACGAATTAAAGAAATTAGTGCACCTTCAAAGAAAAAAAGAAGAAGAAACATAAAAATGTTGTAGAATCCTCTGAACCTGTTAATGATCCTAATAGTATTTCTATTTCTGATGCTGAAACTGAAAGTGGTAATGAACATGATAAAGATAATGATAAGAATGATGCTTCTGATAAAGAAGAGGTTGAAGATGAACCTGAAAAGCATGCTAAAAATAAAAAGTATACTAAAGAAGATTTTATTGCTAAGAAACATGGTAATGAAAGAGAACCGTGGGTTCAAAAGCAAATGCCATTTCCTGCTAAGAAACTAAAATCAAAGGAAGAAAAACACTATAATAAATTTTGCGATTGGATGAAACCTTTATTCTTGCAAATCCCTTTGACTGATGCTATTAAATTGCCTCCTTATTCAAAGTATATGAAAGATATTGTCACTAATAAAAGGAAAATTCCTAATGAGGAGATTTCCACTATGCTTGCTAATTACTCTTTCAATGGCAAGGTTCTAAAGAAGTTGGGCGACCCAGGTATACCTACTATTCCTTGTTCTATTAAGAATAATTATGTTAGAACTGCTCTATGTGATTTGGGAGCTGGTGTTAGTGTTATGCCTTTTTCTCTCTACAAGAGACTTTATTTAGATAAGTTGATACCTACTAATATATCTTTGCAAATGGCTGATAAATCTACTGCTATCCCTGTTGGTATATGTGAGGATGTTCATGTTCAAGTTACTACTAACTGCTTGATATTAACTGATTTTGTTGTGTTGGAAATGCCTGAAGATGATAATATGTCTATTATTCTTGGGAGACCTTTTCTTAATACCGCAGGGGTTGTTATTGATTGCAATAAAGGAAAAGTTACTTTCAATGTTGATGATAAGGAGCATACCGTCTATTTCCCCAAGAGGATTGATAAAGTATGTGGAGTTAATACTATTTCTAATGTGAGAACTATCAAAGTTGGAACTATTGATTGTCCTATATATGAGCCTAAAGAAGGATATCAAAATCTTATGATTGGATCCATATCAACTCAATACAAGGTAACATGATTGATTTGAGGTTTATTTCTTCATATGTTATGTAAAATTTATTTGGTGACAAGACTTGATCAACCTTGTTAACAAATTAATTTTATATGCATAGAGGAGGTAAACAACATTTCTTTCTTCCTCCACTTATTTTACTCGCTGTAGCAATATGTTTGTATCTTTATTTTATTGCAATGTTGTGCCAAGTAAAGTCTCTAATAGAAGGTTGATACTAGATTTGGATTTCTGCGCAGAAACAGATTTCTATCTGTCACGAATTTGAGTAGGTCTCTCTGTAGGTAACTCAGAAAAATCTGCCAATTTACGTGAGTGATCCTCAGATATGTACGCAACTTTCATTAGTTTTGAATTTTCTTATTTGAGCAACGGAAGTACCTCTTAAAAATTCGTCTTCACTGGCTGTTCTGTTTTGGCAGATTCTGTCTCTGTTTTTTTGCATTGTCTCTTGTAGACTTTAAGTAAGGCTTTCTAGACGTGGAGAGCTGTAGCTAATGTTTTATTGAGTTCTTGCAATGTGTCACTACAGGACTAAAGTGGATTAAACTTTTTGAGTACTAACCCCTCTAATGAAGTTTATGAGAAGTTTGGTGTGGCAGAAGTTTTCAAAGGTCAAGAGAGAAGGGTGATATAATGTGATCAAGAAGAGCCAAAAGCCTAAGCTTGGGGGTGGTATACCGGCATCACTCATTCTTTGCATATTATAGTTGCTGGATACTTGTATGTACTTGTTTAGCTTCTTAAAGTGGTTTTCTAATAAGAGGGAGATGATATTTGGGGAAGTGCTGATTGAAAACAGATTCTGGGTTGTTACCATAAAAATTCTCAAAAATAGCCAGAACATTATTTTGCGAAGCCAATTTTTGAGCATGTTACCCAGGTTGTTATCTAACTTTCATTATTTGAACACTTTTCGATCTGAGCAGCGGAAGAATTTCTTAAAAATCAATTACTGTACTGCTGTCAAGTTTGACGAATTCCTGCTGCTTTGTGTTTATGTGACTTTTCTAGTTTTCATTTTCTTGTTTTTGCTTTGTTTCTTTCCTAAAACACAAAAAGACCAAAAATATTTCTTTTGTTTCTCTTCACCATTTGTTTATTTTGGTTTCTTGCTTTTATTTTGCTTTATTTGTTATCGTTGGTTTGCTATAAGAAAATCCAAAAAGATTTTGCTTTGTTTGCTTGTTTCCTTTTGTTCTTGTTTCCAATTCGAAAATACCAAAAATATTTGCTGTTCTTCTTTGTTTTTGTAAAGTTCATTATGAGTTCAATGGTATTCGGTGGCTGGAGCGTGGTTTTCATTTCATATTATCCAAGCTACACAAGTGAAAGGCAATAATGACGATCTACGACAATTCGACTGTGGTGAGAGGCTGGTATGAACTCTATTTGTTTTCATTTTTGTACATATACTCATCCATGTGAGCATGCTTAGTTGGTTTATGTGAGGTATATGTCATTTAAAGAAAGTCTAGTAGTTCATGATCTCTCATGATTAGCACCAATTTATTAATATGAGTAGCATGTCATGGATATTTGCTTGCATTGTTTTATTCATAAATAGATATGACATTCTGGTATCCTCCTCTGAATAATTAATTTGAATCGATTTGGCACATGCTCACGCATGCATATGACTGAACAAAAGTCAACTAAGCCTCGATTATTTAATTTGATTCAGAGTTCTTGTATCACTTTTATGCCTCAGTTAATTTATTTTGCCGCAAGCATGATTATGACAGTTACTGCTCTCTTGATTGTCGCTCCCCAGTCTATTGCTAGCCTTCACTTATACTGAGCGGGAACACTGCTCGTGCTTCCAAACCCCTGAAAACCAAGTTGTTCCAAAGTGTCCACCATAAATACCTATGCATGGCATTTCAAACCATTCCAAGTAAATTCTCATGTGCTACCTTTAAAACCTTCAAAATGCTTCTCAATTTGTGTTAATGTTTTATAGCTCATGAGGAAGTATGTGGTGTTTATCTTTCAACCTTGTAATTTACTCTTGATGGACTTTCATAATGGACTAGTGGCACATCCGCTTATCCAATAATTTTGCAAAAAGAGCTGGCAACGGGGTTCCCAGTCCCGATTAATCAAACTTCATTAATAATTCTCTTCACATGTTTTGCTCTGATTCATCAGTAAGCAACTTAATTTTGCAAATAGACACTCCTCCATGGTATGAGATTGATGGAAGGAACCCGAGGATTCGGTTAGCCATGGCTTGTGTAAGCAAAGGTTGGGGGGAATGTCGCCCATAATAAAACTAAAATACGTGTGTAAACAAAAGAGAAGAGCGATGATCTACCTTGCTGGTAGAAATAACGTCCTTCATGGGAGCCGCTCTTGAAAGTCTGGTTGGCGAGGTAGTTGGTGTACCCATTACCATTCGTTGACAACAACAAACACCTCTCAAAATAATTTTACTCCTGTTTTAAAAATGAAAAGCTCTAGCGCATGTTAATCCCTGCTTCCCTCTGCGAAGGGTCAATCTTTTACTTTTATGTTGTGTCTCCATCCTTTCTTTGAGCACTTTCTTGAGAGCACAACTGTCATTCTTAGTATAATATGCTTGTCTCAAAATATGATTGAGTGTGGTATAACTTTGATGCTTTTATCTTTGACAATCTCTATTTCTAGTCTTTCTATGAACCTCAGAGGTTCCTGAGCATTTATGTTTTGCTATTCAAATACAGGCAAGCGAGATACCACTCTATCACATCCTTTTATGAACATTGCAATCTTGCTTATAGACATGATTCATGATGCTTATTATTAATTGTTGGTACTTTTCCATGATTGACATAGCTATTAGATGATCTTATTTGCATGTATCTTATTATGAACTACCTAAGTGTTAGCCATAGAATGAGAATATTTACATCATATGAACAAATGTGTTCGTGAAAGTTCTTTTATCGCGTCAGTTGTTAACTAAATTGCTTGAGGACAAGCAATAAGCTAAGCTTGGGGGGAGTTGATACGTCCAAAACGTATCTACTTTCCCGAACACTTTAGCTATTGTTTTGCCTCTAATTTGTGTATTTTGGATGCAACTAACACGGACTAACCCTGTTTTCAGCAGAACTGTTCTGGTGTCTCGTTTTTGTACAGAAATCCAACTTTCAGGAAAATCCTCGGAATTTATGCGAAAGGTCCTATTTTTCCAGAAGACTGACGGAGCCAGAAGGGCAAGCCAGGTGGAGGCCCGAGGGCCCCACACCCTAGGGCGGCGCGGCCCAGGAGGGGGGCGCGCGACCCTAGTGTGTGGCCCCCTCGACCGGCCTCCGATGCCCTCCTTTGGACTACTTAACGCCTTCGACCTAAAAACGCACGGAGAGAAGTCGAAGTAGCCAGAAACCTCCCAGTACGCCGCCACGATCGCGAAACTCCGTCTCGGGACCAGAAACTCTGTTCTGGCACTCCGCCGGGACGGGGAATTGGAGGAGATCATCGCCGCCATCACCACCGACGCCTCTCCATCGACCAGCAATGTTTCCCCCATCCATGTGTGAGTAATTCCCCTGCTGTAGGCTGAAGGGGATGGTAGGGATTGGATGAGATTGGTCATGTAATAGCATAAGATTGTTAGGGCATAGTGCCTAGTGTCCGTAATTGGTACTTTGATGATATTGTTGCAACTTTTTATGCTTAATGCTTGTCACTAGGGCCCGAGTGCCATGATCTCAGATCTGAACATGTTATTATTTCATCATGATATGCATTGTTTTATGATCTTACCTGCAAGTTGTATGCACATGTCGCTGTCCGGAACCAAAGGCCCCGAAGTGACAGAAATCGGGACAACCGGAGGGGATGGCGGTGATGTGAGGATCACATGTGTTCACAGAGTGTTAATGCTTTGCTCCGGTACTCTATTAAAAGGAGTACCTTAATTTCCAGTAGATTCCCTAGAGGCTCGGCTGCCACCGGCTGGTAGGACAAAAGATGTTGTGCAAGTTTCTCATTGCGAGCACGTACGACTAAATATGGAACACATGCCTATGGATTGCTTTGTACTTGGACACCGTTTTATTATTATCTGCAAATGCCCTGCTTGATTGTTACATGAGTTTCTCTCATCCATGCAACGCCCGTCATCCATCCCTGTGCCTACAGTATTTTAATCCTGCTGTTTACTAAAATTACTACTGCTGTCTCTGTTACTCTGCTGCTGTTATTTCACTACTGTTACTGCTATAAAACTATTAATACAGATAAACTCTTGCGAGCAAGTCTGTTTCCAGGTGCAGCTGAATTGACAACTCCGCTGTTAAGGCTTTCAAGTATTCTTTGTCTCCCCTTGTGTCGAATCAATAAATTGGGTTTTACTTCCCGCGAAGACTGTTGCGATCCCCTATACTTGTGGGTTATCAAGACTATTTTCTGGCGCCGTTGCCGGGGAGCATAGCTTTATTTGGAAGTTCACTTGGATTGATATTGTTCGCTGCAAATTCTCCATCATGGGTAAATCTCGCGATCCTAAAGTCGACATATTACCATCCACTACAAGAAAAGGTACAACTCTGAGTACCTCTGCTGCTCTTGATTCACCATCTGTGATAAGTCAACTTGTTTCACCGCCGCAAGCTTCACTTGCTGGTACTTCTGCTGAATCTGAAAACTCTTATAATATTGATAATGTTTCTGCTGTGCTTGATGATAGTGGTTCATTGGGATCTTTTCTAGATGCTACAATTGCTAGGTCTAGACAAATTGAAAATACTGAAACTCCTAATGCTACTACACCTGTTAGTTCACCTGAGTCTGTTGATTATTCTAGTGATGATCCTGATGAGGATTATGTGGAGCTTAATGATGATTTTATTGATAAATGCAATGCTATTACTGATGCAAGAAAAATTAAAAAGTTTCTCGCACAACATAATGTTAGATATAAGCTATCTCCTGATCCTAAATTTGTCACATCTCCCATAAACATTAAGAATAAAGATTATGATTTTTCTCTTGATCTATCTCATATAGCTATTGTGGAGAAAACACCCTTTTGTGGTACTGAAGAAGAAAGTGTTGTAGAACACATGATTGAGTTGTCTACTCTGAGTAGCTTGTTTTCTGATGATATCAAGATGCGTACTTATTTTGTTGCTAAAATTTTTCCTTTCTCATTAAAGGATGATGCTAAAACTTGGTATAATAATTTGCCTCCTGGTTCTATTAAAAGTCCAACTGATTTGCGTGATGTTTTCTTTCGAAAATACTTTCCTGCTAGTGCTCAACATATTGCTTTGCAGAGAATTTATAGATTTGATCAGGAAGATGGAGAGAAATTGCCTGAAGCTTGGGCAAGATTTTGCTCTCTTATCAGAGCTCGACCTGAACATGATCTGGAAAAGAATGATCTACTTGATATATTTTATAGTGGACTAACCATTGAGTCTATAACATATTTGGATAGTTGTGCTGGTTGTGTTTTCACGAAAAGAACTGCAGACGAAGCTGAAGAATTATTGGCTAAAATAGGCCTGAATCATGATGATTGGACTACACCTGAACCAACTCCGATACCGATATTGAAGAAGAGGGGTATGATTAAATTAAATGATGAAGATATGAGGGAAGCCAAGAAGTCTCTTAAGGAGAAAGGTATTAAATCCGAAGATGTGAAAAACTTACCTCCCATAGAAGATTTATGCGAGACAATTCCCCCTTCATCCATGATTGGGGTAAACTCCCTTCAACGCTTTACTAGGGAAGATATCCCGTATTCAAAACCTCCTGCTCAATGCTTAGATGAGTGAGTTCGATAAACCTTGGGTGATTCACTTAAGGGATATCTTTGACCTCTACCTCCCTGAGTTCGATAAACCTTGGGTGATTCACTTAAGGGAAACTTGCTGCTGTGCTACAAACCTCTGCTCTTGGAGGCCCAACACTGTCTACAGGAATAGAAGCGTGCGTAGACATCAACGCCCCCCCGTGCCCAGCCGCTTCGAGTGCGCCGGCGACCAGCGGGTTCTGCTCGCGTCCTTCAAGTCCCTGGCTAGGGACGCCCAGCGCCGTCAGGCTTGGGTGGCGGAGGAGGAAGTCCACAGCTATGCGATGGCCATGACTCGGGGGTTAATGTGCTCCGACCTGGACTCGCTCCAGCGTAGGGGCCCTTCTCCCGCGTGGGTCGAGCAGGAGAACCGGGAGCTGGAGGCCGCCATCGCCGCTAGGGACGAAGCAGTGGCGGAGGCGGCTAGGGACAGGGCTCGCTTCATCGCCGACGTGGCGGTGATCTAGGCGGCGGCCCAGGCGAACGAGGATGCGGCGGCGGCGGTCCAGGCGGCGGCGAAGGAGGAGGAGGCCCAGGTGGCGTTGGCCCAGGCGGAGGCCCTGTGGGACAGCTCCCTGGCCGAGGCCCTCGAATGGCGCAGGCGGCAGGACGAGATGTCCGTTCGCCGGCGTGCGCGGCGCGCGTGCGCCAAGCGCTCCCGCTTCGACGACGATGCCAGCCCTTCCGGCGGCCAGTAGTAGGCCGCACGACTGCGAGTAACTGAGGCCGGTGTAGGCCGCGCGACGGCGAGTAGGTGTGGTGACCCGGCATACCACTGCATGGTGTAGTATGCAAGTCTGATATAACACCAATGAAACACCGTTCCACTAGTATTATATCGCTCAGAGTGGTACAACAGAAACATATGTGGGTCCAAGGTATGTCTATAGAATTACAACATCGACTCTGTTACATAAGATCATCCCAGCCTCCTACTTTACAATGAGGTAAAACTGCAAATAAACTCCAGAAGAACGACTCGTAGTCTAATCTTATCACGAACTCTATTTGTAGAGTATTTAACTAGCTACAGAGACTAAGAATAGATTCTAGCTAAATAGGAGCTAGGTTTAGAAAGCTAGTTCCCTTCTATGGCTAAACTAGGTTTTCTCCTTGATGGATGTGGTATCTGATTCCTCTGACAGGGTCCTGTATCTTGAAGTAGTAGTTGACTCCTCGGTCTTCGAGTTGCACTGTAGATCCTCCTTCGATGCCTCCATATCTAAGCAGGGGATTTAAGAGTGGGATGAGTACGAGCGTACTCAACAAGTTCATTATAGGAAAGAGGTGTTTAATGCACTAGCTACGGCATTAGACCAGAAAGTCTAATACCAATGCAGGTTTTCATAATCGTTTCTTCAAAGGGTTGCTTTTATTCAGAAGAACTATGTCCGTCAGCCTTCACCGGTTTACTAGAACTTCATGGAGCTCCTTTCCGGCCGCGTTCGCAGTTCCATATCCCGGAACAGGGAGTGACAGGTCACGGTTCTTTACACTCTGCAGAGGTGTGTTGCTTTACCCATAAGAGATCTTAACCTTGGTGCCAACCGGGAATGACCCGTCCACACTTCCTATGGTGTGAGGCCCGGTATAAGGTCTAGCCAATCATGTTCCTCCGCTACCTCGAACACCCACCCTTTGTTACATACTCCGACGCTGGGTCCACGCCGGCCCCATTATTCCCATAGATTTCAGGGTGGACTCCGACCACGACGTCAATGCAGGGCTCTACCATACATTCCTACGCCGGCAGATGCAACCCATCATAGACCTCATTACCGTTGGGACTTCTACGGGTTCCCACCCCTGCTTCAAGTCTCGCAAGATCATGAGCACCCGGTAATGAGCATCCGTTGATGAACGAGAGGTGGAAACACTTTTGACTATTCCGTCCCACTCCGGATCTTATGGTTAACACGGGTATTACGGCACAAGAATCACTGGCGACATTTGTTGTTTAATCCTAGATGGATATAAACCCGTGCAATGGAACCTCCACCATATCAACACAATCCATGGTTCCATTGCCCACCACATAGTCATATTCATAGTTATGAAAGTAGTGGTTTTGGTTTTTATGCAATAGTGATAACCATAATACTTTGCAAGTAATTTGATAGAAATACTCAAATGACATGAGCAAGTGATGAACTTGCCTTTCTTGACTGCAAGATTATGCAGAGAAGGTCTTCGATACGCGATAACTCCAAATTCTGAAATAGCATCATCGTCCGGTAAGGACGATGTTTAAAAGATTGGCAAGGATGCAATAATGCATAAGTATGAGATGCAATCGCTCTAAGCGTGATCTAACCCCGATGATTTAGGATCAGTGAGTTGTAATGATTGGTTCAGGGTGTGTTACACTTTTAGAGTGATTCACAAACAAGGTTCTTATTCAGGGTTGTGTTGTTTTAGAATTATAAGCAGGTGGCAATATGAATAGTAACAATCATACACAACCAGGAATAGTAGCTGTATAATAAGTAAAGAGCAGTTGTCAATTTTAAGTCCTATAATACATGGTTGATGATTACTTATTATATAATTCAAAAGAATAATTTTTGAAGGACAAGTATGATATCTAGGTTTGTGGGGTTCTATGGTTTTCTATGGTTCTAATTGGTTTCTGGAGTAAGTAGTAGATGGATCACAAAGTAAATTCCTACATATGGTTATTACCATGGTTAACCATATGATATTATATCAAAGCATGGTGATCAAGGTGGTGTCATGAGTTAATCATTAGAGTTCACTATTATTTATTGGCATTTGATTACCAAGGGTTTAGAAAGAGATGAAATGTCAACTCCATTTGTAGGTGGAACTTGTACTACTCTAGTAGAACAGGTGTATGCATTTATTTGTTGCATATATGTATCTATAAGTAAGGTTAAGTTTATATCATTAAGTTTTATAAGCTCCTAAGGTTTTAGA
Organism: Lolium perenne; assembly: GCF_019359855.2. NCBI lineage: Eukaryota > Viridiplantae > Streptophyta > Magnoliopsida > Poales > Poaceae > Lolium > Lolium perenne. The sequence continues at coordinate 257,855,208 of NC_067249.2, forward strand.
GTTGAAAGCAAACTAGGCTACATTTGAAATTATGGAATTAGGGTTTAATACATGGTGGAATTAGGTTTGATGACATGAAATTAAAGAGTTAAGGTTTATTCTTAAATGATCATATAAGGCTAACTCAACATGAGTGCATCAAATGACTACCTTATTGGCAAAAAGGAACTTGTATAATTCTAATAAGGCATGGACAAGCATTTCATTTGCTTTGCAGGGTTTATAAGTAGAATATGATCATGATTTTGATTTGTTTATTAAGGATGATAGAATTACTTGTTTAGGATAATGCAATCACTATCAATATCCTTTTAGGTTCAAATAAAGGAAATAGTTTAAGATTTTTCTTAGGTTTATAAATCTTAAAATATTATGAACATATATTTAATTATTTATTAAAAATCATGGAACATTTGGAAAAATAGTATCAACGTAGTTAACATCTTGAAGGAGATATGCCCTAGAGGCAATAATAAATTGGTTATTATTTATATCTTTATGTTTATGATAAATGTTTATATATCATGCTATAATTGTATTAACCGAAACATTAGTACATGTGTGATATGTAGACAACAAGAAGTCCCTAGTATGCCTCTTAAACTAGCTTGTTGATTAATGGATGATTAGTTTCATAATCATGAACATTGGATGTTATTAATAACAAGGTTATATCATTGTATGAATGATGTAATGGATACACCCAATTAAGCGTAGCATAAGATCTCGTCATTAAGTTATTTGCTATAAGCTTTCGATACATAGTTACCTAGTCCTTATGACCATGAGATCATGTAAATCACTTATACCGGAAAGGTACTTTGATTACACCAAACGCCACTGCGTAAATGGGTGGTTATAAAGGTGGGATTAAGTATCCGGAAAGTATGAGTTGAGGCATATGGATCAACAGTGGGATTTGTCCATCCCGATGACGGATAGATATACTCTGGGCCCTCTCGGTGGAATGTCGTCTAAATGTCTTGCAAGCATATGAATGAGTTCATAAGAGACCACATATCACGGTACGAGTAAAGAGTACTTGTCAGGAGACGAGGTTGAACAAGGTATAGAGTGATACCGAAGATCAAACCTCGGACAAGTAAAATATCGCGAGACAAAGGGAATTGGTAATGTATGTGAATGGTTCATTCGATCACTAATGTCATTGTTGAATATGTGGGAGCCATTATGGATCTCCAGATCCCGCTATTGGTTATTGGTCGGAGTGAGTACTCAACCATGTCCGCATAGTTCACGAACCGTAGGGTGACACACTTAAAGTTGGATGTTGAAATGGTAGTACTTGAATATGGAATGGAGTTCGAATATTTGTTCGGAGTCCCGGATGAGATCCCGGACATCACGAGGAGTTCCGGAATGGTCCGGAGAATAAGATTCATATATAGGATGTCATTTTATGTGAATTAAAATGTCACAGAAGGTTCTATGGAAGGTTCTAGAAGGTTCTAGAAAAGTCCGGAAGAAACCACCAAGGAAGGTGGAGTCCACATGGGACTCCACCTCCATGGCCGGCCAACCCTAGTGGGGGAGGAGTCCCAAGTGGACTCCCCCTTAGGGGGCCGGCCACACCCCCATATGGGAGGTGGAAATCCCACCTTTGGTGGGAGTCCTAGTTGGGCTAGGTTTCCCCTTTTTATGGGAGGTTTTTGGTTCGGGTCTTATTCGAAGACTTGGAGACCAACTCTTGGGAATCCACCTATATAATGAGGGGCCAAGGGGAGGGGGCCGGCCACCCCAAGACCACAAGCTGGCCGCCCCCCTTGAAGTGGCCGGCCACCCCCTCCCAAACCCTAGCCGCCCCCTCTCCTCCATAACTCCCGCGTAGCTTTAGCGAAGCTCCGCCGGACTTCTTCACCGCCACCGACACCACGCCGTCGTGCTGTCGGATTCAAGAGGAGCTACTACTTCCGCTGCCCGCTGGAACGGGAGGTGGACGTCGTCTTCATCAACAACCGAACGTGTGACCGAGTACGGAGGTGCTGCCCGTTCGTGGCGCCGGAACCGATCGTGATCAAGATCTTCTACGCGCTTTTGCAAGCGGCAAGTGATCGTCTACCGCAGCAACAAGAGCCTCCTCTTGTAGGCTTTGGAATCTCTTCAAGGGTGAGACTCGATACCCCCTCGTTGCTACCGTCTTCTAGATTGCATCTTGGCTTGGATTGCGTGTTCGCGGTAGGAAATTTTTTGTTTTCTATGCAACGTTATCCTACAAAGTGGTATCGCAGCCGTGTCTATGCATAGATGGTTGCACGAGTAGAACACAATGGTTTGTGGGCGTTGATGCTCTTGTTATCTTTAGTTTGAGTACTTTGCATCTTTGTGGCATAGTGGGATGAAGCGGCTCGGACTAACTTTACATGACCGCGTTCATGAGACTTGTTCCTCGTTCGACATGCAACTTGTATTGCATAAGAGGCTTTGCGGGTGTCTGTCTCTCCTACTATAGTGAAGATTCAATTTACTCTTCTATTGAAAACATTAGTATCAACGTTGTGGTTCAAGTTCGTAGGTAGATTAGATCTCTCTCGAAAACCCTAAACCACGTAAAATATGCAAACCAAATTAGAGACGTCTAACTTGTTTTTGCAGGGTTTGGTGATGTGATATGGCCATAATATGATGATGAATATGTATGAGATGATCATTATTGTATTGTGGCAACCGGCAGGAGCCTTATGGTTGTCTTTAAATTTCATGTTGAGTAGTATTTCAAAGTAGTTGTAATAGTTGCTACATGAGGTGAACAACCATGAAGACGGCGCCATGAACCTTGACGCTACGCCGACGATGATGGAGATCATGCCCGAAGATGATGGAGATCATGCTTTGGAGATGAAGATCAAAGGCGCAAAGACAAAAGGGCCATATCATATCACATATGAATTGCATGTGATGTTAATCCTTTATGCATCTTATTTTGCTTAGATTGCGACGGTAGCATTATAAGATGATCCCTCACATTAATATCAAGATAATAAAGTGTTCTCCCCTCGTATGCACCGTTGTAACAGTTCGTCGTTTCGAAGCATCTCGTGATGATCGGATGTGATAGATTCAACGATTCACATACAACGGGTGTAAGCCATGTTGCACATGCGGAATACTTGGGTTTGCTTGACGAGCCTAGCATGTACAGACATGGCCTCGGGACAACGGAAACCGAAAGGTTGAACACGAGTCATATGGATGATATGATCAACATGTTGATGTTCACCATTGAAGCTACATCATCTCACGTGATGATCGGTTTTTGGTGTAGTGAATTTGGATCGTGTACCACTTAACAACTATGAGGGATGTTGTATTAAGTGGGAGTTCATTAGTAATTAGATTAAAACATGAACTAATTATCATAAACATAGTCTGAGTAGTATTTTGAATTAATTTTGTAGTATTGGCATCCGTTTACTACTATGCGCTAGTCTTGTTATTGAGATAGAAATACTGTTAAAATCTGACAAGAAACTTTACGGTTTGGTACCGTATTGTTAAAGAATCAAGAATTAATTAAGTCCTATTGCAAACTTTTAGTAAACCTCACATTGTTGATTCAAAGAGCTATGGTTTCAATTAGTACCTAAAGTTATCTTGTCTCCGTGAAACTTGAAGTTCAAATCTGTTTGAAAAGTAAGGAGCTGAAAATTTAGTTTTCAGAAATAATCAAGGTATGAGATATATGTGATATCTAAGACCTTATTGCAAGATGATAGAATATAATTTGGTGAGACTACATGAACTCATAAGTTTTATGGGAATGTACGAAGGTTGAAGACGCAAGGCGTCACAATCCTCCAACTATTGGGGCACTAACGATATTCGCATATCCATGAAGTGACCATCCTTAATATGCACCGTTACTAAAACTCGTCGTTTCGAAGCATCACGTGATGATCGGGTGTGATAGATTCTACGTGTGCATACAACGGGTGCAAGCTAGATTTGCACATGCAAATACCAAGGTTAAAACTTTACGAGCCTAGCATGTACAGACATGGTCTCGAAAAGTCGTCATGATATGATGGATAAAATTATGAGTGAAAATGTTCATCATATTACAAAGTTACTAATAGTGAAATCTGGAACACTTGTCATATGATGATCAACTTCAAAGTAAGAACCTCAAGGTTATTGGTATTTGACCAACAAACCTAGAAGTTATTAATGTTGAAGTGTTTTTCTGAATAATGAGGAAAGCTAAAAGAGAAACTGCAAAAGATATTTTGGCAAAAAGAAAAGAAAAGACTAGAAAGTCTAGCTCAGGTGTATATAAATGATATACATGTTATGGTTGTATTCCTAGTTAAGTCACACAATGAAATTCTTGGGTATTAGTACCATATTGGTTGGTATGAAGTGTCATACAAAACAACGCAATACAAGAATACAATGGCCTAAGTGACTGACAAGGAATATGATAGAAAAGCACGTCTGGAACAAAATAAAGTGTTATTATGTTCGTCGTTGGCATTCTATCTAGCCCTTAGAATTTATAATAAAGAACTTAATAATTGTTATTTTGCTCTGGTCAAATGAAAACAATGAGTTGTTCAAATTATGACATTACTCCATGTACGATGGATAAGTTATTATAAATCTTAATGGTGAAACACACATACATAAAACTGACGCTAAAATGCCATAAGGCAAATGATTTGAATTCCACTTATTTGTGGAACCGCCATTTAGGTCATATTAGAAAGGAACGCATGAAGGAACTCCATGCAAATGGATTTTTGGAGTCATTTGATTTTTGAATCATTTGACGCTTGCAAATCTTTTCTAAAGAGAATGATTAAAATACCGTTCATAGGCCAAGAGTTGAACGGGCAACAAACTTAGTGGAAAAATACATAATGATGTATATGGTTCACTGAGCATAGTTGTGTGCGGGAGATTCTTCTACTTCATGAAAACTTTCAACAATGAATTGAGTATATATATGTGGATATATTCGATAAGGAAGAAGTTTGAAACATTTGAATGGATTCAAATAAATTTCAGCATGAAGTGGAAATCATCGTAATAGAAAAGTCAAATATCTATGATTGGATCATGGTGAAAATATTTGAATTACGAGTTTTTAGCGAACATCTAAGAGAGTCATGAAATTGTTCTACAACTCACATTTCTTGGAGAATCATAATGATGATATAGTATCCAAGAGATGTATCCAAACCTTGTTGGATTAATGATGAGATAAAATATTATGACGCCATTATATTTTTGTGGATTATGCTTTAGTGACTACCGCTTTTACACTGAATAGAGCATCATCATGATCCGTAGAAATGACACCATACGAGTTATGGCATGGGTATAAACCCTAATAGTCCTTTCTATAAATTTTGGTCTAAAAGTTAACAACCAAAATCGGATGAATGTCTTTGTTGGTTATCCCAGAGAATTGATTGGGAATTCTTCTTACTATGGAGACAAAGACAAAAGTGTTTATCAATGTTTCTTATTTCCAAGAAATTGTTTCTAGTGAAGTATTTGAGTGGGAGGACAATATAATTTGATAAGGTTTATGAACCTGAGCATAATAATCAGAGTAGCACAGCATCGGAATTGGTTTCGGAAGCGGCCACGATGATCATAGCTCCCATGACTACAAAGTGTTTTAGCCATGGAGATCGAAGTACATATTGAACCTTGTAGGTATGGTTTACTTTGTGATCAAATAAATGATTTGTGGACAAAGGATTGATTTTGAACAATGATAAACCAACTACAAACAAAGAAGTTATGATGAACCCTGACTCCGTTAAAATGGCCATACGCCATGAAATCCAAGATAGATAAATACTTTTTGAAAGTAAATGGATCTATAAAATTGATGGACTTGGATGGAATATCCTTAAAGAAGCTTGACTTGTCGAAAAATTGTTTACGACAAAGTTCAAAGAGTTGACTACGATAAGATTAGATCTTCCGTAGCAATGCTTATAGTCTATGTGGATTATTCTAGTAAACACTACATATTTCTTTTATGAGATATGCTAGTAGGATGGCAAAATACACTACTTAACAGAAGTATGTATACAAGATACAACCAATTGTTTTGCTAGTCCGTGGAATACTAGATAGGTAAACGAACTTCAATTGGATGAAGTGAGTTATCGCAGAGTTGGAATCTTCACCAGATGAAATAGTCAAAAAGTTTTTGATTTCATCAAGAGATGATGAAGAGGCTTGCATTTGCAAGAAATTAAGTGGGAGCGCTAAGACATATTTATAATACTTTATGTAGGTGACATATAGTTGGTTATAAATGATGTAATTATATACTTGATTAAAAAGATTTCATTGAGAAATTAACTTCAATGAAAGGATATGGACTAAAACATATTTAGTGTCAAGATCTATGAAGATAGATTGAAACACATAATAAGTTTAAGTCAAAGTACATAAAATGGATATTGAAATAGTTCAATATAGAAATATTAAGAAAATGTTCTTGTCATGTGAAGGTTTAAACAAGACTTGAGTGTATCTGACACTCGATGAGTAAAAACACATGAGTGATTTTAGATCACGAATAATATGTACAAAATCAGATATCTTGTGCTCTAAAATTTTATGAGCATATACCGGAATGATTCATGAGATGATCATTGGACGACAGTAAGAATATCCTTGAGTACTTCAGAAGAACCAAGGATATATATATAGTTTTGTATGGAGAAATGACAAACAAATCGCTGTAAGGTGATTACACCGATATTTGTTTTTGTCACATATAAAATATAATTTCAATCTCAAATTAGACTAAGTGTTATTTAAAAGGTAGCACAATAAGCTAGAAGTTGTCTATGCTAGATTTAGAAGAGTTCTAAATATTGTGATGGATTCTACAAATGAAGGCAGAATATGTCATTGTTTTGACAATGACAAAGGATGTTAAGTCAGGAGGTTCTTTGAGAACTTGGTGTAGTTCCGACAGAGTCAGAACTTTGAAGCTATATTGTGTGTGACAATATTAGTGACATATTTTCAGACCGTGGAATTAAGGTTCCACCAGAAGACCAAACATATTTAAATGCCGACTCATCAGGAAATGAGTGATGCGTTGAGACGCAAATGAATTACAAAATACATACGTTTCTGAGCGTGTCAGATCCGTTGACTAAAACCTCTCCCGTAAGCAATACATGATAAAGCACCAGAAGGCCAAGGTGTTATATCTTTACAAATGTAAACTAGATTATTGACTCTAGTGCAAGTGGGAGACTGAAGGAGATATGCCCTAGAGGCAATAATAAATTGGTTATTATTTATATCTTTATGTTTATGATAAATGTTTATATATCATGCTATAATTGTATTAACCGAAACATTAGTACATGTGTGATATGTAGACAACAAGAAGTCCCTAGTATGCCTCTTAAACTAGCTTGTTGATTAATGGATGATTAGTTTCATAATCATGAACATTGGATGTTATTAATAACAAGGTTATATCATTGTATGAATGATGTAATGGATACACCCAATTAAGCGTAGCATAAGATCTCGTCATTAAGTTATTTGCTATAAGCTTTCGATACATAGTTACCTAGTCCTTATGACCATGAGATCATGTAAATCACTTATACCGGAAAGGTACTTTGATTACACCAAACGCCACTGCGTAAATGGGTGGTTATAAAGGTGGGATTAAGTATCCGGAAAGTATGAGTTGAGGCATATGGATCAACAGTGGGATTTGTCCATCCCGATGACGGATAGATATACTCTGGGCCCTCTCGGTGGAATGTCGTCTAAATGTCTTGCAAGCATATGAATGAGTTCATAAGAGACCACATATCACGGTACGAGTAAAGAGTACTTGTCAGGAGACGAGGTTGAACAAGGTATAGAGTGATACCGAAGATCAAACCTCGGACAAGTAAAATATCGCGAGACAAAGGGAATTGGTAATGTATGTGAATGGTTCATTCGATCACTAATGTCATTGTTGAATATGTGGGAGCCATTATGGATCTCCAGATCCCGCTATTGGTTATTGGTCGGAGTGAGTACTCAACCATGTCCGCATAGTTCACGAACCGTAGGGTGACACACTTAAAGTTGGATGTTGAAATGGTAGTACTTGAATATGGAATGGAGTTCGAATATTTGTTCGGAGTCCCGGATGAGATCCCGGACATCACGAGGAGTTCCGGAATGGTCCGGAGAATAAGATTCATATATAGGATGTCATTTTATGTGAATTAAAATGTCACAGAAGGTTCTATGGAAGGTTCTAGAAGGTTCTAGAAAAGTCCGGAAGAAACCACCAAGGAAGGTGGAGTCCACATGGGACTCCACCTCCATGGCCGGCCAACCCTAGTGGGGGAGGAGTCCCAAGTGGACTCCACCTTAGGGGGCCGGCCACACCCCCATATGGGAGGTGGAAATCCCACCTTTGGTGGGAGTCCTAGTTGGGCTAGGTTTCCCCTTTTTATGGGAGGTTTTTGGTTCGGGTCTTATTCGAAGACTTGGAGACCAACTCTTGGGAATCCACCTATATAATGAGGGGCCAAGGGGAGGGGGCCGGCCACCCCAAGACCACAAGCTGGCCGCCCCCCTTGAAGTGGCCGGCCACCCCCTCCCAAACCCTAGCCGCCCCCTCTCCTCCATAACTCCCGCGTAGCTTTAGCGAAGCTCCGCCGGACTTCTTCACCGCCACCGACACCACGCCGTCGTGCTGTCGGATTCAAGAGGAGCTACTACTTCCGCTGCCCGCTGGAACGGGAGGTGGACGTCGTCTTCATCAACAACCGAACGTGTGACCGAGTACGGAGGTGCTGCCCGTTCGTGGCGCCGGAACCGATCGTGATCAAGATCTTCTACGCGCTTTTGCAAGCGGCAAGTGATCGTCTACCGCAGCAACAAGAGCCTCCTCTTGTAGGCTTTGGAATCTCTTCAAGGGTGAGACTCGATACCCCCTCGTTGCTACCGTCTTCTAGATTGCATCTTGGCTTGGATTGCGTGTTCGCGGTAGGAAAATTTTTGTTTTCTATGCAACGTTATCCTACACATCTTTATATGTTTTTCGGTCTTATATTAAATAGATAATTCATGAAATCAAAAATTTAACAAGATTAGGAATAGTAATAGAAATGTGATTCATACATATTAGTTAGAAGTTAGGAATTAAGTTCCTAGTTTAGCACTTAGTTGTACTTGATTTTATGTATTAAATTAATTGAGGAAAAATACATTTTAGAATTTAAGCCGTAATAATTTAGGACTTGAGAAATTTTATATATACATAAATATATATAATAAAGTAAACTTCCTATACGTATATATATATGTTTGGAACTAGTAAATATTTTACTTTTCTATTTTTAGGAGTTTCTTATTATCAAGTAGAAATGGTGTGATGGATTTTATTTTATCCTTTTAATTTATCAAAATCTATATTATTATTATTTTTTAAAAGAAAAATAGGTAAAATGATTTCTTGGGCTGGTCTAAGTGGACCAAACCGATCCAGATTTGGCTGTGGTCAAATCCCCACCGTGACCCATCTCTCTCACTCTCTCGTCTCTCTCCTTTTCTCCTGTCTTCTCCCGTACGCGATGTCGCCGCCGCCGCTTGCTGCTCCGGCTACTGCCGGCCGCATCCGTCGCAACTGTTTTCCGATTCATATATGCCTGGGTATCCTCCCTCGACTCCCTGCCGCCGCGAAGCCTCTCCTCCGTCTCTCGTGCACCCAAGGCTAACCCTAGCCCGCCATGATTCGGCTCGCCGCCGGCGTGATTCTGCGCCGCTGCGCCTCCGGATGGTTCCTCCTCGGCTACCTCGACTTCCACCTCGAGCCGCAGCTCGACCTTGCTGTGTCGGCCTCCTCTATTCTATGGTGGTTTGATGGTGTGGTGTGGTGTTGCTGCTGCTCGCTGACCGTGGCCTCTCGCAGCATGGTGCGGTCGGCCGACCCCCGCTTCGACGACCTCGCAGCAATTCCTTGCCGTGGCTCGGATCGCCGATTCGGCCGCTCGCTGGCCACCTCTGGCATCGCCGCCAGCCGGTCTCCTCCACTGATGCTGCTCCCCGGCGTGGTTTTGCCACGGATCTCCCTGCCATCTACCGCTGCCTCGACGCCGCCCCTTCCCCGCACGTGTGCCTTACGGCAACCCTAGCCGTTGCTAGGTCGCCGGTGTTGCCACGCCTCCTGCTGTGTGATGACGATTAACTGGTGCTGCGGTGCTGCGGTGCTGATGTACTGGTCGAGCAGCGTGGTGTTGGGGTGACTACTGCATCCTCGACGCCGGCCGGACGGCGTCTGCGACTGCAACCCCGGCGCCGACTGCTTCATCTCCTCCCTGGAATGCACTGTGAGCTATCTCCCTCCTTACTCCTCTGCCTATGGTCATAGTGCTTGGCTGCATCCTTACTACTGCTCCATTTGTGCTACATGGTGGTATATATGCGTGTGTAGTGGGGCTAGATAAATTGTGCCCATGTAGTGGAGGCAAGGATTATTATTCCCTGTGAGGTGTGGCTTGATCTCGGCAATGCTTTGATCCATATATACACCGCCCGTGCTATGGTTGTTGCCTCCATTTGAATAATGTGCCCATCTCTTGACATGGCTACCTAACTGATCGAACACTGGAAACTTCAACCAACTGAAATACTCTAGTTATCCATCTGTGTTTTATTTTAATGGACTTTGACCTACAAGATGCAACTACCCTCCTTGCAGATACATGATTTACTTGACGTGTTAAATACTACTACTGCTTAGGTTCTATTTGGTTGGCCTGGAACTTATTTTCTGGACCCCAAGTAGTTCCTGGAGTGGGTTATGTATTATTGGCTGCTTATGGTGATGACTAAATCAAGTTCATACATGATACTGGACAGTAAGTGGGTTTGGAATGCACAAAGTGAGACTTTGAGTTTCTTGAATATGATATAGTTGCTTATTAGCAACTAAGAAATGATTTTTGGCGTTGTTGGATTTTACTTGTGGATCTTGGTGCCCCCTGTCTAATTATAAACTGATAAGAACAGATATGACTTGCTTTCTTGGCTTAGCCTGTGATGCATAGGCTGAGGAAAAAATATTGGATAAGAACATATATTATGGCATAGCTCTTATTTCTCTGTGATGATCTTGAATAGCATTTCTATTCAAAACTGAGAGAAAAATCTATCTCAGAACTCAACTGATGATTTTATAGTTTATGATTGATTCCTTTTTTATTTGGCTTGCATAAACACATGTGCCATCTGCTAGATCGTAGTTTCTCTCTGTGGTGCCTCATGCGAGTGTGCACAGAGTGACAACATGCATAGCAGGATTTGGTTTTCCATGTGTTTGTGTGGTGATTTAAATAGGATCTGAACATAGCTATGGTCAGATGATGTTAAAAACTGCCCCAAACAAGCTCCTGTAAATGCTTATACGTATATCCAAGTGCAAAGATGATCTGGAATAGATATGCCAGTGAACTGATGCTTATTAAAGTGATTGCTCATTTAACCTGCTGTTGTAAAGAAACTTGATCTTCTGGTGGTTGTTTGACCTTCTTCTTGTGGTCAGCCTGCTCCTCCTAGGTTCTTGATTTGTTTCCTATTTCTTCTAAGACATCATCGGTGGTGTTTGTTTATGGAGATGGATGTGATCTTGCTGGTAGATCATGCACAAGGCTGGCAAGAGGATCTATTGATGCTGTTCTTGATATTTGGGAGGATTTTGCTAGTGCAATTGATGGCTAGCCTTGCTGCTGGTGACTAATGTGAATGTGAGCAAAGTGTGATGCGGTTAGCTGCTGTCCTGTTTTTATATCGCTGAACTGATGTTGTGGAGGTGACAGCACACTATTCTGCATGCTGTGACTGAGCTGCTTGTGTGTGCGCTCTACTGTCTAGTGCAAGTTGACAAGTTTCCTTTCCTTTCCTCCTAGAGCAAGCAACGGCTGATTGATCTTTATCCATGCTTGGCATTTGTTTTGTATTCTGCCAAGTGTTAATTCTTATTGGCTGCTACATGTGAGCTTGACAGACCAAGTGTCTATATGATTTAATTAGGCTTCGCTTAATTAATATGTGGCTTGAAATAATTGTCTTAGGATCATATTGACTTCTTCATGTCAAGGATGATCCACTTTAAACACATATGTGGGCTTCTTAAGGATTCTAGCTAGATTAGAGGGAAGTTTTGAAAAGTTGCCTTGTGATATGGATCAGCTATTATTGCCTCTAGTCCCCGGTTGCCTTCTTGATGAATGTTCCCTGATCCAAATGACCCATATGTCCCTTATATGATCCATTTCTTCCTGATGTTGCCTAAGAAAGAATTTAATTCCCTCTAATCATCATTAGGGATCAAGAGTAGTTCTTGAAACCCTTAGCTAGATTCCAATATAAAAATGTCTCCATAAACATGGAGACAGACATTTTAACATAACTCCCATTTCTTTGTCTTTGTTGTTTCTTTTGCAGAGAAAGAAGAACAAGAAAGGTTAAGAAGATATAGATTTAGAAATTCTTTTAGTTTCATTTTGTAATCTCATATTTCTTGTGTAACTTGTAATATTTCAATAAGTGTTGAATAATACTTATGTAATTTGTTATTTATAATATTTGATTCTCATTTATATTTATATTTACCTTGTAATATATAATTGTTTAGAATTCAATTTCCAATTCAAAATCTTATTTGAATTCTGTCATTCATATTTGAATCTGAATTCAAACTATTTCCCTCGAAAACGTAATAAATCAACAAAGGTCATGTCGAAACTTATCGCACTTGTGTCGATGACATACCTCAATTCCATCGACATAAGAGACACCTCCATCACTTTGTGTTTTAGATGAATGCGCGAAAATTCCCCGGATTTTCTATGCATGAATGCAATGCACACTTTCGTGTTTTCTCTTTCTTCTTGCCTCTAAACCTGGGGTATTACAGTCTGTACCCCTTAAACTAAACTTCGTCCTCGAAGTTTGAACTCTCTCACATTTCCGGAGTGTGGATCTGACTTGTGCCGACTACGACTTCTCTCGAACTCCGTGGTGATCTCACTAGATATAATTGAATATATCCCTTGTCCAGATTCTTCCTGGAATCCATTAGGGTTTGTCTCTGAACCATGGCTTCTTACTTCAATTCCATGATTTCTTTCAATATTATAATCTTGTTTCCTTTCTCATTGAAGATTCAATGATGGGACTTCTTCTGGTGCTGCTAGTCTTAACTGAAGACTAATTTGATAATAAACTCCTAATTGATAAATAGGTCTTTGTTTTCCCTTACTACCAAAAGTGCAATAATGGTACTTGGTAAGGTACTTACCATGGAAATGGTCGTGATGGTTTATTTCCCTAAGAATGGAATAGACTCATTTAGTCCATCCAATCCTGGTTTATCGTTGATACCTGTAACTATTTTGGGTTCTTTAGGTTCCATGAAAGGAATCTTTCTAATAGTACTAAGTTTTGGTAAGGTTAACTATTCCTAAACTACTTCGGTCTTTGGACTATTTGAGCTGTATTTTGTCTACGGTATTTCCTTCGTCCAACTTCATTATCTTTGTCTTACTTGAGCTTTAGTACTTATGAGTAATTATTACTCACTTGCTCAAGTGATAGTCTAACTATTACCTCATCGAGGTATAAACCTCGACTTCTGGTCTGACATTCTTCTGAAGGTAGAGTTCGATAATCTTATGAAAATAAGATCGAACTTTCTCTTAGTTCAGTCCTTCTTCTATTTTGTTCAAAGTACTGAGTCGTGGTACATCCAACTCAATCTTTACTCTACCCCTTAGAGTTTACTTATGTTCTTCAACTCCTTTTCTTCCAACCATTGGATTGATGGTTAGTATGTTGGTCTAGGTGTAGCTTATGGTTTATATTCTTCTAAGGTCTTGTGAAGAATCTTTGTGGTGTATCCACTCAATTTGTGGACGTCCAACATGAATCCTTCGAATGAATGATTATAGATCATAACTATTTGGCTAACAAAATTTTATTTGTTCACAACTTCTTGGTACAAATAATCCAATTACGGACTATTTGATACCAATTGTGGCTATTTGTTATCTAAAAATGGATTCTATTATAGGTTCTGATCAATTGGTCGAGACATCTTCTACTTTATCTCGTAGTATTTACCCTATACCACAACTGTGGTCTTCTGATATCAACTATGGTCTTCTTATATCTGCTATGGTTTCATAAGCCATCTTGCTTTTTCGAGGGTTTATTGTTGCAAGAAAACCACTAGCTAACACTATGAATATAGTATCCTAAGTGATTTCCCATGCATTCCCTCTTCTATATTAACTATGGATCTGCTTGAGCTTCACCATAATCACCAGATTTCTCACCCTCATGCTTCTTCCGTACTAAAGTACTCCTCTGTTGAGGCTAAGCATGAGTTTTGGTGGATACTTCCTTCAGAGTTTTGTGGTTGCTTCCCACAACTTTACTCCTTTCTTCTGATGAACCTTCATCTTGCCTTCAGAATCTTTAGAATTCGTCACTTTCTCACACGAATACCATTACCCTCTAGATCTATAACATCAAGTAAGGACTTGATATTGCAACATGCATTTGCATATCAACACCGAACTTCATGTATGGATCTAGTCAAACAATGAAAATCCAATAAAAATCCAAGAAGATTCAGCTTTGTGCTTATAATACACACCATCATAAGCCTGAATATAATAGTTGAGTAAAACATATCTAATCATCAGGCTCTGATGTGTAGTATATAACACCACATAATATAGGTTTATATCGTGACACTTAACACAAATATATGGGATTCTACTATTTGTCTCAACATTTACCTTAATTGCACATTTGCAATGAGATAAACTTGAAACAAGGTGGTCTAGGATAGTTAAGGTTAACCTAATTTCCCTTTTGGAAATACTAACTTAGCTTCCATTTTGTTGAGGACTACCTCACATGGTATCTCTAAGTTCTATCATGTCTACTCTAAACACATATTTATTAGGATATAGCTCCTATACTTCCAAGTGTTTCTACCATGTGACTAGGGTTCTAATGTGCTTGGCACGATTCCCATGGTTTTGGAACACAAATCTTACTCTATTGTTGAAGACCTGACTACTTATTGTACTCCTCTTAATTATTTATGATGTTCAATCCATCACATAACGATTCTCAGGTGAATCATATATGATTTCTATCTCTACCATGTAAGTAGGCATATTTTATTCCTATGTCTCTTCCTTACCTCCCATGGTTGACTCATCATGGTCTATACTACCTCATATAACTCATAGTTATCACTTACTATCAACTGTTTCACAAGTTTGGATAGATTTTACTTACCCATTACTTGTCTTGGTATACACCTTCTAGTAGGATATCTTCCTTATATACTTATCTTTATCACTTGATATTACTCATATTACAAGTCTGGGTAATTCTTATTTAACTATAACATGTGTTGGTATACATCTTCCAATAGGATATCTTCCTTATGGTTGTATCCTTTCTTTGGACTACCATGTATTGTATACCAACTGCGATCTACTCATATATTGTTTTAGGGACTTAATGGTGTGCTCTATGTTTAGCTAACTAACTTAGGAAAAAAAACATTGACTTAAGTGTGTCAGGATTATTCTCAAGTGAATATCCATCTCAAGTCATAAGAAGTATTTGGTTTACCTAGGACAATTTCCTATAGACACTACCAATCCTATAGGTCTCATTTAAAGGGTTTTAATCCTAGGGTCAAAGCATTTGCTCTGATACCAACTGTGGTGACCCGGCATACCACTGCATGGTGTAGTATGCAAGTCTGATATAACACCAATGAAACACCGTTCCACTAGTATTATATCGCTCAGAGTGGTACAACAGAAACATATGTGGGTCCAAGGTATGTCTATAGAATTACAACATCGACTCTGTTACATAAGATCATCCCAGCCTCCTACTTTACAATGAGGTAAAACTGCAAATAAACTCCAGAAGAACGACTCGTAGTCTAATCTTATCACGAACTCTATTTGTAGAGTATTTAACTAGCTACAGAGGCTAAGAATAGATTCTAGCTAAATAGGAGCTAGGTTTAGAAAGCTAGTTCCCTTCTATGGCTAAACTAGGTTTTCTCCTTGATGGATGTGGTATCTGATTCCTCTGACAGGGTCCTGTATCTTGAAGTAGTAGTTGACTCCTCGGTCTTCGAGTTGCACTGTAGATCCTCCTTCGATGCCTCCATATCTAAGCAGGGGATTTAAGAGTGGGATGAGTACGAGCGTACTCAACAAGTTCATTATAGGAAAGAGGTGTTTAATGCACTAGCTACGGCATTAGACCAGAAAGTCTAATACCAATGCAGGTTTTCATAATCGTTTCTTCAAAGGGTTGCTTTTATTCAGAAGAACTATGTCCGTCAGCCTTCACCGGTTTACTAGAACTTCATGGAGCTCCTTTCCGGCCGTGTTCGCAGTTCCATATCCCGGAACAGGGAGTGACAGGTCACGGTTCTTTACACTCTGCAGAGGTGTGTTGCTTTACCCATAAGAGATCTTAACCTTGGTGCCAACCGGGAATGACCCGTCCACACTTCCTATGGTGTGAGGCCCGGTATAAGGTCTAGCCAATCATGTTCCTCCGCTACCTCGAACACCCACCCTTTGTTACATACTCCGACGCTGGGTCCACGCCGGCCCCATTATTCCCATAGATTTCAGGGTGGACTCCGACCACGACGTCAATGCAGGGCTCTACCATACATTCCTACGCCGGCAGATGCAACCCATCATAGACCTCATTACCGTTGGGACTTCTACGGGTTCCCACCCCTGCTTCAAGTCTCGCAAGATCATGAGCACCCGGTAATGAGCATCCGTTGATGAACGAGAGGTGGAAACACTTTTGACTATTCCGTCCCACTCCGGATCTTATGGTTAACACGGGTATTACGGCACAAGAATCACTGGCGACATTTGTTGTTTAATCCTAGATGGATATAAACCCGTGCAATGGAACCTCCACCATATCAACACAATCCATGGTTCCATTGCCCACCACATAGTCATATTCATAGTTATGAAAGTAGTGGTTTTGGTTTTTATGCAATAGTGATAACCATAATACTTTGCAAGTAATTTGATAGAAATACTCAAATGACATGAGCAAGTGATGAACTTGCCTTTCTTGACTGCAAGATTATGCAGAGAAGGTCTTCGATACGCGATAACTCCAAATTCTGAAATAGCATCATCGTCCGGTAAGGACGATGTTTAAAAGATTGGCAAGGATGCAATAATGCATAAGTATGAGATGCAATCGCTCTAAGCGTGATCTAACCCCGATGATTTAGGATCAGTGAGTTGTAATGATTGGTTCAGGGTGTGTTACACTTTTAGAGTGATTCACAAACAAGGTTCTTATTCAGGGTTGTGTTGTTTTAGAATTATAAGCAGGTGGCAATATGAATAGTAACAATCATACACAACCAGGAATAGTAGCTGTATAATAAGTAAAGAGCAGTTGTCAATTTTAAGTCCTATAATACATGGTTGATGATTACTTATTATATAATTCAAAAGAATAATTTTTGAAGGACAAGTATGATATCTAGGTTTGTGGGGTTCTATGGTTTTCTATGGTTCTAATTGGTTTCTGGAGTAAGTAGTAGATGGATCACAAAGTAAATTCCTACATATGGTTATTACCATGGTTAACCATATGATATTATATCAAAGCATGGTGATCAAGGTGGTGTCATGAGTTAATCATTAGAGTTCACTATTATTTATTGGCATTTGATTACCAAGGGTTTAGAAAGAGATGAAATGTCAACTCCATTTGTAGGTGGAACTTGTACTACTCTAGTAGAACAGGTGTATGCATTTATTTGTTGCATATATGTATCTATAAGTAAGGTTAAGTTTATATCATTAAGTTTTATAAGCTCCTAAGGTTTTAGAGTTGAAAGCAAACTAGGCTACATTTGAAATTATGGAATTAGGGTTTAATACATGGTGGAATTAGGTTTGATGACATGAAATTAAAGAGTTAAGGTTTATTCTTAAATGATCATATAAGGCTAACTCAACATGAGTGCATCAAATGACTACCTTATTGGCAAAAAGGAACTTGTATAATTCTAATAAGGCATGGACAAGCATTTCATTTGCTTTGCAGGGTTTATAAGTAGAATATGATCATGATTTTGATTTGTTTATTAAGGATGATAGAATTACTTGTTTAGGATAATGCAATCACTATCAATATCCTTTTAGGTTCAAATAAAGGAAATAGTTTAAGATTTTTCTTAGGTTTATAAATCTTAAAATATTATGAACATATATTTAATTATTTATTAAAAATCATGGAACATTTGGAAAAATAGTATCAACGTAGTTAACATCTTTATATGTTTTTCGGTCTTATATTAAATAGATAATTCATGAAATCAAAAATTTAACAAGATTAGGAATAGTAATAGAAATGTGATTCATACATATTAGTTAGAAGTTAGGAATTAAGTTCCTAGTTTAGCACTTAGTTGTACTTGATTTTATGTATTAAATTAATTGAGGAAAAATACATTTTAGAATTTAAGCCGTAATAATTTAGGACTTGAGAAATTTTATATATACATAAATATATATAATAAAGTAAACTTCCTATACGTATATATATATGTTTGGAACTAGTAAATATTTTACTTTTCTATTTTTAGGAGTTTCTTATTATCAAGTAGAAATGGTGTGATGGATTTTATTTTATCCTTTTAATTTATCAAAATCTATATTATTATTATTTTTTAAAAGAAAAATAGGTAAAATGATTTCTTGGGCTGGTCTAAGTGGACCAAACCGATCCAGATTTGGCTGTGGTCAAATCCCCACCGTGACCCATCTCTCTCACTCTCTCGTCTCTCTCCTTTTCTCCTGTCTTCTCCCGTACGCGATGTCGCCGCCGCCGCTTGCTGCTCCGGCTACTGCCGGCCGCATCCGTCGCAACTGTTTTCCGATTCATATATGCCTGGGTATCCTCCCTCGACTCCCTGCCGCCGCGAAGCCTCTCCTCCGTCTCTCGTGCACCCAAGGCTAACCCTAGCCCGCCATGATTCGGCTCGCCGCCGGCGTGATTCTGCGCCGCTGCGCCTCCGGATGGTTCCTCCTCGGCTACCTCGACTTCCACCTCGAGCCGCAGCTCGACCTTGCTGTGTCGGCCTCCTCTATTCTATGGTGGTTTGATGGTGTGGTGTGGTGTTGCTGCTGCTCGCTGACCGTGGCCTCTCGCAGCATGGTGCGGTCGGCCGACCCCCGCTTCGACGACCTCGCAGCAATTCCTTGCCGTGGCTCGGATCGCCGATTCGGCCGCTCGCTGGCCACCTCTGGCATCGCCGCCAGCCGGTCTCCTCCACTGATGCTGCTCCCCGGCGTGGTTTTGCCACGGATCTCCCTGCCATCTACCGCTGCCTCGACGCCGCCCCTTCCCCGCACGTGTGCCTTACGGCAACCCTAGCCATTGCTAGGTCACCGGTGTTGCCACGCCTCCTGCTGTGTGATGACGATTAACTGGTGCTGCGGTGCTGCGGTGCTGATGTACTGGTCGAGCAGCGTGGTGTTGGGGTGACTACTGCATCCTCGACGCCGGCCGGACGGCGTCTGCGACTGCAACCCCGGCGCCGACTGCTTCATCTCCTCCCTGGAATGCACTGTGAGCTATCTCCCTCCTTACTCCTCTGCCTATGGTCATAGTGCTTGGCTGCATCCTTACTACTGCTCCATTTGTGCTACATGGTGGTATATATGCGTGTGTAGTGGGGCTAGATAAATTGTGCCCATGTAGTGGAGGCAAGGATTATTATTCCCTGTGAGGTGTGGCTTGATCTGGCAATGCTTTGATCCATATATACACTGCCCTGTGCTATGGTTGTTGCCTCCATTTGAATAATGTGCCCATCTCTTGACATGGCTACCTAACTGACTGAACCTGGAAACTTCAACCAACTGAAATACTCTAGTTATCCATCTGTGTTTTATTTTAATGGACTTTGACCTGCAAGATGCAACTACCCTCCTTGCAGATACATGATTTACTTGACGTGTTAAATACTACTACTGCTTAGGTTCTATTTGGTTGGCCTGGAACTTATTTTCTGGACCCCAAGTAGTTCCTGGAGTGGGTTATGTATTATTGGCTGCTTATGGTGATGACTAAATCAAGTTCATACATGATACTGGACAGTAAGTGGGTTTGGAATGCACAAAGTGAGACTTTGAGTTTCTTGAATATGATATAGTTGCTTATTAGCAACTAAGAAATGATTTTTGGCGTTGTTGGATTTTACTTGTGGATCTTGGTGCCCCCTGTCTAATTATAAACTGATAAGAACAGATATGACTTGCTTTCTTGGCTTAGCCTGTGATGCATAGGCTGAGGAAAAAATATTGGATAAGAACATATATTATGGCATAGCTCTTATTTCTCTGTGATGATCTTGAATAGCATTTCTATTCAAAACTGAGAGAAAAATCTATCTCAGAACTCAACTGATGATTTTATAGTTTATGATTGATTCCTTTTTTATTTGGCTTGCATAAACACATGTGCCATCTGCTAGATCGTAGTTTCTCTGTGGTGCCTCATGCGAGTGTGCACAGAGTGACAACATGCATAGCAGGATTTGGTTTTCCATGTGTTTGTGTGGTGATTTAAATAGGATCTGAACATAGCTATGGTCAGATGATGTTAAAAACTGCCCCAAACAAGCTCCTGTAAATGCTTATACGTATATCCAAGTGCAAAGATGATCTGGAATAGATATGCCAGTGAACTGATGCTTATTAAAGTGATTGCTCATTTAACCTGCTGTTGTAAAGAAACTTGATCTTCTGGTGGTTGTTTGACCTTCTTCTTGTGGTCAGCCTGCTCCTCCTAGGTTCTTGATTTGTTTCCTATTTCTTCTAAGACATCATCGGTGGTGTTTGTTTATGGAGATGGATGTGATCTTGCTGGTAGATCATGCACAAGGCTGGCAAGAGGATCTATTGATGCTGTTCTTGATATTTGGGAGGATTTTGCTAGTGCAATTGATGGCTAGCCTTGCTGCTGGTGACTAATGTGAATGTGAGCAAAGTGTGATGCGGTTAGCTGCTGTCCTGTTTTTATATCGCTGAACTGATGTTGTGGAGGTGACAGCACACTATTCTGCATGCTGTGACTGAGCTGCTTGTGTGTGCGCTCTACTGTCTAGTGCAAGTTGACAAGTTTCCTTTCCTTTCCTCCTAGAGCAAGCAACGGCTGATTGATCTTTATCCATGCTTGGCATTTGTTTTGTATTCTGCCAAGTGTTAATTCTTATTGGCTGCTACATGTGAGCTTGACAGACCAAGTGTCTATATGATTTAATTAGGCTTCGCTTAATTAATATGTGGCTTGAAATAATTGTCTTAGGATCATATTGACTTCTTCATGTCAAGGATGATCCACTTTAAACACATATGTGGGCTTCTTAAGGATTCTAGCTAGATTAGAGGGAAGTTTTGAAAAGTTGCCTTGTGATATGGATCAGCTATTATTGCCTCTAGTCCCCGGTTGCCTTCTTGATGAATGTTCCCTGATCCAAATGACCCATATGTCCCTTATATGATCCATTTCTTCCTGATGTTGCCTAAGAAAGAATTTAATTCCCTCTAATCATCATTAGGGATCAAGAGTAGTTCTTGAAACCCTTAGCTAGATTCCAATATAAAAATGTCTCCATAAACATGGAGACAGACATTTTAACATAACTCCCATTTCTTTGTCTTTGTTGTTTCTTTTGCAGAGAAAGAAGAACAAGAAAGGTTAAGAAGATATAGATTTAGAAATTCTTTTAGTTTCATTTTGTAATCTCATATTTCTTGTGTAACTTGTAATATTTCAATAAGTGTTGAATAATACTTATGTAATTTGTTATTTATAATATTTGATTCTCATTTATATTTATATTTACCTTGTAATATATAATTGTTTAGAATTCAATTTCCAATTCAAAATCTTATTTGAATTCTGTCATTCATATTTGAATCTGAATTCAAACTATTTCCCTCGAAAACGTAATAAATCAACAAAGGTCATGTCGAAACTTATCGCACTTGTGTCGATGACATACCTCAATTCCATCGACATAAGAGACACCTCCATCACTTTGTGTTTTAGATGAATGCGCGAAAATTTCTCGGATTTTCTATGCATGAATGCAATGCACACTTTCGTGTTTTCTCTTTCTTCTTGCCTCTAAACCTGGGGTATTACAGTAGGTACGGCTGTTGTAGTTTTAGGTTAACTCGACTAACCATCTCTGTAAAGATGGTCCTTTTGGCCAATCAATAGTAATGAAAAAATCTTTTGCTTACCTACTCATTGCCGACCGGGCCCGGTTGCACCCAACGCGGACAGTAACTGTCCGCGTTCGCAGAGACGCAAACCTGACGCATATTTGGGCCAGGTTTGCGTTTCCGTCACGGCCCGATTACTTTGCGTCGCCCCGCTGGAGGTGGTGCCAGACGCATTTCCGATCACGGCGGACGAAAACGGTCGCTCAGCGACCGTTTGCGTCGCGCCGCTGAAGATGCCCTAATGCATCAAAGCAACGGACTGGTTTTATTTGCAATAGAAAAAGAGGAGCATCGGACTGGGACCCACGAGGTTGAAGGAATCACGTTGGTTGCCAATATATTGGCGAAGGTTTTCCGCGCCCTCAAGTCGCCAACGATTTGGCGAGAATAGCATGGACGCGGGCATGGCGGGCTGGGCGAGCCAAATATTTGGTGCCCATCCAAACAACAGCCAAATTTTGTGGGCTCACCAATTTTTTGGTATGGTAGGCATTGGCTCTAAACCAAACATACCCTAAATGTGGACTCTGGATGAAGTGGGCTTGGTAGTTACCATTAATTAATCAATAAAAGCCCAAAAGAACAGAATAGATCACGGACGGGGATTCCGTGCACACGGGCGCCAGTGCACCCGCCAGCTGGTGCCCTGTGATTCGTCTGTTTCTATGTTGCTGGCTGTGCCAGAAAAAAATCGCAAGGAATACGCACGCTTGCAGAAAGCCTGTATACGAGCTGTTCGTATTGGACTACAGTGCGTGGCTCAGTAGTTTGGTGGGCGGTGCGGTGCCTTCAAGTCAGTTCTGCCAGAGAAACACGCACCGAGGAGGCAGTGAGAGCAATTCCAATAGTATAGCCAGTTGATGGCTATAAGTCAAGTGCCATGTCATTTATAGTCAACTTAGAGCCAACATATACAATAGTGAGCTATAAAAATGTAGTACTTAATCAATGTGTGATCCACCTTTCACTCTCACAAAGTGTCTAGGAGCACGTGCTAGAGCTGGCTCTTACATAAGAGCCCACTCTTCTTCTCTCTCCTCTTCTCTCTCCTCCAACTAAGCAATAATATACTATTTTAATCCTTATAGCCAGCTGACTAGGACTTATTGTACTTGCTCTGGAGCCTGGCTGCGCAGTAATGGTGTGCGGCAGATATAGAGGATGCAGAGTGGGGTGTTGACAGCTCATATACTATGTTGTGCATGCAGAACCAGTAAAAGAAAGCTGACCGGTCAACAAAATAAAGTATACACTCCTGTCAGCAAGCCAGGCTCTTGGCTTCAATACAGGGTGCAAGATAGAAATGGGCACACTCAAATTTAACTTGATTTATCAATTTGCTTACACAAGAGTGCTCACGATTAATAATAAAACCCATTGCTGATACTCACACTAACACTAGAAACACATACCCCAAGGGCATCTCCAACGGGGCGACGCAAACGGATGCTAAGCGACCGTTTGCGTCCGCCATGACCGAAAATCCGTCTGGACCCTGCTCTGGCGGAACGGCGCAAAGTAACCGGGCCGTCTGCGACGACGTAAATCTGGCCCAAATATGCGTCAGGTTTACGTCTCCGCGGATGCTCCGCGGTTGCGCCGATCGTCCTCCTTTTCTTAGCTCGTCGAACTACAAATGTGCGAACCAGAGTTCGTCCGCAGTTCCACACACTAGGCAACAGATCAGAGGGAGGGCAGGCGTGACTCCTGAAAGAGATCCTTGAGCGAGAAGACGAAGGTCCTCGTGCGAGAAGGAGAAAATTTCGCAAACAAGCAACTCTTGAGGTTGTTGTTGCACGAACCAGTGATTCAAATATTTTGTTGCACAAACCAGTAAATCTAAAGCTAATTGTTTGGCATGAGCTATAATGATCTGTTTATACATCTTAGCACTGTATTGGGCCATGAGAACCCACCTTATAAGTGACATGGATGTGGCCTTGGCAAGTGAACCCCACGTACCAAAAATCTATACCTACCTAATAATAAAGGAGCTAAGGTTTCTGCCAAAAAGTTTCGTCAACGCTTTTTTGGGGACCGTTTTGCCCTCCCACCAAATCGCATAATACATCAAATTACCACCATACCGGTTCGTTTTAGTTTTTCAGAACTGCTCATATCCTTTTTTTTTTCTCTCGCGCAGACTCCACCCACCGCGCACGCACCACGCTCGCCCGGCCGCCATGGGTCGAGATCGCGAACAGGCACCACTGGGCTTTTTTGGTCAAAATAACAGCGCCGGCTCACAAACGGGTATTTGGTGTCAATAGTCCCACCTCGCTCGCCTATAACGAGTTCCACCGGTTTATATGCCTAAATTTTCCTGATTGTAACAAGCTGATTTAGAACAACAAGTATCAGCAAAGATTGAGCGCAGAAATCGAACCCTGCTGGGGCACCCGATTGAAGGAGGTAATTAAACGAAGAAAAGGATCACGATCCGCAGAATTTGGGGAAGGAGGAAATTAAAGAAGCGGAATAGAGGAAATTGTACGCTGGTGGCATAAGATCGAAATCGATCATACGAAATTGGGATTGCACGCTGGTGGCATAAGATCGGAATCGATCATACGAAATTGGGAAAAAGCCTCAGACCCGGAAGGAGGGATCCCGCCGCGAGCGATGGAGCCTTGGCCGACGCCGTCGGGCGTCGCGTGAGATGGAGAGAAGGATGAACGAGTAGAGAAGAGACCTGACTGGTAGAGAGGGGGCGGCGTGGTTGTGGTCTGCTGGGGAATGGAGTGTACCGAGTGGGAGGTTACCGGATAGGGTTTGTGGGTGGTGGTGTCCGTCCGTCAGCTCGGTTGCTAGCTGGGCCAAGCAAAGGTTGTGGGCCGGCATGGCGAGAAAGAGGTGCTCCTCCGCAAAGTCAACTCGAACTCTACGTGCTAATTTTTTTTGGGGAAAGTGGGTTCTAGGAGAGGCAATTTTGCCGGTTGTTTCCGCTGGCTGTGATTCAATAATTATAGTTTGGGTTTTAGGAGAGGCTTTCTCGATCGTGATCGTGATGTACAAGTAGAATTCAGAAGAAAAAAAAATCTGTTCCATGGTTTATATCTCTATGATTTTGGCTTTGCAAAATAAGTACGAGGAGAGCAAAAACTTTATGTTGGCCCTCTTCTTTAATTTCTCAACCGTGAAATATTTTGTATCATCTTATTTCAGTGGTTCTGATACAATCATATTCTGAATTTGTAAAGAGCACACAAAAATAGTAAATGCGCCTCCACCTGGAAAATTTGGATACGCAATTAATTTTACACATAGACCTAACAGTTGAGGTTTATGCAGATTAATAGTTATGTTAATGGCCTACGAAGCTGAGTTACAACACTAACTCAGTTTCAACATGTGAACACACCAAATATCCGAGACGATATTTCTACCATGAAAGATCGGTTTTATGGTCTAATTATTATTAGCTTCATGTGAAGAATCTTGCAAGATCGACAACAAGATAGTCTCTATTTGTACAATATCAGTCTATCAGTTTGTTTTGATATCTTTATATCACAGCTAAATGGATGATAATGAATTAGTCTTATATATTGGTAGCATGTAAATTAGAGTTTATTTGGGGATAATTTTTGTAATATAGTTAAACTGTAATAACAGCCAACGATTTATTCATCTTTTTTTTCTCTTCTTAACACCAACAGTATATTGAGGCGGCACTACTGCATGTACGGTGTAGCGTGATTGAATCGGTGGTTAGGTGAGCCCGTGAAGGCACGCTTAACTGTGGTTGATTAATGGAACAAATTTATACCAAGAAAAGCATACGCAGTGTGCCACGGTGGCATATCACTGATGGACTTTTAGTATTGATTACGATGGTGATCAAGACGAAAAGTGTCAACACAAATATTTTACAGGAGCATTTACATATTTATTTATCCTGGTGCCACAAATATTTTACAGGAGCATTTACATATTTATTTATCCCGGTGCATCGCACGGGCACTTTTGCTAGTAAATCAAAAGCCTGGAGCAAGCCGGACCAATTTACGTGCCAAAATGAGAGTATTGTCCCGCCGAGACTAAGTAAATGGTATAGCACAAATTTTAAAAATATTTCTCTGTGCCAAAAACACAAACTTAGAAAATAAAATCTGAATGATTTTGTATCGCTAGTATAGATCCAGCCACCGGAGGAGGTTCCCCACCATGTGTCGATGGCGGTTATCTATTCGGTCTCCCGACGATAGTCGCTGATAAAACGATTTTTTCCGGCCAGTTTTTTGGGACGCCTTGGAACTACGCCTATGGTCGGGATTTCTTCTGACCGCTTGCGCACACACAGTTGGATAGATATACGGTTCGCCATTACACCTCTGGGATGCCCAACTTTTTACGGACGTCCAGAAGATATTAGAGTTGGTGTAAAAAACCAAACCGCCTCTTAGCGGGAGCGAATAATCCACCCGCTTTTGCTATATATGGGCTGTCCGAATTTCTACGGGTTACCCATGTTTTCGCAATTGTTGTCTGTAGCCGACAGACCATCTGAATATTATCACACCACTCCAGTGAATAAGCCGAAGCGTCCGGTATCCGCTGTCATCGCCCTCCTTGCGATTCCCATTCCTTAGGAAAACAACCCAATTAGGTAACGTTGGGTGGCGATTCCAGTGCAACATAGCCGTTGTTTCCGGATTTCCGAATTTTGTCCGATAGTTGAATTACAACTAGTCGTTGTAGATTAAATCAAGACTCGAACCCGGTTTTTATTTAAACATCAAGTCATGCTATATTTTAAGCAAGTACCCATATGCGGTTTTTATTTGAGGCCTCCTCCAAAGAAAAAATCTCTAAGCGGGCGCATTTTCTGACTACCTCTCAATCGACCCAGGGGGTATTTTCCACCGTCTCCAAAAATTCTTTTATTGCCGACGGTCTAACCGCCTCCAAATTATTGGAGACAAGTTTTAATTTGGAGCACCTCCGAAAATATCTGATTAAACACGGTTAATTCCTTAGTGGCCATGGGGAAATGTTTGGAGCTTGTCCATCTAATAGCCGTTCTAATCCTCTGCGCAAGCATATTGTTTAATTGCACAATCTGTTAACTAGAGCTCTTTGCAACCAATTACCCTAGTGTCACTGGTTTGTGCAACAAAATATTTAAGTCGCTGGTATTGCAACAATGACCTCAAGATTTACTGGTTTTTGCAATTTTCTCTACGAGAAGGCAACGGCTAAAAGCCTAAAAGAGAGGAGGAAGACGACACATGTTGGAACGTTGGGATAATATATCATTTCCAGCTTCACTATACAATAGCACACCTATCCTTCCTTACGCTACAGACCCCAGGCAACTAGGAGTACAGTGCAGAGGAGCACAGTACACGTTGAAAATTTGGAGACACAGCAAGTATGCGGTGTCGGCACAGTGGCTGTGCACGTGGTACATATTAAATGCGCGTGGCAGGAAATACACCAATAATGCTCATATACTTCCCTAGATACGCTACTCAAGTTCAGTCAGTACAGCAGATGATACGGATGGGTGGATGGCTAGATTGCCAGAACCAACGGCTCAGAATCGACCCACATGGCAGGATCACTGAAGCTCATGTGCCATTATGACTTTTCGGACCTACAATTCTGACACCTTATGTTAAGGAGGAATACTGAAAGCCTAGAAGCCCAGCCCACCACCATCTTCGTTCAGTCCACCATTCTGCTCTTACCCCCTCGCCACCGGCCACCGTCGCCGCCGCCGCCGCCGCCGCGACCAATCGACGCCCGCCATGGCGCTACGCAGAGCCGCTTCCCTCCTCCTCAGACAGCGTCTCCGCACCTTCGCTCCGACCCCCGCGCCCCCCAAAACCCTAAACCCTCTCCTGCCCCATCCCCGCCGCCATTACTCCCTACGCCCCCCACCCGCTCCCCGCGCGTCCGCCGCCGCCGTCGCCGTCGCCGAGGCGGCCGAGGAGGCGTTCGAGGCGGCCTCCACCACCAACGACCTCTCCGCCGCCTTCTCCCGCCTCGAGACCTTGCTCCCGCCCACCGACAAGCGCCTCGCCCTCGCCTGCCTCAAGCTCGGCCAGCACCTCGAGTCAACCTCCTCCGCCGACCCCGCCCGCGTCCTCGAGCTCGCCCTCCGCTCCATCGGGATCCTCGAGGCCGGCCCCAGATCCCCCGACGCGACCGACTCCGATGCCGTCTCGCTCGCCATGGCCCTCCACCTCGCCGGCTCCGCCTCCGTCGACCTCACCCGCTTCCACGACGCGCTCGCCTTCCTCTCCCGAGCCCTCCGCCTCCTCTCCCCGCTCCTCCCGTCCAAACACGCCGCCGCCGGCCAGCCCGACGCCGAAGAAGGGTTCGACGTCAGGCCCGTGGCGCACGCGGTGCGGCTGCAGCTCGCCAACGTGAAGACGGCGATGGGGAGGCGGGAGGAGGCGCTCGCCGACATGCGCGCCTGCGTGGACCTCAAGGAGTCCATCCTGCCGCCGGGTAGCCGGGAGCTCGGCGTTGCGTACCGGGACCTCGCGGAGGCCCACGCCGCCGTGCTCGACTTCAAGCAGGCGCTGCCCTTCTGCCAGAGGGCGCTGGAGCTGCACGAGTCGGCCCTGGGCAAGAACTCGGTGGAGCTTGCGCACGACCGCCGGCTGCTCGGCGTGATATACACTGGCCTGGAGCAGCACGAGCAGGCGCTGGAGCAGAACGAGATGTCGCAGAAGGTGATGAAGAAGTGGGGCGTGGCTGGCGACGATCTCATGCACGCTGAAATTGATGCGGCGAACATCAAGATCGCGTTGGGGAAGTTTGGCGAGGCTGTGAGCGTTTTGAAGGAAGTCGCTAAGAAGGCGGAGAAGGATAGCGAGGCGCGAGCTCTAGTGTACATATATATGGCGAAGGCACTCGCACACCAGGAGAAGGTTGGGGACACGAAGAGGTGCTTGGAGATCGCTTGCGACATTCTAGAGAAGAAGGAGCTTTCCGAACCCGACAAGGTGGCCGAGGCGTATGTGGAGGTGTCCTCGCTGTACGAGATGGTGAATGAGTTCGACAAGGCAATATCTTTGATGAAGAGGAGCCTGTGGATGCTTGAACGGATCCCGCAGGCACAGCACATGGAGGGGAATGTCGCGGCCAGGATCGGGTGGCTGTTGCTTCTCACAGGGAAGGTGACTGAGGCCGTCCCTTATTTGGAGGATGCAGCGCAGAGGATGAAAGAGACCTTTGGGCCAAACCATTTCGGGGTAGGCTATGTGTATAACAACCTCGGGGCTGCGTATATGGAGATGGATCGCCCCCAGTCTGCCGCGCAGATGTTTGCGCTGGCAAAGGAAATCATGGATGTTTCCTTGGGGCCTCAACATTCAGATACAATTGAGACCTGCCAGAGCCTTGCCAATGCATACAACGCCATGGGAAGGTAACATTTCTTTTAGTCCTTCAGTGATACATTCGTTGAAAGACAAACATGATTTCTTATGTCTCAAATGTAATACTACTGTATAACATAGAAGAATTTGAATGGGCTAAGATGATTTGCATGTTAGTCTGCTGGTGCTACTTTTGTGCAATTTGTTGCTCTTCAGCTATTTTTACATCAAGGAATTAGAATGCATGTTACTGCAAGAAATGCTTAGATAAAGATTGTTGTCAATACAGGGTATTTTGTACATGTTACAGATTGTTCAATTACTGTAGTATGCTCCTAACTAATTGGTATTGTGGGGCATCATATAGTTCCACTTAGGTGTGAAAGTGAACCTGTTGATGCGTTTACTTTCAATGCATGAACAAGGTGGGTGGGCAGCATAGTGGCAGCTTGATATTATAATCACAAATTTCATATTTGCTTCTCCTATATATGAGATTTTTAACTTCAAGTGGGAACAATTACAAAAACATGCAAACATGGTTTTCCCTTGCTGTTATGTGATGAAGTGTTGTTTCCTCTTTATCATACTGATTGAGCAATGCATGTCACTTGAATAATGGTTAAAGTTTGTTCTGATCAGTAACACCCCTTTCTTTCCAAGTGCAGCTATTCTGTTGCTATGGAGTTCCAAGAGAGAGTGGTGGCTTCATGGCGAAACCATGGTCACAGCGCTAGGGATAAGCTCAAGGAAGCTAAGCGCCTCTACGAGGAGATCCAGATGAAGGCTATAGCGTTCATGTCACCTGATGATTCAGTAATTGCGTTGCCTGAGCCTCGGCAGCATGAAGTCGATTCAAATTCAAAGAAAGTTGCACAACCTGAACCTCGGCAGCATGAAATCGATTCAAATTCAAAGAAAGTTGCACAACAGTAGCTTCAGAATTCACGACTTGTACACTTTCATTTTGGTTCCTACTTTTCTGTTTTTATATCTTTTTCGTGTCCAATTGTAGAAGAAACTTTGACCGTAAATGTAGCTGATCTATGAGTAGCTATTTCATGAGCCTTGTTGCCCACTAAAGTAGTTTTTGTGCCATCTTATAGTATGTTGCAGTAATTTTGCAAGTGGCAAAAAGATGAATAAAGTAAGTCAGTCTGTTGTGCACGAAACATTTCCCGAGAATTTTGTAACCCTCCCGAGTGATCAAACTGGAAAATCACTCACAGCCTACAAATTACTTCACTGCTGCCGCTGCCATCTCCATGGAAGCGACCATTGGTCTTTGTTGGTGATTATGCTACTCTGAGTTTAGTTTTCCACCCTTACAAGTGCTTCCCCTTGTTGATACCTACTAGACCACCCCATTAGCCATAGGGTGCTTAACACCCTATTCTCTGTTTTCTCCTCTTTTCAAAGAAATTTGGACTATAGTATGGGAGCCCTTTGAAAATGAGTTTTTAGATTTTTTTTTTTAAAGAAAAAGAGTTCTTTGAAAACCTTTGAAATGGGGTAGCCCTGTCCAAGTGAGAGTTTTATGAAATGAAAGGTTTTCGGAAAGAAGTTCACTGAAGAAGAGCAGTGGGCCGGGGCTTTACCATGCAACCAATTTAGAAACCCGACGGAACATGTTCAATTTCACAGATCCAACTTTATCGTGCAACCAAATTATCGTAAAGTGGGACGAGGCTTAGCTTGTAGTTTGTTTATTCTGGTGTGGAACACTACGAGTCTCATGTCGTGGTGCTGGAGCCATGCTCGAGTAGGTGAGCTTCTAGGGTGTAGGAGATAAATGAATCTCCTGGAGCCATGCTTGGGTAGAGGTGAGCTTCTAGGGTGTAGGAGAGAAATGAATCTCCTAGCATGGAGCTGGAGCCATGCTCGGAAAATGGAGGTGAGCTTCCAGGGTGCCCGGGTAGAAATACCCCATATGGCCTCATACTAGGGTGCATGCGAAAGGTTTTGTTCAATTATCTGAACCCCGCACACTTGTGTATGACAATTCGTGGATGATCACAACAGATGTATTGAATCTTGTGGGTAAAGTGTACAATCTTTAAAGAGTGTTAAACTATTTACAACCTCTAAAGAGTGTCAAACTATTCAAATAGCCGCCTCCGCGGTCATGTACAGTTGGCATGGTGTTGCCCTAGCCGTGTCAGGTTTTTGTTTACTAAAAATGTTTTCCTAGTATTTTGAAAAGATACATGCGGGCATGGAAGGAAGAGTACCATGATGGTACTGAGGAAAGGTGGATAGGTGTTTGGTCATACGGAGATGACCGGAAAGGAAAACAGGTTATCCCTACCTATTAGTCTACACAACAAAGCTTGTTTTCAATAATGGTCTAAAAAAAATGTTTTCAATAATGATATAGAGATGATATCTCGACAAGAGAAACTATTGTTTTATTAAAACAAGCCCTAGAGTAGAGCATGATCCTTGCTACAACCATATTGCATATCCTTTATTAAGTTCTTAGGTGGTTTGCGAGTATGTTCAAACTTACTCATTGGCATTATTGTCCCTAGCTATTTACTTGGTCAGACTTGGAGGAATACGACAATGAAGAAGGATTCAATGGTGTATATGCGAACTAGTAGCATTCTCCGAGTCAGTGCATGTAGGGTTAAGGCTTGACTTGGGCCCTACGATGCTTTTGAGAAGTGATTCCGCTACACTGACGTTAAGTTAGGCCCTTCAAGGCTATTATGTAAGTATTGGTCATGTGACCTAGTTGTAATCTTTTTTATTCGGTACTATAATGGATGATGTAATTTGATGCCAGTTCGGTTATGCTTTCACTACACATTACTCATGGGATCGTGAATATGAATGCATAGCAGGTGTTTTGGACAACTAGTTTCAAGATTCCATAACTTATATGCTTTAACTCCTGAACCATAATAAAGAAACACACACTTAAAAACCTTAGGTTCTAGCTTTCAATTATCAATGCATGCATAAGCAGTGCAACCTATAACTCTCGACTGTGAATAATCAACAGGTGAACCAGACTATGCCTCAATGGGAGTTTTCTTATCAAGTGGAATGCAAGATGATCTATCAAGTATCAGATTGTGGAGGTTGCTTCATCCAAAAAAAGTTTGTCCATACCAACATTAGATAGCATGTAGCAAGCCTTGGAGATGATGGTTTTCTTCATCCTCTTAGCCACACCATTCTGTTTAGGGAAAATTTGCTGCAAGACATCGTTATTTTCTGGCATTTGCTGAAACACATAGTCCGATTGTGTCTTTGCTAGGTACCATTATAATTTTGTGACACATTTGCCAGAACACACCACCTGACTGGAAAGTTTTGCACTTTTACGTGGGATGGCTGGTTTTGAAGACAAAGGGCAAATGTGTCACAAAATTGTAATGGTACCTAGCAAGGACACAATCGAGCAGTGTGTTTCAGCAAATGCCAGAAAATAACAGTGCCTGTAGCAAATTTTCCCTTATGTTTATGAGTGTATGGGATGGTGTGACGCGTGACAATACCTTCATCACTAAAATAATTATTAAAATAGAACAAGAAAATTACATGCCATTCCCAGTACTATGAAGCAATTTAACTTTCTTTTTAGTTAGCTTCTCTACCATTACTTTTCTAAAAGGATCAAACACATTAGACTTATGTTTCAGAAAGAAAGTCCGCACTTCACTGTTAGTTTTGTTGCCTTGTTCCTTTACGAACTTCTGAGACACCATATTGTTAAGTCACGACGAACTAACCTTGACAAAGTTTACGAGGCCCTCTAGCAAAGCGAAAAGATGAAAACTATCATACATGCAGATGCGTCATCCTCATAGTTTACCTCCACGAAGAGCAAGTCATAAACGATCTCCCTAAATAATCATAGGTGATTCATCACCCATGCACCTTCTTGTAGCTTTTGTGAAAACAACTTCATCTTCACATGCATCTTATTGGTTAGATCTTTCGACATGCAGATCGATTTCATTTTCAACCACATCGCCCCGCTGTAGTTTTATCGAACAATAATTTCTGCAAAATATTATTGGATAGATGAAGTTGAATCAAAGACAAAATCTTACGGTCTTTCCTCTTTTATTCATTGGACCATGAATTTGCATCGTACTTGATGAATCCCTTGAGCGCTTCATCCCGATCAGAAGTTTTGGCGAGAATCTCCCTCATCTTCACTTGACATAGAGAGAACTTTGTGGTGTAGTCCACCTGCAGTAGATCGAACTTCGAGGTTGACATGTTGCAAACCCTAGATTGAAACACATGCTCTGATACCACTTGTAATAAACACGGAAAGCAAATAGCGAAGAACAAACAAGAACACACATGGAACATAAGATATTAATGCGAAAAATCTCTACAACAAAGAGAGGTAAAAACCATTGCCGCCAACCAGTGAAAATTCACCATATGGGGAGTGTTTGCTAACACTGTGAGTTATCTAAACCATAGACAGCGACTTACAAGATTTATATATACGTGGTGATGAATGAAAGTTTTGGCCCAAGGAGGAAGAAGACTCACACACGCACTGGATACAATGAACACACAGAGAACTTTTCTGCACACGCACTTGTGCTATTTTCTCTTGTTCTCCTCGTATGAACTCAGCTGATTACATCGGTTTAAATAGCCAGACTCATAGGCTAACACGCACCCACTAACCAGATAACTATCACGTACACCCTTGCTAACCATCTGACCTATTTCTAAGCACAACGGCCACACGACCTGGTGCGTGCAGCTGCATGCAAGAACTGCCCACGCATGCATCTTCTCTTTTGACTAAACTTGGTCACAACTAAAGCTAGTTTTCCGCTGGTACATTTGAGCATATCCTCTTAGCTAGCGTTTGTACGTACTTCTTCCTAAACCAGACCATTAGCTTGCATACGCACTGATCGCATCTCCATGTGTATACTACGCAGCTTTCCGGCCGGACGACTCGATTACACGAACAACTTAAACAAATAAAATATGATGAACTACTAACTAACAAGATTAGTTCCAACAATCACCTCCCTAATCTTGTTGTTACTTATTTCTCTCTCTTGAAGCCCATGGTCGTCGATATCGTCGGTGCACCTCGCAGATGGCCGCCAATGCCATCTTGCACGCCGATTGCCGCCGTCACCATTTGGCCTCGCCGAGAGACGCACCTCCTACGCCTTCACCGCGAGCATGGGCGGATCCACCATCCCTCCAGCCCGGGCGGCCGCCCGGGCTTGGCGGTGGCGGCACGCCTATTATCATATGCTGTTCTATAGCATTTTGTCCCAAAAAATGGCATTCTAGGCATGTTTGCCCAGGCTTCTAGAAACTTCTAGGTCCGCCCATGACCGCGAGCGTGCCGCCATGACACACTCGATGCCGCATGTTCGCCGCCGGTGCCGCACCTCGCCGGTGGCTCGCCTCCATGTTCGCCACCGGCCGGTGCCGCAACTCGCCGGTGACTTCCTCCATGTTGCCGCCGATGACGCACCTTGTCGACGACTCGGACATGGACGATGAGCTCTTCATGGCAATGGCCTCCACGCCATGGCCATCACCTCCTTGCCGCCGGTGACGCAACTTACCGGGCAGCACGCCGTTCTCCTTCGCTTGTGACGCAGCTCGACGACGATGGAGAGCGGACCTCGACAAACGAGGCTCTGATACCAAATGAAGGTTTTAGCCCAAGGAGGAAGAAGACTCACACACGCACTGGATACAATGAACACACAGAGAACTTTTCTGCACACGCACTTGTGCTATTTTCTCTTGTTCTCCTCGTCTGAACTCAGCTGATTACATCGGTTTAAATAGCCAGACTCATAGGCTAACACACACCCACTAACCAGATAACTATCACGTACACCCTTGCTAACCATCTGACCTATTTCTAAGCACAACGGCCACACGACCTGGTGCGTGCAGCTGCACGCAAGAACTGCCCACGCATGCACCTTCTCTTTTGACTAAACTTGGTCACAACTAAAGGTAGTTTTCCGCTGGTACATTTGAGCATATCCTCTTAGCTAGCGTTTTGTACGTACTTCTTCCTAAACCACACCATTAGCTTGCATACGCACTGATCGCATCTCCATGTGTATACTACGCAGCTTTCCGGCCGGACGACTCGATTACACGAACAACTTAAACAAATAAAATATGATGAACTACTAACTAACAAGATTAGTTCCAACAATGACTATCCGTACAGCCAGGAAGGGGCGAGGGGGGGGGGGCTTCGCCCCCCACCCCCGGGCATCCCAACATTTGCGTTAAATTCAGACCCAGTTCCCCTTTGCCCAAGACTTGATCCAGACCCACTACACATTCGCGGGCAGAATCGAGTCCACCGCCTCTTGAATGGAGTTGAATTGTGTACTCTCGTCCTTGGAAACAAAGAGGCTGCTTATAACACCAGCCTTAATCACTGGATCTGCGGATCACTACAGGAATGGCGCGCTGCGCCGACGGCCAAATGTCGGGGCCGTCGGCGTACTGCCCGGTCAGCCCAGCTGCTCGAAGCGCCCCTCGGCGTATCGCGCCCCTCGGCGTATGACACGCTATGCCGAGGGTGGCCCTCGGCGTATCGGCGGCCCTCGGCATAGGTTGAGGGTGCGACCCCGTCCCGTCGCCCCGCGGCCATGCCCTAACTGAACCTTGACGGCGTGAAGCCTATGCCGAGGGCCACCGTTGGCGTAGCTGAAGCCAATTTCTCCCGCCGAATCCTCCCGCCCCTCCCGCCAAAATGACGTCAGCTGTCTAGCCTATGCCGAGGGGCACCGTCGGCTTAGCATCCATCTTTTTTTTCCTTTTTCCCGCCCATTTCTCCCGCCCAATCTTTCCCGCCAATTTTTCCCGCCATTTTCTCCCGCCAAATTTTTTCTCGCCGTTTCAGCCCCTCGCCTCCCTATATATACCCATGTGTTCTTCTCCAACAAAACACCACCACCAGCATGGTGTGGTGTTGTTTGTCTAATGTTGTACCCCCGGGGTCTTTCGGCTACACGCACATGCGCTGACGGCACTTAGGCATGTCCTGGACGTATAGGGGCGTAACTCACCTGGGGTGAACCGGAGGAAAACCTTAGATAGCATGGATCCATACTTGCCACCACATGACCTAAAACAAAGGAAAAAGTCCATTGCTAACCCTAACTCTAACCCTAACCCTAACCCTAGGGGTAGATTTGCGGGTCCCCGCCCCTAGGGTTTCCCTAGATACAAACCACCTGAGCGTCCGAATCGCCGGAAACTCCTGCTACGGCTCATCCGGGGCCTATGTCATTCCAAACCTATGGTTTCCATGTGCATATGTCCTAAACAAAGCAAAGAAATTAAAAAAATCCATTGGTGAACCCTCGCACCAAAAAAGCTATAGGGGTAGATCTGCAAGGTCCCCGGCCTAGGGTTTCCCAAGATACAGATCACCGGAGCGTCGGAATCGCTTGAAAACTTGCATTTGTCCCTAACATATGTGTACAAGTGTGATGTAAGGTTTGTCTAACCTTGCATGTACCCCGCGTTGACGATTTCCGCATACATGGGCCGACACTTGGTAAAATCCAGGATTTGTATGTGGAAACTCCTGCTACGGCTCATCCGGGGCCTATTTCATTCCAAACCTATGGTTTCCATGTGCATATGTCCTAAACAAAGCAAAGCAAATAAAAAAATCCATTGGTGAACCCTCGCACGGAGAAAGCTATAGGGGTAGATCTGCAGGGTCCCCGCCCTAGGGTTTCCCAAGATACAGATCACCGGAGCGTCGGAATCGCTTGAAAACTTGCATTTGTCCCTAACATATGTGTACAAGTGTGATGTAAGGTTTGTCTAACCTTGCATGTACCCCGCGTTGACGATTTCCGCATACATGGGCCGACACTTGGTAAAATCCAGGATTTGTATGTGGAAACTCCTGCTACGGCTCATCTGTGGCCTATTTTATTCCAAACCTATGGTTTCCATGTGCATATGTCCTAAACAAAGCAAAGCAAATAAAAAAATCCATTGGTAAACCCTCGCACGGAAAAAGCTATAGGGGTAGATCTGCGGGGTCCCCGCCCTAGGGTTTCCCAAGATACAGATCACCGGAGCGTCGGAATCGCTTGAAAACTTGCATTTGTCCCTAACATATGTGTACAAGTGTGATGTAAGGTTTGTCTAACCTTGCATGTACCCCGCGTAGACGATTTCCGCATACATGGGCCGACACTTGGTAAAATCCAGGATTTGTATGTGGAAACTCCTGCTACGGCTCATCTGTGGCCTATTTTATTCCAAACCTATGGTTTCCATGTGCATATGTCCTAAACAAAGCAAAGAAAATAAAAAAATCCATTGGTAAACCCTCGCACGGAAAAAGCTATAGGGGTAGATCTGCGGGGTCCCCGCCCTAGGGTTTCCCAAGATACAGACTATCGGATCGTCGGAATCGCTGGAAAACTTGCATATGCCCATAACATATGTGTACTCGTCCGGAGTTCTATGGCTTTTAGGGGAAATGAGTAGGAAACGGCCCGTTTCACCACATAGTTTGTCGGAACGAGGCCATATTTGGCACGTGCGTGGGCCTTAGGATGGGAAGCAAGGCCCCGGTCGCGGATTTCCAATCCGAACCACGGGCGACGGTTTTTCCATTTTCGGGGTGCCGGAAGGGCTTTTTTTTGTGAAGCAGCTACATGGTGCGCATTTCAGTATCGCGCGGGACCTCTGCGCGGCGGTAGGATACCTCCTACGCACCACCTATCACATGCCATATGCGCGCGGAAGCCATCTGGGAATCCCACCCGCTTCCTGCGGTGCCCCGCCGAATCCGCTGGAAACTGTCCGGATTTGAACTGGGGCGACACTTTCCTTCGCTCAATAAATGGAGGGAAAAATGTTTTTAGGTCTAGGACGCGTCATTTTATGTGCTAAATGTTTTCCGTTTCGCGCGTTGCCGGACGGGTGCACGCGCGCGCCCGGTACGGCCATACCGCATGTCCCGGCGGCCCCGTTTTGCGCAGTTGGCAAAGCAAACGGAGCCAAAAAATCGAGCGGAGCCGCGTGGCGTCATTTTATGTGTCCTAGTGACCACTGCAAAAGACGGAACTGGGATACGGCAATTATCTTGGAGAACCCTTCACGAACAGGGCTATCTCGTACCGAGTTCTAGGGCAGTTAGCGGTAATGATTTGGAAACGGCCCGTTTCACCACATAGTTTGTCGGAACGAGGCCATGTTTGGCACGTGCGTGGGCCTTAGGATGGGAAGCAAGGCCCCGGTCGCGGATTTCCAATCCGATCACGGGCGACGGTTTTTCCATTTTCGGGGTGCCTAAGGGCTTTTTTTGTGAAGCAGCTACATGGTGCGCATTTCAGTATCGCTGCGGGACCTCTGCGCGGCGGTAGGATACCTCCTACGCACCACCTATCACATGCCATATGCGCGCGGAAGCCATCTCGGGAATCCCACCCGCTTCTGCGGTGCCCGCCGAATCCGCCGGAAATCGTCCGGATTTGAACGGGCGACACTTTCCTTCGCTCAATAAATGGAGGGAAAAATGTTTTTAGGTCTAGGACGCGTCATTTTATGTGCTAAATGTTTTCCGTTTCGCGCGTTGCCGGACGGGTGCACGCGCGCGCCCGTTCGGCCATACCGCATGTCCCGGCGGCCCCGTTTTGCGCAGCTTGGCAAAGCAAACGGAGCCAAAAATCGAGCGGAGCCGCGTGGCGTCATTTTATGTGTCCTAGTGACCACCGCAAAGACGGAACTGGGATACGGCAATTATCTTGGAGAACCCTTCACGAACAGGCTATCTCGTCCAGGAGTTCTATGGCTTTTAGGGGAAATGAGTAGGAAACGGCCCGTTTCACCACATAGTTTGTCGGAACGAGGCCATATTTGGCACGTGCGTGGGCCTTAGGATGGGAAGCAAGGCCCCGGTCGCGGATTTCCAATCCGAACCACGGGCGACGGTTTTTCCATTTTCGGGTGCCTAAGGGCTTTTTTGTGAAGCGGCTACATGGTG
Source organism: Lolium perenne (assembly GCF_019359855.2). Taxonomy (NCBI): domain Eukaryota; kingdom Viridiplantae; phylum Streptophyta; class Magnoliopsida; order Poales; family Poaceae; genus Lolium; species Lolium perenne. Next base: position 257,894,900 of record NC_067249.2, read on the forward strand.
CGCATTTCAAGATCGCGCGGGACCTCCGCGCGGCGGTAGGATACCTCCTACGCACCACCTATCACATGCCATATGCGCGGAAGCCATCTGGGAATCCCACCCGCTCTCTGCGGTGCCAGCCGAATCCGCCGGAAACTGTCCGGATTTGAACTGGGGCGACACTTTCCTTCGCTCAATAAATGGAGGGAAAAATGTTTTTAGGTCTAGGACGCGTCATTTTATGTGCTAAATGTTTTCCGTTTCGCGCGTTGCCGGACGGGTGCACGCGCGCGCCCGGTACGGCCATACCGCATGTCCGGCGGCCCCGTTTTGCGCAGTTGGCAAAGCAAACGGAGCCAAAATCGAGCGGAGCCGCGTGGCGTCATTTTATGTGTCCTAGTGACCACCGCAAAAGACGGAACTGGATACGGCAATTATCTTGGAGAACCCTTCACGAACAGGGCTATCTCGTCCGGAGTTCTATGGCTTTTAGGGGAAATGAGTAGGAAACGGCCCGTTTCACCACATAGTTTGTCGGAACGAGGCCATATTTGGCACGTGCGTGGGCCTTAGGATGGGAAGCAAGGCCCGGTCGCGGATTTCCAATCCGAACCACGGGCGACGGTTTTTCCATTTTCGGGTGCCGGAAGGGCTTTTTTTGTGAAGCAGCTACATGGTGCGCATTTCAGTATCGCGCGGGACCTCCGCGCGGCGGTAGGATACCTCCCTACGCACCACCTATCACATGCCATATGCGCGCGGAAGCCATCCTGGGAATCCCACCCGCTTCTGCGGTGCCCCGCCGAATCCGTGGAAACCGTCCGGATTTGAACTGGGCGACACTTTCCTTCGCTCAATAAATGGAGGGAAAATGTTTTTAGGTCTAGGACGCGTCATTTTATGTGCTAAATGTTTTCCGTTTCGCGCGTTGCCGGACGGGTGCACGCGCGCCGGTGCACGGCCATACCGCATGTCCCGCGGCCCCGTTTTGCGCGATTGGCAAAGCAAACGGAGCCAAAAATCGAGCGGAGCCGCGTGGCGTCATTTTATGTGTCCTAGTGACCACTGCAAAAGACGGAACTGGGATACGGCAATTATCTTGGAGAACCCTTCACGAACAGGGCTATCTCGTCCGGAGTTCTATGGCTTTTAGGGGAAATGAGTAGGAAACGGCCCGTTTCACCACATAGTTTGTCGGAACGAGGCCATATTTGGCACGTGCGTGGGCCTTAGGATGGGAAGCAAGGCCCGGTCGCGGATTTCCAATCCGAACCACGGGCGACGGTTTTTCCATTTTCGGGTGCCGGAAGGGCTTTTTTTGTGAAGCAGCTACATGGTGCGCATTTCGGTATCGCGCGGGACCTCCGCGCGGCGGTAGGATACCTCCTACGCACCACCTATCACATGCCATATGCGCGCGGAAGCCATCCGGGAATCCCACCCGCTTCTGCGGTGCCCCGCCGAATCCGCCGGAAACCGTCCGGATTTGAACCGGCGACACTTTCCTTCGCTCAATAAATGGAGGGAAAAATGTTTTTAGGTCTAGGACGCGTCATTTTATGTGCTAAATGTTTTCCGTTTCGCGCGTTGCCGGACGGGTGCACGCGCGCGCCGGTACGGCCATACCGCATGTCCGGCGGCCGTTTTGCGCGATTGGCAAAGCAAACGGAGCCAAAAATCGAGCGGAGCCGCGTGGCGTCATTTTATGTGTCCTAGTGACCACTGCAAAAGACGGAACTGGGATACGGCAATTATCTTGGAGAACCCTTCACGAACAGGGCTATCTCGTCCGGAGTTCTATGGCTTTTAGGGGAAATGAGTAGGAAACGGCCCGTTTCACCACATAGTTTGTCGAACGAGGCCATATTTGGCACGTGCGTGGGCCTTAGGATGGGAAGCAAGGCCCCGGTCGCGGATTTCCAATCCGAACCACGGGCGACGGGTTTTACCATTTACGGGTTGCCGGAAGGGCTTTTTTGTGAAGCGGCTACATGGTGCGCATTTCAGTATCGCGGGACCTCGCGCGGTGGTAGGATACCTCCTACGCACCACCTATCACATGCCATATGCGCGCGGAAGCCATCTGGGAATCCCACCCGCTTCTCGCGGTGCCTCGCCGAATCCGCCCGAAAATCCGGATTTGAACTGGGGCGACACTTTCCTTCGCTCAATAAATGGAGGGAAAAATGTTTTTAGGTCTAGGACGCGTCATTTTATGTGCTAAATATTTTCCGTTTCGCGCGTTGCCGGACGGGTGCACGCGCGCGCCCGGTACGGCCATACCGCATGTCCCGGCGGCCCCGTTTTGCGCAGTTGGCAAAGCAAACGGAGCCAAAAAATCGAGCGGAGCCGCGTGGCGTCATTTTATGTGTCCTAGTGACCACTGCAAAAGACGGAACTGGGATACGGCAATTATCTTGGAGAACCCTTCACGAACAGGGCTATCTCGTCCGGAGTTCTATGGCTTTTAGGGGAAATGAGTAGGAAACGGCCCGTTTCACCACATAGTTTGTCGGAACGAGGCCATATTTGGCACGTGCGTGGGCCTTAGGATGGGAAGCAAGGCCCCGGTCGCGGATTTCCAATCCGAACCACGGGCGACGGTTTTTCCATTTTCGGGGTGCCGGAAGGGCTTTTTTTTGTGAAGCAGCTACATGGTGCGCATTTCAGTATCGCGCGGGACCTCCGCGCGGCGGTAGGATACTGTTATCACCAGAATTTGACCGAGTCGGAGGTGGGCCGTGATCAAGATGGACTTGAAGATTATTATTGAAGATTATACGTGAATCGGCCTTGTATATCAAATTTGGGCTAGTTTGCCCTTGTATCTGTAATATAGGAGGATACGTGTCGATTTAGCTAGAGTTGGGCCCGTGCCCGGTTGGGACTGTTCCCACGTTAGAAAGTCCGCTGGACTATAAATATGTATCTAGGGTTTATGGAATAAACAACAACACAACGTTCACCCCCAAAACAAACCAATCTCGGCGCATCGCCAACTCCTTCGTCTCGAGGGTTTCAATCAGGTAAGCGACATGCTGCCTCGATCGCATCTTGAGCTCTAGGCGGCACAAGCCCCTCGTTGTTCTTGCGTTTCCAGTTCTGAAGCGTCTTTGATGGCGGGCAACGTAGTTATCATAGATGTGTTAGGGTTAGCATGGCTCTTCGTATAAACATGCTTACGTAGTGCAACCCTTGCATATCTAGCCGTCCTCACGCCTATCTCAGGCGTGGGGGCGGCACCCTGCTTGTTCATCGTTTAGTGGATCTGATCCGTTGCGATTGCTCCTTGCTCTGCAAGGATTAGTTTAATATCCGCAATAGTTAGGCCTTACAAAGGGGTGGAGGATCCAGCGGCACGTAGGGTGGCGTTCGCAAGTCCTAAACAGGATGTTCCGAGGATCAACTTCATGTTGGTTTTTAGGCCTTGTTTAGGATCGGCTTATGAGCACCGTGCGTGGCCGCGAGGCCCAACCTGGAGTAGGATGATCCGATTATGCGGTGAAAACCCTAAATCGCCGTAGATCTCATTAGCTTTATCTTGATCAAGCAGGATCACCAGGTATTCGCGCACCCCGCACGGATCATGGGTGGATCGGCTCTTTGAGCCGATTCACAGGATAACCTGAGAGCCGATCGAGGCTCGTATTTAATGTTTACATGTATGCCCTGCAGGAACTAAGCGAGGCATCCCCATCACCTTCCTGACCAGGTATAGGTCAGGTGGCACGCCCTTGCACTTCGCATCGCCGCGTGTGACCAGAAGAGCATTGCGGGCCGTCGCTCGGAGGGGTCTCAGCCAGCCGCAGCTCTAGGCTCTTCCCGGCTCTACGGTGTTGACAGGCCGCTGCCCGCCGGTGGGTTTCGGACGTCAACACATTCTGGCACGCCCGGTGGGACTATCATCTACATCAACCACCTCGCCATCTACATCTGGGATGGCGGGCGGCACGCCAGTCACGTGCGATGAGATCAAAGCCATCCTTGAAGCTGAACTCATCGGCTCCTCTGAGAAGACCCGGCCACACGATGTCAAGATCGGTAGAGACCCACATCCGGGACCCGGCGTCGACGCGGTGGATCTCAGCCACCCCATAGGTCAGCCAAAGTTTTCCTTTGGTGACAATATGGCAGGGTCTGCAAGCCGCCATGACAGAGAGAAAACAGAAAGCAGCCACTCCCGCGGCAAGGATGAAGAGGGAGCCGATCCGCACGACCGACCTCAAGATGAGGATAGGCGGTACCTGGCAAGGGAGGGGATAAGAAGCATGCAGTATAAACACCCACTCTCCGGGCGCTTCCTCAACGAATACGAGCAACACCACGACCGACGTCGGCACTACGACGTAGATGACGAAAGGAATTTTCGGTCTGATACCGAGGTCAGAAGGTACTGCCAATATGGTAGAAGCAACGCCGGGTACGATCGTCGCGCTGAAGGAGGGCCAAGGGGGCAGGGTGACACGGATAAGCACTGGGACTGCCCGTTCTTCAAACATTGCTGGGACTCAGGAATGAGCCGATTGCCAACAATCGAGGACTGCCCAGAATGCAAACAAAGGAAGAAGGGTGCCGTTAACATGTCTGTGTTCAGCCGTCTAGGGCCTTTCCCGCCTCGGAACAAGCATGATGAGTCCGCTCAGGTAGAAGATCTCGAGGAGTTAGAGGACGGTGGTGAAGAATACAAATATCATCAGCCCAGGTGGTGCCCTGATGGGCTCAGCCGTTCCCAGAAGCGAAGAGTTCAGCGTCTGCGTGGTCTGGAAGAAGCTGAAAGATTATACCTGCACACGCTAAGGAAGGCGCGGCCGGATTTGGCCGCCAAAATCCTGCGAACCCTGGACAAGGAAAGTCAGCCACAAAGAAAAGAGTGGCGCCCCAAACAAAGGAGAGCCGATGATGAAACATCGGCTGGAACGAACATGGTGTTCATCCTCCCTTCAGAGTTCAGTGCCCCAGGGTTGGACGAGACATCCGTGGCACAACTTGACTGCGGCCCACGGCCGGTTATCTTTGAGAAGCCACGAGATAAGAGCTACAGGCATCTGAAGGCCCTATACCTACGAGGGTATATCGATGGGAGGCCTGTGAATAAGATGTTGGTAGACACCGGAGCGGCAGTTAACATCATGCCGTACTCTATGCTACGTCGGCTGGGACGTTCGAGTTCGGATCTAATCAAGACTAACGTAACATTGAGCGACTTCAACGGCCAAGCATCTGAAGCACAAGGAGTTCTGAATGTGGATCTGACCGTAGGAAGAAAAACTATCCCTACGACGTTCTTCATCGTTGATAGCACGAGCAGTTATGCTGTGTTGCTGGGAAGAGATTGGATCCACGCCAACTGCTGCATTCCCTCCACGATGCACCAATGCATAATACAGTGGGATGGTGATGAGGTAGAGGTCGTCCAAGCCGATGATTCGGCCGAAGTTTCAACGGCTGGCATGAACGTATGGGAAGCGGCAGGCCAAGAACCCCTCTCAGGCATCAACTTGGACGACTGCGAGCGCATCGATGTGACAAAGGGAAGGGTTAAGCTAGTTTTATCCACTGGCCTGACCATGTAGTTGAAGCCAAGCGATGTGCAACTTGGCGAGGCTAATCCTTGTGATCGGCCCCAAGGGTCTATGAAGGAACATTACAAAACCTTCACCGAGCAAACAATGTGGAGGCCGATTCCAGTAATCGGCCGTGAATATCCTCACCATCCATACTGCCTGGGTTCAACACATTCATGATCCAACAGGGCCGATATCATCAATTCTCTTGACAGAATCGGCTCGGTGGGGCGCCCAAGTGGATAAAACACGAGGATATGCAGTAGAAGCGTCCCATCCTGTGGCGATGGGTATTGGAGTATGGGGGCCGATACACAAATCGGCCGGAATTCAAAACAATTTTTAAGCATAAGCCGATGTGCAGACATCGACTTAAGGGTCAATGGAGCGTGAAATGGGTCTTCCTTTCAAGGGCCCCTAATTCTCATTGGCAAGCCCTCAAGATCAGCGGCGTTAGAAGGTCTGAAGGTCGTAGCTCCGGTTAAACGGCAAGTCGGGGTAGGGATGAGCCTTCCTAAGACTGCGAGAACAGCAACGAAGAGCCGATAGTTATTGGAGTCGGCTGATGCTGCATTACAAGTTGGAAGCCGAGGGTGACCGATGTGGTGGGCTCATTGTTGTTCTCGCCCGACTAAGGCCCGGGGGGCAGCTGGCCCCGAAGGATCCTTTGCTACGCAGACCAGTTTCGTTGGAATCGGCTAACTCTGCATCACAACGGGCCTGAAGAATGGTGCTGTTGTTACAGGAGTACCAGTCTCAGCTTCCAAGCCGATTCAGCGACAGTCCCAGGTTTGGTCTCGGGGTCTGTCGTCAGGGACCAATGCGTTGCCAACAATGTTGGAGCTTTGGTTAAGCTAACAGCCGACGGAGTCAGAAGAGGTATGTTGGCTTTCGAAGGAAGGAAGGTAATCGGCTTTTGGTGCGTCCTTTCGGTTATCCTCGCCTCGGTAAAGCTCGGGGGGCAGCTTGCCCTGAAGGATCCCTTGCTACAGAAAGCCGATTCCGTTGGACATCGGCTAACTCTGCATCACAACTTGTCTGAAGAAGGGTGCTAATGTGGCAAGGTTATTCAGTTTGGTAGGCAAGGCGATTCAGCGACAAGCCCGGGATCGTATCGCTCGACTATCAACGGATGAAGAGTGATCAATTGGTTGGCCCCGCACAATAGCACTCTCAGGCGTAGTCAGGCCCAGGCCTGTTTGCCTGGATTACGGGTCTTCATCTCCGTTTCCACCCCGGCTGAGGCTCGGGGGGCAGCTTGCCACGAGAGGTCCTTTGCTATAAGAAGGCCGAGTTCGCTAAAATCGTTTGGCTCTGCGTCTCAGTTTGATTTGGAGCAATGGTTGCTGAAAGAGGACAGAGCAGGATTATGAAACGTTACTACAGAGGTAATGCCTGTCCTGCAGAAGTGGCAGCTTCGGCGTTTAATTTGATCCGGCAACGATCTTAGGTCGCTTCTAGAGACAAAAAGGATCTGGAAGGGAAGGATGTGGCAGAGGAATGTCTAAAGGCCTAGGGTTTGCACGCTTATGGCTGGGCCCGGTTTGACCAAGAGCTTGGGTCCGGATGAATCTACCACAAGATTTATTGTGAGAGACCGATGCGATACCATCGGCTTGCTGGGTATCGTCCAGATGGGCAATCGGCAGAAACAGGGTGAAGGGCGATCGGCTAAATTATCATAGAGGGAATCGGCAAAGTCAAGTTGGGGAATTTCTTCATTGCTAAGCCAGATTTCTTACATGAAGAGCTGATCATTCTCAAAAGGGAAAATTGGGGGGATACATTGCCCCGTCTGCTACTACTAACCCTATGTTACTCCCTAATCTAAAGGCCGTCACCGCCCTCGTCGTCACCATCGTAGCTGCCGTCGGCGCTGCTACCGGCGGGCTCCTCGTTACTGCTGATGAAGCCGCCGGCAGGGGCTTCATCCTCCTCGCCATCGTCGTCGTCATCGGACCAGGCCCAGCCACGGAAGCGCTTGGCCGGCGGGTATCCCGCGGAGGAGGAGTCGTCCTCCGATTTCTCCGCCTCTTCTTCCTCCTCGTCGGAGGAGAGGGCTGTCGCCCATGGGAAGAGGTCGTCGTCGCCCGCCGGTACCAATTTCCCGTCAACGAGGAACTGGAGGTCCTCCCCCCCATCGGTGAGGGGTTTGTCGTCCTCCGACTCAATGGAGAAATCCCAATCCCGCGCGTCCCAATACTCTGGGGCGCGGGCCTCGTGGATGGCCATCAAATTGATCTCCTGCTCGAGCTCGCTGGAGGAGGAGGACTGGAAGGACAGGCTAGAAGAGGAAGAGGAATCCATGGCGGGCCGAGAAGGGTTTTTTGTTTGCCGATGGCTACTGCGGAACAAGAGGATGAAGAAGCAAGCCGCTCGACGCGGTTAAAAATAACGGGGACGGGGAAGTTTAATGCTGTGGTGATTTCCGAGGAGGTGGTGCCAAAACTGTTAATCGTGCAGAGAAGTTGGGAAGGTAAATTGTCATGATGAAAGCTGCTGCGACGGTTTTGCTCTGCCACGACATGACCCGACGAAAGAAAGGCGTAATGATTTTGGAAATGTCATTTCCAAAACCAGGGGGGCATGTGTTATCACCAGAATTTGACCGAGTCGGAGGTGGGCCGTGATCAAGATGGACTTGAAGATTATTATTGAAGATTATACGTGAATCGGCCTTGTATATCAAATTTGGGCTAGTTTGCCCTTGTATCTGTAATATAGGAGGATACGTGTCGATTTAGCTAGAGTTGGGCCCGTGCCCGGTTGGGACTGTTCCCACGTTAGAAAGTCCGCTGGACTATAAATATGTATCTAGGGTTTATGGAATAAACAACAACACAACGTTCACCCCCAAAACAAACCAATCTCGGCGCATCGCCAACTCCTTCGTCTCGAGGGTTTCAATCAGGTAGCGACATGTCGCCTAGATCGCATCTTGCGATCTAGGCAGCACAAGCCCCACGTTGTTCATGCGTTGCCCGTACTGAAGCGTCTTTGATGGCGGGCAACGTAGTTATCATAGATGTGTTAGGGTTAGCATGGCTCTTCGTATAAACATGCTTACGTAGTGCAACCCTTGCATATCTAGCCGTCCTCACGCCTATCTCAGGCGTGGGGGCGGCACCCTGCTTGTTCATCGTTTAGTGGATCTGATCCGTTGCGATTGCTCCTTGCTCTGCAAGGATTAGTTTAATATCCGCAATAGTTAGGCCTTACAAAGGGGTGGAGGATCCAGCGGCACGTAGGGTGGCGTTCGCAAGTCCTAAACAGGATGTTCCGAGGATCAACTTCATGTTGGTTTTTAGGCCTTGTTTAGGATCGGCTTATGAGCACCGTGCGTGGCCGCGAGGCCCAACCTGGAGTAGGATGATCCGATTATGCGGTGAAAACCCTAAATCGCCGTAGATCTCATTAGCTTTATCTTGATCAAGCAGGATCACCAGGTATTCGCGCACCCCGCACGGATCATGGGTGGATCGGCTCTTTGAGCCGATTCACAGGATAACCTGAGAGCCGATCGAGGCTCGTATTTAATGTTTACATGTATGCCCTGCAGGAACTAAGCGAGGCATCCCCATCACCTTCCTGACCAGGTATAGGTCAGGTGGCACGCCCTTGCACTTTGCATCGCCGCGTGTGACCAGAAGAGCATTGCGGGCCGTCGCTCGGAGGGGTCTCAGCCAGCCGCAGCTCTAGGCTCTTCCCGGCTCTACGGTGTTGACAGGCCGCTGCCCGCCGGTGGGTTTCGGACGTCAACAGATACCTCCTACGCACCACCTATCACATGCCATATGCGCGCGGAAGCCATCTGGGAATCCCACCCGCTTCCTGCGGTGCCCCGCCGAATCCGCTGGAAACTGTCCGGATTTGAACTGGGGCGACACTTTCCTTCGCTCAATAAATGGAGGGAAAAATGTTTTTAGGTCTAGGACGCGTCATTTTATGTGCTAAATGTTTTCCGTTTCGCGCGTTGCCGGACGGGTGCACGCGCGCGCCCGGTACGGCCATACCGCATGTCCCGGCGGCCCCGTTTTGCGCAGTTGGCAAAGCAAACGGAGCCAAAAAATCGAGCGGAGCCGCGTGGCGTCATTTTATGTGTCCTAGTGACCACTGCAAAAGACGGAACTGGGATACGGCAATTATCTTGGAGAACCCTTCACGAACAGGGCTATCTCGTCCGGAGTTCTATGGCTTTTAGGGGAAATGAGTAGGAAACGGCCCGTTTCACCACATAGTTTGTCGGAACGAGGCCATATTTGGCACGTGCGTGGGCCTTAGGATGGGAAGCAAGGCCCCGGTCGCGGATTTCCAATCCGAACCACGGGCGACGGTTTTTCCATTTTCGGGGTGCCGGAAGGGCTTTTTTTTGTGAAGCAGCTACATGGTGCGCATTTCAGTATCGCGCGGGACCTCCGCGCGGCGGTAGGATACCTCCTACGCACCACCTATCACATGCCATATGCGCGCGGAAGCCATCTGGGAATCCCACTCCGCTTCTGCGGTGCCCGCCGAATCCGGCCGGAAACCGTCCGGATTTGAACTGGGCGACACTTTCCTTCGCTCAATAAAGGGAGGGAAAAATGTTTTTAGGTCTAGGACGCGTCATTTTATGTGCTAAATGTTTTCCGTTTCGCGCGTTTTCGGACGGGTGCACTGGCGCCGGCACGGCCATACCGCATGTCCCGCGGCCCCGTTTTTATGCCAGTTGGCAAAGCAAACGGAGCCAAAAATCGAGCGGAGCCGCGTGGCGTCATTTTATGTGTCCTAGTGACCACCGCAAAAGACGGAACTGGGATACGGCAATTAGCGACCAAGCTGAAATGGAAGTCCGGTCGTTTTCTTTCGCATCTCCTGGCCCGCGAGCGAATACTCCGTACATCGCTCGGACACTTAATATAACCGACGTCCGCGTGCGTTTTTCTTTACGGTTTACTTTTGCGATCGCCGCGACACAATTTTTTTACCGATGTATGAGACGTACCACGGTCGCATCGCCATTTAATAGTAAAGATTATATTCAGAAAAATAAATGAAATGAAAAAAAAAAAAATTTGGGCTATGCCGAGGGCCACCGTCGGCGTAGCTCCGGCCCTCGGCATAGACACCTAAACCTAACTTAACGCACGCGGAGCTCCCCATCCCCATCCCGAGCCCGACCCCGACCCGCGCCCCTTTGCTCTCACCCGCGCCGCCGCCCCTGCTCTCACCCGCGCCGCCGCCACCCGCCGCTCCTCCCGCGCCGCCGCCACCCGCCGGCCCCCGCCGTCCCCACCCCTCCCGAGCCGCCGCCGCCCCCGGCCCCTCCTCCCGCCGCCCGTCGCCCGCCCCTCCCACAGCCCGCCGCCCGCCCTCGTGAGCCGCCGCCGCCCGCCCTCCCGAGCCGCCGCCGCCGCCCGCCGCCGCCCGCCGCCAGCCGCCGCCGCCCCCGGCCCTCCTCCCGCAGGCCAGCCGCCGCCCGCCCCCGGCCCCTCCTCCCGCAGCCAGCCGCCGCCCGCCCCCAACTCCCGCGCCGCCCCGGCCATCTCCTCCCGCAGGTATGTGTACGTTAGTGTTAGGATTTTTAGTTAGTTAGGTAGTTAGGATTAGTTAGTTAGTTAGTTAGGTAGTTAGGATTAGTTAGTTAGGTAGTTAGGATTAGTTAGTTAGGTAGTTAGGATTAGTTAGTTAGTTAGTTAGTTAGTTAGAAATAAAAATTTGTTAGTTAGTTAGTTAGAAATACAAATTTGTTAGCTGTTAGTTAGTTAGTTAGGATTTTTTTGCTTAGTTAATTTGTTAGCCTCCATCGGATCCGTAGATTGTGTAGTAGAAATATGTCTAATAATGTGAATTTGTAATAGGCCATGCCGTGACCGCCTCGTCGTGAGCACCCCGGCGTGACGATCCCGGATCTTGACGCGCTTCTCGCCAGTTGTTCCACTACTTCCTCTACAGCCGAGGGTGAGCAAAATTTCGAACTTCTTCTCCGCATTTTATTTATGTCACTAGATTCATTTTCCAAGTCAAGTTGCGTCACCTAGGTGTCACTTCCCGTCCTCAAGCGTTACGCGGATAAATATGCATTAGTGGTCGGCATATTTTCAACCGTAACGCTTGCGGCATTTACGGGACAGTCGGCGGATCCGTAGTTGGGTACGTTCTCCATGCTCTGCTCCGGTCCGAGTCAGGATTTCGGCAGCGCCTCACCGTTGTTCTCCGGATGCACATCCTCTTGTCTTTTTGGCGAGACGTGTATCGGGAGAGCAGCGGGGAGGTGCTGCCGAAATTTTGACTCGGACCGGGTAGAGCATGGAGAACGACTCAATCTACGGATCCGGCGGCTGCTAGGAGCCCACCTAGTAGAGATGTAGGTTGATGCATTCGTTTTGCCTGTTAAAAAAATTAAAATATGATGCATTTTCCTATTTGATATAAATGCTATGCTTGTCGTTTGGCTTCCAATAGAGCAGAGGATGGCTGATAATGGATGGATGTACACCGGCCGTGTTAGTGCGACTAATAAAACAGATGAGTGGATAAGGAAGACTTGGCATTTAGTGAAGGAGTTGGCGCGTGGTACAAAACAGAAGGTTCAGCCACTTTGCCCGTGCAATCGTTGCTTGAAGCATCACCGTCGTGGAAAGGATGACATGTTTAAACACCTTCTGCAATATGGGTATATGCCTCGTTACGTCACGCAGATCGACTTTGATGAGCACGAACGTGACAGAGGTGAGGTGATGCGGCAGCGGCTCAATGGCAATGAGTACGATGGGGTTAGAGACTTTCTAGATGATCTTGTCGATGCCCACATGCCGTAGTCGCCACCTTCACGGGAGGAACCGCCAGAACCGGAGGAACCTCCAAAACCGGAGGAACCAGAGCCAGCCGCGAAGGCCTTCTATGATATGATAGCCGCTGCTAAGACGCCTCTGTACGATGGCGCCGAGATTTCTCAGCTCGATGCCATCTCCCAATGTCTAGCCGACAAGACCCGGTACAACACCACCCGTGACGGCTTCGAAGCAAGTCTGAAAACAACTGGTAACATGTTGCCCAAAGGGCATTGTCTCGCCTAAAAGCCTGCACGAGACGAGGCAACTCATGTCGGCGCTCAACATGGATTATCAAAGGATAGACTGTTGTGAAAATGGCTGTGTTCTCTTCGAAACAGTTTGCGGAGGACAAGTACTGTCCCATTTGTAAGGCCTCTAGGTATGAAGAGGTAACGGGAAAGGATGGTCAGGTGAGGCAGTCAAAGATCGCAAAGTCGATTCTTCGGTATCTCCCATTCATAAAAAGAATCCAGCGGCTTTACTTGACCGAGGAGACCGCCAAACGGATGACGTGGCACAAGATGGGGACTCGAATAAAGGACAATCGAGGGCGGACGAAGATGGGACATCCATCCGATGGCAATGCATGGAAGAACTTTGATAGAAAATACCCCCATATGGCAGCAGATGCTCGGAATGTCGAATTGCGATAGCTACGGATGGCTTCAATCCATATGGTATGTCGAATTCCAATTACAGCTTGTTGGCCCGTGTTTGTAATTCCGCTCAATCTCCCTCCCGAGTCCTAATGACGAGGAAGACCATGTTTCGTCGCCGATCATTCCAGGGCCCCATTACCCGGGAAGAACTTGAGTGTCTACATGCAGCCGATTGTGGAAGATTTGAACCACTCTTGGCACCACGGGACGTTGACGTACGACCGAGCATCGAAGACAAACTTCTGCATGAAAGTTTGGTTGCGGTATACCATGCATGACATGCCCGGGTACGCCCTAACATGCGGATGGTGTACAGTGGTAAATGGCCATGCCCAGGTGTGCGAGCATCGACTTGAGTTCCTTTGGCTAAATAAGGGTCGCAAGTATGTTGCGTTTGACACGAATCGGCAGTACCTCAAACGGAGGCATCCGTTCGTAGAAGACAAAAAGAACTTCAAGAAAGGCAAAGTTGTGCATGAAGTAACAGAGGTGCCAAAGTTCGATGGTATAGGCTGTTGATGCCGAGCTACGTGCTCTCGTGCCAGCGGCATCGGAAGCTGGCCATCAATTTGAGGGATATGGTGTAACGCACAACTGGACTCACGAGGCAGCCTTAACGAAGCTCGAGTATTACAAGGACCTCGAACTTCCCCATAACATCGATGTGATGCACACCGTAAAGAATGTCGCGGAGTCCTTATTTCACACGTGCCTAAACATTCCCGGGAAGTCAAAGGATAATGTCAAGGCTAGAGTCGATGTTGAGAAGCTCTGTGATAGGAAGAAATTACACATGCAACGTCCGACGTGCCGTCGAAAGAATTGGTTCAAGCCGCACGCCGACTTCTGCCTTGATTCCATCCAAAAGAAGGAGGCATTCAAGTGGCTAAAATACGTTGTGATGTTCCCTGATGGTTATTGTTCGAATATGAGCAAGGGAGTCAATCTTTCGACGGGAAAAGTCACCGGGCTCAAGAGTCACGACTATCATATATGGATTGAGCGGCTGATGCCGGTGATGCTTCGAGGGTATCTCCCCGAGAAAATATGGCGAGTGCTCACGGAGTTGAGCCATTTCTTCCGCACGCTCTGTGCTAAGCAGATATGTCCTAAGGTTATTGAGAAGCTGCAAGTTCAAGTGCCGGAGTTGCTATGCAATTTGGAGATGATCTTTCCGCCAGGCTTCTTTACTCCGATGGCACATCTCATTGTGCACCTCGCAAACGAGGCACTCTTGGGTGGCCCAAGGTGCAGTTTCGGTGGCTTTGTATTGAGAGAGAGTTCAAGTATATTCGGAAGATAACTGAAACAAAGCCAAGATTGAAGCATGCATAGCTGAGGCAACGTGCCTTCGGGAGATGGCAGATGCCGCAACAACGTACTATCCTGATGAAGTTCCCACTCTGCATAACCCGGTCTCTCGTTACAATGTCGACGTGCCCATGAATGACCCCAAGCTTCAACTATTCCAATGTCCGGTGGCAAGGCTGGTAAAGGACAAAAATATAGATTGGAGAGGGAAGAGAAGGATTGCATAATGCTCTATGTGCTTATGAACATGAAGGAAGTGGTGGGGGGACGACGACGATGGCGGTCACGATTTCATTAGGTAACATGGTGTAATGCTTATTGTATCTAGTTTCGATCACCTACACTCAACTCGGTCTAATGCTTATTGTATCCTTTCAGCGAATTCACGGATGAACAGTGGTGGCTTCCGCGCGATCCCACAGGCGCGGAGTTGGAGACTCTACTGAAAGAGGGTGCTCCCGAAGTAAAAATAAACTTTGTGTCTTGGTTCATGAAAAAAGTAATGTCTAAGCTGTCCCTCTTACCTACCAATATGTGACTTGTCCCTGTTATTCCACGTAACTAATGCACACAACAAATTTGAACCGTGCTTGTAGGGAGCTGATGCAAACGTTGAGATGACAGATGAGTTGAGATGTGTTTCCCAAGGTTGTAACCGTGACGTCATGAAGTATGAGAAGTATGACGTGAATGGGTTTCGATTCCATACGAGACACACCGGAAAGGGCCGGCGAATCCAAAAACGATAAATACCGGTGTCTTCACTAAAGGATCCGATACCTTTGATTACTACGGGAGGTTAGAGAATGTATACGAGCTGACCTTCAACCGTACAAACAAACAACTCAATCTCGTTGTGTTCAAGTGTCATTGGTTCGACCCAAGAGGTGGACAGAGAATTACCAAGTCCATTGGGTTAGTTGAAGTTAAGCCTTCCACCACCTATACCGGAGCCGATGTCTATATTGTTGCTCACCAAGCCAAGCAAGTTTATTATTTGCCGTACCCATGCCATAAAGCGGCCCTCAACGGGCTGGGAAGTCGTGTTCCAGGTATCGCCACATGGTAACCTACCGATTCCCTCCGAGGACGATTACAACAACATTGACCCTGTAACATACGAGGGAATTTTCTATCAAGAGGAAGAGGACTTCGGGCACTTTGAGTTAGAATGTGTTCTTGAAGAGGACCTCGGGAACGATGCGTAAACTCGTGGTGAGTCGGTGGTGGATCTAAAGGACATAGATATGCTCGAGAAGTTACAAGTGGAAGATGATAGCGATGATGAGCCTCCACCCGTCTATCAAAATCCAACTTACTACTCAAAAGATAGTGATAGTGATAGTGGCAAGGAGAAACAAAATGAGATTGACGATGAGATTGATGACGGCTGGTGAGGGTCTTTTATGTGTTTATATTTCAACATGCTTCTTATTTGTTTAGTATCTTTATGCTTAGTATTTATATTTTTTTCAACATGCTTCTTTATTGTTTAGTATCTTTATGCTTAGTATTTATATATTCTTGAACATGCTTCTTAATTGTTTAGTGTCTTTATGCTTACTATTTATATATTTTTCAACATGCTTCTTAATTGTTTTCTCTTTCTCAATGCAGGTGATTGAACAATATGAGCGGCGGCAAGGAGGACTCGTCGAGCTTGCTTAAGAAGATGCAACAACGCAAGAACAATGTTAGAAGGAGTGAGAGGGAACCGCGTCGCAATCCGCGTTACGAGGACTTTGCGGTAGGAGGAGGAGGACGAGGACGAGGACGAGGACGGGGACGAGGTGGTGGAGCTGGAGGTGGCTTGGGAGGAGGTGGAGGTGGAGGTGGAGGTGGAGGTGGAGGTGGCTGGGGAGGACCGGACTTTGAGCCACCACCCTCGGCTTCAGGCGACGTTGCTTCCGGGTTCTTTTTGGAGGGGACGTCTAGAGAGGAGGCGGAGACGGAGTCTAGAGACGAGGAGGACTCTAGCCGCGGGTTTGAGACTCCGGAGGAGGATGGGCGGCCGAAGGCACTGAAGATTCGTGGGGAAGCGAGAGTCCCCGACGAGAGGAAGGAGCCTAAGACCCATGAGGCGAAGACCCTTATTATTCCTGCTGGCACTGAGTAAGTGTACTAATTTGGCAATTTCGATTTTCAAGTACTAATGTTTGATTTTCATGTGCTAATGTTTGATTTTCATGTGCAGCAATTGGATATTTCCTCCGGGGGTCAAGGGGCGCCTGCCTAGTAGCATGATTGGAGCTTTGCTTAGGAAGTTCTGCCGGGCAAGTACTATCCCCTCGGCATCTGTCCCGGTGGCGAGAAGAAGCTAGCCACTACTTGGACGGACTACGAGAGTGCCCCTGGCGTAGGCTTCCCGACGGCTGCTGAGGCCGTGATGAGAAAGTTTTGGGTAAGATATATTTTCTCGAGCTTCGTTCATATTTGATGACCCCAATGTTCTAACTCATGAATCTCACAATTGTTTTTTGCATGATTGAAGTGTTTTTATCGTGTGGCGCCCGAGGTTGAGGAGACGGCCGCGAACAGGACTTTGCGGGCGAGTTGTGAGAGGTTGACACCGCAGTGTGGTACAACCAAAGGATCACGTCCGCCGCCACTTACTGGGCAGAGAGAGGCGAGAGGGTCCATAAGCCGGACATTGTCGGTAAGAATGCTAAGGCCGAGTACGAGATGACGGTGGATGACTACATGTCGGTGAGTAAAATGTCAATGAGATTCTACATTGCTACTAAGTTGCGATTGCATTAGATTGAGTTGAGTATTGCATTTTCAGGTTATCCCCGATTGGGCCGAGCCGCATGCCGAGGCATGGGAGGAGATGGTTAGGACGAGGTGGCTCAAGATGGACGAGGACTTTGCAGCCGTGGCGAGGCGGAACGCGGAGAACCGAGGCGACGGTGGCACACACTGTGGGGGAAACCTCAGCTACGAGCGCTACAAGGGGAAGACGGTATGTATACATTTTATTTTCCTTCAGGTTCAAAGTTGGTACTCACAACATTTCCTTTCGCGATGCGAGAGGGCCGCGTTAGGACCCGAGGAGGAGATGTCGACCTCGAGATATACAACAAGATGCGGCTTAAGAAGCCCGATCTCTCGCAGCCTCAGCCCTCGCTCCCCGAGTACTTCGGCACCTACGCCGAGGACGTCGAGAACTCTTGCGAGATGGTGAGGCATCGTCACCCGGAGGTGGATGACCCCATGAGCGCGGAGGTCGACGAGGAGTCGTTGGTCCTGTCGTCCGAGGGTTGCCGCATGGCCGTCTCGCCATGCTGAACAAGGCCGTCAAGCATACCCTCACCACGACCTTCCACGCGTCTCAAGGCGGGACTCACCAAGGACAGCCCCCCTCTCCCGCCTCGTCGCCGGGCTCGGCAACAACCCGCATACGACGTAAGTTTCCCTCATTTCCATCCTCTTTCCGACTTTCGTTCATACATTGCTAAGTGCTAACGAGACATGAATTTGTGAAATTGTAGCCTGACTTCGAGGCGGCCTACGTGGTCGCTCATCAAGAATATCAGGTGGCCTTCAACCAGCACCAGCAGCAGTTCATGGAGTACATGGCATATATACATGTAAGTTCCAACCTTTGTTTTCGCAAATGATGACAAGTCCCACTTTCCCCTAGTTTGATGCTTCATTTCTGCAAAGACTGACATGTAAACTATCTTGCAGGCGTCGATGGTGGCCAATCAAACTGGACAGACAGCGGATTTAGGGCCGATGCCTCCCTTTCCGGGGCCGGCGCCAAACATGCCATCGAAGGAAAATTTCGCTGCGGAGTACTATGGGAGAACAACGGTAAGTTCTTCGCCAAACCGAATACTACGGCTTTCCTTTGCCTCGCAAATTGCTAACATCTCGGGAACATGTGTGTAGGGAACGGGATGTTCCGGAAATCAGGGTGGTGGGAGGGAGATCACACCGGTTCATCATGGTGGTCCTTCTCCCGGTGCTACACCCGGTACTTCTCCCGGTACTTCTCCCGGTCCTTCTCCCGGTGGTTCTTCCGCAGCTTCTACCGGAAGGAATCGGCCCGGGCCGGTGTCTAGCGGCGACGAGCTCCTCTAGTTGTCCCATGCATGTATCTTATCGACACGATACTATGTATCCGGAGCTATGTTATGAGACCATGATTTGTAGCTATTTGAACATCATGTGATGTCTATGTGCAAAGTCCTGTGAATTATGCAATATATGTGCTGTGAAAACTGTGAAAACTGTGAAATCTGTGCAAACTGTGAAATCTGTGAAAAACTGTGAAATCTGTCAATTTGGCATTTTGGCGAAATCTGGGTCGACGCTACGCCGACGGCCTCCCCCTCGGCATAGCCTCGACATGGACCAAATGGTCAGGGCTATGCCGAGGGCCTCCCCCTCGGCGTATGAACGGGGAGCTCCCAGCGCGCGCCACGTCGCCCGATGTGCCGAGGGCCTCCCCCTCGGCATAGCCCTCGATACGCCGACGGGGCCCCCTCGGCGTAGAGTCTGCGTAGACGCGGCCACGAGGCGCCACGTGCCTCCGTACGCCGACGGGGCGACGCTCGGCGTAGCGTCTGCGTAGAAGCGGCCAGGAGGCGCCACGTGGCTCCATACGCCGACGGGGCGACGCTCGGCGTAGCCCAAACGGACGTTAGCCGGACGGCGCCGGCCACCGTGCTACGCCGAGGGTTGCGACGCCGACGAGCGGTTCCAGCCGTCGGCCCTCTGCGGCTACGCCGACGGCGGCCTCTACGCCGAGGGCCGCGTGTGCTCTGCCGAGGCCTATCTTCCCCGAGGAGCTACGCCGAGGGGGCCCGTCGGCGTATCGTACGCCGAGGGCAAGCGCGTGCTACGCCGAGGGTCGAAGGCCGTCGGCATCTACCGCGATTCCTGTAGTGGATCTCTTTGCATCGCAGTATATCCACTATGGTTATAAAACTACATGAATCCTTAAGCAGTATAAAAGCTAGGGTATAGAAGATAACTTGATTAAAGAGAATTAATAAGTGACTAAGATCTATCATGCGGTTTTAGTTTTTGGGGTTAGATCTTGCAAATTTGTATATTCTAGTTAGTAGTACATGTAATTGTGTTGTTAGAGATGATTTGTAACGCTCCCAGTGCGTGTTCTTATCATACGAATGCATCCTCGGACACTCCGGACCCGCATAGTGGTCAATACAAAATAATTTATCTATTGTTCATCATGTATTTACAAGAGGAACTATTTAGTTTTGTTTTTTCTCCTCGATTGTAATCCATGTAAATATATTATTCTATCTTAGCAAGTATCGTTTTACCTTCCTCATCCATATGATGATTATCATTTTTGCTCGTACCTATGTATTTCCATGTTCTTGTGCTCCTGTTCATTGAGGCAAGAGGACCGCCTCCGAAGGTGATAGTTTATGCAGCTCCCCAGCAGTTGTCAAAAAGGGTAGCACAAAGTTTGTGAAGAAATCCAGCAAGAAAAGAAAATCGTCCAAAAGAGTGTCAACAATCGAAGATAACTACATAGCCATGCCACACAAGGAATGGGAACATAAGAGAGAAACAAGAATTCCGACGATACGAAGAGGAGTAGCATCAATAATCGTAACTTTTGGAATGATGTTAAAGAGAATATATATGATGATATCTTTGAGACCAATGTGCATCCCATGGTATCTCAAAAGGCCGTTGAATTTACATATCTAAGGAAAGCGAGGATTTATTTGATGGAGTAGTTGAAGCTTGCGAGAAGTATAACATAATGGCCATGAAGAATGGCTTTGATCTCAACTTATCAAACAATTTTATGCCACTTTTCACTTCCATGATGATGAACACAGGACAACGACATGGATGTCCGGGGTGGAGAAGCAAGAATCTACTTTCCAAGTTTTTGCACGTGCTTTGGGCTAAAAAGTTCGAAATGTGCATGGTAGTTGTAGCCTTCAAATTCATGAATTTGTCAAAGGAAGAAGGATTGCCTCACATATTTCTATCCTAAAGGAAATGGAATGATTGGCCACACTAGAGATCTCGTTCCTTTCTTTGATGTGATACACAAGATTTATTGCCAATCCATTGTGCCAAGGTTGGATACTCTACAAGGAGTCGTGGTCTCCTAATCAACCTCATGCACCACAAGAAGGATTGTCGCAAGATTAATGCCATGGATTATCTTTATAAGGAAATAAAGATGGTAGTCATTGATAGGGCGTGGGTTAACTTACGCTCCTTATATTAAAGCTCTTATCAACTCTGTGAGTTCTACTGGCTGATGAATTCTTATCGTAAGACGCACCACACCTTCTTCCAATCCTTGAAAGATGACAACACCAGAACCTACCCATGGAAGGAAGAAAAGGATTATGAAAGCTCTCAAGGCCATCTTTGATATTTGCAAGGGCTCGCAAGGGTAACGCGATATGGCACGAAAGATAGTGATTTCCAAGATATTGGCTTTCCTGGTGCCCCCCCCCCCCCCCCCCCCAACACACACAGACACATGTTGATGGTGAAGACAATGAATCTTTCTCGGAGTCTGAGGGTGCAGGTGCTTGGGGAGCAATTCTACGGGATGATCTGGGAGAAGTAGTCATGTCCGTTTGGGACCCAATACCGCACTGCCCTAATGCAGTGACAGCAGAGGCTCTAGGAATGTTGTTTGGTTTAAGGGCGACCTTGCCAATCTACCCTGACCCGCTTCAGATTGAGAGTGATAATGCATTCCTGGTAAATGAGGTGAAGAGCACGGTGTGCAGCAAATCCTTAATTGCAGGCTCCGTAGGGAGACATCAAGCACATCAGTGCTTCGTTCCAGGAGTGTCTCATGTCAAAGATAAATAGGACGGCAAATGGGGTAGCTGATGGTCTAGCTAGAGAAGGGCACAATGTGTTGAGTGAGTGTGTGGTGTTGGGTCGTGTTCCTCCATGTGTGGTGGAAACGCTTAAGCATGATTGTAAGCAAAACTTTAATCCTTAATTAAATATAGTGCCCAAGTTCAAAAAAAAAAGATTAGTTATGCCATTCATGTGTGTATGGAGTAAACTGTTGTTTGAATATCTCGTTGTTATATTGTACTCATAATTTGTTTTTTGTTTGTATGGAATGGATGAACTTGAAATTTTTGTATGTAGAAGCCCCAGCTGGGGCTGCTGGGAGGCAGTGCCGCTGAGGCTGCAGTTCAAGCAGGGATTTTTGGCTGAGCCACGTCGGTTCTTTTAACCGGAATACAGCCTGGAAACATGATCCGGAGCCTCTGAGTTCTTTTAACCAGAAGACGGCCATACTCCATACACTCTGTGCTTCGGATGCACGAACCAACAACGATAGGTGACAAAAAACCGCCCGTTAGCGTTGTGGATTTCCTCTGTCAGGCTTCTTGCTCGTTTGTGTCCGAAAGTCACTCACTAGTTGGAATGCATGTTAATGCAAGAACTGCTTCGGTAAAGATGGTTGTCAGAGAGGGTGTGCTGTACATGGTACAGATTGTTCACGTACTGTACTATGCTCCTAACTTATTGGCTATTGCGGCCTCGTGGGGCATAATATAGTTCAGTTTAGGCGTGAAAGGGAACCCGTTGACGCTCCTAACTTAGGCAGAAATTTAATGGTCTAAGATAATTTGCATATAAGTCTGCAAGCAGTTTTCTTGTGTGCAATTTCTTTTGCCCATTAGCTACTTTAGACGTGTAATGAGAATGCATGTGAGTACTGCAAGAAATGCTAATATAAAGATGGTTGTCAGATACGGTATGTTGTACAAAGTACAGGGTTTTCAAGTATTGTAGTATCTGTATGCTCCTACCCTATTGTTTGTTGGGCATCGTTTTGTTGAGGCAGCACAGTGGATTCATTTTATAAGCGCAGACTTCAGATATGCTTCTTCAGAATATATTGGTTTCTGAACTTCAAATAGTATACATGCAAAACATGTTTTTCCATTGTTTTTGTGGACTCTGAAGTGTTGTTTTTGAACTTCAAACAGATACGGTATGTTGTACTGTACAAAGTATATGGTGTTCACGTATTGTAGTATCTGTATGCGTCAAAAAGATGAATAAAATATGTCAGTCTGTTTTGCACGTAACATGTCCCGAGAATGTGTAAGCCTCCCGTGTGATCAAACTGAAAAAACACTCACAACCTACAAATTACTTCACTGCTGCCACTGCCACTGCCACTGCCATCTCCATGGAAGTGAGCGTCGGTCTTTGTGTTCTCCTTGCCGGCTTGCTCATATGCAGCGTCACCTTCCGGTCCGTCGGCTTCTTCGTCAGGGCTGGCGACCTGCACCTGGATGAGTACCTCCTCTGGTCTCTGGCTATGGAGCTCAAGATCTGCTGTTGGAACCTGTGTGGTGCTGGTAATGGCTGCCCTGCAGAGTGGGCAGTTTGCGTTGCCCTGGAGCCAGGTGTCGATGCATTCCGCATGGAAGACATGGAGGCAGCTCGGGAGGAGCTTGATCCTCTCCTCCTCCTGGAACTCGCCCAGGCACACCGCGCACTCGCTCGTGTCACTGCCAGTGTTGTCGTCGTCCTTCACGGCTTTGCTGTACCTGAACGCCGGCAGCGCCCGGATGGCCATCTCGGCGAGCCCGTGGTGCGCCTCGTCAGGCGCCGGCCCGTGCACCACCGGGAGTTCGTGGGTGTTGCTGTGGCGCCTGCGGCGGCGGGACAGAGAGATGATGAGGCGGCTGCCGGATTCGGGGGAGGTGGTGGTGTGCCAGGTGAGGCAGCAGCGGATGACGAGGACGTAGTAGGTGAGGAGGAGGGCGGAGATGGTGAGGATTCCCAGCACGGTGAGCACCAGGAGCGGCATGCTCGTGATCTCGAGCGAAGCGTGGTGGTGAGACGC
Organism: Lolium perenne; assembly: GCF_019359855.2. NCBI lineage: Eukaryota > Viridiplantae > Streptophyta > Magnoliopsida > Poales > Poaceae > Lolium > Lolium perenne. The sequence goes on from NC_067249.2 coordinate 257,918,070, forward strand.
CGCCAACGCGGACGACGCCGGAGAAGAAGTTGAAGGGGCGAGTAGTAGCGGTAAGGTGCCAACGGCGGCGGGAACAGCAGCGCCGACGGCATTGGGAGGACAGGATCCGTGCCTGCTGCATCCATGGATGGAATGGATGGATGGATGGATGGATGGATGGATGGATGCTATTGCTAACTGAATCAGGCGGTGGTAAACAAGAACCTGCAGAAGCAGAATGCACCAACAACCATGGAAAGGGTTGATCGATGATGGCGTTGGCGCGATGCGACATATGTAATGGTGTGCTGCGTGGATTCGTGTTTGAATCGGATGGGTCAGGTAGATAGGTAGGCGGGAAGAAAGAACGGGACAGTTAGGAAAAAAGATGCACTGATGAATTGTTGCGAAAGATACAGAATTGGAACCCAGAAGAAACTATTGTACTAGTACTGAATTTCAGCTAGTGTAGAAGCCTAGTCGTGGTCGTAGACAGCGATCATTTCCCAACAATGAGACGCGAACGCTGGACAGGTCCTGGAAAATCATGTCCCCGTCGTGGTTTCCAAAGGGGCACCGCGAGGAAGGGAGGCAGCCATGGCGCTGGAGGGAGAGTGGCAGCGCGTCAAGCTCAGACTGAGCCGTGGAGGTGAGTCTGGGACTCTGGGTTGAAGAGGTAGAGCTAGCTGGGCACCACGGTGAGCGAGTGGTTGGTGCAGTGAGAGAGCAGAGCTGGGACACGCGCGAACAGGGGGGCAGCGGCGTGTCAGTTGTCGAACCAAAACGACGTTGCGGCCCCGTGGCCAACACGCACATTGGTGAGGCCTCGGCGCACGACGAAGACGCGCTTGAAGGAGCGCCCGACAGGTGTACCGGATGGCGACGGCGGCTTTCTTTTTCTTTACATATGTCTGCGCCTTCTGAAATTGTAGTATTAGCAAACATCCTCCGTGTCCGTCTCCTCCCCAGGAGGAGGATCGGAGGAGGCTATAATAAGCTCAGCCAAGGCGTCGCCGATTGTCCGCACACGAGCGGAGCATCAGTTCAAGAATAAATTTTGCTAGCGCTTTGTTCACCGACGCAAGTTTCCTCCGTTGTTCTTTTTTCGAGATCGGATCACCATGAAGTCCAATACGGGTCGTCGCCGCCACCGACGTGATGTAAGTCGTTACCTGTGTTTTATTACTGTTATTTTCCTTTGATGCAAATCAATTTATCAATCTATCACCGATGACTAAGTTTTTACCCTGCCTAAATGCAGTTGCAGAAAGCAGCTGTTATTGGGGACGCGCTAAGGGTGTGTTCGGTTCCAGAATTTGGTGGAACGGAACCGGTCCGTTCCGTGCCTAGGACAAGTTCCTGTGTTCGGTTTGGTCGGAGGAACGGAACCGAGTAGTTCCTAGGAACGGCATATTCCTCAGATATGCGGAATGTACCCATCCGGCCAAATCGGTAGAACGGCGAGGAACGGATCGCTAACCAGCCAAATTAATCCTTCATTAGCACGCGGTAGGCGACGGGAGGCGACGGCGGCGCGCGTGCAAGTGGCGGCGGCGGTGCTCGCAGGCGGAGGCGGCGCGCGTGCGGCGGTGGCGGCGGCGGTGGCGCTCGCAGCGGAGGCGGCGTCGGCGCGCGCAGGCTGCAGCGGCGGCGCTCACAGCGGAGGCGGCGGCGCGCGCGGAGGCGGAGGCGGCGCTCGTAGGCGGAGGCGGCGGCGGCGGCGCTCGCAGGCGGAGCCGGCGGCGCGTAGGCGACGGCGGTGGCGTGCGCAGGAGGCAGCGGTAGCGCTCGTGCAGTTTCCGATTTGATGTTCTTTTTCCTCCATTAGCCAGTTTTGAGTCAAATTAGCCCGTTTTGAGACAAAAGACAAAGTTTAAGTATAATTATGGCTATTCCGTTCCGCTCCGAATTCCCCCAACCGAACAAAAAATGGAACCGTTCCGTTCCTCAATTTTGTCTAAACCGAACATGGGGTCGGAACCGTCCCGTGACCTCGGAATGGAACCGTTCCGTTCCATCCCCTCCGGTTCCAGAACCGAACACATCCTAAGCGAACCGCCCAATGATAGGCTAAGCGAACCGCCCAATGATAGGCTAAGCGAACTGCCCAATGACTTGCTACTCAACATCCTGGAGAGAATGGACACGCTCGACGCCCTCAGAGCATGCATCGTCTCCAAGCAAATGCAGAAGCTCCCCGCCATGCTCTCGCAGATCGCCATTGTTCTCGGCAACTGCGAGTTGGTCCGAAAGAACGGCGTCGTGGCTGATGTGATCGACAAGATCCTGAGGAAGAGGTCTCCTGAGATCACCATTCGCAAGCTGAAGGTCAAACTATACTTTACTCCGAATGACTGTCGCTCAGTTGGCAAATCTGTTGGCCACGCCATGGTGACCCAGAAACTGGATGCAGCTGAGTTTGAAATTTTGACACCCAAGAATTCTTTTCATTGCAAGGATGCAGACCTCCTGAACTTTGCTAAGGAGTTCAATACGTTCCTTGCTGATTGTCCTGATGCATTTTCTGGTCTCACGCGACTGCAACTGCAGAATCTGAGGTTTGGTGAAGCAGACATATCCAACATCCTTGGCACCTGCAAGCGGCTGGAGTCATTGTCTTTCTTCGAGTGTGACGCAATCGGTGCTGCACGTAGAACATGCTCGACTCGTTGAGCTTGGTATTACCTATGGGCAATTCAAAACAGTGCAGCTCGACTGTCTACCAAGCCTCCAACGGGTGACCTATAATTGGCTCCGTGATGAAAACCCCTTGGTTCTTGGTTTTGTCCCTCACCTTTCGAAGCTAAGCCTCACTAATACACGTCTTTCAGACAAGACAATCATGCTAAGCCAACTGCTTGCAAATGTCCACACTGTACGTGAGCTGTATCTGGATTTTCGAAGTGAAAAGGTACTCAACTCCAATCATCTATCTGTTCTTGTCACCGTTTATATGCAGCAGTAGTTCTATCACTTGAAGGTGCAATTCATGTACAGCTTGTACTCATTATTACTTTCTTTTACATGATCCAGATTTGGCTTCGACCAGAATGCCGTTGGGTGCTCGGCCCTGTGCTCGCTGAACTACACACAGTTAATCTTAATAATCTTCCTGAAGACTGTGATCTCGCTTGGACAATGTTCTTTCTTGAAGCTGCACCAATCCTGGAGGAGCTTTGCATCACGGTATGGGATCACAAGTGTTGTAGAGAGTCGCAGAAAAGTTTCTCCAAGAAAGTGGATGTGAAGTGGGTGCCATCTTCTATTGGTTTCAAGCACAAGAATCTGGCCAAGCTAACCATATATGGCTTCCAGCCCGACAACAACTTCACGGCATACATAAGGCGTGTCATGAAAACTGCAGTAAACATCCAAGAGATTTCTCTGTACGATAGGAAGGTGTGTAAGATCTGCGCTGAGAAATTTCCTCATGTCAAGGTCCGTCCTTCAAGCTATCCGCAAACAGACAAGGAGAAGGATTCATTGAGGAAGAAAATCACCGAGGCATCGGCGATGATGGCTTCCCCTTCCGTGATTCACTTCCGGTCATAAGTTCTCTCTATATAAAAGTCAATAAATATTTCGTGGCATCGCCACGATCTACTCTCCGTGTGGTTTGAAGGAGTCCCACTCCCACTCTCACTAACTTTTGGTTTCTGAGCTCATATGTGAACAGTAAAGTCCAATAAAATAGCAAACAAAATAAAGGAAAATCTGATTTTTTACAATGAACATGAATGTGTGTTCTAACTGCACGCGGAATTTCGCAGAGGAAAGACGTGTAGCGGTAGTCTGTGAAAGGAAAACAAAACTGAGTGCTCTAAAAAGCTTTTCTTTGAGCACTGAATTTGTTCGTTTTGCAGAGACCACCACACGGCTTTTCTCAGTGACATTTTGTATGTTAGAACACATTTTAGTCGCAGACGTCAGTAGCGGAAGACCTCGTCGTCGGAAGTTTAGGTTGGACCAGCGGGTGGGAAGCGATTAGAGATTCTAGTTGTGTATTCTTGTATAACTGTAAAACAAAGATGTAAAAATAATGTATTTGAGCTTCTCGAGATCCACTGTGCTGGTTTAGGCCTGTATTTTAGTGCGCGTGTAAGGGTACATTGCCCCTATGTGTGGTTTCGGTAATTAATGACAACCCCTATGGACTAATGTTTTCATTGAGTTTATATGAAGGAATATTCCATAGGTACTACTTGCTCTCCATGTGTTGGATTCAAGTATGGATGCCATGAAGATAAAGATATACCTTGTGATTTGGCATCAAGATCATCGGTATGAAGATATATTTGTGATATGATCAAGAAGAAGAAATGAAGATGGAGTTCTTATGTGGAACTCAATATTAGCCATGCTCTATCTCAAGTGAGTATGAGAAGATACAAGGTTGAGTTGGGCAAGTTCAAGATGAGCATCTTGAGTGGATCACATGCTTGAAGCTTGCCGTCCATTTGGTGATAATGGACATGTGAAGATGTGCATCAATGTGGCTTTCCCATCATAGTGTGTGGGGGAGTATTTGTGAGTCTTCACGAAGCAACATTGATCAAGTAAGGCATTCCGGCTTGAGTGAAGCTTGAAGAGTTATCATCAAGATCAAGTGGGATGCGCAAGGCAAAGGTATGACCTTGATAGGTTTTCCTTTTACCGGTCTCGAGGTGGTTGATGGGAGACCGGATTATAGGATAGATAGCCGCACTATTAAGAGGGGCTTTCGGTTGGGTAACTTGATCACATCGTCTTAGGGAGCTCAATCCTTGCATGCGTTGCATATTCTTATTGCTTCTTGGTATTTCTCGGTGTGAGGTTCTTGAGCTTGTTGCTAGCTTTACAACAAGCCCAAGTTCATCGAAAACGGAGTTCACATGCATCTTCTATTGCGTTTTCGAGGTTGGGTGATTTTACCGGTTATTCATGAAGTAAGGTTCTACCTTTTATATTCATGATAAAATCCCCTCCTACAGATTCTTGGGTTTTCACTTTTCATAAGATAGCATTTGTTGTTATCTTCCAAACAAAATTGGTTTCATGCGATTCGGAGTTCGGGAGCATTTGTTATTAAAGAAAAGGGAAAAAGAGAAAAAGAAAAGAAAAGAAAAAAAGGAGGGCGTGGCAGCCGGCCGGCCGCCCGGTCTGCCGGGCCGAGCGCCGGCCCACCCGGTCACCGACCGGCCTGGTGACCGGTGCCATCCGGGCGACATGCAGTGGCCATTGGGCCCGTGACCGGTCGGAGGCCCGGTGGCCGACCGGCCCGCCCGCGCGCTCCCGGTCCAACCGGCGCCTCACTGGGCCGCCTCCGCCCCACCGGCCCACCACGGCCTCCCCAGCCTCCGCGCCGCCCGCGCGGTGATGGGCCGCCTGCCCGCCCGCGCGCCGCGGCCGCCTGCCCGCCCGCGCGCCGAAGCCCTGCTGGGCCGCTCGCCCACATGGCCTCAGGCCTTATCCGCCGCCCAGCGCGGCCGCTGCCCAGTCCGGTTGCTGGGCCGGTCGGACCGGGCCGCCGACCGGGCTCCTCAGTGGCCAGGCCGGTCAGCCGGCCTGGCAACCGGCTGGGCTGTTTTTTAGCTCGTTTTTAATGCGTTTTTCTCCTGGTTTTTTCCCCAACAGCTCTATTTCTCCCTTTACTATAAATAGGCTTCTTCCACCTTGAGCCAAAGTAGTTCTTCCCATTCTCTCACCTCCATTGTTGCTATTTGAAGAACTTGCTCTCCCCCTTGATTCCTCCAACCATTCTTGCTCATATTTGAGGATTTGAGAGAGGAGATCTAGATCTACACTTCCACCAAACCGTTTCTTCTCTAAGTGAGGGAATCTCTTGGGATCTAGATCTTGGAGTCTTTGGTTGACTTTCCCCCTTGTTCATCCTCTCCAATCTCATCCTAGCATTCGTTGCTTTGGTGGGATTTGAGTGTGAAGGACTTGAACACCTCCGGTGTTCTTGCTTTGCATCATTGCATAGTGTTGAGCTCTCCACCACGATTTGTTCGAGTGAGAGACCGTGAGCTTGTTACTCTTGGAGGGTGACCTCCTAGTTGGCTTGGTGATTGGTGCTCCGGTGATCTCTTCAAGAAGATTGTGAAGAGGCCCGAGCTTCTCCTTCGTGGAGCTTGTGAAGTGGTTGTGGAGCTTGCCATCTCCGGAGCGGAGGAAAAGCTAACCATAAGGAAAGGGCCATTATCCTTCGTGGGTGTGGTTCGGAGAATAGGGTGAGCCTTCGTGGCGCGGGGAATCCTTCGTGGGACCTCCACTCCTCCAAACGTGACGTACCTTGTTGCAAAGCAAGGGAACACGGGAATACATCCTCGTCTCCGCGTGCCTCGGTTATTTCTATACCCGAGCTCTCTTTCCTTGTGATAGCCATCGTGCTTGAAGTACATATATCTTGCTATCACTTGTGCTACATATATCTTGTGCCTATCTTGCTTAGCTCTAGCTGCTATTGTTACACTTAGTTGAGCTTAGCATATTTAGGGTTTGTGCTTGTAAACTAAACGATAGTTTAATTCCGCATTCATACAAGACAAATCCGCAAGAGTTTGTAATTGCCTATTCACCCCCCCCCCCCCCCCCTCTAGGCGACATCTCGATCTTTCAGCGCGAGTATAAGTCTCTCGGTTTACAGGCGCGCGGCTGCTGTCTCGTCCAGGCCCGGTTTCGGGGCGTGACAGACATTCTCCTACCTAGACGACACGGATATGAGCGTCAAGGTGTTCGACCACACGCGCTGCCGCCGACACGACGACGACAATGAGGAGGACGATTGAACACGTCGAGTGTTCTTTCTTCGCAGCGAAAATAGGCACGAAGATTTCTGGATGTTCTTCCTCGAAAGGACCAACATAGCTATAATTAGCAGCTGGATTTTTCAGTTTGGGTGACTGAGAGTGCTTGGGAGTGTTCTTTCTTGACAACGAACATACGAAATCTGCCGATGCCAACACTAGTTAGGTTTCCTCATTTTCCAATGTTTTAACTATGTATTAGTTTGTGGAAACCTTGTTCCAAACTATGTCTTAGTTTGTGTACACCATATTCCCAATTATGTATTAGTTGTGGAATGTTCCTTCTCTCTATTGAAATAAAAATGCAAAAAAACAAAAAAAGAGTAATTTAATGTTAAAAAAGTTTGAGGGCAACGTTTGGGGACGCGGCTGAGGAGCGACGTCTCCAAACGCGACATGAATAAAACACGTCCTTCAACCAGTGGCGGAGCCATACTATAGCTGTGTAGTCATATGACTACACAGATACATACACAGAAATCATGTAAACAATTACAAAAATTATATAAATACACGTATTTGACTACATAATTTGAACTAACTACACAAGGTTTATGTCCCGGCTCCGCCACTGCCTTCAACGCTTGATCCGACGCCGTTTGCAGACGCGGTTGGAGATGCTCTTAGCTACATTTATGTCCTATAGAATGAACATGGATACCGGGAAGTAAATACAATTTTCAAGATACGCGGCCCATGCTGAAAGCTGGACTGGGCTTTCAGTTTTTGTTTCTTCTTTAGAACTAGAACGATACCCGCGCATTGCAGCAGATATCTCTTTAAGAAATCTAATAAAATACATAAAATTTGCTTTATAGAAAATGCAATATTTAGTTGGTCATAGTAGGTGAGACACTAAATTTAATAGCCACGAAACAGATAGGTATTTGAAAATTTAAAGATCGTTATATTCTAGGGTTGTACGTGATTGATTTAGATAAGATAAAGAACCAAATTATATTGATGGCTTGCATGAAAAATGCATGCACATTGCCGCATGTTTTTGAAAATGTCATATATGGTTACATATAAGAACACATAATTAACATTGAGTTTAATTCGCAAAGAGTTTATTTGGTTGCCAAAGTATTTTTGTGTTCAAGTTGCACATGACTTAACTATGTATGATATAATAGGAGGGTGCGATATTATCAATCGAGCGGAAAAAAAGATGGCATTGCTAATTTAATGGTTAAAAATAGGTAATATAAATATCTTGCATGTAGAGATAGATAATAAATAAGAACTATTAGTGGGATAAGGTGGACAAATGATTGGCTAAGGGAATATGTGATATAGATAGCTTGCATGTTAAGATTGACAAATATTAATTACACTTAGTGGAGTTTTATTTTATAAGAAGTATAGATAGACTGGGCTCAGGTATTGGAAAGCCAGCGGAATTGACGGAATAGGAGGAGGTTGAACCGAGGTAAAAGAATCCTTGACGGACTTAATTTCCGACTCCGATCCAGTGAAAGTGTATCCTAGGGTTCCAGCCCGTGTATATAGATCGGGACGAGCCGGCAGCCTCGACCGCACCCAGCGATTCCCCAATCCAACTTCGAACGAGCGCAAGATCTTTCGATGGCCTGCAGGGAAGGTCAGATGGAGAGCTGCGGCGGCCCGGCACCGGCACCGGCGGCGACGGGAAAGCCGTCCAGACGCAAAGCGGATCAAGAATACTCTTCCTCAGAGGCTACAGATCATCAGAAGGCCGACAAGACGGTGGCGAAAGCTGTGCACCAGAAGACGACGGACGCGGACGCCAGTTGCGACTTCGAAGATCGGCCCGACGACGAGGACGTGATCAGAAACTTCAATAAGATGGGCAGGATGAAGCTGTTCACGCCCGAGTTTATCGAGGATTTGAAGAAGGAGCACCGCATACACACCGCACTCTGTCTGAAGCACTACGAAGACGTGCTCAAGGACGAAGAAGAGGAAAGCAACGCTGCTGCACAATCGTCAAGCTAATGCGCATACTAGTATCCCTGACAGGAAGAAGAGGAACGCGAGGAGTCTCCTGTGCTGTTAAGCTGTTTGCAACTGCTATTCTAGCTCCAGTGTTATCTGGAGTAGTACGTATTATTTTTTTTTTTTTGAGGGGATCGGAAGGGGAAAAAACCCCTACCTACATTTTATTAAAAAGGAGCTAAGGCAGCTCAAGGAGTTACAAAACCAGAGGATACAAGGGTGGACCGGGAGGAATATTTACAAAGAGAGGGACACCCAAACGCGCTTAAGCATCAAGCTGCCCAACCTAAAAACCAGAAAGAAAGTGCAGATTTCTCATCTTTCCTAGCTCTATGAGACCAGAGTTTACAAGTCTCCCAGCATTGCTTGGCTGTAACTTGAATTGGAGCATCGATATTGTCAAAAACCTTCCTATTTCTTGAAAGCCAAATGCTCCACAAGGATGCAGTGATCACCAAGTCCGAAGCTTTCTTTTTCTGAACCACACATCTATCCCTGGCAATGTCAAAAATATCCGATAGCTCGGTAATACCGGCCAGGTCAATCCCTAGGAGAGTTAAGATTTGGGTTGTGTGATCACAATGCAGTGCAAAATGCTCAACCGTCTCCCTGGCGTTGCATCCAAAAGGGCAACTATCATCGGTAACAATATTCTGTCGTAATAACACCGTCCTCACTTTGATCCTTCCTTTGATGAGAAGCCAAGCAAAAAGTTTACCTTTTTTCGGTGCAGCGCACTTCCAGATCGAGTCTGCACTCACATGCCTTATTCCCCCCCAATTGATAATCTTGTACAAATTGCGGACGGAGAAAGTGCCAGATTTATCGAAACGCCATCCTCTCTTATCAACTTCTGAGGGCCGAAGAGTACAGGAATGTAGGAAGGGCAAAACCACATCCCTTTCTTGTGCTGCCCTCTCAGAGGTGATATGAAGTAAAGGAATGGTCCAAGAGCCATTTCTCCAGCAGTCTGCGACTGAAATGTTTGGTCTGGTGGCATGTGAGAAGAGGGCTGGGAACTGAATGTAAAGAGGTCCATCTGTTGTCCATTTGTCCTTCCATAAGGAGGTACTTTTTCCATCCCCAAGCTGCACACAGGTTGTGTCTCTATATGTGTCTATCCGCCTATTGATTTGTTTCCAGGCTCTAGTATGGTTTACCGAGTCGTCTCCAAAATCTTTATCCTTTAAGTGGGCAGCCTTAACCCAATTGGCCCAGGGAGTATTGGGTTCTGTCAAAAAACGGTGGACAAATTTTGACAGAAGGCATTCATTCTGAATTTGTAAGTTTTTGATACCGAGACCACCTTCTTCAAAGCTTCGGCAGACATAATCCCAAGCCACTAAACAGTCGCTACCATTGGTAGTACTTTTACCTTTCCAGAAGAAAGCTCGCATCAGTCTCTCCAACTCGTCTAAAACCCAACGTGGGAGTTGGATACATGACATAAGATATGCAGGTAAGGCGGTTAAAACTGACTTTGTAAGAGTTAATCTCCCTCCATGAGTGATAAAGTCCAGTGAGAAACCTATTCTTTTTTCAACAGAAGAAATATAAGGGAGGAAAGCCTCTTTTGGGAGCTTAGAATCCGAGAGAGGTAAACCCAAATAAGTTTGGGGAAAAGAAGCCACCTCGCAGCCAAGAGCCTCGGCAATTTGTTCACTTTCTTGCAATAGTACGTATTATTATCACAAGCTTTGATTGTACTTAAAATTGTTGTATCTGACTATCCTGTACCGCGGGCTATTCCCCTTTGAATATACTACTTCCTGCGGTCCGATTTAGTTGATGCGATAGCACGTTTTGCAAAAAACCACCTCAACACGTCTTCCTCGGTCGTTCCTCTTGCTACACTGGCTCCCTCTCACGCTGCCCAGCCCCCGCCCCCCACCTCCATCCGAATTCGCCATCTTACTTACCCCTGCTGGGCTGCCGCTGCCTTGCTCCCAGTGCTTATGCCGCTTGCGAAGAAATCGCCATCGGGAAAGGTTGAATTTTTGGCCTCCCGCATTTTTCCGGTAACTGCTCGGGCCGCGATCTACGCCCGGTACTACATCATGGCGGTTATTTTCCGGTATCGGGCTGGATGGGGGTTATGTTAGAGTTGCACATTTCCAGTTCGCTGCATCACTTCAGAACGGTTGGCGGGAAGGAATCTTCAGCTCAGAATCTATCCATCCTCGCCACCAACTGCCGGAGACTGATTTTGGCCATCCCCACGTGCCAGCCCGCCAAGAGAGCCATCATCATAGAGACGTTCTCGGTATAGGCAACGCTATGCTGACGGCTACCCTCGGCGTACTCCGGCCCGTCCGCGTAGGCCTGGACACGCGTCCCTCCAAAGTAATGTTCTCTTGATAGGAATTGGTTATCCTCGTGTAGTTGCTCAATTAGTATCCAGTGCATGCCTAAATCGTCAGTTTGTGTTATGAAGTATTCATGCTTCAGTTAGTTGAGAAATGGGGGTTGCTTGGTGTTCCGGGCATCACAGCAGTGCTTTTTGCCTGTGGAGTCGCCGGTGGAGGGTTGGAGTGGCCAACTCGGGATGGTCGCCGACGTGGGGGTCCGACCTGAATAAAGGCGGTGGTCCTAGGTTCTCTCTTGCGTGAAGACGAAGACCTACCGGAGGCCTGGACTCGTGATCTAGCCGGAGTGTTGAGTTCCGGAAGGCTCCGCCGGCGAATGTAACAATGCTTTTTGCCTGGAGTTTGCTGGATCGGTGGTATTCGGTGGTGCGCACCCATGCTTTTATTCCGACCGATTGGTTCTGGAGGGAGCGGCGCGAAGCTCTTTTTCTGTGTTGACATCAAGTGACTATGGATCCATGATGAAAGTCGGAAGAAGAGAAGTTCATGAAGGCCGGAGGGGAGGACTAGCTAAGGGAGGTTCAAGTCTCCGCGTTGTTGAGGGACTTGCTTGGTGTTCCGGGCATTACAACAGCGGTATGAAAGTGGGGGCGACAACACAGGTGAAGTTCAGAGTCCTACCTTTCAGGGTGAAAACCCAAGGTCTGGCCTTAACTGGTTGTGCCTGGCAATGACCTTGTTGGAGGCATTGTTTTGAGAGCGGGGACTATCTTCAGGGTGAAAACCTAAGATCGTTGATCGGGCGACGATGGTGTTCGCGCACTGTTCCCTTCTTGGAGGCGTCGTTTTTGGAGATTCTGTATTTCAGGTGTTGTCTTGGCGGTGGATGTATTGCTGTTGTTAGGCCCGAGATACTGTAGCGGGACTTTTGTTTCTTAGTTTTTTTTTGGCTGTGTGCATCCGTAGTGCCATTAGGGTGGTGCGTTGTTGCAGAGGCTGGGTGTAATTGGTATCGTTTTGATATTAATATATTCCCTTTATCGAAAAAAAAAGTTAGTTGAGAAATTAAGATATGAGACTGGTCTTATGCTTGCTTGCTGCTGATTGTAAGATCATGCCTATCAAGCGAACCAATTATTAGCTCCTGCCAGCGGTAGTTTGATTTTCAGTGCATGTATTCTTTTTCGAAATGGGGATATTCTTGTCTCTGCATCAATTGATGCATACGGTCTCATTTATTTCATCATTTAGTGCAGGTACTTCTATATGTTTGCATTCTTTGCGTCATAATAACTTGGGTACATGCATCCACAATAGTGAAATATGTTTTGATTTGATATCCTTCCCGTAATAATAAGGGCAGTGCTTGGAAGAGAACAGACGATGCGTTTGCAACAACAAATTCTGCCTCCCATTTTCACTGTCGACGCAACCTGCCTGTGTACTTGTGCGTACACGACAGACGAGGAGCCCAGACGTTGGTGCTCGACCGAAGCGGACGACCAGCGCGTCAGGGCGTTGTAGAATTCGCAGAAAAAAGGGATCAAGTCCGGTTCACATTGAAACCAGCGCTGTCTCTAAAACTACAGAGTCGTGCGAAAAAACAGGAGCAAATCAGGCGATCCCTAGTGGAATAGGATTCGTAAACCTTCGAATCGGAAGGGCCATAAATAAGAAGTTTTTGCCCAGTTTGTTATTTTGTAAGATTGGATCACTATGAAGCTCAATAGGGTTCGGCGCCGCCACGGCCGTGATGTAACTGTAAGTGGATTGCTTGCAAATTGTGTGTTCCGTTCTTGTTTATTCCCGGTTTGATCTGTCCCCGATTGACCTTTTTTCTTCTTCCCCGGTTCGATGCAGATAAAGGAAGAAGCAGCGGCCAACGGGGACATGCTAAGCAAACTGCCCAATGACGTGTTGCTTAACATCCTGGAGAGGATGGACACGCTCGACGCCCTCAGAGCATGCGTCGTCTCCAAGCAAATGCAGAAACTACCCCCCATGCTCTCGCAGATCGTCATTGTTCTCGGCAACCTCGAATTGGCCCGAAAGAATAGTGTGGTGGCTGACGTGACCAACAAGATCCTGAGCAAGAGGTCTCCACAGATCACCATTCGTAATCTGAAGGTTAAAGTATTCTTGACTCCTAATGACTGTCGCTCCATTGGCAAATCTGTTGGCCTCGCCATGGCGACCCAGAAACTGGATGCAGCTGAGTTTGAAATCGTGACGACCAAGAATTCTTATTATTGCAAGGATGCCGACCTCCTGAACTTTGCTAGGCAGTTCAACACGTTTTTTGCTGATTGTCCCGATGCATTCTCGGGTCTCACGCGACTGGAACTGCAGAATCTGAGGTTTGGTGAATCAGACATACCCAACATCCTTAGCACCTGCAAGCGGCTGGATTCATTGTCATTCTTCGAGTGTGACGTAGGGATTCATGGGGACATTCAGTACTGCATGTAGAACATGCTGGACTAGTTGAGCTTTGTATTACCTATGGAAAATTCAAAACAGTGCAGCTGGAGTGTCTACCAAAGCTCCAGCGGATGACCTATAGTTGGTTCCTTGATGATAACCCTTTGGTTCTTGGTTTTGTCCCTCAGCTTTCGAAGCTAAGCCTCAGTAATACACGTCTTTCAGACAAGACCCTTATGCTAAGCCAGCTGCTTGCTAATGTCCGGACTGTACGTGAGCTGTATCTGAATTTTCAAAGTGAGAAGGTACTCACTCCAATCATCCATGTGTTGTTGCCACCGTTTATATGCATCATTAGTTACTTAAGTGGGTCTTTTCATGCAGAGCTTGTACTCATTATTACTTTGTTGTTACATGTTCCAGATTTGGGTTCGGCCAGAATGCCGTAGGGTGCTCGCCCCTCTGCTTGCTGAACTACGGACCGTGAATCTTGACTATCTTCCCCAAGAATGTGATATTGCTTGGACAATGTTCCTTCTTGAAGCAGCACCATTATTACAGGAGCTTTGCATCATAGTATGGGATCATAAGTGTGGAAACGAGTCACAAAAGAGTTACTCCAAGAAAACGGATGTGAAGTGGGAGCCATCTTCTCGTAATTTCAAGCATAAGTATCTTCGGAAGCTAACCATCTACGGCTTTGAGTCTGACGGCAACTTCATGTGGTACATCAGGCATGTCATGGAAGCTGCGGTGAACATCAAGGAGGTTTCTCTGCACGACAGGAAGGCCTGCAAGTTCTGCGCTGAAAGGTTTCCTCACATGCAGGTTCGTCCTTCGACCTATCGAAGAAGCTCTGAGGAAAAGGATTCATTGAGGAAGAAGATCACAGAGGCATCGGGGACGATGGCTTCCCCTGCCGTAATTCACTTCCGGGCATAAGTTCAGCATCGTCTGTATGGTTGAAGGAGTCCCACTGCCACTGCTCCATAAATTACTAGTTAACCCGTGGGGACAAGGAGTTTTGGCCTCTGAGTTCATCTGTAGTGCTAGTCTGTGAAAAAAATAAGATAAATCTGAGTGCTCCAAAAAGCATTTCTTTGATCTCTGAATTTTGTTTGTTTTGCACAGACCACAACACGGTCTTTTCACGTTGAAATTTTGCATCCATTCATGTCTTTTCTCTGCGAAATTTAATCTTTTCCTGACAGCGAGCTCTGTTTCACCATCAGTTGTACCTGATGGCAATGCTTCTCTACGCCTCTATTGTCAAAAAAAATAAAAATACCCAGCATTATTTTCCTACTATTCCCTGGAGCAGCTCTACGCCTCTACCACTGACTCTTCTCACACCCGTACTCAACATCGTTGAGCTTTCTTCTGGAGATTTCTCTTCCATAGATTGTTTTGCTTGTCCTAAGATACATCGTGCTTACTAGATTAAAGAGATAAAATTGTTTGACTGTTTTCAGATCATAAAAATGCAACACGTCCTGCAAGAAATTCAGTGGAAACAAGGGTACATGGGTCATTTACGTAAACCAAGCTAAGATTTCGTGGTGTCTGTATTCTTGGTATCTTTCATATGCTTGCAAGTCACAACTAATACTTGGTTGTCTTGGGAGTAAATTTCTTTTGGTTACAGAAAGAACCCACATGTATGTAATACTCCTTGTCTCCTTCATACTTCTTTGCTAGGAGATTCGTTCAGCATTCTACCAATAAAGAATGGGTTAATTAGATAAACGCCATTAGAGCTACGCGTTTTAATAAGCCAAGTGATCGCAGCTAACCTAACCTAACCTAACCTCCCTCCCGTGGCGCTCCCCAGGGCGCCGCCGGGGGCCAAGCCCAACCACCGCACCCTCCCTCCCTCGAGCAGACTCCCACCCGCCGCTGCGGCCGGTATCTGCCACGGTGGCGGCGGCCCCTGGCGCCGAAGGTGCTGGGGTGGAGGAGCGACGACGTTTCTTCGGTGCGGCTGGCGCGGCATCGACGACTTTCGGCGTTGGCAGAGGTTGGGGTGGCGTCCCCAGCCTGGCGGCGGCGGCGCTACTCGCTGGATGGCGGTGGCTTTGCTGCGGGTCTAGGTCCCCCACCTAGGCCCGTCGTCCTGTGGCAGCGCGGAGGGGCGTAGGGTAGTTGATCGGTCGGTGGAGGGTTGCGGAGAAGGCGCTACGGCAGCGGCGGTCCTCGGTGGTTGCTGCCGGCGGCGGCCTCAGTGCAGCTGGTGGCGGCGCGATCAGGGCTGATCGCGGCTATGTAGCCTGCTGGTTCCCGCACCCCAGGGTCATTCGTCTTGCCGAATCTTCGATGTGACAGGCGGCGAGGATGGCCGTTTGCTTGGGGGCTCGGCCTGTGTAAAGGCGGTGGTCCTAGGGTTCCTCACGCGCCAAGACGAAGACCTTCTGGATGTTGATCTTCTTCATCGAGCCGGAGTGATGAGTTTCGGAAGGCTCCGCCGACGAATGGAACAGTGCATCTTATGTCTGGAGTTCGCTGGATCGGGTGGTATTTATGATCGTATGAGGTTTTGGGTTGAACGATGCTTTGAGCTGCATCAGCTTCGTGTTAATATAGCCAACAACGGCGAGGATAAGTACATAGGTTGTTAGCAACGTACGGGAGAGAGATCTATCGTTCTATCCTTATAAATTGGATAGGAACGATCACAAGGAGTCCTTAGTATCTAAACTACCTCTCCCGTACGTGACAACAAGGATTACAACATATTCGCTAACACCCCTCCTCAATCACACCTTCCTTAGGTTGAGATTGTGTTTAAACTCTTCAAGTTGCCGTGTTGGTAATGCTTTGGTGAAGCCATCTGCTACCTGATCCTGTGAAGGAATGAATCTGATTTCTAGCTGTTTGCTTGCGACTCTTTCTCTTACAAAGTGAAAATCTATCTCAATATGCTTGGTTCTGGCATGAAATATTGGATTAACAGAAAGATAAGTTGCACCCATATTGTCACACCATAGACAGGAAGTTTGATTCCTCTTGACGCCGAGTTCTCCCAAGAGAGACTCAAGCCAAATTACTTCTGCTGTTGCATTTGCTAGAGACTTGTATTCAGCTTCTGTACTTGATCTTGACACGGTTGCCTGTTTTCTAGCACTCCATGAAATCAAGTTAGGCCCAAAATACACAGCAAAACCACCTGTAGACCTTCTATCATCTACACATCCTGCCCAGTCAGCATCTGAGAAGGCACTTAACAGAGTAGAAGATGACTTTCTGAAGGTTAATCCAAGATTCACTGTTCCACTGACATACCTTAAAATTCTTTTAACAGCTGTCCATTGCACAGTGGTGGGTGCATGAAGAAACTGGCATACCTTGTTAACTGAGAATGCAATATCCGGCCTAGTGAGTGTCAGATATTGAAGTCCCCCGACTATACTCCTGTACCTTGTACTATCTTCTGGTCCTAGGAGTTCTCCTTCTGTGACAGAGAGCTTTTCTGATGCTGATAGTGGTGTTGGTAATGGTTTGCATTCTCTCATTCCAACCCTGTTAAGCAAATCTGAAGCATACTTCTCTTGGGTTAGTGAAATGCCCTGATGAAACTGTTTTACTTCAATTCCCAAGAAGAAACTCAAATCACCAAGATCCTTTAGTGCAAATGCTAAACTAAGATCCTGAAGGAGACAGGCTATTGCTTTGTTGGAGGAGCTAGTAACAATGATGTCATCAACATAAACTAGCAAATATATAATGATACCTGACTTGTTATATATAAACAGTGATGTATCTGCCTTGGATGCCAGAAAACCAAGCTCTTGTAACTTGGAACTCAATTTAGAGAACCATGCCCTTGGCGCCTGCTTGAGTCCATAGAGTGACTTGTCCAATTTACACACATGATATGGTGCATTTAGATTTTCATAACCTGGTGGCTGCTTCATATATACCTCTTCTTCCAGAACACCATGGAGAAACGCGTTCTTCACATCTAGTTGCCTCAAACTCCAGCCCTTAGAGACTGAAACAGCTAAAACAAGTCTGATAGTAGCAGCTTTAACAACAGGACTAAATGTATCTTCATAATCTATACCATATCGTTGTTTAAAACCTTTAGCTACTAATCTAGCCTTATATCTATCAATTGTCCCATCAGCTTTCCTTTTGATCCTATAGACCCATTTACAATCTATAAGATTTCTTCCTTGCTTATGAGGTACTAAGTGCCAGGTTTTATTTTCCATTAATGCCT
Source organism: Lolium perenne (assembly GCF_019359855.2). Lineage (NCBI taxonomy): Eukaryota > Viridiplantae > Streptophyta > Magnoliopsida > Poales > Poaceae > Lolium > Lolium perenne. The sequence goes on from NC_067249.2 coordinate 257,935,760, forward strand.
TATACTCCTCATCCATAGCATTTTTCCAATTTTTATTTTTAAGAGCTACTTGCAGATTTTCAGGTTCACTAGTTAGACAAGACAGACCGTAACGAATAGTGCCATCGCTGTACATTTTTGGTTTAGAGTTACCGGTTCTGGATCTCGTTCTGTAAACTGGAGGCGGTGCAGGTGCTGCAGGCGGTGCAGGCTGGTCTGCAGTTGACGCGGATGTAGAAGATCCGGATCCACCTGATCCTGCTTCTGCTGACGTACGAGCAGAAGATCGCGCGGGAGAACCCACGTCGGGATCCTGGCCGCGTGAGGACTCTGGCGTTGCTGAGCCTGTCGGCCCGCGCCACGTATCCTCGCCCGCGTCGCTTGAAGCGTTCGAAGCGGCGGGTTCCTGGGACGCGGCACTGCGCGTCTGACGAGCGACAGGGGACTGTCGCGTAGCTGTCGTGGTCCCGCGCGTGGTCCCTCGCGACGTGGCAGTTCCAGACTGCTGCGCGTCGTGTCGATGCTGAGCGCCTGGCGCGCGCGTGGATCCCGGCGCAGATCGCCTGCTGTCCGAGGTTGCAGGCGTATCCGCCTCGCTCCGCGTGCCATGACTGCGTGGCTGCTGTTCAGGGCTGTTTGGCCTTGTTTCAGCATCAAATCGCACCGAATTTTCTTCTGCTGGTTGCTGCATCTGAGAGGAAACCAAAATACCAGGAATTACAGAGTCATTAGGTGTTAGCTCAGTGCAACGTTTTTCCCCCTCATGAGATGACACGGATGGGTTTTGGAGAGTCTCTGGTAGAAGTAGGATTTCTTGACGAAGACCAGATCCAGCGTTGGGATGAAGAGTTGAAAAAGGAAACACGGATTCATCAAAGACGACATCACGTGAAATATAAACACGGCCAGATGTGATATCAAGACATTTAACCCCTTTATGCATGTTACTATAACCAATGAAGACACATTGTTTGGAGCGGAAGGCAAATTTCCGTGAATTGTATGGTCGAAGATTGGGCCAACAGGCACAACCAAAAGTACGAAGGGAGGCATAATCAGGGGTTTTGTTAAGGAGCCTTTCCATGGGTGTCTCATGATTAGTGACTTTGGAAGGCAACATATTTATCAAGTGTGTGGCAGTGAGGAAAGCTTCATCCCAAAATTTTAATGGCATAGATGCATTTGCAAGAAGAGCAAGGCCTACTTCTACAATATGGCGATGTTTGCGCTCAGCTGAGCCATTTTGTTGATGGGCGTGAGGGCAAGAGACATGATGTTCAATGCCAATTTTTTGAAAAAAGGAATTGAGTTTCTCATATTCACCACCCCAATCAGACTGTATGGCAAGAATTTTCTTATCAAATTGGCGTTCAACAAGATTCTGGAAATTATGGAAGACCTGAAATACATCAGATTTCTTCTTAAGGAGATAAATCCAAACATATTTGCTAAAATCATCAATGAAGCTTACATAGTATTTGTATTTGCCAACAGAATCGGGGGCAGGACCCCAAACATCTGAGAACACAAGTTGCAAAGGGAAAGTGGATACACTAGTGGATCGCTCATAGGGTAGTTGATGACTTTTAGCTCTTTGACAAGAATCACAAATAGACTCAGGACTAGACTTAGTAGAAAAAGGAAGCTCATAATTGCTAAGAATTTGTTGAACAATGCGAAAGGACGGATGTCCTAGACGATCATGCCACCGTGATGCTGAAGGCTTGGTGACACTGAAGGCTTGTTTATTCTTGATTGATGATGATGATATGAAGGGATAGAGGCCTCGTATGCATCTACCCTTAAGCAGAGTTCTCCTCGTTGCCCGATCCTTAACATAAAAATACCAAGGATGAAATTCAATGTAGACATCGTTATCAAGAGTAAAACGATGAACAGAAAGAAGGCTTTTTGTAGCATGTGGAGCATGAAGAACATTTTTAAGGTGTAATTTTTTCGAGGGGGTGTTAACAATTGCATGACCAACATGACTAATGCTCATACCTTGTCCGTTGGCCGCGTGGATTTGATCGCGGCCTTGGTACTTCTCCTTCATTGTGAGCTTGTTGAGCTCACCGGTGATGTGATCGGTGGCACCGGTATCGCCGTACCAGTTGGTGTCCACGCCATAAGACGCCGAGTTGGCGCCCTTCTCCTCCTCTTCTTCTTCGTCGTCGGAGTAGCTGTGCCAGCACTTCCAGGCACCATGCCCGGCCTTGCCACAGATCTGACAGGTGACGATGTCGCGTTCTTTTCCGCCACCCTTGCCACCGCCACGACGAGGGTTGCCGTTGCCACCACCGCGGCGTCCATGCCCGCGGTTGCCATAGCCACGGCCTCCACGGCGACCACCGTACTGGCCGCGTCCACGTGGTCCTCCTCTGCCACGTGAAGCCGAGTTGACGGAGGAGCCTCCCACAGCACCATCAGTGAGGAGCTCTATACGGCTGTCATAGGCCGCGACCTGAGAGTACAGATCGGCCACAGTGAGATCTGCGGCGCCGTTGGCACCGATGGCTGCGAACAGTGGGTTGTACTGGTCATCGAGCCCGGCGAGGAGGTACTCCACAAGCTCTTCTTCATCAATGGGGCGACCTGCTGCTGCAAGTTCGTCGGCGAAGCCCTTCATCTTTGTGAAGTACTGGGCCGCCGTCATGTTCTCCCGCTTGGTCCTGGCGAGGGCGACACGAAGGTTTGACACCCGCGTGCGTGACTGGGAGGCAAACATTGCCTTAATCGCCCCCCAGACCTCAGCTGCCGTGTCCATCCCGATGGTGGAGACGAGGATGTCCGGCGACAGGGTGTTGACGAGGAACGAGAGGACCTGTTGGTCCGTGGCCAACCACGCGTCGTAGGCGGGATTGGGCTCCTGGCTTGGCTTCCCGTCTTTCTCAACGGTGATGGTCTCCGGCGGTGCTTCTGCCTTTCCGTCGAGGAATCCGAGCAAGCGGGCGCCACGAATCGGAGGGAGAACCTGGGACTGCCATAGCAGGAAATTGGTGCGGGTCAGCTTCTCACTCACGCTCAAGCCGGCGAGGGGATTTGTCATGGCGGCGGAGGAGGAAGGGGCTGCGCACATAGAGAGGCTAGATGTGTTTTTGGAAGACTAGCTCTGATACCATATGATCGTATGAGGTTTTGGGTTGAACGATGCTTTGAGCTGCATCGGCTTCGTGTTAATATAGCCAACAACGGCGAGGATAAGTACATAGGTTGTTAGCAACGTACGGGAGAGAGATCTATCGTTCTATTCTTATAAATTGGATAGGAACGATCACAAGGAGTCCTTAGTATCTAAACTACCTCTCCCGTACGTGACAACAAGGATTACAACATATTCGCTAACAGTATTCGGTCGCGCGCACCCATGCTTTTATTCCGGTCGTTTGGTTCCGGAGGGAGCGGCGCGAAGCTCTTTCTCTGTGTTGACATCAAGTGACTATGGATCCATGATGAAAGTCGGAAGAAGAGAATTTCATTAAGGCTGGATGAGAGGACTAGCTAAGGGAGGTTCAAGTACGCGCTGTTGAGGGACTTGCTTGGTGTTCCGGGCTTCACAGCAGCGGTATGAAAATGGGGGCGACAACACAGGAGGAGTGCAGAGTCCTACCTTTCAGGGTGAAAACCCAAGGTCTGGCCTTAATTGGTTGTGTCTGGCAATGACCTTGGTGGAGGCATTGTTTTGAGAGCGGGGACTATCTTCAGGGTGAAAACCTAAGATCTTTGATCGGGCGACGACGGTGTTTGAGCACTGTTTCTTTCTTGGAGGCATCGTTTTTGGAGAGTCTGTAATTCAGGTGTTGTCTTGGCGGTGGATGTATTGCTCTTGTTAGGTCTGAGATACTGTAGCGAGACTTTTGTTTCTTAGCTTTCTTTTTTTGTTTTTAGCTGTGTGCATCCGTAGTGCTATTAAGGTGGTGCGTTGTTGCAGAGGCTAGGTGTAATTGGTATCTTCTTGATATTAATATATTTCCTTTATCGATTTTTTTTTATTTCGACGCACTACATGTATGAATTTGCCGTGAGTATGTGTCATGGCAAACTGACGGCTCACGGAAAAACAGGACTCCGTCTGCGCACAGCTGCTCACGGCAAACTATTGCAACTCCGTAGTACTACATGTTGCGATCGAAGCGAATTTTCTGTTCCGTCTGCGCTCGACTCGGAAACACTAACGACTCGCAACCCCGTGTATATAGATCGAGACAGACACCGTCACCTCGACCGCACCCAATCCAACTTTCGATCGAAAGCGCAGGTCCAGATCTTCTCCCACCCTGCTAAGTCCTCGATCCTTCATGATTTTTTCAAAAACCTTCTTGGTCAGCCTATTCACACTTCCAGCTCCCTCAACCTTTTCGCCCTTGTGGCGTCTTCTTCCCTCACCTCGGCCCAAGCTGCCTCTTTGGTCCGGCCTTTCTCTCTTGACGAAATTAGGGTCGCTCTTTTCTCTATGAACGATACCTCCAGCCCTGGTCCGGATGGCCTTGGTCCGGCCTTTTACAAGCGCCATTGGGACTTGGTGAAGCATGATCTGCTTGAGTCTCTCACTGCCTTCCACTCTCTATCCACTGATCTCAGGCCCATCAACAAGTCCCACATTGTCCTTCTCCCTAAAAAAGAGGGCGCTAACAAACCTGACAACTTCCGTCCCATATCTCTTCAAAACTGTTGCCTCAAGGTCCACACCAAGTGCCTCACTCTTCGCCTTTGGGAGCTTATCCCCTTCTTGGTTCACCCAGACCAGACGGGCTTTATTTCCGGACGCTCTATTGCTGAAAACTTTGTCTACGCTGCTGACATCGTCCAAGCTTGCCATAAGCGCAACGCCCCTGCTGCTGTCTTTAAGCTGGACTTCCGTAAGGCCTTCGACTCTATCTGCTGGGATGCTTTGGACAAAATCCTTCTGGCAAAAGGATTCCCTGAAATCTGGCGCTCCTGGATCCGGATGCTCAATGAATCCAGCCAAACCGCTGTGCTTCTCAACGGCATTCCTGGACGCTGGATCCAATGCCGCAGGGGGCTGCGACAAGGTGACCCCCTCTCCCCCTTCCTCTTCAACATTGTCGCGGATGTTCTCCAGCAAATGCTCCTCCAAGCCTCTAGGGAAGGCTTGCTCCTTCATCCCCTCGTTGATGATCTGCTGTGCCCGGTGCTTCAGTACGCTGACGACACCCTTATCATCATCAGGGCCATTCCTGAACATGTGGCCCACCTCAAGGCGGTGTTGGATTCCTTTTCGGCCGCTACGGGTTTGGTCATCAACTTCCACAAGAGCACCTTTGTCCCCATTAAGACCGACGATCAATCTGCCTCTCACATGGCTTCCACCTTCGGCTGCGCTGTCTCCTCCTTCCCCCAGACCTACCTCGGCCTTCCGCTGTCTACTCACAAGCTTCGCCTTGCTGACTTCGCTCCCATTATGACTAAAAGTGACATGCGGCTGTCTGGATGGCGAGGTCGCTGCCTCCCCATTGGCGGTCGCCTGCTTTTAGTCAACTCGGTTCTGACATCTATGCTTGCTCATGCTATGAGCGCCGGCATTCTGCCTGCTGGGGTGGTGGAAGCCATCGACAAGCGGCGTCGCTCCTTCCTCTGGACGGGTGAGGAGACTTGCAATGGAGGGCAATGCAAGGTGGCTTGGACCGAAGTCTGCACCCCCAAAAAATTCGGGGGCCTTGGAGTGCTCTCCCTGCAGGCTCAGAATGCCGCGCTTCTGTCCAAGTTCCTGACTAAGATGCACTCAACCTCCTCTGCGCCTTGGGCCTCCTGGTTCCGGCGTAATTATGGATGGAGCGCCTCTAGAGACCTTGGAGACCATCACTACCTCGACACCCCCATCTGGAAAGACATCGTTGCTGGCCTCAACACCTTCAGAGATATCTCATCTCATCTGATCTTTGGTTCGAGTCATCCCCCCTCAACCTTCGTTTCCCCCACCTCTTCTCCCACACCACCCGTCCCAATATTAGTGTAGCTACCGCTCTCTCCTCTAGCCTTAGTCTCTCCCTCGTGCCTCGCCTCACTGAGGTCGCTATGACCGAGCTTCGTACCCTCACCACCGCCCTAGGCTCTGTGGTGCTTCGCCTCGACGTCCCGGATTTACGTGTTAGCCGCCTCACTAACAACTTGCTTACAAACAAGAATTTCTATTCCAGTTTTTTCAGCAACCTGCAGTTGGACGACATTGCGACGAAGGTTTGGAGGAGTGCAGCACCCCTAAAGTGCAAGATCTTCTGCTGGCTTGCTAGGAAAAAGCGTCTCCCCACCAATGAACGGCGCTTCCGCCACCACCTTGGCACCTCTGCTACCTGCCTCTCGTGCCCCGGAGATGAAGACACTGACCACCTCTTGCTTCACTGCCCTAGGGCCAGTGAAATCTGGAGGCTCTTCCACCGCGACTTCGACGACCATGACTATGCCACCTTCCCTGACTTCTGGCTTCTACGCTGCCGCACTTACGAGGAGACGACCATCAACACCGCCATCGCTTGGAGCATTTGGAAGCGGAGAAACGCCCTCACCTTCAACGGCGTCATTGAGGACATCTCCATGGTTGCCCAGCGCTGCCTCGAGGACATCCGGCTCTGGGCTTTTAGATGCACTACCCCTGCTTCCTCTCATCTTCTTAATTCTTGGTGTAACGGCTATGATCCTCCCTGAGATCCTCCATCCCCCCCCCTCTCTTGCTCCCTCCCCACCCCATACCTCCTTTGCTTGCTTGTAATGTTCCCCTGTACAACTTTGCCTTGATGATATGAAAGTTCAGGCTGGCGTAAGCCCGCCGTAGTCCAGGTCAAAAAAAAAAAAAAAGATCTGCGTTGGATGAACGATGACGTGGCTGGTGCGATCGAAAAGATTCTGAGGACGAGGTCTGCGCAGGTCCCCATCCGCAAGCTCAAGGTCAGGTTCCTCCTGAGGATCCGCGACTGTCTCTCCATCGGCAACTCCGTCGCCCTCGCCGCGGCGACCCAGAAACTCGACGCCGCCGAGTTCGAAATCTCGACGCAGGAAACTTGGTGCAACGCTGACGAGCTCGTGTCCTACGCGAAACAGTTTAATGCTTTCTTCGGCGCTTGTCCGGATGCATTCGCTGCTCTCACGCGGCTCCATCTGCAAGATATGAGGCTTGGGGAATCGGACCTGCGCGGCATCCTTTGCACCTGCAAGCGGCTGGAGTCCTTGGGTTTATACCAGTGCGACGCGGGGATTGGTTCAGTGCTGCAAATAGAACACGCCACGCTCGTTGAGCTCGACATCAACCATGGGTCGTTCAGGACGGTGCGACTCAACTGTCTACCAAAGCTCGAACGGTTGACCTATGCTAATTGGCTCTCTAATGAAAATCCGTTGGTTCTTTGTTCTGTCCCTCGGCTCTCGAAGCTAAACCTCAAGCATATATGTCGTTCCGACATGACCATCATGCTAAGCGATGTGCTTGCCAAGGCCCCTTCCATAACGGATCTGCTTCTTGATTTTCGAAGTGAAAAGGTACTCACCCAAATCATCCCTATCTCATTCTTACTTCTTATTGTTTTGGCGTAGTCTCATTCCCATTCTGAGTAGAAACTTCCTTTCTATCATTTAATTGAAGGTGTCATTTATACAGAACGTGCACATGTGTTATTAATTTGTTTTGTCTGTTCCAGATTTGGGTTCGACCACAACACCCAGAATTGCTCGCACAATTTCTCAGTAAACTACGGACCGTGAATCTCGACAATATTCGCGAGGGGTGTAGTATTTCTTGGACAAGCTTCATCCTTGAAGCTGCACCATCCCTAGAAGAGCTTAGCGTCACAGCATGGGAACATAAGTGTCAAGTGAAGTCACACCACAGTCACCCCCAAAAGACAAATGTAGAGTGGGAGCCATCTAGAGCTGATTTCAAGCACATGAATCTGATCAAGCTAACTATACATGGCTTTGACTGCATGAACAACTTCATGGGATACGTCAGACGTTTCTTGGAAGCTGCGGTGAACATCAAGGAGGTATTTCTGCATGATAGGAAGGTTTCCGAGATTTGCACTGACGACTTGGATGGTCCTGAGGTTGAGGCACATCTGTCGAGATGTCCACGAAGCAGTGAGGAGAAGGATTTGTTAAGGAATAAGATTTTAGAGGGTCTAGTGATATCTTCTTCTGTTGTGATTCACTTCCGGCCCTCATGCTATGTTTCACTTCCGGTCATGAGGTCTCCTAGACGATGTAATAGATGATGTAACTATTCTTGCAATTAAATAAAGTGCCACAAGCTATTCCCTAAAAAAAACATGCGACAGAAATCAACAATTCCTGCGTTTTATAATATGTTTGTACTTTGCTCAAAAAATTAAATCAAGTCTAGAAGCAGTTACACGCCTGCTGCCGAATTACCTATACTCTCACAAACAATACCGAACTAGACATCTAAATTCCATGTGTAGTTGTTGGCACTAGCTAGCTCTTCTCTCTCAGTGCTCACGGAGAGAGGTAGAAGAAAGGAGCTACACAGAGAATTTCAGCGCACATACGCCTCTTTCTTTTTCTTAATTAGCTAGCTCATCTTACAAGCAGTACAGCAAGTACGCAGGCGCACGTACGCCGCGCTCCACTCACCCACGCGCCCACAACGCGCTGCACGATCCGCTCGCCAGGCCGCGCGCACGGCGCGCCACCACGCGCACTACACGGTCAGCTCCAACAGATCGCTCAGCTGCTCCCCGCTACTCTCGCTAACGACTCCGACGCGGCCACATACCAGCATCGAACCTAAACCAGAACACACGCACGCACACTGGCACACCAGCCACGGCTACGTACAAACTAGACACGCACATACATGCTAGTCCACATGATGTCGTGGCTTATTTTTAACATACTCCCCCTAAGCCACGACCTAGAGAAGGGCCGGATCGTCATCGACGTCGACGAGGAGCGCCTTCTCCTTCCTCGGCTCCGGGCAGTCACGGGAGATATGGCCGCGAACGCCAGAATTCCAGCCCTTGCCGCGCCGTCCTATTGCGCCTGAGTCTGTGCTGCTCCCGCCGTCGTCGTGACCACCGCCACGCTTACGGCGTCGTGCTTCCCACTGAGCAGCCGTGAGCAGAAGCTGGTCGCCACGACGCTCTCCGGCAACAGCCGCCTTGCGCCGCTCCGTCCGCTCCTGGAACGCCTTGAGACGCCCGAGCACCTCGTCGAAGCAGACGGTCTCGACGTCACAGAACTGCTCGATGCCGGCCACCGCCGCGAACAGCGAGTCTGGAACGGTGTCGAGCAGCTTCTTCACCATCGTGGCGTCGCTCGGCGTCCTGCCGAGTTTTGCAAACCTGGCGGCCATGCAACTGATCTTGCCGGCGTAGACGTCCAGCTCCTCGCCGTCCGCCATGATCAGCCGATCGAACTCGCCGCGGAGCGTCGACATCCGAGCTGCCTTGACGCGATCCGCGCCGACGAACCGCGCCTTGAGGCACTCCCAGATCGCCGCCGCCATCTTTTTCGACGATACCTGCAAGAGAATGTCCTCCGAGAGCGCACCGAGCAGGTACGCCCTCGCCCTCTTGTTCTTCTCTGGATCGACCGTCGCCGTCGGGTCCGCTGGAACCACGGCCTCCCAGACGCCCTGCACATCGAGGTTCGCCTCGACCTTGATCGCCCAGACGGTGTAGTTGTCGCGGGTGAGCATCGGACAGGAGAGCGGCACCACGCTCCCCCAGCGCCACGCCATTGCCTGGGCTCTGATACCAAATGTAGTTGTTGGCACTAGCTAACTCTTCTCTCTCAGTGCTCACGGACAGAGGTAGAAGAAAGGAGTTACACAGAGAATTTCAGCGCACAAACGCCCGGCGCACAGAACGCTTCTTTCTTTCTCTTAATCGGCTAGCTCATCTTACAAGCAGTACACAGGGAGCTTTATACAGCAAGTACACAGGCGCATGTACGCCGCGCTCCACTCACCCACGCGCCCACAATGCGCTGCACGATCCGCTCGCCAGGCCGCGCGCACGGCGCGCCACCACGCGCACTACACGGTCAGCTCCAACAGATCGCTCAGCTGCTCCCCGCTACTCTCGCTAACGACTCCGACGCGGCCACATACCAGCATCGAACCTAAACCAGAACACACGCACGCACACTGGCACACCCACCGCGGCTACGTACAAACTAGACACGCACATACATGCTAGTCCACATGATGTCGTGGCTTATTTCTAACACCATGTGCAAAGGGACAAACGGAGCACTAGAAAAACAATGGACAACAAAATGACCAACATGCACCATTCTACGCTAGAAGCCGAGAACTGTAGCAAGAGTGTAGGCCATTATAGCAAACACCCTAGCTGCACGGAGAAGCCTCCCACGCGTTGCTCAGGGCACGGGATCGCCAAGACCGCACCCGCGCTGCTTGACATCGAGAAAGGAAGCGAGAACATCTGGCTACTGCCGGAAACGTGAAACGCCACTGCCGGACATGACGGGTGAGAAGACTGACTCGCTGGCAAAATCTGCCTTCGCCATCGTAACATCAACTTCGACAACGCCATCCACCATTGGCCGCTTGCGACTTCAAAAGATAACATGAATAAAGCGGCGAAGCTCCTGGCCTAGGACAATGATCAGATCGATCTCGAACATCTAAGAACGATCGTTGCCACAACCCTCAAACAGTAGAGTAAGGCGGATACTTCGCACAAGGTAAAATCTACCCCGGATGCTTGTGTATCCACAGCGCAGAACCGCCCCTCCGGAAGAGAAAAAGGAGCACCCTGGCGACCAATCACACACCAGATCTTCGGAGCATCGGAGAAAGACCAGTGAGCACCCAAATCTGATCCCCATATCTTCGGATACTCCTAAGGAGAAGAACAATGGGAAATGATGCGATGTACTGTGGCAAAGACAAATACCGAAACCCATCTCCCCCGAGGAACTAGCCCGCGCCTCCGCCACCTCGCCAGCGAAGTCTTGATGAAAACACCAGGCCCCACGGGCCTAGCGAAATCAATATCCACGACGACGTTGAGCCACGAAGGAGCCAGAATGAAGATCACGCGCCTGAACACAGGAGGAGCCGGAACAACGAAAGAGCACCTGAGCCTAGGCCACCTCGGCGTGATGGAGGCTGCTGTCACGATGGTGGCGGAAGCCACCGTAGCCGGAGTCGCCACCATCAGGAAGGACTAGGAGATTCTTAAGGCGGAAGCAAGAGGCACCCAAGGCCCCCGCATGGTTCTCCGTCACCACCCCCTAGTAAGGGAGCTGGAGGCGGAGGCAGAAGATCTCGCTCCCGCTCAAGATCACCTGGCCACAGGGAAAGCTCAAGAGATGCGCGAGAGCGCCTGAACGAGTAAAAAATCGGCTACATCGACCCAAAGTGCTTTGAAAAGAGGATCCGCGAGGAGGCAACGCCAAAGGGCTTGAACCTCAAGCTACCCGAAAACTTGAAGCATTATGATGGTAATGAGAGGCCCGACACCTGGATTGATGACTACTTTAATGCAGTCAACTTTGCCGGAGGGGCCCCAAATATGGCTTGCCACATGCTCCAGTTGAACCTTGTAGGTCCAACCCGGATCTGGCTAAATGACCTCCCGGAAAACTCCATCTTTTGCTGGTTTGATCTGAAGATAGTCTTTGAGGCACACTTCTGAGGTACCTACAAAATACCATCCACGGCCAGCGACCTCCAGGCATGCATCCAAAACAAGGGCTACATTATTCTCTTTAGCAAGTTTTTCTTCTCTTTCCCACCTAGCATGCAATTCAGCCATCATTCTAATATTTTCATTAATTCAAACTTGTATAGCGTTTGCTGTAGCAAATGACTTAATATCTTTAGTTTCATTACGCATAACTTTCAGTTTTAAAAGATCAACATCAGCAGCAAGAGTATCAATCTTAGAAGAAAGAACATCAATTTTACCAAGCTTTTCCTCAACAGATTTGTTAAAAGCAGTTTGTGTACTAATAAATTCTTTAAGCATGACTTCAAGACCATAGGGTACACTCCTACTATTGTTGTAAGAATTACCATAAGAATTACCATAACCATTACCATTATTAGAAGGGTATGGCCTATAGTTGTTACCAAAATTATTCCTATAAGCATTATTGTTGAAATTATTATTTTTAATGAAGTTCACATCAACATGCTCTTCTTGAGCAACCAATGAAGCTAAAGGAACATTATTAGGATCAACATTAGATCTACCATTAACAAGCATAGACATAATAACATCAATGTTATCACTCAAGGAGGAGGTTTTTTCAACAGAATTTACCTTCTTACCTTGGGGAGTCCTTTCAGTGTGCCATTCAGAGTAATTGATTATCATATCATCAAGAAGATATGTTGCAGCACCCAAAGTGATGGACATAAAAGTACCTCCAGCAGCTGAATCCAATAGGTTCCTCGAAGAAAAATTTAATCCTGCATAAAAGGTTTGGATGATCATCCAAGTAGTTAGTCCATGGGTAGGGCAATTCTTTACCAAAGATTTCATTCTTTCTCATGCTTGGGCAACATGTTCGTTATCCAATTGCTTAAAATTCATAATGCTACTTCTCAAAGATATAATTTTAGCAGGAGGATAATATCTTCCAATGAAAGCATCTTTAAATTTAGTCCATGGATCAATATTATTCTTAGGCAGAGATATCACCCAATCTTTAGCTCTTCCTCTTAAGGAGAAAGGAAAAAAAATTCAGTTTTATAATGTCCCATCTACATCCTTATACTTTTGCATTTCACAAAGTTCAACAAAATTATTAAGATGGGTAGCAGCATCATCAGTATTAACACCAGAAAATTGCTCTCTCATAACAAGATTTAGTAAAGCAGGTTTAATTTCATAAAATTCTGCACAACACAATCAAAATACTTTGCCCCAACTTAACAGTGAGGTTGTCAATCTCACCGGTTTGCTGTATACAAATGATTAAACGTATGGTGTGGAGAATGATGTTTGTTTGCAAAGAACAGTAGAGTAAAATGATTGCAGTAGATTTTATTTCAGATGTAAAAGAATGGACCGGGGTCCACAGTTCACTAGTGGTGTCTCTCCAATAAGATAAATAGCATGTTGGGTGAACAAATTACAGTTGGGCAATTGACAAATAGAGAGGGCATAGCAATGCACATACATATCATGATGACTAATATGAGATTTATTTAGGGCATTACGACAAAGACAATAGACCGCTATCGAGCATGCATCTATGCCTAAAAAGTCCACCTTCGGGTTAGCATCCGCACCCCTTCCAGTATTAAGTTGCAAACAACAGACAATTGCATTAAGTATTGTGCGTAATGTAAACAATACAAATATCCTTAGACAAAGCATTGATGTTTTATCCCTAGTGGCAACATCACATCCATAACTTTAGAACTTTCTGTCACTGTCCCAGATTCAATGGAGGCATGAACCCACTATCGAGCATAAATACTCCCTCTTGGAGTCACAAGTATCAACTTGGCCAGAGCCTCTACTAGCAACGGAGAGCATGCAAGATCATAAACAACACATATATGATAGATCGATAATCAACTTGACATAGTATTCCATATTCATCGGATCCCAACAAACACAAATGTAGCATTACAATAAGATGATCTTGATCATGATAGGCAGCTCACAAGATCTAAACATGATAGCACAAGAGGAGAAGACAACCATCTAGCTACTGCTATGGACCCATAGTCCAAGGATGAACTACTCACGCATCAGTCCGGAGGCGGGCATGGTGATGTAGAGCCCTCCGGTGATGATTCCCCTCTCCGGCAGGGTGCCGGAGGCGATCTTCAGAATCCCCCGAGATGGGATTGACGGCGGCGGCGTCTCTGGAACTTTTCTCATATCGTGGCTCTCGGTACTAGGGTTTTCGCGACGGAGAGATTATATAGGCGACGGGGCAGAGTCGGGGATGCTCGAGGGGCCCACCCCATAAGGCGGCGCGGCCAGGGGTGGGGCCGCGCCCCCCTAGGGTGTGGCCGCCTCGTCGCCCCTCTTCGTATCCTCTTCGGACTTCTGGAAGGCTCCGTGGAAAATAAGACCGTGGGCTTTTGTTTCGTTCAATTCCGAGAATATTTCCTGTGTAGGATTTCTGAAACCAAAAATAGCAGAAAACAGGAACTGGCGCTTCGGCATCTTGTTAATAGGTTAGTGCCGAAAAATATATCAAAATGATATAAAGTGTATATAAAACATGTGAGTATTGTCATTAAACTAGCATGGAACATAAGAAATTATAGATACGTTTGAGACGTATCAAGCATCCCCAAGCTTAGTTTCTACTCGCCCTCGAGTAGGTAAACGATAACAAGGATAATTTCTGAAGTGACATGCTACTATCATAATCTTGATCAATACTATTGTAAAGCATATGAGATGAATGAGGTGATTCAAAGCAATGGTAAAGATAATGACTAAACAACTGAATCATATAGCAAAGACTTTTCATGAATAGTACTTTCAAGACAAGCATCAATAAGACTTGCATAAGAGTTAACTCATAAAGCAATAAATTCTTAATAAAAGGTTTTGAAGCAACACAAAGGAACATATAAGTTTCAGCAGTTGCTTTCAACTTTCAACATGTATATCTCATGGATAATTGTCAACACAAAGTGTAAGGGTACATTGCCCCTATGTGTGGTTTTGGTAATTAATGACAACCCCTATGGACTAATGTTTTCATTGAGTTTATATGAAGGAATATTCCATAGGTACTACTTGCTCTCCATGTGTTGGATTCAAGTATGGATGCCATGAAGATAAAGATATACCTTGTGTATTGGCATCAAGATCATCGGTATGAAGATATATATGTGATATGATCAAGAAGAAGAAATGAAGATGGAGTTCTTATGTGGAACTCAATATTAGCCATGCTCTATCCTATGAGATAAGCAATGAATGATCAAGATCTTGAGAGCTTGATTCCAAGTGAAGAATTCTTTATACACCTCAAGATAGTATGATAGAGTATGAGAAGATACAAGGTTGAGTTGGGCAAGTTCAAGTTGAGCATCTTGAGTGGATCACATACTTGAAGCTTGCCGTCCATTTGGTGATGATGGACATGTGAAGATGTGCATCAATAGAGCTTTCCCATCATGGTGTATGGGGGAGCATTTGTGAGTCTTCACGAAGCGACGATGATCAAGTGAGGCATTCCGGCTTGAGTGGAGCTTGAAGAGCTGTCATCAAGATCAAGCGGGATGCGCAAGGCAAAGGTATGGCCTTGCTAGGTTTTCCTTTTACCGGTCTCAAGGTGGTTGTTGGGAGACCGGATTATTGGATAGATAGCCGCACTATCAAGAGGGGCTTTCGGTTGGGTAACTTGATCGCATCGTCTTAGGGAGCTCAATCCTTTGCATACTTTGCATATCCCTATTGCTTCTTGGTGTTTCTCTGTGTGAGGTTCTTGAGCTTGTTGCTAGCTTTACAACAAGCCCAAGTTCATCGAAAACGGAATCCGCATGCATCTTCTATTGCGTTTTCGAGTTTGGACGTCTTTACCGTTTCTTGACGGTGGGAGACTCCCTCTCTAAAATCATCTAAAATGTTCTGTGAGGAGTCTCCATATTTCCAGTTTTTGTTGGGGTTCTATTCGTCGTTATCTTTCCAACAAAATTGGTTTCATGCGATTCGGAGTTCGGGAGCAATAGTTATTAAAGAAAAGGGAAAAAGGAAAAAGAATAAAAAGAAAAAGAAAAAAAGGGAGGGGCAGCCGGTCGGCCGGCCGGTCTGCCGGGCCACGCGCCGGCCCACCCGGTCGTGATCCGGCCCGGGCGCCATTGCCATCCGGGTGGCAACCAGTGGGCTTGGCCACCTCATCCGGCCCAGCACCCGGTTACCAACCGGGCCGCCCGGTGGAGGCCCCGGCCGGACCGGCCTCTCCGCCGGCTGGGCTTAACGCCCAGCGGCCCACCCGCCCGCGCTCCTCCTGCTTATCCGCCGCCCAGCGCGGCTGCTGCCCAGTCCGGTTACTGGGCCGGTCGGACCGGGCCACCGACCGGGCTCCTCAGTGCCCAGGCCGGTCGACCGGCCTGGCAGCCGGCTGGGCCGATTCTAGAGCTGTTTTTTTGCCCGTTTTTCTTGTCTTTTTCCCCCCAACAGTTTTATTTGCTCCCATGCTATAAATAGGCTTCTTCCACCTTGAGCCATAACACTTCTTCCCTTTCTCTCACCTCCATTGTTGCATTTGAAGAAGTTGCTCTCTCTCTTGTTCCCCCCCATGATTCTTGCTCATATTTGAGGATTTGAGAGAGGAGATCTAGATCTACACTTCCACCAAACCAATTCTTCTCTAAGTGAGGGAATCTCTTGGGATCTAGATCTTGGAGTCTTTGGTTGACTTTCCCCCTTGTTCTTCCTCTCCAATCTCATCCTAGCATTCGTTGCTTTGGTGGGATTTGAGTGTGAAGGACTTGAACACCTCCGGTGTTCTTGCTTTGCATCATTGCATTGTGTTGAGCTCTCCACCACGATTTGTTCGAGTGAGAGACCGTGAGCTTGTTACTCTTGGAGGGTGACCTCCTAGTTGGCTTGGTGATTGGTGCTCCGGTGATCTCTTCAAGAAGATTGTGAAGAGGCCCGGGCTTCTCCTTCGTGGAGCTTGTGAAGTGGTTGTGGAGCTTGCCATCTCCGGAGCGGAGGAAAAGCTAACCATAAGGAAGGGGCCATTATCCTTCGTGGGTGTGGTTCGGAGAATAGGGTGAGCCTTCGTGGCGCGGGGAATCCTTCGTGGGACCTCCACTCCTCCAAACGTGACGTACCTTGTTGCAAAGCAAGGGAACACGGGAATACATCCTCGTCTCCGCGTGCCTCGGTTATTTCTATACCCGAGCTCTCTTTCCTTGTGATAGCCATCGTGCTTGAAGTACATATATCTTGCTATCACTTGTGCTACATATATCTTGTGCCTATCTTGCTTAGCTCTAGTTGCTATTGTTACACTTAGTTGAGCTTAGCATATTTAGGGTTTGTGCTTGTAAACTAAACGATAGTTTAATTCCGCATTCATACAAGACAAATCCGCAAGAGTTTGTAATTGCCTATTCACCCCCCCCCCCCCCCCCCTCTAGGCGACATCTCGATCTTTCACAAAGTAATATGATGAATGCAAATAAGCAAGTATGTAAGAATCAATGCACACAGTTGACACAAGTGTTTGTTTCCAAGATAGAAAGAAGTAGGTAAACTGACTCAGCATAAAGTAAAAGAAAGGCCCTTCGCAGAGGGAAGCAGGGATTACTCATGTGCTAGAGCTTTTATTTTAAAAACATGGAAACAATTTTGTCAACGGTAGTAATAATTCATATGTGTTATGCATAAAACATCATATAAGTTGCAAGCCTCATGCATCGAATACCAATAGTGCTCGCACCTTGTCCTAATTAGCTCGGATTTCCATGGATTATCATTGCATTACATATGTTTCAACCAAGTGTCACAAAGGGGTACCTCTATGCCACCTATACAAAGGTCCAAGGAGATAAATCGCATTTGATTTCTCGATTTTGATAGATCTCAACTTGAGGACATCCGTACCGGGACAACATAGAAAACAGATAATGGACTCCTCTTTAATGCTTAAGCATTCAACAACAGATAATATTCTCATAAGAGATTTGAGGATTAATGTCCAAGCTGAAACTTCCACCATGATACATGGCTTTGGTTAGCGGCCCAATGTTCTTCTCTAACAATATGTATACTCAAACCATTCAACTCATGGCAAATCTCCCTTACTTCAGACAAGACGAACATGTATAGCAACTCACATGATATTCAACAGAGGTGTAACAGTTGATGGCGTCCCCAGAAATATGGTTACCGCTCAACAAGGAACTTATCTATACCTAATAATAAAGGAGCTAACGTTTCCGTGATTTCGTCCGTCAAAAGGCGCTTTTGTCCGTTTTCCTGTCCGTCTTCGTCCGTCCACCGTGTCATGTACAAGCTAGCTATAACAAAAAGAGGATGTCCGAGGCTCCGAGTTATGCACGAGTCCTCCCTATCTTCGACAAGAGAACCCGGATGTCCTACGTATTCTCGATTGTTTTGCCTGCCCTGATGCATATACTCCGCTCACGCCCACACCGATCGATCTATAGATCACATGTTTGCACCTCTATTGAACATGGTGTCAATACCCTCCGCCCAAGCTCCGCTCGTCCACGTCCTGTTCAGCGGAGGCGCTCACGTTTTCTCATGCGACGGCTCCGTGCTGGTCGACCACATTGACTACAGATTACAGCTGCAACGCAAGTCGCCTCCGGCCGCAGAGAGGCGACCTGCGCCGAGCTGCTCATGCTGTCGAACCCTGGTCGTAGTGATCCAGAGGCTGATCGCCGCCGACGGCGCACCCGACGTCTACCCCATCCAGTTTTTGGACGATGCGCGGCAGCAACCAACACGGCCTGTGCTTGGTGGAGCCTGACGCTGTCCCAGCTCACGGCGCCGGCCGCATCCGCGACGAGGCCTGATTTAGGTATGTCTACATGCCACGTCATCTTGACATCATCATGACGTCGTCGTTATCTGGAAAGTATACACATATAACCTAAGTTGAATTAGGACGGGTTACAATCATGTACGGAAACATCATCAACATATAAATATATGAACAGCCCACGCGCTGCCGAGGGTCGAGAAGGACGCCGTTCAGATCTGCCGGAGCGGCAAGTCGACATGCAAACGCGCGAGCGAGTGTGCCGTGCATCGCACTGTCGCGGCGTGACGGACAGCTCCTCATCAAAGCCAGCAGCAAAGGAACGCTCGCGCGTCTCTTCAGCACCGTTGACGCCTCCTAGCTCCAAGAGGTACACACCGTTTCTCAGGCCGACCGTGTCACAAGATCCAACCATGGTCGATTGATCGGGGTCATCTCGTTTGCTTCGTTGTACAGGTGTTCTGCTCAAAGTAGCTAGCACTGCAAGTGTTTGAAAGGATGGACTTGGACAGTGAGACCTGATCCTCACTTTCGACATGTAGAGAAGAGCTTGCAGCCAAGAATTTTCGCTCGTAAGCAGCCCCTGCCAAGGCAGTTCTTGTGAGTTGTGACAACGTGAGGAATACTCTTGGTATGTACCGGATCAACACAATCATTGATAGTATGTTGTTGGTGTGATTCAACGAGGAGGTGCTCACAGCTTCTGTGCAAACACGATAATCACCTGCAAGAAAAGATCTATTCAGCTTATCACATTTTTTGTATATGCAAATCTAACAGCCCAGCACAAAGTATGACTGAAGACATCAATCAATCTACTAATTGCCTAAATCATGGCATGCACTGATGCACATGGAACACGGCGGTTACAATATCTCAAACAGATTTTGATGAAATCCCATTGTAGAGAAAGGTAAGAGTTTTTGATATATCAAGCTTGGAAATATCCATCAGATGGGGCCTATTCTATAATACCCAATAGCTTGGTCTTTTTTTGTGATTAAGTATGTTCTTTTCTTGCTATCCTGTTAGATGGTTTGGGAACCTATGACGCGTGTAGTATTTGAAACTACACTTGAAGCTGACAAAACTTGTGCTATTATTCTATTCCTAAATCAGGTTGATCAGCTATCAATTGTAGGCAGGACAATGATTAATTTGCATTTTATCTTCTCCCATGTTTTCCGAAGACAACCAATGCCCTCTATACTAACTTTGAACTGTGCATATTAGATACACTTCTAAAAATTACTACATAACGTTGTAGCATTTCTAAATTATGGAACTCACTGGAGATAAATATGGAGGCAATGGAGATGCTACTAATACTACACAGGTTCACATATAAAAGACAATGTAAGAATATCTTTTCGGAAGCATTGCCCAATTGTTTGCTTATTGTATTTTTCCGGTGCAACGCACGGGCAATTTTACTAGTAAGAAATAAGATACATAAGCGACATATTCTTTACCACAATAGTTTTTAGGCTACTTTTCCATGAGGTATGTATTGCAAAGACAAGGAATGAAATTTTTAAAGGTTGCACGCAAGCAATTTACTTGGAATGGCAGAAAAATACCACATAATAGGTAGTTATGGTGGACACAAATGGCATAAGTTTTGGCTCAAGGTTTTGGATGCACGAGAAGCATTCCCTCTCAGTACAAGGCTTTGGCTAGCAAGGTTGTTTGAAGCAAACACAAGTATGAACCGTTACAACTAAACTTACATAAGAACATATTGCAAGCATTATAAGACTCTACACTGCATTCCTTGTTGTTCAAACACTTTTACCAGAAAATATCTAGACTTTAGAGAGACCAATCATGCAAACCAAATTTCAACAAGCTCTACGGTAGTTCTCCACTAATAGGTTTAAACTACATGATGCAAGAGCTTAAACATGATCTTCTTGAGAGCTCAAAACAATTGCCAAGTATCAAATTATTCAAGACCATATACCAATTACCACATGAAGCATTTTCTGTTTCCAACCAAATAGCAATGAATGAAGTGGCTTTCAACCTTCGCCATGAACATTAAAAGTAAAGCTAAGAACACCAGTGTTCATATGAACAAGCGGAGCATGTCTCTCTCCCACAAGGATTGCTAGGATCCGAATTTATTCAAACACAAACAAAAATAAAAACATGCAGACGCTCCAAGTAAAGCACAGAAGATGTGACGGAATAAAAATATAGTTTCACTAGAGGTGACCTGATAAGTTGTCGATGAAGAAGGTGATGCCTTGGGCATCCCCAAGCTTAGATGCTTGAGTCTTCTTGAAATATGCAGGGATGAACCACGGGGGCATCCCCAAGTTTAGACTTTTCACTCTTCTTGATCATATTATATCATCCTCCTCTCTTGATCCTTGAAAACTTCCTCCACACCAAACTCAAAACAATCTCATTAGAGGGTTAGTGCATAATCAAAAATTCACATGTTCAGAGAGGACACAATCATTCTCAACACTTCTGGACATTACCCAAGGCTACTGAAATTTAATGGAGCAAAGAAATCCACTCAAACACAGTAAAGGAGGCAATGTGAAATAAAAGGCAGAATCTGTGAAAACAGAACAGTCCGTAAAGACAAAAAATTTCGAGGCACTTAACATGCTCAGATGAAGAAGCTCAAATTGAATTAAAGTTGCGTACATATCTGAGGATTACTCATGAATTTTCGCAGATTTTTTAGAGTTTCCTACAGAGAGATCTACTCAAATTCGTGACAGCTAGAAATCTGTTTCTGCGCAGAAATCCAAATCTAGTATCAACCTTACTATCAGAGACTTTACTTGGCACAACAATGCAATAAAGTAAAGATACAAATGTATTGCTACAGTAGTAACAAGCACCTTGACTCAAATACAAAAAAAATTGCAGAAACAAAATAATGGGTTGTCTCCCATAAGCGCTTTTCTTTAACGCCTTTCAGCTAGGCGTAGAAAGTGTAAATCAAGTAACATCTAGAGAAGAAGCATCAACATCATAATTTGTTCTAATAATAGAATCAAAAGGTAACTTCATTCTCTTTCTAGGGAAGTGTTCCATACCTTTCTTAAGAGGGAATTGATATTTAATATTTCCTTCTTTCATATCAATAATAGCACCAACAGTTCGAAGAAAGGGTCTTCCCAAAATAATAGGATCAGATGCATTGCATTCAATATCCAAAACAACAAAATCAACGGGGACAAGGTTATTGTTAACCGTAATGTGAACATTGTCAATCCTCCCCAAAGGTTTCTTTATAGAATTATCAGCAAGATTAACATTCAAATAACAATATTTCAATGGTGGCAAATCAAGCATATCATAGAGTTTCTTAGGCATAACAGAAATACTTGCACCAAGATCACATAAAGCATTACAATCAAAATCATTGACCTTCATTTTAATAATGGGCTCCCAACCATCTTCCAACTTCCTAGGAATAGAAGTTTCAAGTTTTAATTTCTCTTCTCTAGCTTTTATGAGAGCATTTGTAATATGTTTTGTAAAGGCCAAGTTTATAGCACTAGCATTAGGACTTCTAGCAAGTTTTTGCAAAAACTTAATAACTTCAGAGATATGACAATTATCAAAATCAAAACCATTATGATCTAAAGCAATGGGATCATTGTCCCCAATACTCTGAAAAATTTCAGCACTTTTATCACAAACAGTTTCAGCAGTTTCAGGCAATTTTGCATGCTTTGTATTAGAAGTAGAAACATTGCCAACACCAATTATTTTACCATTGATAGTAGGAGGTTTAGCAACATGTGAAGCATCAACATTACTAGTGGTAGTAATAGTCCAAACTTTAGCTACATTATTCTCTTTAGCAAGTTTTTCTTCTCTTTCCCACCTAGCATGCAATTCAGCCATCATTCTAATATTGTCATTAATTCGAACTTGTATAGCGTTTGCTGTAGCAAATGACTTAATATCTTTAGTTTCATTAGGCATAAGTTTCAGTTTTAAAAGATCAACATCAGCAGCAAGACTATCAACCTTAGAAGAAAGAACATCAATTTTACCAAGCTTTTCCTCAACAGATTTGTTAAAAGCAGTTTGTGTACTAATAAATTTTTTAAGCATGACTTCAAGACCAGATGGTACACTACTACTATTGTTGTAAGAATTACCATAACCATTACATTTATTAGAAGGGTATGGCCTATAGTTGTTACCAAAATTATTCCTATAAGCATTGTTGTTGAAATTATTATTTTTAATGAAGTTCACATCAACATGCTCTTCTTGAGCAACCAATGAAGCTAAAGGAACATTATTAGGATCAACATTAGATCTACCATTAACAAGCATAGACATAATAACATCAATGTTATCACTCAAGGAGGAGGTTTCTTCAACAGAATTTACCTTCTTACCTTGGGGAGTCCTTTCAGTGTGCCATTCAGAGTAATTGATCATCATATCATCAAGAAGCTTTGTTGCAGCACCCAAACTGATGGACATAAAAGTACCTCCAGCAGCTGAATCCAATAGGTTCCTCGAAGAAAAATTTAATCCTGCATAAAAGGTTTGGATGATCATCCAAGTAGTTAGTCCATGGGTAGGGCAATTCTTTACCAAAGATTTCATTCTTTCCCATGCTTGGGCAACATGTTCATTATCCAATTGCTTAAAATTCATAATGCTACTTCTCAAGGATATAATTTTAGCAGGTGGATAATATCTTCCAATGAAAGCATCTTTAAATTTAGTCCATGAATCAATACTATTCTTAGGCAGAGATAGCAACCAATTTTTAGCTCTTCCTCATAAGGAGAAAGGAAACAATTTCAGTTTTATAATGTCCCCATCTACATCCTTATACTTTTGCATTTCACAAAGTTCAACAAAATTATTAAGATGGGCAGCAACATCATCAGTATTAACACCAGAAAATTGCTCTCTCATAACAAGATTTAGTAAAGCAGGTTTAATTTCATAAAATTCTGCTGTAGCAGCAGGTGGAGCAATAGGAGTGCATATGAAATCATTATTATTTGAGCTAGTGAAGTCACACAACTTAGTGTTCTCAGGAGTATTCATTTTAACAACAATAAAAACAAGTAAAGCAAAACCGAATTAAATAAAGTAAAACAAGTAACTAATTTTTTGTGTGTTTTTGATATAAAGAAAGCAAACAAGACAGAAAATAAAATAAAGCAAGACAATAAACAAAGTAAAGAGATTGGATGTGAGAGACTCCCCTTGCAGCGTGTCTTGATCTCCCCGGCAACGGCGCCAGAAAAAGTATTTGATGGCGTGCAGTTGACGTGGGAGTTAGAAATCTCTGTGGTGTAACTTTTCTTCAAGTCCCCGGCAACGGCGCCAGAAAAAGTGCTGCTGCTGCTGGCGTGCAGTTGATGTGCAACGGTACCAGAAAGTAGCTCCTTGTGATGGTAAAGCACACGTCCGTTGGGAACCCCAAGAGGAAGGTGTGATGCGTACAGCAGCAAGTTTTCCCTCAGTAAGAAACCAAGGTTTATCGAACCAGTAGGAGATGAAGGCCACGTGAAGGTTGTTGGTGACGGAGTGTAGTGCGGCGCAACACCAGGGATTCTGGCGCCAACGTGGAACCTACACAACACAATCAAAATACTTTGCCCCAACTTAACAGTGAGGTTGTCAATCTCACCGGCTTGCTGTAAACAAAGGATTAAACGTATGGTGTGGAGAATGATGTTTGTTTGCAAAGAACAACAGAGAACAATGATTGCAGTAGATTGTATTTCAGAGAACAAAGAATGGACCGGGGTCCACAGTTCACTAGTGGTGTCTCTCCAATAAGATAAATAGCATGTTGGGTGAACAAATTACAGTTGGGCAATTAACAAATAGAGAGGGCATAGCAATGCACATACATATCATGATGACTAATATGAGATTTACTTAGGGCATTACGACAAAGAACATAGACCGCTATCCAGCATGCATCTATGCCTAAAAATTCCACCTTCGGGTTAGCATCCGCACCCCTTCCAGTATTAAGTTGCAAACAACAGACAATTGCATTAAGTACTGTGCGTAATGTAAACAATACAAATATCCTTAGACAAAGCATTGATGTTTTATCCCTAGTGGCAACAGCACATCCATAACCTTAGAACTTTCTGTCACTGTCCCAGATTCAATGGAGGCATGAACCCACTATCGAGCATAAATACTCCCTCTTGGAGTCACAAGTATCAACTTGGCCAGAGCCTCTACTAGCAACGGAGAGCATGCAAGATCATAAACAACATATATGATAGATCGATAATCAACTTGACATAGTATTCCATATTCATCGGATCCCAACAAACACAACATGTAGCATTACAATAAGATGATCTTGATCATGACAGGCAGCTCACAAGATCTAAACATGATAGCACAAGAGGAGAAGACAACCATCTAGCTACTGCTATGGACCCATAGTCCAAGGATGAACTACTCACGCATCAGTCCGGAGGCGGGCATGATGATGTAGAGCCCTCCGGTGATGATTCCCCTCTCCGGCAGGGTGCCGGAGGCGATCTTCAGAATCCCCCGAGATGGGATTGACGGTGGCGGCGTTTCTGGAACTTTTCTCGTATCTTGGCTCTCGGTACTAGGGTTTTCGCTACTGAGATTATATAGGCAAAGGGGCAGAGTCGGGGGACGCTCGAGGGGCCCACCCCATAAGGCGGCGTGGCCAGTTGTGGGGCCGCGCCCCCCTAGGGTGTGGCCGCCTCGTCGCCCCTCTTCGTCTCCTCTTCGGACTTCTGGAAAGCTCCGTGGAAAATAAGACCATGGGCTTTTGTTTCGTCCAATTCCGAGAATATTTCCTGTGTAGGATTTCTGAAACCAAAAACAGCAGAAAACAGGAACTGGCGCTTCGGCATCTTGTTAATAGGTTAGTGCCGGAAAATGCATCAAAATGATATAAAGTGTATATAAAACATGTGAGTATTGTCATAAAACTAGCATGGAACATAAGAAATTATAGATACATTTGAGACGTATCAACGACCCCAAGAGCAGCGGATCCGACATGGTTGCCATGATATTCCAGCACGGTGGTCAAGGAGGCGGAAGAGGTTGCGGCCGCGGTGGCAGAGCCGGCAGGGCCAGTAGCGTGATGATGAAGTCACGGCTGCCGGATCCCGCACTCCCCAAACCTATGAAGAATATAGGGATATGCCGTGTCTAGCCTGCATTGATCCGGCTACAGGAAAATCCTCTCACACCAATCGCAACTGCAAATGGGTCAACGATCTCAAGATGGATCCAGAAGCAGGATACAAGCGTGCTAGGAAACATCGCCCACGCGGCAAAGGAGGTAAGGGCAAGAACAAGGATAAGGATGAGGACACTTCGGAGGCGATGGATGAGGACCAAGCTTAATCGGATCCCAAAGAGGGCACCACAGCTAAAACCTCAGACCCCTTCGGAAAAAGAGTGCACGTGCATACCACACCTTCCTCGGAACTCCAACAGTTTGGGGAAAGAAAAGTGTCATCCGGACCCTGAACGTCACGCTTCCGGCCGTGCCGTAGTACGTAAAGTGGTCGGAAAAACCGTGTACATTTGACAGAACCGATCATCCGGTTGTCATCCCAAAAGAGTGCTACGCTTTGGTTCTTACTCCCGCATTGACGGGCATGACTTCTTGAAGTGCCTCATAGACGGCGGAGCCAGCCTGAACATCATGTACCTGGAAAACATTGGAGAAGATGAACCTTACCAAGGAACAACTCACGGAGTTCCACGGTGTAGTTCCAGGTAAGAAGGTGAACTCCCTGGGCAGCATCAAACTTTCTGTGGCCTTCGGTGATGTAAACAAATACCGTGAGGAGATGATCGCATTTTAGGTTGTGCCCTTCAAAAGTTTCGACCATGTGATCTTCGGCAGGCCAACATACCACAAATTCCATGCAAGGCAATTCTACATCTACAACAAGCTCAAGATTCCGGGTCCTAACGGCATGATAACCGTATCCAGAGACTACAAAAAATCTCGAGACTGTGAGGAGGGCGAATCCGCCTTTGCAGAATCAGTACTATCTAAGGAGGAGCTGCAAGGTTACAGAGCCGCGGTGGATCCATACCACCAAGAAGCAGATCTCCGATCAGAAGACCACGTTCAAGGATGTGATAGAAACCAAAAAGGTCGACCTCAAGGAAGGCGATGATTCCAAGCAGGTTTCAGTTGGAGCCGACATGGAGCCCAATTAGGAAGACGCGCTCGTCGAGGTCCTGCGTGCAAACATGGATATCTTCGCATGGCAACCTTCTGACATATTCGGAGTACCAAGGGAACTCGCCGAGCACTATCTCAACATAAATCCGGGAACAAAACCGGTGAAGGAAGCTATGCGATGATTTGGAGATAAGAAGCGCCGCGCCATAGGAATAGAGTTTGCAAAGTTACTAGGCAGGTTTTGTAGTAGAAATTATCCATACTGATTGGTTCGCAAATCCTATCCTTGTACCCAAAAAGAATTCTGAAATACTAAGAATGTGCATCGATTACTCTAGCTTAAACAAATACTGCCCCAAGGATCCGTTTCCCCTACCGCGCATTGACCAGGTCATTAATTCGACGACGGGGGCGGAACTCCTATGTTTTCTTGATGCATATTCCGGGCACCATCAGATCCGTATGCAAGAGTCTGACCAAAATACGACCTCCTTTATCACCCCTTTCGGCACTTACTGCTATGTTACCATGCCTTTTTGTTTGAAAAACGCAGGTGTGACATATCAACGAACAACGCAACGACTGCCTCAAGGATCAGTTCGGCTGGAACGTGCACACATACATCGACGACATTGCAGTCATGACCCGGAAAGAGTCCGACTTGATCAGTGATCTCAAGGAAACCTTTGATAATCTCCGGAGGTACAAGATGATGTTAAATCCGCTAAAGTGCGTCTTTGGCGTATCAGCTGGAAAACTCCTTGGCTTCATTGTCTCTCCCAGAGGCATTGGTGTTAACCCAGAAAGATGTGCAATGATTAACTGGTTGTGTAGCAGGAATTAGTCAATTTGTTAGTCGTCTTGGCGAGAAGGCCCTACCCTTATATAAATTATTGAAGAAAATAGACAAATTTGTCTGGGATGATGTCGCAGATGCAGCTTTACAGGAGTTCAAGAGCATACTCTCCTCCCCACCTATCTTGGCAGCACCAATACCATCAGAACCTATGTTTCTCTATTTGGCGGCTTCAAACAAGGTCATCAGCATAGTCATCGTGGTGGAGTGAAAGGAAGAAGGCTACGAGCATGGAGTCCAACGGCCCGTCTACTACATCAACGAGGTCCTCACGGAATCTAAGTAATTCTACCCTAAGTTTCAGAAGCTGGCCTACGGGGTATTCCTAGGGAGCCGGAAGCTGAGGCACTAATTCCAGGAGCATCCAATGAGAGTTGTGAGCAAAGCTCCGCTGTCAAACATAATCAACAACTCCGACGCAACGTGGCGTGTGGCGAAGTGGGGAATAGAACTTTCCGCACTTCGACATGACCTACAAGGCCAGAACTGCAATAAAGTCACAAATTTTAGCGGATTTCTTCGTCGATTGGACTGAAGCACCGGATGGCACGCCTGTACCGGAACTAGAAGCTTGGGTTATGCATTTTGATGGCTCTAAGCAACACCAATGCTCGGGGACTGGGGTTACCCTCAAATCCCCCACCGGAGAAGAACTGAAGTATGTTCTGCAGATTCATTTTGAAGCTACCAATAATATGGCGGAGTACAAGGCTCTACTACATGGACTGCGCATCGCCAAGTAGATTGGGATCAAGCACATCATATGTTACAAAAATTCGACCTGGTGGCACAACAAGTAGCCAGAACCTAGAATGCCAGGAATTCCGTCATGGCAGCTTACAAAGACGAAGTTGAGGAGATCGCTAAATGCTTCCTCTGATACGAAGTCAATACGTCAGAAAAGACAACAACACAGCAGCAGACATACGATCCAAGCTCGGATCCGACATATTCCCCCTGGAATTTTCCTTGAGCACCTACGGATACCGTCGGTGAAGGGCGTTAACCAGAAAACCCTAGATGTGGTTATGTCTCCGGCTAAGGAGGTGATGGTAATCACTTAGGCATGGACCAGACCTTTCCTGGAATAGTTGGTGGATCAAAACTTGCCGGAGGACGAGGTTCTCACAGGACAAATCACCAGGCGAGCAAAGTCCTACACAGTGATTGATGGACAGCTCTACAAAAAAGGCGCAAGCGGAGTTTTCCAAAAATGTGTATCAAATGCAGACGGCATGGAAATACTGAGAAAGATCCACCTTGGCGATTGCGGGCATCACGCCGCTCCCAGCTCACTCGTTGCAAAAGCTTTTCGGCAAGGATTTTT
This sequence comes from Lolium perenne, assembly GCF_019359855.2. Lineage (NCBI taxonomy): Eukaryota > Viridiplantae > Streptophyta > Magnoliopsida > Poales > Poaceae > Lolium > Lolium perenne. The sequence continues at coordinate 257,964,530 of NC_067249.2, forward strand.
CTGGCTAACAGCAAAAAGCTAATGCTAAGAAAGTAGTGAAAACTTGTCGCGACTACCAGTACTATGCCACACAACCAAATGCACCAGCTCAAGAGCTGAAGATCATCCCTATCACTTGGCCGTTTGCGGTTTGGGGGCTTGATATGGTTGGAAAATTGAAAAGAATCATCTTCTGGCGGTTTTCAATACCTCCTGGTCACAGTTGATAAATTCAGCAAGTGGATCGAGGCAAAGCCAGTGAGAAAGGCCGATGGTGCTACATCACTAAACTTCGTCTGCAGCCTCGTTGTTAGATACAATGTTCCACACAGCATCATTACACATAATGGCACAAACTTTGTGCAAGGAGAACTGAAGGAATACTGCCATGACGTTGGGATTCACCTCGATCTTGCATCTGTGTCTCAACCACAGTCAAATGGGAAGGTTGAGCAAGCCAATGGTCTCATACTAGCCGGAATCAAACCGCGCCTTGAAGAACCGTTGCAGAGAGCAGCTGGAGCTTGCGCAGAGGAGCCGGATTTTGTTCTGCGGAGCTTACGCACAACCCCGAAGATCAACTGGGTTCACACCCTTCTTCCTAGTATACGAATCTGAAGCAGTATTACCCTCCGACATTATTCACGATTCTCCACGAGTTTCCGCCTACAGAGAAGAAGATGCGGACGAGGCTCGGCGGCTATCTGTCGACTTGCTCGAAGAAACTCGGAAACTAGCGTACCAGCGTTCCACCATCTACCAGCAGAAGCTTCGATGCTATCATGGCCATCGAGTTCGGAATCGCTCGTTTAAAGAAGGTGACCTGGTGCTCCGCCTTCGGCAAGTGAAGGACCATAAGTTGCAATCTCCATGGGAAGAACCTTTCGTCGTGAGCGACGTGTTGCACAACAGATCCTACTATCTCGTAGATATCCGCGAGTTAAAGGATAGACATGCTAATTGCCATCGAAAACGCAAGAGGGAGGATCTGGGTGACGTATACGATGAAGCAGACCATCCTTGGAATATAGCACAACTACGTCCTTTCCACACTTAGCAAATTTCGCATTACATACATTGTAATAGTTATGATACATGATCAATGAAATAAAGCATATGGTTCACTCTTTGAATCTTTTACCTCCTTTTATTGTTCTTTTTTGGATCGTGTATGTTTGCTAAGAAAAACCGCAGAGCTGGATATTTTCGCTTAGGCGTGTATGATGTTGTGATATTCAAATCTTCCAATAGGACATGAGCTTAATGTGAATGAGTTTTCTGTTGCGAACTTATCGATTCCTGGTAGCAATTTCCAGCACCTTAGGCTGGGGGCTTATTTCCGCGGTTATTGACGGATTGTCATTAGGCTTCGTCGCCATCGGCAAGCTTTTACGGCTAAAGATCTTCCGGCTTGTGGAAGGTCAAGTAAGTAAGCCGAAAAATACAGAAACCAACACAGCTTTTCAAACAAAGAACCACGCATATATATATATATAAAAGGTCGCATGACAAGTGTTTCCACCGACAGCTTTTCTTGCGTAGTTTTTTGCCCTAGCTACTTGAAGTAAGTCTAGATATTTCTACTACAGACCCACGAAGGGGCCGAATGATGCAATGTCTTTCGTTTTACACAGGACAGATTATTTCTCCACGTCAGGTGCTGGAGAAGATGAAGCTTCATCATCTCTCTTAGTTTGTCCTGGTTGGCCTCTTTGGAGCTGGTCCATGTGAATTGGCTACCCTCGCCGGATCCGACAGGTTTTTTCTCCGCGCCAGCCTTCTTCAGAAGCTCAGCTTCAATGGCTTCGTCGGCGAGAAGAACATGTTTTTCATAAAACTCGGCATGGTATATATGCCTGACAATCCGGATATCATAGCCACTGCACACATCTAGAAGCTCGTTCGGATCCGCATCCTCCGGAATGGAAGTAGATGCTTCTTCCAGGTTCAGGGTCGGAGCTTGGGCTAAGCACATGGCGAGCGCCATTTGGGCTGCACCTCGAGCGGAGGATGTTTGCATATCAATAACTAGCTCCGGAAGAATGGCCATCTTGCCAATCAGCTCACGAACATCGCACTTGCGGCTGTTCTTCAGCGCCAAGTTATAGCAGGTCTTCCGGAATGCGGAAATGAGATCCTTGCAGTCATCTCCGGCTAGCTTGATGAGGTCGTCTCGCGGAAATTTCTCGCCGCATTCTTCATCATATCCAAGTGGCTCTATGAAAGAACTGAAAAATTAGGATAAAACACACAAAAAGCCGCGAAGAGTAACAACATCATGGATCCGGATACTTACCGAAGACTTCATTGTTGAGCAGGTCCCAACCTAATTCCGCTTGGGGTATGTAGGTCCGGAGCGTTTGGACTTCGTCCTGCAGCTTCTAGACCACATCAATGTCTCTCTTATGCCTCTCCTGAAGACCAGCTTTGACGCGAATGAATTCTGAATTCTTTTCCGCCAGCTGATCCTCGGCGAGTTTCTGCTTTTTCTTCGCACCCTTAAATTTAGACTCCAGGTCCTTATTGGCGGAACGTAAGATTTCTAGCTCAGAGGAGGTTGCTGCCAGCGAGCTCTACAGATCTGCTCCAATGCAAACACATTTAGCCAATCATGAAAGCACCATAAGCCGGAAATTGAGTGACGAAATTAGTTGTCGGAATCATACCTTGAGTTTCCTCGAGTTTGTTTTCAAGCTCGACAACTTTCTCTTTCTCATCAGCCAGTTGCTCCGCCTGTCTCATAGAGACGCGGCGCTGGAGAGCTATGTTCTTGTGCAGCTCATAGTGCAAAGCTTGTTGCTCCTGAGAAAGCTGTAAAAGTGATAAAATTTAAAGGACCAATTATGAAAGCGTAGAACTTTTTGAAGTATCATGCCGGAATTTGTTACGACACGACGCTTGGGGGCTACCGCGACACTTTAACAAAGTTCTTCAGTTTAGTAAACTCAAAGTATCATGGTGCAAAATAGATGTGGTTTCCGCCTAGATACTTGGGGCTGCTGGGGATAGTTTATCTTGCGCTTGACGAGAAGTTCATGGAGGAACTGGTAGGTCTTCTTCTTATGTTTCTCAATCTCGTAAGATTGAGTGTCCATCTTGCTCCAAGCATTGTTGAGCATGGAATTTAGGAGATCTTGCTCAATCTCCCATTTCTCTGCCTCGGTCAGTTCATGGAAAAACTTCGTGGCGTAGGCCTTTGGGGTAGCATGGCAGTCGGAAGGCTCGCCAGTTTCTAGAGCGAATACCAGGGAATCATCAGCCGGAGCTTCAGCCTTATCTGCAGAGTGCACTTCCTCCCCCTCCTTGCCCTTGGCTCCTCCAGCAGCAGCCCGGGCATTTTCGGAGCAGCTCCCATCTTTGCGATCGCTGCTAAATGGAATTTTTTTTAGAGCTTGTTCTCCAGCAGCAGGCTCAGTGGATGGTTGTGGTTCAGCCGGAGTTGGTTGCGGAGTGGCAGTAGAGGTGGTCGGCGGAATTATGGGGGTGTCTGGGACGACGACGGCAGGAGATGTCTTCATAAAGGTTGTAATCGTTTTTTGGGTTTTACCCCGCGAAGGAATGATCTTCGGAGGCCTGATCCACAAACAAAAGGAAAAGTAAGATAACATCCTCACCACGAAGATGTGTGAGTGAGGGGTATCAGAACTTACGCGGCTCCGGGAAGCTTGGGCCTGGTCCCCTTTTCGGTGGTGGCGAGCATCTTGAGGCGATCACGCTCTACCCGCTTGGAATCCAGGCGCAGTGGACCGACAGTCGGAGTGGTATTGGCTTTCTTGGCGGAGCCCCCAACGGTAGGAGCGGTGTCGGTTCCGGAGAATCCACCTCGGGAACGCTTTGTGGGGCGAGGGGCGATTACCTTAGCCTCCTCTTCGTTCTCATCCTCATCCTCCTCCGGAGCTTCATCTACCTTGCCGGATTCAGAGGCGGTGATGCGAAAGATTTCTCCAAAGTTCTCCTCCGCCAATGTTTTGAGCTGGAAGAGAAGGCATAAAATGATTAGCAAATATGACAAGTTAAGAAGTACAAAGCCAAACACTAAAATCAAGTGTAACTCATCGGAGGACAGGTTCCATTGACATAAATGTCCTTGGAGAGTTCCGGCATGACCTGGCCGCGGGTCAGCTTCATCAATGTCTGGATCCTCTTGTTCAGATAGTCCGCGGGAAGGCTGTCCTTAGAAACTCGCATGGGATCGTCGACGCCAGTGTAGGTGTACATGAGGCGCCTGTTGTAGTGGAGAGGTTGGATCCGGTGAGTGAACCAACTCAATGTTAGGTCCATGCCGGTCAGCCCCTCGCTCACTAGCTTAGAGATCCGACGAGCCATCCTCTCCAGCTCCGGATGCTGGGCAAAGTTGGGGATGTAGCTCCAAGAATCGAGCTCCTCCAGAGGATTGTTGGCGAAGGCAGGGATGCCCATGTGGCGGTCCGGAACTACTTCATTGTTGATGTAGAACTATTAGGCGTTCCAGTACCAGAGATATTCGTGGGAAGAGAGAGGTGGATACAGCCTCTTTGCGTGGAGCACAAAGGTCATGCGGCCACAGTTGACCATCTTCTTCTCCTTCATCTCCTTCTTCATGCGGTAGAGGAATAGAAGTAGTCGGATATCTGGTTGGACTCCGAGGTGACCTTCGCACAACGTGACGAAGTTGGAGAGGAGGAGGTAGGAGTTGGGGCAGATGTTGTGGGGCTGCAGCCCATAAGTGTGAAGAACCTCCAAAAATATTTCTGAAGGCGGAAACGACAGACCCCGCTCCACCTAGGCTTTTGTGAGGACCCGCTTGCTAGGCTCCGGAGTCAGAGTTGTGGATTCCTTGGTAAATCTGCAAGAACTCGGAGTGAGAAAGCCTTCATCTTGGAGAGCTTTCAGCTCGAAGTCCGTCAGGTTGCAGGGGCACCACTGGCCTTTCTCCGCCTCTCTGTTCTTGGCTTTGGAGGCCTTCCTCATTTCAGTCTCCTTAACCTTTTCTGCCATCTGAGCTTGCCCTTCTAATTCTTCGCGTAGTTCCGCTCCAGTCGGAATTCTTTCGAGTGGATTGCTGGAAGATGCGGAATAAGGTTGAGCTAAGCGTGTGTCGGAAATATTGGGTGGTTGAAATGCTAAAGGCTCGACGTATAAAGGTTCCGATGGAATGGGTGGAGGGTTATTCGGAGAATTGTCAGTGGGTTTTGGGGTGTTTTCCGACATACTTTCGGCTACAAGTGCAACAGTTAAAGACTTAAGATCTGGATCCTACTGCGCCCTTTCCCTCTCAAGTCCGGCAAAACTTACCTTCAATGGCGTGGTGGTTCCCCATGGTCTCCGACGAAGAATAATGGTTTGAGGAAGAGGCGTTGGTGTCAGGCGAGACCAAAATTCGGCCGCGGAGGAAATTTCTCGATCAAAGGCGACGAGCTCGAGTAAGGACGGACCTTGCAAGGGCGGCGCACGAAGCTTTCCGGGAGAACCTCATCGGTGATGAGATCCGTCGGGCAGCGCTGGCGCGAGGAAGGAGATGAAGTGGTGAGGATGGAGTAAAAGTGAGAATGACCGCCCGGGCGAGGTATTTATAGACTCCGCGCGGAGATACGTGCGTCGGATCCTACGGTGGGAACTGAGCGGTCGCACCGTTGGATATCCGTCACGTGTCCTAGGTCAAAAGCGGTGAAACTGAAGTGGCGGTGACCTAACAGCGTGGCTCCAATTTACCCGACGAAGATTCATTTCTCCGAAAATTTCGCGCGGGAAAAGAGGAAGTTATGCGCAGCATGGGGAAAGATTCCGCTTAGTTACCATTACAGAATAATGAATGATTTTCGGTTGATTGAAGTCGGAAACGATGAAGTTTTTGGAAGCTCTTCAAGATTCTCTCCGGATCCAAATAAGAAGCTAGGTGGAGGAATGGTGAATCTTGAAGAATTTCGGGGGCTACTGTTGTGGGTATACTTCATGTGTATACCAACAACATGGTCATCCAACAGGCCCGGATGGCCCACATATGGTGGTGGTGGCTTATGACCCACCAGACGGCCCAATTGTTGTTGATAGAAGATGGAAGAAGTCCAGCCTAGGAACATGAGCCGGATCCTTACCGACCTACTCTAGTGGCCGGATCCATGAAGGCCCATGAAGTGACCGGATCCATGACAGCAAGATAGACCTAGGTGTATTCTTGACGTGTACGACAATGTATGTTCCGTAGTTAGGCATCTTGTATTCTAGCTAGGACTCTTCGTAGAAACCCTAGATCCTGGCGCCTTTATAAGCCGGATCCCGGGAGCCCTAGAGGCAGAACCACAACTCATTGTAACAACGCGAAAGTGCCAATATAATTGCAGACAAGCAGCAGTAGGCCCTGTCCTCGAGCAGGTGTTCCGAAGCTGGGTAAATCGCGTACCACCGTCCCGGTAGCTCTCCGCCCAATGGCCCCTACTTCTTCCCCCCTTCATGAGGATCCCTCCTCCGTGGGCCGTCGAATAGGCAACGACAAAAATCAAGTCTCCATTCTAGCATGATGTCTAGTTTTCTTTCCACGGTCTATTTTGGGGAGGCGGGCTTCATTTCTCCTCTTGCTTGAGTAGGGGTGCTCATGCATTTAAAATTATTTGGCTAAGCTATAGGCCGCAGCATGTGTCGCTATCTTTGTGAACCCCATAGCTTTATTAATTTAAAGTCAAGCATCTAATTCACTATATCAAAAAAAAAAAAAAAATCATTGACTACCTCGTATGAATGTGCCCCGTCTAACTTCTTGTTTATATGGCCGACTAGCTAGCTTGCCTTGATGGCATTGCAAGCTAAAACATCACTATCACAAGTGTGTTCTTGATGCCCGGTTCTTATTGGTCGACTTCCCCTTTCATATCCTCCTATATGATGGCTACGATTTCGTTGTTTCCATCAAAATAATTTGCTTGGTCCCATGTTGGCGAGCACATCAGCGTGCTACCTATTTCTTGTTTCTCTCAAAAAATATACCATAGAATACTTCTCTCTTACTTCTTGAAAACAGAACAAGCTAACATTCCGCAATCTTGACAAACGGTGATTACCACTCTTGTTGGTTTAAGGAGACGGAATTTCATTTCTCTTCATGGAAACGGTAAAAACTAATTAAACAACCTTAACGCACAGCAATTAAAGTATGCAAAGAGAATCCCATAAGGTCACAAACAGTTGAATGCATATGCAGTGTCTTGCTTAAACTAGGGAGTTCGATATGCTAAACTAATACGTCTCGCAGATACCATCAATCGTTCATTCCAAGCGAAGACGGACAGGCGATGATTTGCCAAAAGCGAGCTAGCTAGCTTCTTGCATTTGACGGATTCGAGGACGAGGATCTCGCCAATCTCAAAGCCTAGAGAGGGATTAGTGCGCTATTAGTGGCCAAACATTATGGATTTGCATGCAGCCTCGTGTCCAAAGATTCCAGGCACAGAGAAGAATGACAGAGGAAGACCACTCATCAGTCATCACCAACCAAATCCTGAAAAGTATCATTACACGACGCTACAATCTCCATGTCGTCTACCTCTACTAGTGCTAGTGGTTATGAAATGAAATGGCTGCCTAGTTTACGACTAGGTAGATGTTACTTACTAGCTAATCGTCACATAGTGGTGGTGCTTGCCTTGTGTATCTTATGCTGCAACTATCCATCATTGCTTAAAAATATTGCCACATTTGTATTCCCCAACCGTGACCTAGCTTGCGGCATATTTTATCATTTACAATATATATTGTCATATTTCACCATTAGTTGTTGCATTGCGACACCTTTATCTCATTATATTATTTCCCGAAGACTAGAGTTTAGATCCACTTGTTGCGATGACATGGCAGCTGACTAGGCAAAACACAACTTGGATGTATATACATTAATGGAGTGCCAAATTGTGTCAAGATTTCATCTAACCTTGTCAACTTCTATGTAATCGTGTCAATTCTGTCGGAGTGTGGTTACCTGCCAATGAATTGGAGCCAGACCTGTTGGTCCAGTCAGTGTCATATCATCATGGTACATGAATCTACATTGTTGGTTTGAGAAAAACAAGCTCCAAAGGACAAAAGGTAGCAATATTTTTTTTGTCAGCGTAGACTTCGTCACAAGATCAACTCTAGGTAAAAGGCGGATGAAAGACTTAGCAGCTATAGAAGAGGATTTTTCTATAGTAAATGTCAGGAGTAAGGAGAAGAAGTTCTCTGGTACTTCTCTAGTTGTCTCATGTTGGATGCATCGATATTTGAAGTGTGACTCTGATGCTGTAAATATTATTTATTCTTAATCTTCCTAGAAAAGCATAAAGAAATATGCAATGAAATAAAATCATGTTTTGTCAAAATGGTGCAAAAAATACACAAAAAGTCAACCTCATTAACATATTTTTCCACAAACTAAAAATTGTGCAATATTTAGTCTTATGTTAATCAATACTATCTACATCCCGGTTTATTGGTTCTATGCATATCCATAGGTCGTAAATTTGAATAATGTAACACAAGATATACATTACAAATATATATCATTAGAAAGTTCAGATGTTTTACTTTCCAATGATATAATTTTTATGTTATATAATTTATGTAATGTTAGTCAAATCGATAATCTAGAAATGCGCACATGTAATGGTCATTTGGCACAAAAATATTAAATTGATTATTTTTTTATGATGCAAATGGGCTTACAGTCTGCAATGGACAATTGAATGCCACACCATGCCGAAGAAAAGGTCTCCTGAGCTCATAAATACCTCTAACCATTTCTCTAGGAACATCTGCAATTCACTTGGGGGCTCTGAGCATCTTCCATCACTCCAAAGACATCACTTGCATGCAAACCAACAAAAAATCTGACTAGGAATTGTAAGGGAAATGAAAAGGAGATGGGGCCAAAAGAAGAAATACTGCCCAAGACTGTCCTTATGATCTCCAACAAAGGACCCAGACGTGATAAATCAATATACAGGGGTCCGGCATCACAATGTACATGCTTTATTATTCCAAAGTCCAATACTAGTCCTTGTGGAATTGGCTCAAAGGTGTGAAAGCGAGTGGTAGAGAGAGAAAGTGAAAGAGAGAGAGAGGGGGGAGACCCTGACCAGTGCCAAGAACAAGAGATGAGAGAGGCCGGGCAAGAATCCTAACCGAATCCCCTCCAAAAACCCACCGGTCGAGCTCCCCCATCTCCATCTCCAACTCCATCTCCAACTCCGAGAACAAGAACAAGAACAAGAGAGCATCCTCCGAGGACTAGAGGCGACCACAAGGGAATAAAGGGAGCTCAGAAAGACCACGAAAAAAAAGGTACCTTTGGAAGACCCTCCCGTTGCGCTGATCGCAGACTCCCCCGAGAGCAGCCTCAAAAGAGCGAAATCAGAACAAGATTTATTCGATCTACCCGTGCTTGATTCTCCCCTTTTCGTTTTTTCCGCAAAGCCTTTTCTTTTTTAACTGTTACCGCTGCTCTCTGCGTTGTCGAGAAGTTCCGAGGAGCAAGAGCATGGAGAAGGGGATGGATCCGGTGCTGCTCGACAGCATCATCGGCCGGCTGCTGGAGGTGAAGACTCTCAAGCCGGGCAAGAACGCGCAGCTGTCGGAGTCGGAGATCAAGCAGCTCTGCGCCGCCTCCAAGGAGATCTTCCTCTCGCAGCCCAACCTCCTGGAGCTCGAGGCCCCCATCAAAATCTGCGGTAAGCTTCCCCGATTCCTCCGTTTGTTTCTCGATGGATGTCGGCTGCCCCTGGAAATGCAATCTCGAGGGATCGGTTTCGCTGGTCAACGCGTAGTAGGTGGCTGGTTTCTGGATTTTTTTGGGTGGTCCTACACCCGATCTTTTGGTCGATTGCCCGGTTCCTGCGGTGTTCCATCGCTTGATGGGCCGGTTGCGGACTGTAATAGAGATTTACTTAATTGAGTTTGATCAGGATGAGAACTCTCTCTGAATCTTTGGCTGTATGGGCTGATAGAAAGGTGCTAGTTCTTAAAGCCATGGTCATGCTCTTTATTTGTCGAGTAATGTGCAAGGTTTTGAAGGAATGTGTACTGAGATGCCGAGTAATTTTTGGTGGGTCGTTGTAGCACCAGTGGGGATTATGATGAATTAACCATGCCTGCTAAGTCTAGTGCAAAGTTTCCAAAGCTGATGACACCATTCTGGGTTCGATGGATTCACTTTAAAGAAACCATATATTACAGAAACTTATCATTGTGCAAAGCTGTAAAGTAGTATATTCAAAGAAAAAAGCTTGCTTTGGTAACACCTGTAGGCTGGAGAACTGGCACTCATCACCCCACTTATTATGGAAGAGTTCAGTTTAAGATGAAACAACTGATAATTAGAGTTTCTGTGTGCTGAAAAATCACAATGGTGTAGTTCTCTAAATGTCTTCCATATTTCTCATGGTTACACTTCAGGCAATGGTTGTCTAGTGCAGTTCTATATGTCATATTTAGTTAGCTTTATATAGTGATATGCCACTATATTTCATACTCGACTGCAGTATTCCAGGTATACCATTTTTAAACAAAAAATATATCAACAACATCTGTAGAAGTTGTTTTCCTTCTGAATCTGAGTTTTACTTTAGAGAATCTTGAGCAGCTTTTACAAAGCTCCATACTAAGATGCCAATCTTGCATAAATTCTTATGATCAGGTGATGTTCATGGTCAATATTCTGATCTCCTGAGGCTCTTTGAATATGGTGGATATCCTCCTCAGTCCAATTATCTTTTCTTGGGTGATTATGTGGACCGGGGAAAGCAAAGCCTTGAGACAATATGCCTTCTTTTGGCTTATAAGGTCAAGTACCCTGAGAACTTCTTTCTTCTAAGAGGCAACCATGAATGTGCATCAGTAAACCGCATCTATGGATTTTATGATGAGTGCAAGCGCAGATTCAGTGTAAAACTCTGGAAAACGTTTACAGACTGTTTTAACTGCTTACCAGTATCAGCATTGATAGATGAAAAGATTCTATGTATGCATGGGGGCCTTTCTCCAGAGTTGAACAAGCTGGATCAAATACTCAACCTCAATCGCCCCACAGATGTGCCTGATACTGGGTTACTTTGTGATCTTCTTTGGTCCGATCCTTCCAACGAAGCGCAAGGGTGGGCTATGAATGATCGTGGTGTTTCATATACATTTGGGCCTGATAAAGTGACTGAATTTCTTGAGAAGCATGATTTAGACCTCATATGCCGAGCGCATCAGGTGCTCTATGCTCAGAAAGTACCATCATATTGTTTTTTTTTCTTGTCAAAGCGACTTGCTTAATTGGTTATTTCTCCTTGTTGGAATTCAGGTTGTTGAGGATGGATATGAGTTCTTTGCTGATCGTCAGCTTGTAACAATATTCTCGGCGCCTAATTATTGTGGAGAATTTGATAATGCTGGTGCCATGATGAGTGTAGATGAGACACTGATGTGCTCCTTCCAAATACTCAAACCTGCAAGGAAAATGTTAGTTGGTTCAACTAATACCAAATCTGGCTTCAAGGTATGCATGCTTATCCAAGGAACAGTTGTTATTTTGCCCGATGCAAGTATATATACATTTGTACATCATGCTGCTTCCCTAATGTTTCCTTTCTAAAAAAAGGTGTTGAGCACCCCTGCTATATTGACATCGTTATTCAGTACAATTATATCATTCCATTGTCTCTTGAACTGCAAAAACGTTCTGAAGGTGATAACATGAGCTGTTAATGGAGCTATTCACTAATTATTTTTCCACCTGTTTTTTTTTTGCATGATTAGTACTCCCTTTGTTCCATATTAGCCCATGTTTTAGATAAACTGGGCATACGAAGGAGGGCTAAACGGAATTAGATTTGGACGATGTTACCCCTTTGCAGCGTTGATTGCATCTATCGGGGGCAGCAACTAGTTTTAAATGGCCATGCACACATTGGCCTTGCTCTCCAGTCTCCGCAGTCCGCACTCATGATGCGCTGGTTTCAAATGCCTTGCATGCATTGGCCTAGGGAGTAATTAAGCAGAGGGGCAATTAGGCAGTCCAAATGATAAGACATCAACATCACATGGTAATCTGGATAAAAGGGAAAAAAGTAGGTTATGCGCAAGGTAAAGGGAAACACAGGGAATAAACCCACTTACTTGACCATGAGAACCCAGAACTTGATAGATTTTGTTTCTTTCAGTACATGCAATTGTATGGATAGACTCAAAAGTTTTTTTTGCAATTCCCAGAACTCTTGAAGTAAAAATAAATAAATCACAGAACACCTGTTGCTGTCTTCTTGTGCACTTGAATGCTTCTCTTAGTTCTCATACTAAGACTACATACAATGCTTAATAGTAATTTCAAGTTGTCCACTCAACTAAAGGTGTTAGCTATGCTCATGAGCTTGTCACCTGCAGGCTGCAGCTCTCTACTTTATCAGTACTGAGCCATGATTACAACCCTGTGATGATATTCACATAGGCATGCATTGACTTACCGATTACAATTCGTTCTTAGCTTTGACCATTGAAATTCATTCATACATCAGTTACCATTACGCTTTTACACAATTATGTCTTGTTGATTTTTTGCGATTTATGTAATGTATTGATTATGGTCATGCGAAAGGACATGCTTCATTGCATAATCCGTGAAATCAGGTTAAAATGCTTAGAAGCATTACAGTTTAACACGTATTTGGCGGTATGCCTACACCCTGTTGCGCTCTTTTGTGTTACTATAACACTGCTGCCTTTCACCTTGTTTCTGTTTTGCCTGCAGTTCCCAGAGCACATTCAGTAAATAAAATAAAATCCCAGAAATTGTTTCTGTTTTTCTTGTGCACTTCAAGGTTTTTTGAGTTCTTGTAATAAGACTAAAATTATGCTTAATAATAACAATGCAAAGTTTTCTCACTCAACCGAATGTGTTAGTTATGCTTCTGCGATTGTCACCTGTAGGCTGCACCTCTGTGGTGGCTACATACTGTATCAGCAAAAGTCATGATTGCAACCCCATTGTTATGTTACTGACATCGGCATGCATTGACTTAACTACTACAGTTTGTTCTTAGCTTTGACTATTGAAATTCATGCAGACAACATTTTGCTGTGACACAGTTATGCCTTATTTATCTTTTGGGATTCTTTTAATGCATTAATTGTGGTCATGTGAAAACATGCTGAAATGTAATTATTTAGAATACTGACAGGCATATTTCATTTTCGTGTTATATGACATGGCAATCCATGTCATAATCATTGAGGGTGTAGATTATGCATTGACCTTGCATGACAGTTCAACCTGTATCGGGTGTTACCTTACACTTTATTGCTCTCTTTTCTGTTACCATGAGACTATTGTGTTTGACCTTCCTTGTTTTGTTCCTCACTAAGTGAATGTGGCGGTTTTAGAGGAAAGATAGGACAGATCAAGTGGAAGGTCCAATCAATTTCTTGATGATAAATCAGATATAAAAGTTCTAATAATTTTTTTCTCTAGAACTAATTGACGCATATTACTCTAGATAAGCATGCACTCAGACACGTTTTAGTGTGTAGATACATGCAAATCTTGACAAATCTGCGACAATTAATTTGGAACGGAGAGAATAAATCTTTATGTGCTTGAATGAAGAACCCATCCATATGTACATAATTTTCAAATAAGATCAAGAAACATCCCTGGCACCAGCGGGCGGTGCTCGCCCTGGGGATCTAGCTATGGATCTGTGCAAGACTAAATATCATACTAACTGAAAATAATAATTTTAACTACTGCTGGTTGTACCCAAATAGTTGTGAGGTGTAATAAACTAATCATGAGTGAATGGTGATGGGCTAATCATGAGTGAATTATGATGAATTTATCTTTCTTCACATAGTATATTCTGACGAAATGCAACTAACTGTCAATTATTGCTTTCTTACATCTTTGACTAGTCATTGAGGGGATGGTGATGGTGGCGTGGTGATTGGTTAGCAAGCTGTGATCTGATCTGCAGGGCACATACCTCGAGCGGCTGCGACTAACTGGCATTTTAGCCTGTACCTCGTCCCAGAACAAGAACGCAGATGTGTACAACTCTCTCGTCGATGGAACTGTACATCGTTCATGTCGGATTAACACTCTTGTAATGTATTATTGTTTTTTCCCTACTGTGCGGATCTCTTATCGTACGAGAAGATGATGTGAATGAAACTGTTCCCTCTTCCCCCTCTAAGAGAAGGATTCAGTTCAGACAGGTATACGCCAATAAAATAGCTAATATAGTCCTGAGTGCTGGTGAAGGATCATGGCAGTGAGCAAAATTACATGGGGTTTGAGAAGACTGGTGGGGGTGTCATTGCAGGGAGCAAAACTACCTCTGGTTTTGAGAACTTGCTTGGCTGAATTCGAGCTTGGTCTGCTCTGTGGTTCGCCTGATTTGAGCTTTGCGCAATAATCTGTGTACATTGTATTCTGCTTATGATTTTTTTTTTTTGGGTACTTCGATTTAACAGCGTTCGTCTGAACATATCCAGCATAGGCTGAATAGTGGTGGCCAGAGTGCTGATACTTATTTAAGTTGACATTTTCCTGAGAGCATATCTTCTGTTCTTCAAGAGTCGAGGCTGATGGATAAGAGATGGAAATAGGACGACGCATTAGAATAGCTTCTGTCAAAAGAAAAGGTGTCGATGGATTCAATCTGTCTGAAGAGTTTCTTGGGTCAAGACTCTGCAAGTAGAAGCAGATAAATGTTGGGAAAAAGAATCTGATTCGCCCTTACAACAGGGCTCACTCAGATGTTAAAAAGAATACGACGCAATGTCAAATACCAAACCGGGTAAAGAGTAGAGACACATCCACATCATAGTAAGCAGAAACCATAACGATTTTCTACTACTCGCATCCAAGAAACCATAACTTCACCAACTCAAACAACAGTTTCTTAAACGTCTGTCGCCTACTGAATTTCAACTTGCAGTAAGGAGAAATACATGAGAATGCACTGAATATTTCAAAACAAAGTCTATGAACATCCAACAAAATGAGCATATATGGCAGACGACGACGTGGGCTTAGCCCAGTGGTTGGGATCGCAGTGGCGCATCCCAATGACAGGAGTTTGATTCTTGTCAGGGACGAATTTCAAAATTGTCACGTCAAGTCCCGCTTCTACTATATCAAAAAATGTCTAGTTTCTCCTAGATATGGTTTCATTTTTTTTTTGGCAGACCCCGGAAAGGCACTGGATCATGATGAACACTGATGGATCTTATCAAGCTGCTACTGGGAATGTAGGCATCAGCTGCATCGCCAGGGACCATGCGTGCCAACCAATTTTTGCTGCTGCAGGTAGTGTAGAAATGTTGGTGAACCCCTTTGAAAGTGAAACTCATGCACCTCCAGCCAGCAATCTCCCTTGCGGATCAGTTTGGTTGGAAGGCCTGTATTTGCTACGGATTGCCTTGAAGCAAGCAATTTAGCTCGAAGGAAAACACTTATAGTCGGCCGACCGATCTGAGCGAGAAAATCGATCGTCGCTAACGCGCGCGAACCGTCCCGAGCCACGCGTTGCTTGCTGGCCCGCGAGTCAATTGCTTGCCTGCAATCTGGCCCATTCGCCTGCATGGCCCATCATCTGTTCGCCCACAGTTTCTGGCCCAGTACTCAAGGTACATCAAAACCATGACCCAACACACCTGCACGTGGTTTTATTTGTAGCAAAACTTTGACAATTGTTGTAAAGAGCCAATATTCTTGTACATATTTTTGTTTAATTTTGTGGTAAACTACTAAAAAATTTGTTACAATCGATTCTGGCAGAGAAATTGCTAATATTGTAATTGTTGTGTTGAAATTCGTTTGTTAACTATTGTTGTAAATATTCAACATTTTTGATGTATTTGCTGTTGACTATTATTGTAAACCGCCAACATTTTGGTTTGGTTAAGTTGTTGATCATTGTTCCTAATAACCTAGTAATTTTTGTTGTTGTAA
This sequence comes from Lolium perenne, assembly GCF_019359855.2. Lineage (NCBI taxonomy): Eukaryota > Viridiplantae > Streptophyta > Magnoliopsida > Poales > Poaceae > Lolium > Lolium perenne. Next base: position 257,980,446 of record NC_067249.2, read on the forward strand.
TTATTTGTGACTTTTGTAAAAAATAGATGCCGACTTTTATTGTAATTCAATCTATAGCAAATTAATTATTGATTGACCACTTTTGATTGTTTTGCAAACATATGAATTTTTGTTGTATTTGTTTCTAACTTTTGTAGAAATAGACGATGATTTTTGTTGTAATTCAAGTTGTAGCAAATTAAATTATTTCTTAACAACTTTTGAATTATTTGCAAAAATATATATTTTAGTTGTAAATAGTCTGTGGTTTTTGTGGATGATGTTTGCGACTTTTGTTGTAAACACCCAAATTATTTGTGGCCTGTGTTGCTAATTATTGTTGTAAATATTTTACTGGTTTGTTCTAAAGATATTTCTGGAATGAAAGCAGACTTTTATTGTAAACATCCAAATAAAACAATGTTGGTTTTTGTTATTAATTATTGTTGTAAGTATGTTTCCGATTTGTTGTAAAGATATTATTGCATGGAAACTGACTATTATTGTAAACACCCAAATAAAAAATATTGTTTTTGTTGTTAATTATTATTGTAAATATATTGATAATTTGTTGTACATATATGTGAAGATTTACTGTGAAATTTTTGTTGTAATAGTTTTTATTTTTTGTACACAAAGCGGCGGGTTTTGTTGCTATACTAAACAGCGGGTTTTGTTGTAAATATCTAAAAGTTTGGGGGCAAAGGGAAACACGTGTTCGGTTTAAACTGATAGGCTTAGGACCGCGGGTTGATTTTCCAAAAACCAGGGGGCAAAATGCAAAAATCGAAATGCTGCTAATTCTGCACGCCGGATTACCGCACGAATGCTTATGTTGATGCACCACTTGGAGCCCTGTTTAGAGAAGTAAACTTTAATCTTCGGCTGAGCTTTATCGACTACCGTGTGATCTATGTGCATTGGTCTTGAAATAAACCAGCCCACGAGCTGGCGGCGCTTGGTGCGACTGAGCCCCAGAGTTATCATAATGTGTGGGTCGAAAACTATAGCCAGTGCATGTCCGGGATTATGCCGCGCAAATTTAATGGAATGACTGATCCATCTCAAAAAACTTTTTGATTCGCGGGACTATGAAATAACGGAAATGAAAAAAAAAGTAAATTTACAGTGTGATGTCACCTCACATCCAGCATGTTCAAATTAAATTGTCTGTACCTTACTTCGAACAGGTTAAATTTTCCCTACAAAATACAGTATAACACAATGGAACAATCCACACAAGACAGAATGGCAGGGTTTACAATTCTAAACAAAAAAAATACTTGGCGACTTGTAGGACATTGCTTTGTCTATGTGCTGGAGCAGCAGATGGGGGCGCCCAACATTTTCCAGTCATGTTTTTTTCAACAAAAGCTGAACCTTTTTCAGATCCAGGAGTGTTTTGCATCAATCTTTATTTTTTCTGACAGTGACAAATCTGAATCTGCGTATACTGCACTAGAATGTATGTACCGGGTAAGTCTGAATATATCCAGCAGATTAGTGGCTAGAATATATGTTTTATGACTTCTATCTACTGGACGACAAGTTAAGGTTTATTGAGAGCACGTATTTTGTTCTTTGAGAGTCGAGGTCGATAGGTTGGAGATGAAAGGAGAGAACGACGCATCCGAATAGGTTCCATCAAAAAAGATGATCATTATCAACGGATTTGATTTGTCAGTCTTTATCTTGCAAACAGAGGCACACAAATGTTGGACAAGAAGAATCGGATTCTCCATTACCACAAGTCTCACTCAGATTCAAGAAAGACATGATTCAATGTCCAATGGGACTACCAAACCAAGTAAAAGGCGCATCCACATCATAGGAAGAAGACGCAAGAATGATTTTCTACTTAGGGCATCTCCAGCGGCGCGACGCATTTCGGACACCCAAAATATCCGCGGGCGTCTGTTTGCATCGCCTGGCGGACGCGGAAATGGTCGCTTATCCGTTTGCGTCTGGGGCTGGCTTCAGCGGCGCGACGCAAATTCGGCGCATGCGAGAATTCAAAAATTGGTGTCCAAATTGAGGACTGAAACTACTTTGCACGAAATTTTACAGCCGCAAACTGAGGGCTAAAACAAGTTCATCACACTTTGCACATGTCACGGCGCAAAGTGGAGTCCAAAAGGGACACAACAAGGCCTGCACAGCAATAAAAATGTCCAAAAGGAGGCCAAGGTGCTGGTCGCATGGCGCCGGCGATCAGGCATCTCGCGCGCGGATTTCGGCGCGCCTCTTGATGAACCAGCCCTGGTGTCGTCGTCGACGTTGCTCGAGTCGGCTAGCATGATCCTAGTGTCCTATGCAAGGATCTTGGCCTTGGCGTCCATCCTCCTAGCCTCGGCGTCAAGCAATTTGGCCTCGGAGTCTGCCTTCTGGACCTCTATTACCTCTTTCGCGAGGTTGTGGTAGATGGCAGCTGCGGCCTCTTTTTCTAGACGCCTCTTCTCGTCCCTAGCAGCCAAGGCGACACGATTGTCGGCCATTATCTTCTCCATGCTCTGCGTGAACGCAATGGCCTACGCCTCCCGGACAAAATCGGCCATGGTAGCCTTATGGCCTCGTGGAGGAGGTGGAAGGACAGGACGGCCTTGATCGTCGTCTTCGCCGTCGAGGGTGACCACTGTCCCATTCTTCACAGCTTCTTGGTAGGCCGCAAAGCTTATCATCCACTTGTTGTTGTCTTTGAGCACCTCCCAACAATGGACCATATGGAAACCCTTCTTATGCGTCGCCCTGAAATTATCCAATGCGCGGGATACCTGCAATCATAGCCGCCAATGATGTACATACAATGATGCAAATTGTGTAGAATGATGATGGTTGTATCGTGTTTACCACTATCATGACGCCAGTGCCGCTTACGGGGTTGTTAATAGCATGTTCGACCGCCGAGCAGAACTTGCTTGTCTCTTGTTTGATGTAGTTCCATCTTTTCCGGAGGGACTCTTCCGTCCGAGGGCCTGTGATATGGTAGGGCGGGTGCATCCTGGTCTCGTTGTACTGCTGCAAGACCTTGGCCCAATAGATCTTGCCCTTTTGTTGGGCGCCATTAATTCAATCTTGGGTCGTTGCCAGCCAAACACTTGTCCTCGTCGTCGACGAAGCCTTGTGTCCTGCGGCTCCCCCCCTTCTTCTTGGTGGCAATGTCCGTGGGGATAGGCTGTGTTGGCGCGTCATCGAAGTCATCCACGCACACGGGTGTTGGCTGCGTCTGCTGGGTGGCGTACAGCCGTGCGGTGTTGATGTCCTCTGCATCTTGCGTTGGTGGCCAGTCATCATGCGCGCCTGTCCCGGCCCGATCATCGCGAACGAAGCCGTCGCCGTAGATAATTTCCTGGATGTCTGAATCATGGCGGTCCTTCCAATAGTCCTACGAACGACCGGACATCAGACGCATGATACACGACACTCGCACACATTGACAGAGCTCACGTACCGGGTCGTCCATCGTCGGGGCAAGCGGCGCCATTTCATCGAACAGGATGCGGGGCTGCTTGATGCGTGTGGTTGACACGTCCGTTGGGAACCCCAAGAGGAAGGTGTGATGCGCACAGCGGCAAGTTTCCCTCAGTAAGAAACCAAGGTTTAATCGAACCAGTAGGAGTCAAGAAGCACGTTGAAGGTTGATGGCGGCGAGATGTAGTGCGGCGCAACACCAGGGATTCCGGCGCCAACGTGGAACCTGCACAACACAACCAAAGTACTTTGCCCCAACGAAACAGTGAGGTTGTCAATCTCACCGGCTTGCTGTAACAAAGGATTAGATGTATAGTGTGGATGATGATTGTTTGCAGAGAACAGTAGAAACAGTATTGCAGTAGATTGTATTCGATGTAAAAGAATGGACCGGGGTCCACAGTTCACTAGAGGTGTCTCTCCCATAAGAAATAACATATTGGGTAAACAAATTACAATTGGGCAATTGACAAATAGAGAGGGCATGACAATGCACATACATGACATGATGAGTATTGTGAGATTTAATTGAGCATTACGACAAAGTACATAGACCGCTATCCAGCATGCATCTATGCCTAAAAAGTCCACTTTCAGGTTATCATCCGAACCCCTTCCGGTATTAAGTTGTAAACAACAGACAATTGCATTAAGTATGGTGTGTAATGTAATCAATAACTATATCCTCGAACATAGCATCAATGTTTTATCCCTAGTGGCAACAACACATCCATAATCTTAGAGGTTGCTGTCACTCCCCCGGATTCACGGAGACATGAACCCACTATCGAGCATAAATACTCCCTCTTGGAGTTACAAGTAATGACTTGGCCAGAGCCTCTACTAGCAACGGAGAGCATGCAAGATCATAAACAACACATATATAGATTGATAATCAACATAACATAGTATTCTCTATTCATCGGATCCCAACAAACACACATGTAGCATTACAGATAGATGATCTTGATCATGATAGGCAGCTCACAAGATCAGACAATGAAGCACAATGGGGAGAAGACAACCATCTAGCTACTGCTATGGACCCATAGTCCAGGGGTGAACTACTCACTCATCAATCCGGAGGCGACCATGGCGGTGTAGAGTCCTCCGGGAGATGATACCGCTCTCCGGCAGGGTGCCGGAGGTGATCTCCAGAATCCCCCGAGATGGGATTGGCGGCGGCGGCGTCTCAGTATGTTTTCTCGTATCGTGGCTCTCGGTACTGGGGGTTTCTCGACGAAGGCTTTAAGTAGGCGGAGGAGATAGGTCAGGGGGCCGCCCGAGGGGCCCACACCACAGGCCGGCGCGGCCAGGGCCTGGGCCGCGCCGCCTGGTGGTGTGGCCACCTCGTGGCCCCACTTCCTTTCCCCTCAGGTGTTCTGGAAGCTTCGTCCAAAAATAGGACCCTGGGCGTTGATTTCGTCCAATTCCGAGAATATTTCCTTACTAGGATTTCTGAAACCAAAAATAGCAGAAAACAGCAACTGGCTCTTCGGCATCTCGTTAATAGGTTAGTGCCGGAAAATGCATAATAATGACATATAATGTGTATAAAACATGTGAGTATCATCATAAAAGTAGCATGGAACATAAGAAATTATAGATACGTTTGAGACGTATCAAGCATCCCCAAGCTTAGTTCCTACTCGTCCCGAGTAGGTAAACGATAACAAAGATAATTTCTTAAGTGACAATGCTACCAACATAATCTTGATCATACTATTGTAAGCACATGTAATGAATGCAGCGATCAAAACAATGGTAATGACATGAGTAAACAACTGAATCATAAAGCAAAGACTTTTCATGAATAGTACTTAAAGACAAGCATCAATAAGTCTTGCATAAGAGTTAACTCATAAAGCAATAATTCAAAGTAGAAAGTATTGAAGCAACACAAAGGAAGATAAAAGTTTCAGCGGTTGCTTTCAAATTGTAACATGTATATCTCATGGATATTGTCAACATAGAGTAATATAACAAGTGCAATATGCAAGTATGTAGGAATCAATGCACAGTTCACACAAGTGTTTGCTTCTTAAGATGGAGAGAAATAGGTGAACTGACTCAACAATAAAAGTAAAAGAATGGTCCTTCAAAGAGGAAAGCATCGATTGCTATATTTGTGCTAGAGCTTTGGTTTTGAAAATAAGAAACAATTTTGTCAACGGTAGTAATAAAGCATATGAGTTATGTAAGTTATATCTTATAAGTTGCAAGCCTCATGCATAGTATACTAATAGTGCCCGCACCTTGTCCAGTTAGCTTGGACTACCGGATCATTGCAATACACATGTTTTAACCAAGTGTCACAATGGGGTACCTCTATGCCGCCTGTACAAAGGTCTAAGGAGAAAGCTCGCATTGGATTTCTCGCTTTTGGTTATTCTCAACTTAGACATCCATACCGGGACAACATAGACAACAGATAATGGACTCCTCTTTAATGCATAAGCATGTAGCAACAGTTAATGTTCTCATATGAGATTGAGGATATATGTCCAAAACTGAAACTTCCACCATGGATCATGGCTTTAGTTAGCGGCCCAATGTTCTTCTCTAACAATATGCATGCTTAACCATAAGGTGGTAGATCTCTCTTACTTCAGACAAGACGGACATGCATAACAACCCACATGATATTCAACAAAGATAATTGATGGCGTCCCCAGAAACATGGTTATCGCACAACAAGCAATTTAATAAGAGATAAAGTGCATAAGTACATATTTGTCCCATGAGCTATATATTGTAAAGGTAAAGAATGGAAATTTTAAAGGTAGCACTCAAGCAATATACTTTGGAATGGCGGAGAAATACCATGTGGTAGGTAGGTATGGTGGACACAAATGGCATAGTGGTTGGCTCAAGGATTTTGGATGCATGAGAAGTATTCCCTCTCGATACAAGGTTTAGGCTAGAAAGATTTATTTGAAACAAACACAAGGATGAACCGGTACAGCAAAACTCACATAAAATACATATTGTAAACATTATAAGACTCTATACCGTCTTCCTTGTTGTTCAAACTCAATACTAGAAATTATCTAGACCTTAGAGAAACCAAACATGCAAATCAGATTTTAGCATGCTCTATGTATTTCTTCATTAATAGGTGCAAAGTATATGATGCAAGAGCTTAAACATGAGCACAACAATTGCCAAGTATCACATTATTCAAGGTGTTATACCAATTACCACATATATCATTTTCCAATTCCAACCATATAACAATTTAACGAAGAAGAAACTTTCGCCATGAATACTATGAGTAAAGCTAAGGACATACTTGTCCATATGCTACAGCGGAGCGTGTCTCTCTCCCATACAATGAATGCTAGGATCCATTTTATTCAAACAAAACAAAAATAAAAAACAAACAGACGCTCCAAGCAAAGTACATAAGATGTGACGGAATAAAAATATTGTTTTAGGGAAGGAACCTGATAATGTTGTCGATGAAGAAGGGGATGCCTTGGGCATCCCCAAGCTTGGACACTTGAGTCTTCTTGATATATTCTGGGATGAACCACCGGGGCATCCCCAAGCTTAGAGCTTTCACTCTCCTTGATCATGGTGTATATCATCCTCCTCTCTTGATCCTTGAAAACTTCCTCCACACCAAACTTAAAGCAACTTATTAGAGGGTTAGTGCACAATTAAAATTCACATATTCAGAGGCGACACAATCATTCTTTATACTTCTGGACATTGCACAAAGCTACAGAAAGTCAATGGAATAAAGAAATCCATCAAGCATGACAAAACAGGCAATGCAAAATAAAAGACAGAATCTGTCAAAACAGAACAGTTCGTAAAGACGAATTTCTAACAGGCACCAGACTTGCTCAAATGAAAAAACTTAAAACTAATTAAAGTTGCGTACATATCTGAGGATCACTCACGTAAATTGGCATAATTTTCTGAGTTACCTACAGACAATTAGCCCCAGATTCGTGACAGCAAAGAAAACTGTTTCTGCGCAGTAATCCAAATCTAGTATCATACTTTTATTAGAGACTTTACTTGGCACAACAATGCAATAAAACTAAGATAAAGAGAGGTTGCTACAGTAGTAAACAACTTCCAAGACTCAAATATAAAATAAAATTACTGTAGTAAAAACATGGGTTGTCTCCCATAAGCGCTTTTCTTTAACGCCTTTCAGCTAGGCGCAGAAAGTGTGTATCAAGTATTATCAAACGGTGGAGCACCTATAGCGGGATGCGGAGTTTTCTCAACTATGCATTGTATCTTATCTATGTAAGTTTCAGAGGCTCCCTTTTCATTAGTCTTGGGCTTGCTATTTTCATCAAACAAATTTTCAGGAACAAGCCAACCATAGTTATTTTCTAGTGCATCATTCATAGCTAAGAGTTTACATGGTATTGGTGCTTTGATCTCCCCACCATCATCAATATTATTAGTGTACCTTATTCTCTCCAAGTCCATCTTTTCGAGGAGACTAACAAAATTGGTGCAAGAACCAAGCATATTATATTTAGCAAAGACCTTTCTAGCCTCTTGATGTCTACGTTCCCCCTCCTTTCCTGTAGACAGTGTTGGGCCTCCAAGAGCAGAGGTTTGTAGAACAGCAGCAAGTTTTCCCTTAAGTGGATCACCCAAGGTTTATCGAACTCAGGGAGGAAGAGGTCAAAGATATCCCTCTCATGCAACCCTGCAACCACAAAGCAAGAAGTCTCTTGTGTCCCCAACACACCTAATAGGTGCACTAGTTCGGCGAAGAGATAGTGAAATACAGGTGGTATGAATATATATGAGCAGTAGCAACGGTGCCAGAAAATAGCTTGCTGGCGTGTAGTTGATGGTGGTAGTATTGCAGCAGTAGTAACACAGTTGAAACAAAACAAGCAGTAGTAACGCAGCAGTATTTAGGAACAAGGCCTAGGGATTAGACTTTCACTAGTGGACACTCTCAACATTGATCACATAACAGAATAGATAAATGCATACTCTACACTTTTGTTGGATGATGAACGCATTGCGTAGGATTACACGAACCCTCAATGCCGGAGTTAACAAGCTCCACAATTTGTTCATATTTAAGTAACCTTATAGTGTAAGATAGATCAACAGATTAAACCAAGTACTAACATAGCATGCACACTGTCACCTTCATGCATATGTAGGAGGAATAGATCACATCAATATTATCATAGCAATAGTTAACTTCGCGATCTACAAGAGATCATGATCATAGCATAAACCAAGTACTAACACGGTGCACACACTGTCACCTTTACACACGTGCAGGAGGAATAGGACTACTTTAATAACTTTGCTAGAGTAGCACATAGATAGTAGTGATACAAAACTCATATGAATCTCAATCATGTAAAGCAGCTCATGAGATTATTGTATTGAGGTACATGGAAGAGAGATGAACCACATAGCTACCGGTACAGCCCTGAGCCTCGATGGAGAACTACTCCCTCCTCATGGGAGCAGCAGCGGTGATGAAGATGGCGATGGAGATGGCAGTGGTGTCGATGGAGAAGCCTTCCGGGGGCACTTCCCCGCTCCGGCAGCGTGCCGAAACAGAGACTCCTGTCCCCCAGATCTTGGCTTCGCGATGGCGGCGGCTCTGGAAGGTTTCTGTGGGTTTCGTCGAACGCATCAGGGTTTTCGCGACGGAGGCTTTATATAGGCGAAGAGGCGGCGCAGGAGGGCTGAAGGGGCGACGACACCATAGGGCGGCGCGGCCAGGGCCTGGGCCGCGCCGGCCTATGGTCTGGGGGCCCAGTGCCCCCCCTCTGGTCCTTCCCGGGTGTTCTGGATGCTTCCGGTGAAAATAGGAACTTGGGCGTTGATTTCGTCCGATTTCGAGAATATTTCGTTACTAGAATTTCTGAAACCAAAAACAGCAGAAAACAGGAACTGGCACTTCGGCATCTTGTTAATAGGTTAGTTCCAGAAAATGCACGAATATGACATAAAGTGTGCATATAACATGTGGAAATCATCAATAATGTGGCATGGAACATAAGAAATTATCGATACGTCGGAGACGTATCAGCATCCCCAAGCTTAGTTCTGCTCGTCCCGAGCAGGTAAAACGATAACACAGATAATTTCTGGAGTGACATGCCATCATAATCTTGATCATACTATTTGTAAAGCATATGTAGTGAATGCAGCGATCAAAACAATGTATATGACATGGGTAAACAAGTGAATCATATAGCAAAGACTTTTCATGAATAGCACTTCAAGACAAGCATCAATAAGTCTTGCATAAAAGTTAACTCATAAAGCAATAATTCAAAGTAAAAGCATTGAAGCAACATAAAGGAAGATGAAGTTTCAGCGGTTGCTTTCAACTTGTAACATGTATATCTCATGGATAGTTGTCAATGCAAAGCAATATAACAAGTGCAATATGCAAGTATGTAGGAATCAATGCACAGTTCACACAAGTGTTTGCTTCTTGAGGTGGAGAGAAATAGGTGAACTGACTCAACATAAAGTAAAAGAAAGGTCCTCCATAGAGGAAAAGCATCGATTGCTATATTTGTGCTAGAGCTTTGATTTTGAAAACATGAAACAATTTTGTCAACGGTAGTAATAAAGCATATGCATCATGTAAATTATATCTTATAAGTTGCAAGCCTCATGCATAGTATACTAATAGTGCCCGCACCTTGTCCTAATTAGCTTGGACTACCTGATCATCACAATGCACTGTTTTTACCAAGTGTCACAAAGGGGTACCTCTATGCCGCCTGTACAAAGGTCTAAGGAGAAAGCTCGCATTGGATTTCTCGCTATTGATTATTCTTCAACTTAGACATCCATACCGGGACAACATAGACAACAGATAATGGACTCCTCTTTTATGCATAAGCATGTAACAACAATTAATAATTTTCTCATTTGAGATTGAGGATATATGTCCAAAACTGAAACTTCCACCATGGATCATGGCTTTAGTTAGCGGCCCAATGTTCTTCTCTAACATATGCATGCTTAACCATAAGGTGGTAGATCGCTCTTACTTCAAACAAGACGGACATGCATAGCAACTCACATGAAATTCAACAATGAATAGTTGATGGCGTCCCCAGTGAACATGGTTATCGCACAACAAGCAACTTAATAAGAGATAAAGTGCATAATTACATATTCAATACCACAATAGTTTTTTAAGCTATTTGTCCCATGAGCTATATATTGCAAAGGTGAAGAATGGAATTTTAAAGGTAGCACTCAAGCAATTTACTTTGGAATGGCGGAAAATACCATGTAGTAGGTAGGTATGGTGGACACAAATGGCATAGTGGTTGGCTCAAGTATTTTGGATGCATGAGAAGTATTCCCTCTCGATACAAGGTTTAGGCTAGCAAGGTTATTTGAAACAAACACAAGGATGAACCGGTGCAGCAAAACTCACATAAAGGACATATTGTAAACATTATAAGACTCTACACCGTCTTCCTTGTTGTTCAAACTCAATACTAGAAATTATCTAGACCTTAGAGAAACCAAATATGCAAACCAAATTTTAGCAAGCTCTATGTATTTCTTCATTAATGGGTGCAAAGTATATGATGCAAGAGCTTAAACATGAGCACAACAATTGCCAAGTATCACATTACCCAAGACATTTATAGCAATTACTACATGTATCATTTTCCAATTCCAACCATATAACAATTTAACGAAGAAGAAACTTCGCCATGAATACTATGAGCTAAGAACACATGTGTTCATACGAACCAGCGGAGCGTGTCTCTCTCCCACACAAGCATGATGTAATCCAATTTATTCAAACACAAACAAAAACAAAAACAAACAGACGCTCCAAGTAAGGCACATAAGATGTGATGGAATAAAAATATAGTTTCAGGGGAGGAACCTGATAATGTTGTCGATGAAGAAGGGGATGCCTTGGGCATCCCCAAGCTTAGACGCTTGAGTCTTCTTGATATATGCAGGGGTGAACTACCGGGGCATCCCCAAGCTTAGACTTTTCACTCTTCTTGATCGTAGTATATCATCCTCCTCTCTTGATCCTTGAAAACTTCCTCCACACCAAACTCGAAATAAACTCATTAGAGGGTTAGTGCATAATCAAAAACTCACATGTTCAGAGGTGACACAATCATTCTTAACACTTCTGGACATTGCCTAAAGCTACTGGAAGGTAATGGAACAAAGAAATCCACCCAACACAGCGAAAGAAGCAATGCGAAATAAAAGGCAGAATCTGTCAAAACAGAACAGTCCGTAAAGACGAATTTTAAAAGGGCACCAGACTTGCTCAGATGAAAATGCTCAAATTGAATGAAAGTTGCGTACATATCTGAGGATCACTCACGTAAATTGGCATAATTTTCTGAGTTACCTACAGAGAATTTTGCCCAGATTCGTGACAGCAAAGAAAACAGTTTCTGCGCAGTAATCCAAATCTAGTATTTACTTTTCTATCAAAGACTTTACTTGGCACAACAAAACACAAAACTAAGATAAGGAGAGGTTGCTACAGTAGTAAACAACTTCCAAGACACAAATATAAAATAAAGTACTGTAGCAAAATAACACATGGGTTATCTCCCAAGAAGTTCTTTCTTTATAGCCGTTAAGATGGGCTCAGCAGTTTTAATGATGCACTCGCGAGAAATAGTATTTGAAGCAAAAGAGAGCATCAAGAGGCAAATTCAAAACACATTTAAGTCTAACATGCTTCCTATGCAAAGGAATCTTGTAAATAAACAAGTTCATGAATAGCAAAGTAACAAGCATAGGAAGATAAAACAAGTATAGCTTCACAAATTTCAGCACATAGAGAGGTATTTTAGTAACATGAAAATTTCTACAACCATATTTTCCTCTCTCATAATAACTTTCAGTAGTATCATGAGCAAACTCAACAATATAACTATCACATAAAGCATTCTTATCATGAGTCTCATGCATAAAATTATTACTACTCCCAACATAAGCATAGTTATTCTTATTAATTGTAGTAGGAGCAAATTCAACAAAGTAGCTATCATTATTATTCTCATCAAGTGTAGGAGGCATAGTATTATCATCATAAAAATTACTCTCCATAGTAGGCGGCACTAAAAGACCAATATCATTATAATCATCATAAATAGGAGGCAAAGTATCATCAAAGAAAATTTTCTCCTCAATGCTTGGGGGACTAAAAAGATCATGCTCATCAAAACCAGCTTCCCCAAGCTTAGAATTTTCCATATCATTAGCAACAATGGTGTTCAAAGCGTTCATACTAATATCATTGCTACTAGCATGCAAATAAGATTCCATGGGTTTTTTAATTTTCGCATTAAACCATTCATGTCTTGACTCAGGAAATAGAATAAAAAGCTCACAGATGTTGTCCATTATGCCTTACTAGTGTAAACAAGAAACAAAAAGTTGCAATTGCAGGATCTAAAGGAAATAGCTTTGAGTACTTACAACGCCGGAAAATATCTTAGTAGCCGAGATACGGAGTGTGAGTACCTTTTACCTTTCCTCCCCGGCAACGGCGCCAGAAAATTAGCTTGATGTCTACGTTCCCCCTCCTTTCCTGTAGACAGTGTTGGGCCTCCAAGAGCAGAGGTTTGTAGAACAGCAGCAAGTTTTCCCTTAAGTGGATCACCCAAGGTTTATCGAACTCAGGGAGGAAGAGGTCAAAGATATCCCTCTCATGCAACCCTGCAACCACAAAGCAAGAAGTCTCTTGTGTCCCCAACACACCTAATAGGTGCACTAGTTCGGCGAAGAGATAGTGAAATACAGGTGGTATGAATATATATGAGCAGTAGCAACGGTGCCGAGAAAATAGCTTGTGGGCGTGTAGTTGATGGTGGTAGTATTGCAGCAGTAGTAACACGGTGAAACATGAAACAAACGGTAGTAACGCAGCAGTATTTAGGAACAAGGCCTAGGGATTAGACTTTCACTAGTGGACACTCTCAACATTGATCACATAACAGAATAGATAAATGCATACTCTACACTTTTGTTGGATGATGAACGCATTGCGTAGGATTACACGAACCCTCAATGCCGGAGTTAACAAGCTCCACAATTTGTTCATATTTAAGTAACCTTATAGTGTAAGATAGATCAACAGATTAAACCAAGTACTAACATAGCATGCACACTGTCACCTTCATGCATATGTAGGAGGAATAGATCACATCAATATTATCATAGCAATAGTTAACTTCGCGATCTACAAGAGATCATGATCATAGCATAAACCAAGTACTAACACGGTGCACACACTGTCACCTTTACACACGTGCAGGAGGAATAGGACTACTTTAATAACTTTGCTAGAGTAGCACATAGATAGTAGTGATACAAAACTCATATGAATCTCAATCATGTAAAGCAGCTCATGAGATTATTGTATTGAGGTACATGGAAGAGAGATGAACCACATAGCTACCGGTACAGCCCCGAGCCTCGATGGAGAACTACTCCCTCCTCATGGGAGCAGCAGCGGTGATGAAGATGGCGATGGAGATGGCAGCGGTGTCGATGGAGAAGCCTTCCGGGGGCACTTCCCCGCTCCGGCAGCGTGCCGGAACAGAGACTCATGTCCCCCAGATCTTGGCTTCGCGATGGCGGCGGCTCTGGAAGGTTTCTGTGGGTTTCGTCGAACGCATCAGGGTTTTCGCGACGGAGGCTTTATATAGGCGAAGAGGCGGCGCAGGAGGGCTGAAGGGGCGACGACACCATAGGGCGGCGCGGCCAGGGCCTGGGCCGCGCCGGCCTATGGTCTGGGGGCCCAGTGCCCCCCCTCTGGTCCTTCCCGGGTGTTCTGGATGCTTCCGGTGAAAATAGGAACTTGGGCGTTGATTTCGTCCGATTCCGAGAATATTTCGTTACTAGGATTTCTGAAACCAAAAACAGCAAAAACGAGAACCGGCACTTCGGCATCTTGTTAATAGGTTAGTTCCAGAAAATGCACGAATATGACATAAAGTGTGCATATAACATGTAGAAATCATCAATAATGTGGCATGGAACATAAGAAATTATCGATACATCGGAGACGTATCACCTCTCTTGCTATACCACCAAATTCTCTAAGAAGGGTTTCTAAAACAAAATCTTTCTTTTCCCCTTCTTCCATATCACCGAGTGTAAGAAACATGTGTTGGATTATAGGATTGAGATTAACAAATTTAGTTTCCATCATACTAACTAAAACAGCAGCGGCAATTTCATAAGTAGGAGCAAGGTCTACCAAGTGTCTATCTTCAAAATCATCAGCCATACTAACATGAGTGAAAAATTCTTCTATATTATTTCTCCCAATTATAGACCCGCGCCCTACCGGCATGTCTTTAACGGTAAAATTAAAAGGAAACATAATGAAATAAGTAAAGTAAATGCAAGTAACTAATTTTTTTGTGTTTTTGATATAGCAAACAAGATAGTAAATAAAGTAAAACTAGCAACTATTTTTTTTGTATTTTGATATAATGCAGCAAACAAAGTAGTAAATAAAATAAAGCAAGACAAAAACAAAGTAAAGAGATTGCGATGTGGAGACTCCCCTTGCAGCGTGTCTTGGTCTCCCCGGCAACAGCGCCAGAAATTTGCTTGATGCGTGTGGTTGACACGTCCGTTGGGAACCCCAAGAGGAAGGTGTGATGCGCACAGCGGCAAGTTTCCCTCAGTAAGAAACCAAGGTTTAATCGAACCAGTAGGAGTCAAGAAGCACGTTGAAGGTTGATGGCGGCGAGATGTAGTGCGGCGCAACACCAGGGATTCCGGCGCCAACGTGGAACCTGCACAACACAACCAAAGTACTTTGCCCCAACGAAACAGTGAGGTTGTCAATCTCACCGGCTTGTTGTAACAAAGGATTAGATGTATAGTGTGGATGATGATTGTTTGCAGAGAACAGTAGAAACAGTATTGCAGTAGATTGTATTCGATGTAAAAGAATGGACCGGGGTCCACAGTTCACTAGAGGTGTCTCTCCCATAAGAAATAGCATATTGGGTAAACAAATTACAGTTGGGCAATTGACAAATAGAGAGGGCATGACAATGCACATACATGACATGACGAGTATTGTGAGATTTAATTGGGCATTACGACAAAGTACATAGACCGCTATCCAGCATGCATCTATGCCTAAAAAGTCCACTTTCAGGTTATCATCCGAACCCCTTCCGGTATTAAGTTGTAAACAACAGACAATTGTATTAAGTATGGTGCGTAATGTAATCAATAACTATATCCTCGAACATAGCATCAATGTTTTATCCCTAGTGGCAACAACACATCCATAATCTTAGAGGTTGCTGTCACTCCCCCAGATTCACGGAGACATGAACCCACTATCGAGCATAAATACTCCATCTTGGAGTTACAAGCAATGACTTGGCCAGAGCCTCTACTAGCAACGGAGAGCATGCAAGATCATAAACAACACATATATAGATTGATAATCAACATAACATAGTATTCTCTATTCATCGGATCCCAACAAACACACATGTAGCATTACAGATAGATGATCTTGATCATGATAGGCAGCTCACAAGATCAGACAATGAAGCACAATGGGGAGAAGACAACCATCTAGCTACTGCTATGGACCCATAGTCCAGGGGTGAACTACTCACTCATCAATCCGGAGGCGACCATGGCGGTGTAGAGTCCTCCGGGAGATGATTCCCCTCTCCGGCAGGGTGCCGGAGGTGATCTCCAGAATCCCCCGAGATGGGATTGGCGGCGGCGGCGTCTCAGTATGTTTTCTCGTATCGTGGCTCTCGGTACTGGGGGTTTCTCGACGAAGGCTTTAAGTAGGCGGAGGAGATAGGTCAGGGGGCCGCCCGAGGGGCCCACACCATAGGCCGGCGCGGCCAGGGCCTGGGCCGCGCCGCCTGGTGGTGTGGCCACCTCGTGGCCCCACTTCCTTTCCCCTCAGGTGTTCTGGAAGCTTCGTCCAAAAATAGGACCCTGGGCGTTGATTTCGTCCAATTCCGAGAATATTTCCTTACTAGGATTTCTGAAACCAAAAACAGCAGAAAACAGCAACTGGCTCTTCGGCATCTCGTTAATAGGTTAGTGCCGGAAAATGCATAATAATGACATATAATGTGTATAAAACATGTGAGTATCATCATAAAAGTAGCATGGAACATAAGAAATTATAGATACGTTTGAGACGTATCACTTCTGAACTGCTCGCGCCGGTCTAGTTTGCAATTTCGCGCGGGGAAATGGCCAGTGGCGGGAATAATATCGGCCTCCAGCCACTGACGTGCGGGTCCTACGTCTTTTTTGGCGGACACTCGGCGCGACCGCCGAGCGTCCGCGGAGACACAAACCTGGCGCATATTTGGGCCAGGTTTGCGTCTCCGCAGACGGTCCGGTCACTTTGCGTCGCCCCGCTGGAGCAGGGCCCAGACGCATTTCCGGTCACGGCGGGCAAAAACGGTCGCTCAGCGAACGTTTGCGTCGCACCGCTGGAGATGTCCTTACATCCAAGATCTACAAATTCATCAACTCAAACATCATTTTTTCTTGAACTCTTTGATTTCAATGGGATTTGAATTGTCTGAACCATCCTCCCAAAAAGGCGGAGTCGGTAGAAATTTTCATACGAAAATAGCACAATCGAACTATGCACATAAGGAAAAATGGCAGGGACTAGAATTCTCAAAAACCCTTACGAGTCAACGAGGCAAATGTCCCTTGCGTTTTCTCTGTGTTACAGAGGTGTAGATGAACTGGCCTAACATTTCCCTATCATGTTATTTTTTGTCAACGATAATAGCATTAAGAGCATCTCCACTCGTCCCCCCGAGGAGGCCCCCGGCGAGCGTTTTTTCCATCCGGACGGCGTAATTCGGCCCAGTCGCGCCCCCGGTTCCTCGTTTTCGTCCGGATTTGGGCCTAAATTCATCCGGCGATCCCACGCCCCCCCCGGCCCCCCGGGGAGCGCTCGGGGACTCCGGACGAGTGAAAAGCGGGGAAGGGCCCGATCTGTCGGTGACTCGACGCACGAACCCCACCGCCACGTCGCTCAAAATCTCCCCCACCCCTCGTATCTCTCTCGCCGCCGGAACCACCCCGCCGGCTTGTTGCCCAGATTGCGCCGCCACTCCTTCCCCACCTGCCTATATTCCGCCGTGTTTGGACGACGGCCTATCTGGCTGCTCTTCCGGCGGCCTGTTTTCCGGCCTGCTTGCTCGTCGTCGCTCGCGGCTCGGGTTGCCTCGACCACGCCCGTCAGGTGTTCGTCCATTTGCCTCGCCGGCCATGGACTCGGACGAAGAGGAGGAGCAGATGTTCGTCGAGCTTATGCAAGAAGAGATGGCAGCAGCCGCCCAAGACGACGAGCACATGATGATCCTTGGTTGCTTGGCAAGCATGTACGCCGGACTGGCACCTCGTCGGCGTGGTGGGTCGGCACGAGGTCGCCGGAAGTGCAAGCCGAGACAGCGAATGGAGGGTTTCCTGCCGGGGGGACGGCTGGAACTTCGGCGCTCCCCACGCCAAATCTTCATCCAATTCGGACGAAAATTTCGCCGAATTTGGGCGTGGGGAGCGCCAACGAGTGGGGATGCTCTAAGAACTGGATAGACAACTGCTGTTCTCATCTGTGTGTATTATATTACATAACATACCACTCCTGTGCACATCAGCAGTAAGAACCAAGAACAAAATGACAAGACCTTGGCTGATTTACTATGTACATGTTCACATTAGTAGTACTGTAGCAGCAGTACCACTCATCTATTGTTAGCCATGGGAAGAACAATCACCTACCTATCAGCAATTCTGATTCAATTACTCAGCAGTCAGCAACAATCAGCATTCATCAACTATACGGTCGAAAAAGCTCCAGCGAACAATTGGCGATGGCAGCTACGTGAATTCACGTCTCCGGCGAGCAATTGAGCAATCGGCGATGGCGCTCGAGCTAGGCGAGTTCACCTGGGAGCGAATGAGACGGAGATGTCGGTGGGGACGCGGAACTTGTCGGCCCAGTCCTGCGCCTCGAGGAAGAGCTTGGAGACCTTGGCGGCGACCCAGGGCATCTCCGGCCGGGCCGCGGGGTCCTTGGCGACGCACCGCAGCGCCACCGCCGTGAGCGTCTCGGCCGCGTCGACGGGGAATGAATCTTTCAGCCTCCGGTCCACCCACCGCCGCATCGCCTCCCCGCCGCCCGCCGCGGCACCGGCGGTCTCGATCAGCGACGTCCGCTCGTACTCGCCAGTCGCCTTGTTGTGCTCGTATCGCACGGGTTCTTCCCCGGACAGCAGCTCCAGCAGCAGCACGCCGAGCGCGAACACGTCGGAGCTCCGTGAGGGCGCGCCCCCCGCGATGATCTCCGGCGCCATGTACCCGCGCGTGCCCTCGATCCGCCGGCTCCCCGTGCGGCGGTGCCTGGCGCTGGTGGGGTGGGATTGGGTGTCGGAGTCGGACGGGGGGAGCTCGCCGGCGAGGTCGGCGGCGCCGAAATGGGCGATCTTGGCGCGGAGGCGGGCGCCGTCGCCGCAGACGAGGACGGTGGAGGAGGAGAGGCGGTTGTGGACGGTGCCGGCCTGGAGGTGGACGTAGCTGAGCGCGTCGCAGGCGTCGGCGGCGACGCGGAGGCGGGCGGCCCAGGTGGCCAGCGGCGTGAAGGCGCGGTTGTGCGCGGCGCCGCGGAGGAGGGCGGAGAGCGGGGCGGCGTCCGGGACGAGCTCGTAGGCGAGGAAGAGGGAGCCGTCGGGGGAGGCGGCGGCGCCGTAGAGGCGCGCGATGGCGGCGTGGTGGCAGTGGCCGAGCACGGCGAGGCGGGCGGAGACCTCGGCCGGGTCGCGCCGCAGCGCGCGGCGGAAGACGGCGGCCGGGTGGCCCCGGAGCGCGCAGCGGAAGGAGTTGGAGGAGGACGGGGCGAGGCGGTGGGTGGGGGAGAAGTTGGAGGTGGCGGCGGCGAGCTCGGCGAAGGTGAGGAGGAGCGGGAGGTTCGGGAGGGAGCCCTGCTTGAGGGCCTGCAGGGAGGAGGCGGCGGAGGAGGAGGTGGTGGAGAGGGAGGACGCGGAGGAGTTGTAGGAGTTGGTGTGGTTGCGGCGGTGGTGGGTGCTGGAGGAGCGGGACGTCGACGGGACGACGGAGTCGGCGGTTGCGGTGGCGGCGGAGCTCTTGGACTTGCACATCGGCCTGCGAACGCCAACCATTGGGCGACCGACGAGAGGAGTCCTCTTGCTTCAGCTGCTTGCTCTCTCTCAAACTGCGGCCGTAATAAAGGTTGCGCTCAAAATTTTAAAAAAGCTAGTGCTGGGCGTCCCCGGTATATTTCCCCAAGATCATATTCCTCATGTCTCCATCCAGCAAAGCAATTGCTTCGTGGAAGGAAAGAAAGGTTTCTTCAGACCAAAATAAATGCTTCACCCAAGCCACAATGGCCCACGTTTATACTTCATCAAAGAAAAAAAGCGGTTCGATCACAATAAAATAAAATACCCACAGGGCAAAATGAAGTCGGGCGAGACCTCACCGTAGACCTTGCAGCAAAAAAAATATTGTGCAATTCTAGCATCGTTGCAGCATTTATTTTCCC
Organism: Lolium perenne; assembly: GCF_019359855.2. Taxonomy (NCBI): domain Eukaryota; kingdom Viridiplantae; phylum Streptophyta; class Magnoliopsida; order Poales; family Poaceae; genus Lolium; species Lolium perenne. The sequence goes on from NC_067249.2 coordinate 258,000,454, forward strand.
GGCAAAGTCCTTGCAGCATTGTCGCTTGCTCTTTGCAGCACTAGTGTTGACCGATGGCACCACCTGATTCCCTCATTGGTAGCACCCGCAATATTTAGTTGTAGTAATTATGCCCGCTTATTGGAGCACTACGGCCTCCAAATGGCAACACCGCCCCAAACGATGATAGCATCGCCACATACCCCCCCCCCAGTAGCACAATTATTGTTCCTTCATAGCACTGGCAAGGGTTCCTTTGCAACACCACTGTAATGATCCTTGTAGCATCGCTCGGTGCCTTCCTCTCATCATCGCCACATGCCCCATGAGCACCATCGAGGTTCATTTGTAGCACTGCCCGACACCCCTTGTAGCATCGCCCACGATTCCGATTTGTGGCAAGGATGTGTGCTACAGGGAACTGACACCTCCCCGCCGCAGCACCACCGACCACGGACTTTAAGGCCAAGGGGAGACCTTGGATGTGCTTGCCACCCTACTGCCGTGTACTCACACATGATATGAGGTAATTGTTGGCTCTCATGTAGCTTGCTTTTGTTTTTAATTGGTCATAATTTGGTAAATTTTTGGAAAATGAGTAATGTACGACGGATGCAAGCGCAAATTAAGACATATTAAAAGTATTAGCAACCATCATATAGAAAGTATAACAAAAATCCACGACCAAAAAACAGTAAACAATCTCCGTTTTTAAATAAAACAGTCAAAATACATCACACCAAGGAAGATGCACATAGAACAATTAACAAAGATATTAATGAAACTAAAAGTTATATCGAAAACATTTAGAGTCCTTATAGCGCATGCATGTACAATATGTAATGGCATGTGAAATTCAACAGGAATGAAAAACGCAGAATTAGTTGCACAATTCATTTGGTTGCACCATAGAAAAACACGGGGAAGTTCTATACAGATTGAGCACATGTAATAGTTGTCGTAAACATATACTTCCTCCGGTTCATACTAATTGACTCTAATATGGATGTATGTAGTCGGAGGGAGTAAGAAAATTTTCAAGAGGTCTAAACTCTAGTTAGAAATCATATGGGATTGTAGTATAGGAAAGCAATCCATTTTTTTATTTTTTTTGAGAAACACAGTACAAACGTAGACGCTCATATACACGCGTATACACTCACCCCTATGAACGCACACACGCACACCCTACCCCTATGAGCACCTCCGAAAGACTGAGTCGGCGGATTGGATCTTGAAATTGACGAAGTCACCACAGGCGCCTCGCTGTCGACGGGAACGTCGCCTCCCACTGAATGTATATTCCACCTTTATGAGACACACAGATGTCAAACCTGGGGTTTGAACTCTGGTGGGCTGGGGATACAACCATCCTCCTAACCACCCAACCTCAGGTTGGTTCTCGCAATCCATTTTTTTAATTGATTGAATCCTATAAATCAAATGGTCTCTCCAGAAAAAAATTCTTAGGAGGAAGAATCCTACAAAATTCTTTAGCTAATCCTTTAAAACGTAGGTCCTTGTATCTTGACGTTCGTCCAAAACTTGAGCAGAAATTATCCCATGATGGCCACACGATCGAGCCACGCCAAGCTCAAGCTCCCTAAAGGTGACTACGGACTACCGATCTGCCCATGGGCCCGTGTGTGTGAAACGCCACATTGCGAATCAGTGAGATCGACGTTACTGCAAGTTTCCATTCCATCAAAATATCCAATTGTGTACGCGCATGCGTGAGACCTGGCAACATCCAACCCACCCACAACCAAATCGTTTGCGTTCTTCTTCTCCTGATCTATTCGCTTGTTTGATCTCGTCTCCTAATTAAGCCGCCACTATGAAGGAATACTGTACATGTTGGACGCCAGCATGACGACGAACCGTAATAGCATGCTTAGGGCGCGTTTGGTAGGCTGCATGCTCCTTGGCTCGCATTGGTACAGCTTTTTTCGGTCCGTTTGGTTTCCTGGTCAACGCCACGTTCTTGCAGGAATCGGTTCTCAAAGCACTCTCGGGCCAGGCCCTGGAGGAACACCCGGTTCGGCCGTTTCTAGCGAGCCACCCCCGTTTCCGCAGAAGTGGAGAACGCGGCGTCCTCGCAGAGCCAATGGCGGGAGCTCGCGCGGGACGGCGAAATCTCGGCGCCATGAATTCGGTCACCGCGCTTGAATTTTCACCACCGTATATAGGGGCGGCTCTCTCACCGGCAAATCCAAATCCCCCATTTCGAGCTCATCCAGCATCCCCGATCTAGCAACATGGCCGGCTCTACTTCACCCGCACGGTCGGCGAGGATTGCGGCGGCGACGGCGGCTATGGCGGTGGCTAGTGGCCGCGGAGGATGGTCGTCTTCTTCATGTGCGTCGATGACTTCGGTTGTGGTAAGCTTCTGCAAACCCTAACCTTAGATCTAGATCTTATGGGTACACATCCAGGGTCTGAACGAATCCATTGTAGGACATTCCTTCGTCGCCGGTGGAGGTTGTGGAGGTTTACCAGGTTCCATCTGACTCTACGACGGGGACGGTGGTGCTGCCTACATCTTTCACTGGGACGGTGGTGCTGGCTGCATCTCCGCCAGGGTCCCCTGCTTCCCCTACCTCGGTGTTGCGTGTGGCTCCTTTGATTGTAAGGCCGATCTTACCTACCTCGCTGTTCTTTGATGTGGTACTGGTAGTTCATAGATCTGCTAGTGCTTAAGGATATCCATGTGGTAGTTCATTGATCTGCTAGTGTTTTTCATGTAGGCGATCATACCTTTGGGCTCCCCCGATCTGTCTGCGGCAAGTGTGAATGCTCAGCCATGTCTGATAGCAAGCAAACCAGCCATGGTTTGGAAACCTGAGCTATCAGAGTTTGTGCTGAACCGGTTGGTTCAGCTCGTTCGTAGCGGCGTCTGCTTCAACATGAGATTCAAGGAGGAGCAGATGAAAAAGGTAGCCGCGGATTTTCTTGCATTCGCCGGCGTACATGTCACCACTCTTCAGCTGTACAACCACATCAGAAACTGGAGGACGAAGTGGAGCGTCATCACGAAGATGAAATCCGATCGCATTCTCGACTGGAGCGAAGCTGATTGCTGCTTCTACGGCGGTGATAAAGGGGCGGCGGACGAGTACATCCTAGTACGAATCCTCATTGAGCTCCTGCATAGATCTGAAAGTATATACATGTCAATGTTGTCCGCACTAACAGTTGTTTCTTGCCAACTGCAGCGGTACCCGAAGCACCGTAAGTACGTCGGCACCCCGATCACCAACTACGCTCAGATGAAGACGATCTTCACTCCCCGGTTCGTTTGCAAGGCGCAGCTGTTCCATCCTAACTTGCTGGTCAGGGCTATCGACTTCATTGCAGACAATGAAGCCGAGTATGCCGCCTACGGTAAGCTGCAGCCACCGGAGAGGAGGAGCTGGCTTAGGACCTGGCTCCGCAACCAGTTTCCTGCTTAGTGCTTCTGCTTCCTTCTCATGATCCGCTGATTTTGGGAGGTGATCTTGTATCCCTCCATTAGCTAGGACTTGCTACAACCTGATCCCTGGTTTGTAATGATGAACTTGTTCGAGGTGGTATATACTAACCCCTCGTGACGTACCTGTGATGCATCACGAAGTAGTTGCTTCGTTCGTGATGCATCGCCCATTAAGTACTAGTTGTTGTGTATTACCAGCATCTTTTCTGATGAACTGAATCTCATGTGTGCTGTTATTCAGTACTGGGTAACCTCACCACTCAAAGTGAAGGAGTTACCACATCACTGAGCTATCTGCAACCAAACAGGCTGTGGGCTGCACGACATGGGAAGAATGGGCTGGAAACGGGCAACCAAACAATAGGGTCTGAGTTCCTTCTCCGGCGCGTAAAAGGCCGCACATGCTACCAAACGACCCGCCAAAAGTGACCCATGACCCGTTCGCAACGCCTCCCATCTCGTTGGCGCAGGCATGCAAGTTTTCGGCCCAGGCAACCAAACGCGCCCTTAATTATCCGTAGAGGGTTTTGGTCAACTGGTCATGCGAAGTACTTTGAGAGTGTGACTACGAGTTGTGATAATCTAGCAATTCTGTGGGCTTCTGACTTGTGATAGGTACTGACGGCGCAATATATTCTGATATATTCAGGGCTAATTGTTTTTACTTCTAAAAAATTGAATGCTTAATTATTCGTATGATTGTGTTCAACTGTTCATTGCAGCTTGCTGACCATGATCTCGATGAACTGACAAATCAAATCAAATCAAATTTTGATGGCTTAATAATTACTTTGAGGGTGACAAGTATACAATACTAGCAATAATCTAGTGTACGTGTGGTCTTCTTCTACGAACGACGCAATACACTCTGATGTACACAGGGCACAAACACGAAATCTTCAACTCGAATCCCTCGCTTGGTCATTTGACTCGTAACAGCCAGAAGACCAGACCAGCTCTCAAGTGTGCATATCCGTTTATTATGATCTGAACAAATAGGAGGACGACATATATTGATGTCAGTTTGTAAGGAAGTTTAAAATGTAACGACAGATATCAACAATCATATCTGACATCAATCTTCCTAACTGGGAGTTGAGGGGTGAAACTCCACACTTCGACACTTTTAAGAGCACGACGAACGCCACACAAACGCTAGCCAAGCAGTGTTCCTTTATCTGCTAAAACTCAAACACCTTGACATACTAATGTCGGTCGTATGGTCCCTATGGATCCAAACTTTCAAGAAGGAGAGCCGTCCCTAGCGAAGAACTTAAACTGTCCCGTACGTATTAGAACCGGTAAATGTTTTGGCCATCTTTATAACATAATTTTATCAATCAAAGGATTTGTAGAGGAAAGTGAATAGCTACATCAGCAAGAAAGGTGCCTCTAGGTTTTCTGAATATTTCTAGCCTCTTGTAAAACATGGTATCTTGCCACTCCACCAAATATACTGTAGCCTTTTTCTAAATATTCTCACTTTTTAAGAGGTGGACCTAGGACTTGATACCTTCATGGACAAAATCAAGTCCCGCATTTACCCGATTCGGGACAAAGAACTGTCCTCTAAGGAAGTGTAACCTTGCACCCTTCAATTTTCGTTTCCGTCTCTTGGTTGTGTCAAAAGTAGATGAATTCCTCACCTAATAATTTCTTGTTTCGTGTTTTACTGTGACGACCCTCACGGGGGTATGTGTAGCGTACAATTACATGAGGGAGGTGACTTGAAGTGCAAGAAGGTTTCTAGGCAATCCTATGAATTTGGATGCACATGCACCCATTTTCTCTAATATTGAAAAAATGCTATTTAATTTTTTTAAGAAATTTAAATTAACATATTATGTTGATACTTACTTTTTGTAAGTTCTCACGGAAAAATACGATTATATGTGGCCTACACAAAAATAATAAAATATCCAAATGACACTATAATGATTGGTTTTGTAGGAATTTCCATTTTTACATTTATGTGTAGGCAGATGGAAATTAACACCTTTTTAACACACTACGAAGTGAAATAGTCCTAGGATGTTCATGTAGAAATAAGATTCCATAAATATCACACTCAACGCAACTCCTCCGCGTCGTCCTGGACAGGGCGACTTGGGCGGAACCCTAAACCGCCGCCGCCCCAAAATCCTCCTCCCCTTCTCGCCGCCGTCGGCTCTCATCAGCGGGCAAAGCCCGCGGGCGGCCGACGGAGGCGGAATCGGTTCCGCGTGCGTCCTTGGCTGTGGAGGATGGGAGGCTCGGCTCTCCTCCGATCTGCAACACTGAGCTCTTTGGCGACCCGTGGTCTTCCGGTGTCGCCTATCCGACGAGGTGCAACAGCGGCGGCCGGCTGTGCGGTCTCAGACTGATATCCTATCCGCCCAGATGGAAGGTCTGCCCGACTTGTCGGCCAGCGGTGGCGGCGTCCGTGGACGTCGTGGTCCTCTGCGGAGGCGTCGTCATGGAGCTATTCGACACCCACAATCCTCGGGCCATGCTCGTCGGGCGAAAGTCTATACCTCGGTAAGAGGCCGGGCGGCGGTGTCTCCACGTCGTTACCCTCTTTAGGGCACCACCTTGAATATCGTAGCCTCTACACGCTTTCCTTGGGCTGGACGTGCATGGCGTCACGACTGACAGGTTCCAGGTTGGCGATTTGCGTGTTCCGTGCGGTGGCTTGCGTGGCAACGATGACTATGATGAGTGATGGTCTTGTTGCGGGAAGATCTTGTTAGTCGGCTAGTTTCGGCTTGTCCGAGTATCTTCACGCTGGTCTTCTCTCATTCTGAAGTCGGAGCTGCTATGTTTTTCAAGTGTCTTCGTTTGAGCAGTGTACGATGATCTGCTAGGGATGGTCCGGTGGTGAAGATCTTCTTCAACGCGGTTCTTGCGAATCTCCTCCCCGAAGCTCATCAACAGAGTCGGAGCTGCCTAGCTCTACGCGAGGAGCCACCTGTTTGGCATTGATCGGCTAGAGCTCCATGGTGCCGCTACGGCAATGTCTTCTTTAATGGTTGTTTCTTCGGGGAAGTTGGAGTTGCTACAAAGTGATGACGATGACGCTGGTGGGCGACCTCGACAATGGCTCTCGCTTCGGTGGCGTGTGTGCCATTTGCCACGACGATCGGTGAGGGTGGTTGTACCGGTTTTTTACTAGTTTTCCGCTAATAAAGTGGCCACTCTGTTCTTCTTTTCTAGAGTATTAATGAAAATGGTAAGTCTTTTGCCTCGGTTCAATTTTTTCCATAAATGCAACTAGGTTCAAATACAAGATTATATTGGCTTGAAATGGAGTTTGAGTAGACTGACATCCTGTGCCCGGTCTCTCATGTGTTTTTATAAAAAAGAATGCTCTTTTTGCCCTACTTGGTTGGACAACAAGGTAAAGAGTGCGATGCAGGTGCATGAACGAATGCATGAATGGTGGGTGTCGGCGCTAACAAATTAATTAAGATGGAGTGCCGGAGCGGAGAAGGAAGGCGAAGTTGGCTAGCTGTTGGTTGACCTCTGAATCGCCGGTGTGAATGCCACAGAGAAGATCGAGGAGAAAATCGTATCGCGTGGCTGATAATAGCTGTAGGGAGAGCGACGTGACTGCGAACGTTCGAATTATATATAGTAGTACCGTACGCAGTGGCCGGAGTGGTACCTGTCACAAGCAAAACGAACTTGACGACGCCAACCAAAAAAAGCATGGAATCGTTTGTTCTTGGATGCAGAACGACTCTTCAAGCTTGGAATTTGACTCGGCCGGCAAATCGAACCAGCCGCGCGCGTCAACCCACCACCCAAATTAAGCTGGTGTTTCTTTTTGAAAGGGCAGTAGTGGAGGTGGCAAAAGTTTGGATTTCCGAAAATGAGAAAACTCTTGCATTCTGAAGATAGAACCGAAATTGATGCATACACTTGGATCGGGTACACGTAGAAACAAAGACATCGCAGATCATCTAACGCACGCGTACTGACGCGCCGTTGCCTACTTGTCTTGCCTGCCCTCGCGACGACGACGGTCGGACGGTGGCTTAATTTGTCGATCCAGTCAAAGACCTATATATAGGTCTGAATGGATGCGCGCGCCAATCTTCTGTCGACGGATCCTCGATGTATCTTCTTTTCCTCTCTTCTGAATCGATTACTAGTTGGCCACCACTGTGGATTAATTGGAGCATTATTTAGTTTCGCTAATTGCACCGCCTAAATCCTCTTATACTCCAGTTCATTGCGCCATTCCCAGTGCAAATTATGAAAATTTACTCTTGAAACAGCAAACTGAATTCTAAGTGGATCAGACAGGCCGGTGCCACTGCATACGAAAAGTTCGTTTTCGCTGAATCAGAATGTCGGATGCACGTGCGGTTGGCCGACCTGCAGGAACGCCGAAATGCGACACAAGAGTCAAGACACGAATTCTACGCGCGCGCGCGAGAGAGCGACGTGACTGCGAACGTCGTCACCTGCTTACTTATTCCGGTAGGTTTTGCTGCCGTTGAACCAGCGAGTCAAATTTAGATGGCTGAATTGTCTGGACTGAAATGTACATCACTAACATGTGCATAAACTAGTAATAGCTTTGCGATAATGTAGTAATGCTCTGGTCTTCTCTGCTTTTTTTTTCGAAATGGGGAGTAAAACCCCGGCTTCTGCATCATGATGATGCACACGGCCTTTTATTAATCAATTACGAGTACAAAAATATAACATCTCAGGCATCGCCTAGAGTTGATACACGAATCAACCAGCGAAATAAAACAAGAAAAGACAGACTACAATTCATAGTATCCGTCTATTGTGCCGCCAGCCAGCCTGGCACAAGATATCCTGAGCGACCATCTGGAACCGTGTGCATCCAGTAGCCATAGCATCCCGCTGTCCCTCCGGTGACAGGAGAGCCCACAACTGGACCCAATGTACCACCATATGTATAACCTGCAAAAAGTTGAAAGAATTTTTTTTGTTAAAAATAATATCATTTCTCACCCTCCATATAGACCAACATAAGGCAGAAACCCCAATACGGATGAATGCCTTTGATTGTCTATCAACTCCATTTAGCCAATTACCAAACATATTCGTAATAGTGGTTGGAGGTGGGAGAGCGAAAGTAAAGTTAATCGTACGCCAAAGTATTCTAGCAAATGGGCAAGTGATGAACAGATGCTCAATAGTCTCCTGTTCACCACAAAAAACACACTTTGTGCGACCTTGCCATCTTCTTTTAGTTAAGTTGTCTTTAGTAAGTAAAACCTTATTACTCAAGAACCACATAAATATTTTTATCTTAAGGGGGATTTTAACTTTCCAAAGATATTTTCGTAAAAAGGGTGTATGGTCATTCATAAGATCCTCATACATAGATTTCACTGTAAACACACCATTTGTTGTCAACGCCCAGACAAACCGATCATTCTCATCCGATAAATTAAACCTCATAAGCTTTCGGCATAATTGTAACCATAAATTCCATTTGTTCCCCACCAACAGCCTTCTGAAATCGATATTCAGAGGTGTCTGAGATAACATTTGGGCTACCGTTACATTCTTGTGATGCACAATATTATATAAAGAAGGATATTGTTGGGCTAATGGTATTTTACCTAACCAGGTGTCTTCCCAAAAACGGGTATATGCTCCATTACCTACCTGGAAAAAACCTCGACTCAAAAAATCGTCTTTAACCTTCATCAATCCCTTCCAAAAGGGGGAGTCTGTCGGTTTAGCTTGTACCTCAGATAAGGTCTTTTGTCTTAGATATTTATTTTGTAGCAACTCCTGCCACACTCCTTGTTCGTTAAGAAGTTTATAAAGCCATTTACTTAATAAACATCTATTTTTTAGTTCAAGGACCTCAATACCTAGACCCCCTTGATCTTTGGGTCGGCAGACGATATTCCACTTGGTAAGTCTATATTTTCTTTTGTTTTCCTCAGATTGCCAAAAAAAATCTAGATCTATAAAAATCCAATCTTTTCCTGACCCCAACAGGTATCTCTAGAAAAGATAGCATGAACATAGGTAAGCTTGTTAAGACTGAATTGATTAAGACAAGTCTATCCCCATAGGACAATAGTTTGCCTTTCCAGCATCCCAATTTGCTTTCAAATCGGGTCTCCACTGGGTACCAATCAGAATTCCGAAGCTTTCTAAAATGTATAGGAATACCTAAGTATTTAAAAGGTAAGGATCCAGCCTCACATCCCAAAATCTGTTTATACAGTTCTACCTCATCATTTGCCTTACCAAAACAATAAATCTCACTCTTGTGGAAATTAATTTTGAGCCCTGATAATTCTTCAAAAAGACAAAGAATTAGTTTCATATTCACCGCTTTCTGTGGGTCATGTTCCAAGAAAAGGATCGTATCATCAGCATATTGTAGAATAGAGATTCCCCCCTCAACAAGATGAGGAATAAGACCTCCTACTTGATCATCATTTTTTGCTCTCTCAATAATGATGGCAAGCATATCCACAACAATATTAAAAAGAATCGGAGACAGTGGATCGCCTTGTCTCAAACCTTTTTTTGTCTGGAAATAATGACCAATGTCATCATTTACCTTTACTCCAACACTTCCCCCTTGAATATATTGTTGGATCATCCTACACCATTCAGGGGCAAACCCCTTCATTCTCAAAGTCTGTTGTAAGAAAGGCCATTTCACTTTATCATAAGCCTTCTCAAAGTCAATCTTAAATAAAACCCCATCCATCTTCTTATTCTGTAACTCATGTATAGTTTCATGAAGAATGACCACCCCTTCTAAAATATTCCTTCCGGGCATAAATGCTGATTGTGTTGGTTTTATAACTCTTGGGGCAATTCCAGTTATGCGATTAGTACCAACCTTGGTAAAAATTTTAAAACACACATTCAGTAAACAAATTGGTCTATATTGTTGTATTTGCACCGCATCCTCTTTCTTTGGTAGTAATGTTATGACACCAAAATTCAGTTTGTACAAAGGCAATTCCCCAGTACTGAACTGATTAAATAGCGCCAACAAGTCATCCTTTATTACTACCCAAAATTTTTGATAGAACTCGGCCGGGAAACCATCCGGCCCCGGCGCTTTATTACGTTCCATTTGAAAAAGTGCGTCATGAACTTCCTCCTCAGAAAAAGGAGCTGTCAAGATCTCATTCTCAACAGTCGATATCTGGGGAATATCCTGCACCTCCTCCTCTATCAAAGAGATATTACTTGACACCGGTGCCCCAAATAACTTTTTATAAAATTCAGTAATGTAGACTTTCAAGTTGTCGTCACCAACAATAGTTCCTTCCTGTTGTTCTAATTGAAAAATTTTCTTTCTTCTATGCTTCCCATTTGCAATCAAATGGAAGTATCGTGTATTACTCCCTCCTTCTTGTATATGTTTAACTTTCGCTCGTTGCGCCCATTTAGATTCTTCTTCCCTTCTTAATTTGTTAAGCTTTTCATTAGCATTTTTTAGTGTTTCTTTCTCCACATCCGACAGGATATTCGTTTCAGCTTTCACATCTAACTCATCAATAATACCAATTAACCTATCTTTTTCTTTCTTATATTGCCCACTTTGGTTCTTTGCCCAACCTTTAAGAAATTGTCTGACATGCCTTAATTTATTTAACCACACATCCATCGGATTCAAACCCACTAACACTGACTTCCATTCTTTTTCAATCATATCAAAGAAACCTTCTTGTCGCAACCAATGTAACTCGAAAGAAAACCTTGGCTTATTTCCTAAATGTGCTTTCACTCCTGAGTCAATAAGAATTGGCGTATGGTCAGAATCCGCCCTTGTCAATGCACGCACAGTGACTAAGGGGAATTTTTGTTCCCAAGAGATGGAAGCTAACACCTGATCTAGCTTCTCATACGTTGGTACCTCCCGACGACTTGCCCACGTAAACTGTCTCCCCGATAGAGCAATTTCACGTAAATTCAAATGTTCAATGATGGCATTAAACACAAAAGGCCACCGAGCTTTAAAATTATCATTATTTTTTTCTTCACGTTTTCTAATAATATTGAAATCACCACCTACTGACATAGGCATCCCAAATGGGCCTGCCGAAGATGGTACCCGGGGTTTACTGGAAGCCCAATACCCGAAGAATAAGAAGATTCGGGAGCCCAAGATTTACTAAGGAAAGATAGAGTTGTAATAGGAAGTGTTGTTTGTGATCTGGCGGGATGAGTTAGAAACCGTCCCGGACTATGTAAACTTGTATAGCACGAATCCCTCGGCTCCACCTCATATATAAGGGGGAGTCGAGGGACAAAGAATCGATCGAATCATTGTCTGCAAGCCCTAGTTTTCATAGTCGTCGAGTACTTTTCGGCTGAAACCTTCGAGATCTACTTGCCCTCTACTTCTAACTAAACCCTAGCCTATAATCCATAGGCATTGACAAGTCAATACCTTGTCAATTGGCGCCGTCTGTGGGAATTAGAGGCGTAAGGAGCTGATCTCGATGGCACGCTCAAGATCTTCGACATCGTCAACCGCAAGCAACACAATGGATCGAGGTAAACAGATCGCTACTGGTCTTGTCGATTTTGTTCCTCACCCACCCTCCCGTTTGGATGCATATGCGTATCTGGCGGAGCCCATGGAGATGACGTTCGGAAGGTTCCACTTTCGCGTCGAGAAGGAAGGATCGTATCGTGTCGAGATTCCGATTTCGTCGGAATCATCAGTGGCCGATTCCGATTTTCCAAGCTACACATCGTCAAACGAATCAGGAGAAGAAGAAACCTCGGCGACACGCTACGTCAGCATCAGAGCAAGAGAGAAACTCGCCAAGATCTTCAACGACATGTCGTTTGAGTCATCTGCGGATTCATATATAAGCGATGGTTCAAGCAATGTCGACAGTTACGACTTCATCGACAAATCTTTGACAGTGGGCAAGGTCTTCATCAACCTCAACGACGATGTCACCAAACCCAACATAGATCTGAGTACAAGGTATCATCAGATTTACGCCATTGAAAATCAAGAAGAGACATCTGAGGCTTTCGACAGTTTGGGAAATCCATACGTCGATCCCTCCAATCTGCGACAAGGCTTGGGCAACAAATACGTCGGGCCAGAGCCGCGAGATAGAGTTCAACTTTCACAAGCAGCGTGGGACAGAGCTGCGAGAGCTATGAACGGCACAGAACCAATGGCTACCACAGCCACACCAGAAGAATTGCAAGCATATCAATATAGGCTCGCACGAGCTGCCGAGGAATTGGAAAAGCAGAGACGGTTGAGTTGAACGGGAGAAAGGAGGCAGCTTCGCATCCAGCGGGGAGAAGGGCAGATCTAAGTCGACAATCTAGAACTACGGGTGATAGCCATCGGGAGGCACGGAACAGAGCAAGGTCAAGACTGCAACACATACCCGAAGCGGAAAGAGAGCACTTGGTTCAAAACCTCGACATGTCCTTTATGTCGATAGATACAAGAGGAAACATCATCCCTAAGACACCAGAGGCTGGGTATATGGCGACACATGCTTTTATCCTTGCATCTAAACCACCTCCGGGTGACCCAAGGGAAACACTGTACAATATGGCGGTAGCAGGAGTTGGAGCTATGGGGACAGCGTTTATATCAACGCCTCCCGAAGGAGTGGCAAGGCAAAATAGTCCGCGACCCGCAGCAGCAACAGCGGCAAAGACTGAAGGGCCAAGTGGAGCAAGAGACACGGCAGCACAAGCAAGAGTCGACGAGCGCGGCAAAGCGAAGGGATCATCGGCAATCCCCGAACTTAACGACGAAGATATGTGCGGCTTACCATGCTTCACGAGGAGAGTCCGAAAACGCGAGTCCCCTCGGGATTCAAGTTACCCGATAATTTCAAGAAATTCGACGGCCTTCAAGATCCGGAGGATTGGCTAGTCGACTATCTGAGACGGTGAAGCCGACAGAGGAACTAGGGCAACAGCCATGCAAAGCATCCAGGTGCACCCGAGTGGTGCCGCACGATCATGGATAAAGAAACTCGCTCCGGGATCCATCGACAGTGGGAAAGTTTCGAGGACGTGTTCGTCAAGAACTTCAGATCCACGTGCAAAAACCCGCATCGTTAGAGGAGTTGAGAGCGTGTCGACAAAAGCCGGATGAGCCAATGAGAAAGTACATCCAGAGGTGGAATATCATCAAAAACTCGGCGAGAAAACATATCCGACGAGAGAGCAATAGATGCGTTTGTCGCAGAGTCGCGTGGAGACTTTGTCGAGGATTTGGGAAGGACCAATCCAAGGACAAAGATCCGCGTTGATGGAGATAGCAAATAAATGGGCAGATGGAGAAGACGCTGTCCACAACAAACGACACAGGTCGCCAGAGGAGGACCGTGGTCGAAACTATCAACCGAGGCGAAGATTTCCTCGGACGTACCAGAACTACGACGCCCCAGGACAAATTTCGGCAGGTTTTCGGACAAATACAGGAGGCAACAGAGATGATTACCAGAGAAGCGGTGAACAGCGAGGTGATAATAGGGATGATTCACGCAACGGTGCAAAATAGTGGGCCGAGGTTTCCAAGACCTTTCGTGTCCCCCGAGGAAATGCTGAACGGACCGTGCCGGATGCACTTCTTCCTCGACAAAGAACGGGAAAAGACAACAGGGCACTGCAGAAGACCGTCGAAATTTTCAGGCAATGTTCGGATACGCGAGAAAATGCTCACGCTCGAGCAGCACGAGAGAAACCCTCGGGAGCCTAGGAGCGAGGTTCATCTACCGCCACCTCCCGCGATTACAGAGGACAATCGACACCGGCTAAGAATAGCGGCAGCACCTGCACCACCACCCTATGTCGATCCTAACTCCAACGGAGCAAAGGTTGATGATTCAGAAGGGAAGGCCGTCCAATAGAGCTCAAAAAGTAATCTCACGACGGTGTTTATGGCAGAGAAAATGCCTCCACCAACAGTTGAGTACCTTAATTGGTCGGGACAAGATATCGGCTTCACAATAGCGAGATCATCCGCAAGCAAGTTCCTCGACCAGGGCGATCAAGCACTTATTCTCGCCAAAGCTATCGCAGGATTTGATGTCTCTCGAGTGTTCATAGACGGCGGCAGCAGCTTGAACCTCATGTATGCAGATACATTGAGGAAGATGAACATATCCTTAGCAAACTTGAAACCAACAGACACAAGATTCCACGGCATCACACCAGAGAAACCAAGTTATCCATTGGGAAAAATCAATCTCGATGTTCAATTTGGGACCCGAGAAAATTATAGAATCGAGAAGCTCGAATTTGAAGTCGTGGATTTTCCATCACAATACCACGCTCTGTTGGGACGACCAGCATATGCTAGATTTATGGCAGTACCACACTATACATACCTGTTGTGGAGGTTGCCCGGACCAAGAGGACCAATCACAGTCAAGGGAAGCTTTGCCTTAGCCGATAAGTGCGACAAGGATTTTCACAGGTTGGCAGAAACTTTCGGGATGCAAGCTGAGTACTTGGCGTCAAAAAGCATGACTGATTACGACGTACTGCCAGACGTTGGAAGACCAAATAAAGAATCAACTTTCAACACAGAGAAAAATTCTAAGGAGGTGCAGATTCACCCGACAGATCCAAAAAAGACGACATCTATAGCAAACGACATGGATATCGCATAGGAAAGCGCGCTCGTCAAGTTCCTCCGTGAGAACTGGAAAATCTTTGCATGGTGTCCAGCTGACATGCCAGGAGTACCCAGGGAACTTGCCGAGCACCACCTAAATTTGGATCCAACGGCGAAACCAATCAGACAACCTCTGCGGCGTTTTTCGGAACCAAACCGCAAAGCCATGCTTTCAGAAATAAATCGACTCGAAGAGGCTGGTTTTATCAGAGAAATATCTACAGAAGCCACATGGGTAGCTAACCCAGTGATGGTGCCGAAGAAAAACACGACAGTCCTTCGCATGTGCGTCGACTTTACGTGTCTCAATAAACATTGTCCCAAGGATCACTTTCCCCTCCCAAGGATCGATCAAATTATCGACTCCACGGCAGGTTGTGAACGTCTTTCCTTCTTGGATGCATACTCTGGTTATAACCAGATCAGATTAAAAGAAGATGATGAAGCCAAGACAGCGTTTATTACACCTTACGCGTGTTTTGCTACAAGACAATGCCCTTCGGTCTAAAAAATGCGGGAGCAACATATCAGAGGATGATGCAGAAGTGTTTAGCAACACAGATCGGGAAAAACGTGCAAGTATACATCGATGATGTCGTCATAACATCAAAAAAGGGGACAACGCTGATCGAGGATCTCAAAGAAACTTTTGACAACCTCGACAAATTCTGCCTCAAACTGAACCCGACGAAGTGTTCTTTTGGCGTCCCAAATAGAGAACTTCTGGGGTTTCTAGTTTCGGCAAGAGGGATTGAAGCAAATCCCGACAAAATACAAGCCATAGTAACAATGAGAAAGCCAACAAAGTTGAAAGAAATACAGCAGCTAATCAAGCGAGTCGCAGCTTTGAGCAGGTTCGTCGCCAGGTTAGGAGAAAAAGCGTTACCATTTTATGCGCTGATAAAACAAGGAGATAAATTCCAGTGGAACGAAGAGGCCGACAGAGCTTTCGAGGATCTGAAGCGAAAAATCTCGACACCACCAATCCTGGTGGCTCCAAAGGAAAAGGAACCTCTCCTGCTGTATATTGCAGCCACGCCCCAAGTGGTTAGCACAGTATTAGTTGTCGAAAGAGAGGAAGAAGGGAAAATCCATGGAGTACAGCGGCCAGTATACTTCGTGAGCGAAGTCTTGTCACCTTCAAAACAAAGGTACCCTCAGTACCAAAAGCTAGCATATGGAGTGTTCACGACAGCACGAAAATTGCGCCACTATTTTTCAGCACACCCGATCATAGTGGTCAATGAAGCTCCCTTGTCAAATATACCGAATAACCCGAAGCTACGGGCGTGTCTCCCTTTGGGGAATAGAACTTTCCCTCGGGACATCACGTATGAAAAAGAAAAGCAATAAAGTCGCAAATCGCCCGGACTTCATCGCAGAATGGATGGAGTTGCAAAATACAGGACCTCCAGATTTATCGAGAACTTGGACCATGAACTTTGATGGGTCCAAGAGACTAGAAGGAGCCGGGCGCAGAGTAGTACTCATATCACCTGAAGGCGACAAATTGAAGTACATCCTCCGGATGACGTTCCTTAACGCATCTAACAATGAAGCAGAATATGAGGCTCTCATACACGGGATGAAGATGGCGAAAGCATTGCGAGCAACTCGATTAAAAATCTTTGGCGACTCACAGTTGGTGGCTCAGCAAGTTATGAACCAATGTGATGCAGTCAATGATAGCATGATGGCATACAAGGAGGTGTACAACGAGCTTGAGAAGTTATTCGATGGATGCGAAGTAAATCATATTAGCAGGTTGAGCAACGATGAAGCCGACGTTCTTGCAAACATCGGGTCACAGTGCCTTCCAGTCCGCTGTGTATTCTCGGGAAGAGATAACAGAGAGATCCACTAAGCCAACAAAGTCAAAAAAGAAGGAGAAGAAACCCTCGGGGCTGCCAAGGAAAAGCAAGAGGACGAAGAAGATCAGGACTTGGTCATGATGATACGGATACCGTGGATGCAGCCGTACATATCATATATCCTTAGGAAAGAAATACCGACGATCCAGCTTGAAGCAAGGCGAGTAATTCGACGCTCCAAAGCTTTCACGGTGGTCAAGGGAGAATTGTATAAGCGAAGTATTTCGGGCGTCTTGCAAAGGTGCGTCACACCCGAAGAAGGAAGAATAATTCGAAGGATGTACACGAAGGAATATGTGGCCACCACGCAAGTAGTCGAGCTATTGCAGCCCAGGTTTTTCGGGCTGGGGTCTCGTGGTTGACAGCAATCGAGGACGCCAAGGACATAGTAAGAACTTGCGACGCGTGTCAAAGGTTTGCCGCAAAACCCCACTCTCCAGCAGCAGAGCTAGCACCAATACCATTGTCATGGCCCTTTGCTCAATGGGGACTTGATATGGTGGGTAAGTTACACAAATCATGGCCAGGAGGAAAGGAGTACATGCTAGTAGCTGTCGATAAGTTTACAAAGTGGATAGAAGCGAAGCCGATAAATTCACCGAGATGGAGCATCCGCAAAAAATTCGTAAAAGGCCTCGTCTTCAGATTTGGAGTGCCCCACGGCATCGTCACGTACAACGGCAGTAACTTCACATCCCATGAATTCAAAGATTATTGCGAAGAGGTGGGTATTAAGCTGAACTTTGCGTCAGTTGCACATCCTCAAACCAATGGGCAAGTCGAGAAAGCCAATGGCATCATCTGCAATGGTATCAAGAAGCGCTTGTTAGGACCACTGGAAAAAGCTCGACATACCTGGCCAGAAGAACTACCAAGTGTGTTGTGGAGCATCCGAACAACACCAAACACAAGAACGCAGAAACTCCGTTTTTCCTGGTTCATGGAGCAGAGGCGGACTACCAATCGAGATAGAGCACAACTCTCCACGTGTCGCTGAATATGATGAAAAAACGTCGAGAAGAGCGCTAGAAGACGACGTCGACGCACTTGACGAAGCTCGAGATGAAGTATTATCTCGGGTAACCAAATATCAACAGGACTTGAAGAATTACCACAGTCGACGTTTGCGGCCAAGATCTTTTCGGGTGGGAGACCTAGTTCTTCGGCTCACGCAAAAAAGTCATGAAAAACTCGAGTCACCATGGCTTGGCCCTTACATTGTCACGGAAGTAATTGGAGGAGGAGCATACAGAATAAAGGACAAGAAGACAGGGGTGGAGGAGCCAAACCCCTGGAACGTGGCGCAACTTAGGCGTTTCTACGCCTAGAGTCAAAATATAGTCTTTGTAAAGCTTCAATGTACTGAAACGCCCGCGAGTTTTCAGACGCACTCTTTTCCTTTTTCGGGGCACCGAGTGGGGCCGGAGAAGGTTTTTAATGAGGCGGGCTCGCGGTGCTGCAATATAATAAAGATAGTGACAATATAACTTTTCTTCTTTATCGACATGACCAAAGTCTTCGCTCCGACGAATTTCAATATAGTTCATCGACAAAAGGAAAAACTTGCCTTGGTATTCAAATACCTCGTGAGTCAACAAAAATACAAAATAGTACTCAATAAAAAGCTCGGGGGCTCATATTCGCCCTAAATATATAAATGCCTTGGTTCAAAACCTCGCAAGTATACAAATATAGTAAAGAGTCACCGAAACACTCGGGGGCTAAACAAACAGAGAAATATAATGATTGCTTTACAATATAGTCATGGATTACAAAGAAAAATATCTACAAGAAGAAAATAACTAGTCTTGATTCAATATGTCATCAAGAGTAACCCTGTTTTCCTCAGGAGCAGCACCAAGAAAATCGGCATAATGGCCATCGGCAAAAAAGTCGGCATCCATCCGAAGTAGGTCCTCAATCATTTCTTCGGCTATAGGCGTAACCTTCGTGTTAATCCTGTCAACACCAACTCTCCGACGTTTTACTTTTTGGTGAACCTTTTCGACAACCTGGGTAAGGTCAAGCTTCGAGTGGCAGATCTGGAGCATGATAAGAGCAAATCTGGCGCCAGCTACCAGTTGAGCTCTGACAAAATCATGGATACTGCGAGCATCCCTGAACCTTTCCATCAAGTCAGGAAGAGTTTTTGGCTGGACGTTCCGAGGAAACATGGAGTTGTAAACCATGGACAAAGTCTTGGTGCAGAAGTCAAGGAAATCGCGAGTTTGAGAGGCGCGATCTTGGAATCTGACAATTTGGCGGGTCCTCTCTGGGGTAGCCCAAAACAAAGAACCATGGTCCAGGGAAAGATTAACAAGGAGGGTTGTCCTAGCATTTACCCTCTCCTCCTCGGCAGTAGCATCAGTAAAGGCACCTATCAAAACAAAGAAGTGGAAACCTCTAAGAAACAATAGCATGAAGATAAAGAATATCAGCGGATGAAACAGGCATACCCGACATATCTGCACTGGCTTCATTCATTAATTCGAGCATGAAATTTTCTCGAGTAGTTGCCTTTTCAGCCTCGGAAGCGGCAATTTCCTTAGCAGCCACGGCTTCGTGAGATTGTTGAAGAGCAATTTTTTCGGCTTCAGATGATTTACGAGATTGCTCCATCATCACAAGTGTTTGCTTCTTCGCATACTGAAGTTGCTGCCGAAGTTCATCCAGTTCTTGCGACAAGGTATCGTCGACAGGTGCAGTATCAGCAAAAGCTCTCCTCGCACGAGAAGAAGGCGATACATTGGAAGGAGCAGAAGATGGAGTATAGTTATCAAATACCAACTGAAAAATAAACAAGACAACATCAAATAACAAGCAAAGATAGAAGTCTTCATTAATCTCTTGGAATAATTACAAGGGCATTACAGTGGAGTTAAGAAAGTACGTGTCGCCAAATGACTACTTTGGCGACAGAAGCAAAAGAAACAGAAAGAAAAACAGAGGCATGCAACTAGACCTCCGGCCTCGAGGAGCTAGGAGTTGAAGCTGGATAGATCCCCAGATACGCAAAGAACTAATTCGTGTTGTCCTTGGCCGCATAGAACAGCGACCACCATCTTGACTGCTCTATCTCGATCGGTGTCGCCAACCTTCATCCAATCAAGCGTCCGTTGGCTGTCGCAACCAGGGCAACAAGATTTCGACAAGAACCTTCATATTCTCCTGACGCATCTTCAATCCCAGGTCTTCCGAAGCATTAAACATCTTGGCGAGGTTAAGGAAAGTTGCGGGTTCTTCTTTCTTCGGGAAGAAATAAGGGAACAACGCTGACAATCCTGCATTAGCATTTGCCACGCCTTCACGAATTTCGCGCCCGTGAAACTCCAGAAGAGAAAGTGCGTCAAGGAGAGGATCGTTGACGGGATTCTCCAGATCAAAATCTTGGTTTGTTTGGGCTGCCACACAAAACAAAGAACCATTAGTCAAAAACCAAGAAACAGGAAGTACAATAGAAGGGGTTGATGATATTACTCAGCGTACGTCGACTTTGCGACTTCAGACGCTTGATGATCTCTTGTTCACGCACAGTTTGTGCAGTTTTCTGCTCATCTAAGGCAGATTCGGCATCTTTGAGCCTTCTCTGCAGTTCCTCGACACTAGCAGCTTTCACCTTGGCTTCATCAACCTCGGCCTTGGCTTTGCTAGCAGCAAGTTCAGCTTTCTTGCGAGCCGCCTCACTTTGCTCGAGTTTTTGAGCAAGTGCGTCGACACGTTCGTTGGCCTCTGAAAGTTTTTCTGTCGAGATATGAAAAAGAAAGAAAAGAAAGATCAAAAAATAGCGACGAGCAACAGGAATAGAAAGTCAGTGCAAAATAGCAAGTACAAAAGTCGTTACCTTCGGCTCTGGCGGCATATTCACGGTACCCAATAAATTGGGACCCGATGCGGAGAAGATCCTTGATCATAGGCTGTTCAGCGTGAACACAGTAAGAGAAACATCGGCATGAAAAAGAGAAAAGGTGTGGAAAAATAAAATAAGGAAAATATAGATGTCGACAGACTTACATCATCTAAGAGCAGAGTCGACGAACTGCCCAACCGAGGGCGTAATCAACAATCTTTTCAACCCTTGCCCTTTTTGGTGAAGGGACACGGGGCTTGATGGCGGAGTAGTGGTGACGACGTCTTGTTGAGGAGGCGACGTTTCTTCTCCTTCAACTAGCGTGTCCGAGGCAAGTACAAAGACGTGACGTGCTTGTTCGAGGAGCCACGTCGATGGCAGTACTTCTTCCTCCTCATCACCGATTGATCAAAAATCGGCGATAAAAAGCACGACAAGATAAATATTTCGAGTACAAAAATATAGCGAGATAGGTGACTTACGAGCTGATGAGGGATTCAACATAAGGATCGTAAGCTGCCTTCGGATTAGAAGGACCAGCTTTTTCAGCCTTAGAAGTGCCAGAATCCTCGGCATCATGCCTTTTCCTTTTGCTCTTCGGAGAAACAGCAGGAGGAGGAGATTGTGCTGATGTTGTATCTTCAGAGGCAGCATCCTTCTCAGTAGATCCCGCAGATTTTCGAGAATCTGCGGGTTCATTCACAAAAGAGGGGGTCTCCTGGTTGACATCATCGACAACGGCTCTTTCTTCGACCTCTCCATCCTCAGGAAGAGGAGGAAGGGAAGCCATAGTAGGATGATTCTACAAAGAAATAGTGACAAAAGAGAATAAGTGAGATACCACTGCAAATAAGATACGAGGAACAGTTCAAAACAAGATAAAACTTCGAGAAGAGAAAATACCTCGGGAAGAGGATTGGAAGCACTGTATGGTTCCACTCGACAGGAGGAGGGAATAGGATCCTTCTTGCCTAATCGAGAAATTCTTCGAACCAATTTTTCCAAGTCCTTTACAGAAAGATCACTGGAGATTCTGTTGGCGTCATTTTCACCAGAATACGTCCAAAGGGGATTTTTGCGAGCCTGAAGAGGCTGCACTCTAATCCTAAGGAAGTAGGCAGTAATTTGAACACCAGATAGCTCTTTGCCTCGAGTGTTTTGAAGATGACGGATACGAGCCATGAGCGCCTCTGTCGCTTTTTTCTCTTCTTCAGAAGCTTCGGCATCCCAGGAACGGCGACGCTGAATCCTGGCACTTCCGTCGAAAGGAACTATGTTGTGCTCCACAGAATTGGCGCTTTCTTCGTGGATGTAGAGCCACTTTTTGCGCCATCCTTGGACAGAATCAGGAAACTTGACGTCGAAATAATCGACATCAGTCCGAACACAGATAACAACGCCACCTATGTTATAAGTGACGTTGTGGGAGCCATTACGGCGGAGGCAGAAAATGCGCTTCCACAGAGCCCAATTGGGAGTAATTCCGAGGAAGCATTCGCAAAGTGTGATAAAAATAGAAATGTGAAGGATGGAATTGGGAGTCAACTGGTGCAGTTGAATCCCGTAAACAAAAAGAAGGCCGCGGAGGAAATCGTGGATTGGGGTTGAAAGGCCGCGGATCAGGTGATCAACAAAACTAACCCGATACTCCATTGGAGGCTTGGGGTAGCTTTCTTCGCTAGGAAAGCGGATGGCGTCCTCCTTCGTCATGAGGCCGAGCCTCTTCAGCGTGTTGATGTCTTGATTGGAGATTTTGGATCTCTCCCACTCAAAATCCTCGGCAGCCATCTTGGATTCCGGAGTGCTGTGGCGAGTGAGTCGCGTGCGCGGTGGCATCAAAGGCAATGGGCAGAGTAAGGTCTGTGAGTGCGGAAGCTTGGAAAGATTCGGGCGCAGGAGAAGTTTTGCGAAGGGGAACAGATGAGCGGCGCAAGCGAGGGGATGAACGGAGGTTGAAGAAAGGTTTATATAAGAATCGGGTGAAGCAACGTGCCGTTGGATGGAGAAATCGTGTGGTGAGGATGGATCTTCTAGACACAAGGGCAAAAGAGTATTTTTACTGAAATAGGCGTTACCGTACGTGCGCCAGAAAAAGCGGAGGACGTGTGTCCACTACTTGCACGACGTGTCAACGTGGTCGAAGCAATGGACCCACAGGGCAGAAAAATCACGACTATTCGAGAAGGATGAAGTAAATTTGATTAAGGGAAGTATGTCGACAAGAAAAACAAAAGAAAAGTGGCGACAGAAAGAATTATTCAATACTTCGGGAGCCTTTGGTCAAATACAAGTTTTTGCCCAAATGCTCGGGGGCTACTACAGAAAAAAGTAAATTTTCGAGTATGACAAATATAGAAATTGCGGGAGCCTACAACCAAGCACAAGTCCTTGGCTGTAGCCTCGGGGGCTACTCCCATCGGGAGCGCTGTTCGCGCACCCGAGAGATAAAAAAAAAAAAAAAAAAAAAGAGAGAAGAAGAAAGAGATCATATTGGGAAGTAATGAAAATATAGCGACAAGGTGGACTAAAATGTTGAGCCTACAACCAAGCACAAGTTCTTGGTTGTAGCCTCAAGTTACTCCCATCGGGAACGCTGTTCGCGTGCCCGATGAAATTAACAAAAATAGAAAAACAAGAGAGTATATTTCGAGTTATAATTAACTCTACATATACTCCCATCGGGAGAACAATATAAGTCATATGTGACTCGATAAAATGTGCCATTCCAACAGCCGGAAAAGCACTCGACAATATATTCTCAGAACGCCGAAGTTGCGATCAATTTCTGAATGCCGCAAATTTGCGAAGGTAAGACCCCAGATCCGTTCTGCTGGGCGTGGCATCGCCAAAGATCGCTCTGCTACTTTTATCCGTATCAACAGATACGAAGAAAAATCCTAACGGACGCGTTAGGTACCCGATAAATTTGATCGGGACTCGACAGAATGGTAAGACCTTAAGCGGCACTGTCGACGTTTACACCAGATCCGAGATCATGTCCGGGGACGTGATTTTGAAGTAGGTTTTTGCGGATTGCCACTAGAGCAGTTAACTAGTACCTGATCCGTCAGATGAACTAGCCCCAATTACCAGTATCCCTGTACAATATAGAGTTTTATGTGAAGAAATATAAAAGGTTAAAGCTTGCGAGTAAAAATAAACAATGGAGATTTTCCCTGACTCTACGATTCAAGCAAAATCTCGGGGGCTACTGACATAGGCATCCCAAATGGGCCTGCCGAAGATGGTACCCGGGGTTTACTGGAAGCCCAATACCCGAAGAATAAGAAGATTCGGGAGCCCAAGATTTACTAAGGAAAGATAGAGTTGTAATAGGAAGTGTTGTTTGTGATCTGGCGGGATGAGTTAGAAACCGTCCCGGACTATGTAAACTTGTATAGCACGAATCCCTCGGCTCCACCTCATATATAAGGGGGAGTCGAGGGACAAAGAATCGATCGAATCATTGTCTGCAAGCCCTAGTTTTCATAGTCGTCGAGTACTTTTCGGCTGAAACCTTCGAGATCTACTTGCCCTCTACTTCTAACTAAACCCTAGCCTATAATCCATAGGCATTGACAAGTCAATACCTTGTCACCTACCAACATAGGTAGCGTTTCATCCTCACATATTCTGACTAATTCTGCTAAAAATTCTGCTTTATGTGCGTCTTGGGCAGCCCCATAGACTGGCACAAGAATCCATTCAAATCCATCTCTTTTACACTTAATATGAAGCTTAACACAAAAATCTCCAGTACTCACTTTGAGCACTTCGAGTGTGTCAGAATTTATGCCTACCAAAATGCCTCCTGATCGACCATGAGGTGGTAAACAAAACCATGAAAAACTATAGCCTGCCGCTAATTGATTTAAAAAAGGAATAGAGAAATTAGACCTTCCAGTCTCCAATAAGGCTACAAAATCTAATTTGTGTTCCCTAATTGCCTCCTTTACAAACAAATGCTTAGCGGTATCTCCAAAACCACCTGGATTCCAATTCATGCCTTTTAGATTCTGCATCATGAAAATTGTTTTTTAATTCTTCTCCTAGTACTTTTCCGAATATTATTAATATCATAAGTTTTCCTTACTCTAGTCTTCTTTACCTTAACTACCGGGTTCAGATGTTCCAAATGATCATCCAAATCCAGTGGGATGCAATCATCCTCAACCATCTGGTCTTCTCTGCTATCCGCGCAATATAATACCTTCTGATGCGTCCAGGGTACGACCCGAGCTAACTCTAGGAAGTTGATCTGTTTTTTTAAATAGTAATGTGACAAATCCGGAGAATTCTTCAACTCCAAATCATTTGACCCATAATATGAAATGAAATCTCCACAAGGATAACCATTTGACTCGGAATACAAAATATCCAGAAGAATCTATATATTTATAAAATTAAACAAATATGAATAATTTTTTTTTTTTTGATTTGAGGGGGCAAGAGGCCAAATAAGAGAAACACTCATAAAAGCAGCTATACACTCAAGTACTTAGGTATAGATGCAAGTGGTCCAATATTAGGGCGCAAGAGAAGAACACATGCTTCTTAATTTTCATCCCTTTTTCACTAGGTTATCACACTAATCATCCAAAAAAAGTGTATCACAGTAATTACTTCTTTTACTAGGGTATCTTGTTAGAATACCCCACGCAACACAGGTACAGAACAAAATTCTTAATTTGGCCAAAATTTTGAGTTCCAAATATGCTGTAAATCTAGGATGACTGTTTGGTGGAGAACATCATCACCACCTCCTCTGACCATTATGCTGTTTTGGTGACAATAGCAAAGACAGGAAACCAGGGAGCAACCAATCCAGTACATTACTCGTTCAAGTTTGAAGCTGCATGGCTAAGAGCACCTGATTATATGCAAATGGTGGAAGAAAATTGGAAGGGGCATAAAGAGAACCCTCCCTCGTTGATTAATACTTGGACAACACTGAATAAGATGTCCACTGTCTGTCTTACAAAACTGGAGCAGACAGTCCTTTGGATCAGTTAAAAAGGAAATCAGAAAACTGGAAAAAAGGCTAACTACAATCCGGAAGAATTATGTGAACAATAGCAGATCCAAAGAAGAAAAGGAGATTGAAAGACGGTTGTGTGAGTTATTCGAAAGGGAGGAAATCACGGCTAGACAGCGTTCAAGAGTTGATTGGCTGTGCGAGGGTGATCGAAATACTTCCTTTTTCCAAGCCCGGGCCTCAGCAAGAAGAAGGAATAACAAAATAAAACATTTAAGGAGAGATGATGGGTCTTTTTGCGTGGATCCCGAGGGGATTAGGAGTATGGTACATGATTTCTACTCTAGCTTATTTACTTCTGAACCTTGTGCCTCCCTGGAGACTGTTTTTAATGCTGTACCATGCAAGGTATCACAAGAGATGAATGAGAAGTTGTGCAAGGAGTACACCAATGAGGAAATTAGGACGACATTATTTCAGATGGGACCGACAAAGGCTTCGGGGCCTGATGGATTTCCAACCTTATTTTATCAGAAACACTGGGATCTGATTGGAGAAGACGTTTTTTTCGAAATGGGGGTGAACCCCGGCTTCTGCATCATGACGATGCACACGGCCCTTTATTAAAAAAATAGTCCAAGACACAAATCGTTTACAAAACACGCATCAACGAAGATCGATACAATAACCAACCATCGAAAGAACCAGCATACTAAGACTATAAATCAACATAGCCTCCTAGTATGACGCCAACCAGCCTGGCACAAGATATCCTGAGCAACCGTCAGGAGCCGTATGCAGCCAGAAGCCATGGCATCCCGCAGCCCCTCCGGGGAAAGTAGTGCCCAGAGTTGGACCCAATGGGAGACCATATGAATAACCTGCAAAAAGTTAAAAGACCATTTTTTATTAAAAATTATATCATTTCTAATCCTCCAAATAGACCAACATAAAGCAGACACCCCAATCCGGATAAACGCCTTAGATTGTCTATCTACTCCATTTAACCAATTACCAAACATATTAGTAATATTGGTTGGAGGTGGAAGATCATAAGTGAAAGAAACCGTACGCCATACAAGTTTAGCTAGCGGACATTCAATAAACAAGTGTTGAATAGTCTCCTGCTCGCCACAGAAGACACATTTTGTACACCCATTCCAATGACGTTTCGCTAAATTATCCTTAGTTAACAACACATTATTACTCATGAACCACATAAAAATCTTAATCTGTAGCGGTATTTTCACCTTCCACAAATACTTTCTCAAGTAAGGAGTATGGTCACACATAATATCTTTATACATCGACTTGACAGAAAACAACCTATTAGTTGTTAGCTTCCAAACAAAACGATCATTCTCATCGTTCAAATACCAGGGTAAGGAGATTGGAGAAGACGTATGTGCTGCAGTAAAAGGTTTTCTTTTGGGATCAGAAATACCAGAAGGTTTCTCCGATTCGGTAATCGTCCTCATCCCAAAAGTTAGTAAACCTGATTTACTGTCTAATTTCCGGCCAATAAGTCTTTGTAATGTGATTTATAAAATAGCTTCCAAAGTTATTGCTAATCGTCTTAGGCTGTTCTTGCCGGAAATTATCTCGGAACAACAAACTGCCTTTGTGCCGGGTTGGCTAATCACTGATAACGTGCTTATTGCATACGAGTGCCTTCATACAATTCGAAAACAAAGGGCTAAGATGCCTTCCTTTGCCCTGAAAATTGACATGGTAAAAGCCTATGACAGGGTAGAGTGGTGTTACCTTAAAGGGGTTTTATTAAAGTTGGGCTTTCAGGCTGAATGGGTGAATATGGTCATGAGGTGTGTTACATCTGTAAAATATGCAGTCAAGGTAAATGGCGAATTAACTGACTCTTTCCTCCCAACAAGGGGCATTAGACAAGGTGACCCAATTAGCCCATATTTATTCTTATTGTGCGCTGAAGGTCTGTCTTGTCTAATGCAGCAAAAAGAAGTCGTTGGTGAATTGAAGGGTATTCGAAATGGCAGAAATGGCCCTCCCATCTCCCATCTCCTATTCGCTGATGACAGTGTGTTCTTTACAAGGGGAGACGATAAAAGCATCCATGCTCTTAATTCTGCCTTGCAGACTTACTGTGAGGCTTCAGGTCAGATGGTAAATCTTCAAAAATCTTCTATTTTCTTTAGTAAAAACGGTCATAAACAAGTTAAGGAAATGGTAAAACAAAAATTGGGGGTGCTGGATGAGACGCTTCAGACAACATACCTTGGCATGTCGACGTGGGTGGAACGTTCTCCAATGAGTAACTTCAACTTTCTCACTGGCCGGCTATGGAAACACCTTAATGGGTGGAGTGATCGTCCATTGTCAAGGGCTGGGAAAGAAACTCTATTAAAATCAGTGGCTCAAGCAATCCCCACATACGTAATGAGCTGCTTTCAAATACCTTTATCTATTTGCGAGAGAATGAGGAAAGCAATCTCCAATTTGTGGTGGGGAGTCGAGGATGGGAAGAAGAAATTGCATTGGAGATCATGGAAATGGCTATCATCACCAAAATATTTGGGAGGAATGGGCTTCCGTGACTTCGCCATGTTCAATCAGGCAATGCTTGCGAAACAAGGGTGACGGTTACTAACTGAACCGAACTCACTGTGTGCCTGGGTATTAAAATGACGCTACTTCCCCAATGGAGACTTCTGGACAGCCCAATGCCCAAGATCATCCTCATACACATGGAGAAGTATAATGCATGGTAAGAAGTTGCTTGACAAGGGAATTTTATGGAGAGTAGGAGATGGAAAATACATAAATATTCTAAGGGATCGTTGGATCCCGGAGGTAACACCTGGTACACTCCTTGCTTCTCCGTCCATAAATGATAATCAAACTGTCACTCTCTACTAAAAAGGAATGAACGACAATGGAATGAAACTGCAATCAGGAAGTCTTTTCCAGAGGAGGTTGCTAACAAAATTTTAAGCATCCCTCTCATTTTTGAATGCTGCGAGGATTTCCCTTCCTGGCCTTACTCCAAGACCGGGATTTACACTGTTAAGTCAGCATACAACCTGGCAAGAACATGCGAATTCTGGTTTGACCGTAGTTCTTCAGGCAAAGGCTCTTCATCATGTCAGAAGTCTACGGAGAAGGCATGGAAAACATTGTGGGCAATACAATGTCCAAATAAAATGAAAGTCGTGCTCTGGAGGATGGCTCATAATTGTCTCCCTACAGGAGCGCAACTACAGCTGCGGTCGATCCCCACAAGGTATGATTGTTACTTTTGCAATAGTGTGAACATGTTGAACATTGTCTTATGCAATGTCAATATGTAAAAAAGATATGGAAGGAATTGAAAAAATAATATGGAATTCAATTAAATCTAAAATGCTTTGTCAATGTTAGGCAGTGGCTACTTGACTGGATTACTGCAGCCTCTGGTTTTCATTCTACAGTTCTAGCAGTAGCTATTTGGCACATTTGGGAGAACAGAAACAATATCCGCAACGGTGAGGTACTTCCTCATCCTAATCGGATTGCGGGCAAAATCAAAGCTTATGTTGAGTTTATTACTTTGCATAATGTCAGTTCATCTATTTCCAACAGGCGTGAGACTTCGTCTTCAATCCAGAAATGGTCTCCGCCACCGGAAGGTGTTGTGCTGATGAATGTTGATGCTGCAACTTTTTCCCAATCAGGACAAGTTGGTTTTGGCGTCATTGCCCGCGATCATAAGGGGACAATGCTGGCAGCAAATCGGGGAGCTCTTGAGCATGTGCATACACCAGAAGTGGCTGAAGCCCTTGCAATGCGTCAGGCCTTAATCTTTGCTGGGAGTACCGGTTTTCAGAAGATACATGTCGCCTCGGATTGTCTTTCCCTGATAAACAAAGTAAATGACTCCGAGTTCAGTAGATCTGCTATAGGCGCCATTGTCTAGGAGATTAAATCTAGAGCTACAAAGTTTGTTTCATGTAGTTTCGTTCATGTAAAGCGGTGTTGTAATGCGGCAGCCCATGTTCTGGCAAAATCTGCAGAATATGATGTTGGTTCGTGCTGGTTCAATGAGGTACCTGCTATCATTAGGACCATTGTTTGTACTGAACAAATTATGAATGAATGAGAAGGGTGCTGCCCATTGTCTCAAAAAACTGAAAATAGATAGTTGCATCAGTAATATATCCGCATATTTGGACTACATTGAGAAGATCCAAGATACTTGAACCTTCCATGTAAAAGTGTCTTATTATTTTTTAGGGGAAAAATGTCTAATTCTTAATTCAGTTGAATAGACTCAAGGCGGCCTCGTAACCTCCTGTACTCGTTTGGATTGGAAGTGGTATCTCATTCCGTGTCACCCATGCGTTTTGTGGAAACGGGAATATATTAATATTGTAAAGATATCAATTACGTCTATTCTGCACCAATAAAATGTCTAACGACAAGATCATCTTTGAATTGGATTGTGCCACAGTGGTCAAAGATATGCCTTTGGGAAATGACTCATTGTCCCAGTTAAGAAGTATCTACGGTGACGCGTCCTCCATGCTGAAGAAATTTTCAGTTTGGAATTGTGTTTATGCTAATAGAGCTCAAAACATCGTTGCACATGAATGTGCAAGCTCGGTGCGAAAAATAGGTGTCGACTGTGTCTGGATTAGTTCTTTCCCAGACAATGTAACTAAAGCCATGGCTTTAGATTGTAATCGAACATCTGTTATATGATATAAAGCTCTTTCAGCCCTAAAAAAAAAAGTCTAACGAGACAAAGAAACAAAAAGCTTGCCACGGTAAACAATCATTCACAGTAGTAGCACACAAACCACCACCAAAGACATCACACGAAATCACATGGACTAAGGAAGAGGTTCTCAAAAAACGACGCCTCCAAAATAAAACGTTGCATAAGCACCATTGTCATCCAATCAACAAATCTTACATTGTGTTTGGATGTACACAATTTGATCATGGAATTGAATTGCACTGAAATTCCAAATCCAAGATGGAAAGGAAATGGTCTCCATTTCAATTCTGTTGTTTGGGTGTCATGCTATTTGTTCTTAGAATCAAAAGGCCAGAACCCGATTCTAACCATGTTTGGATGCGCAAACCGTGGAATCGAATTGGAAAGAAGCAGGGAGAGGGCACGAAGAGGTCGAGTTGGAGCCGGCCAGGGAGAGGCAACCTACCGCCGCCATCCACCACCCGCCGCTGTCCATCGCCCGCCCACCGATGTTCCCCTACCCGGCCAGGGAGAGGCCACCGCCCTCCGATGTTCCCCTAACGACCAGGGAGAGGCCACCGTCCGCCGCAACCGCCCACCGTTGTTCCCCTCCTATCACCGTTGTTCTAGGGTTAGGGGCCGGTTAGGACGAGGCTATGGAGAGGATTGGAAGAGGGGCGAGATGGGGAGAGGAGGACGCATAACAAGTGAGGGTGAGGTGTCTTACCGGAGCTGGAGCCGCCGCCGCCGGGTTGGCTTACCGAAGCCATCGTTGGCAGGTGGAGAAGGCCAAGCTCGAGAGTGTCGTGCTCTGTCGCGCGTTGACGAAGGGGCAAGCAATTCCACGCCTTCCGAGGTCTAGAGCTCGGAAACTATCATAGTGAAACGGTACGCGCACGGGGATGGCTCGAAATTTGCCCATTGTTTTCAGGCCTCAATTCTAAGGCCACCTAAACAGCCGAATTGGGCCTATTCGCTCCAAATTCCAATTGCGCGGGCAAATTCCGTGCATCAAAACGCAAAGTTAATGCAGCAAATACTGCATAAGCTATTTTTACATTTTTAATTTCAATAAATCTTTAAAACTTTTTTTAGGTTCTATTTACTTAGAAAAATCACTTTATTTAGTTTTTTAAGCCAAGAATATTTTTTGTAATCCCTGAACATTTTTTATCATGAATCTTTTTTGAATCGCGTGGAAGAATATTTTCCTTGTACATTAATATTTATTTTTTGGATACCTTGGACTTTTTGCACCGGTGATCTTTTTTGAATCTCTTAATCTTATTTCTTCAAAACGTGTGAAAGAATTTTTTTTTACCCCGTGAGCAATTTTTTTTTGAGATAATGCAAACATTTGGTGAATCAGTTAACATTTTTGATATATTGTACAAGTAATTTTTTAACCATGTGAACTTTCTTCCGAGCACCATGAACATTTTTTGAACCCGTCAATATTTTTTCGAAGTTTGTGAAACTTTATTTCAACGTGATGAAGATTTGTTTTTACCATGAACTAGTACGTTTTGAAATACCATGAAAAAATTCCACCGCGTGAAAAACAACTTCTTATTATAGAAACATAAAAAATAAAAATAAAAAATGAATACATAGAATAAAACTGGAAAAGTAAAAGGAAAAGAATAAAGAAAACACAAAAGGACAAAGGCAGAAATAAGCTGGAACTGGGCCAGGCGCCCAGGCCCATATGCTAGAATAGGCTTTACTCGGTGCTTTGTAATCTGAAAACATAATTTGTGGATGGAGTAAAACACCGGAAATCCTATACACCGACCAGGTCGGTGCCTACCAGGCACCGCACACCCTGGTCGGGTATTGGACCTGGCCCATTTTAACCTTTTGTTTCTTTTTTTTTCGTTTTTTGTTTTTGTTTCTGTTTTTGTTTTTTGTTTTTTCGGTTTTCTTTTTTGTTTCCTTTTGTTTTCTGTTTATTTTTATTTCTGTTCAAAACCGAAAAGTTCAAATTTGAAAATAGTTTAAATTCAAAAAACGTTCAAATTTGAAAAGTGTTCAAAACGAAAAATGTTCAAAGCTAAAAATTGTTCGTATCCAAAAAATGTTCATAATCGAAAAATGTTCAAATTTAAAATATGTTCATTTTCAAAAAATGTTCAAATTTTGGGAAAAAACCAATTTTTGAAAAAAGTTCATTCTAAAAAATGTTCAATCTAAAAAATATTCAAATTTTGAAAAAAAGATATGCTAAAAAATTATTTTTTCGAAAAAATTATATTAAAAAAGACAAAAAGATTAAACTTCCAGATTTACAAACGGATTCAAAAAATTCTTCTTTTTAAAAAAGGAAAATATGTAAACAGAAAATAAAAAAGAAATAGAATAAGGAAAATAGAAATGACCTTACCTGATGGGCCGGCCCACTAGACAACCGCCGGGTCGGGGGTGTGCGACACCGCGTCCGCACCGACCCGGTCGGTGTATAGGAGGCCCCGTAAAACACAGATACCCTGTTGCTCTCCGGTGCTTGCATTTCGCTCAAGGAAGTCTAAACATGGGCTAGGCCCATTTTCCGCTTCGCTCGCAGTGTTGAAACACACGACGTATAAAAGGCAAAATATATGCGCTAGAGCCAAGATTCGAACCTGGGTGACATTGGAATGAAACTACACCTGGGCAAAACTCGGGCCGGGCCGTGTTTCGGGCCAAGCCCGAAAAAGCCCGAAGCTAAAATGTCAAGCCCGAACCCGGCCCGGCCTGACTGTCAGGCCTATAAATTGAGCCCGAACCCAGCTTGAACTGGCAAAAGCCCGGCCCGGCCCAACAAACCCGGCCCGAACCTTGCCTAAATCGCAAAAATGATGTTTTTTTAATGTAACAGTACGTACTGTCTAATATATTTCGAAGCCCGACATCTAAAAACCACAGGAGAAAACATTGTCATCTTCTGCTCGATATGGTTTGCGTTAATCGGTTCAGCATTGCTTTTTTTTTTGGGTAACTTGTTTCTTTATTGTTTGTACTTATTATCCTTGCTTCTAATTTTAGATAGGATTTTTTCTTTCATATATGGTTCTTTCACATATTTTTTCTATTTTTCTTCTTTATCTTTCTTTCTTATATTATTTGCTACCCATGTTTTTTTTCTTTCTTCCTTCTTATATTCTTATTGTTTTTTCATATTTATTTTCATTTTTATGGTTTTAGTTGGATTTTTTTCATCTAGTTTTACCTGTTTTTTTATATGTCTCCAAAGGTGGTTTTGTTTCCTTTCATCTAAGTTTTTGTTTTATCATATCTAAATTTTTATTTCTTTGCGTCTCTATTTCCCTCTTTTAAGTTTTTCTTTTCATCTATCTAAGAAAAACTGCAGAGGGTTGAGCTGGTTCCCAATATTTTCCTCTAAACCCTAACTTCTTACATGAAACAAAATGAGTTGAGTACATTCCTTCACAAAAATGACTTGAATATATGTTATATAACCGGGTTTTCTCAAATAATAAGTATGAAAACACGGATCCCGACAAAGCTATGCAGGTTGTGGTCGCCATAGATAATGATTTGCCCAAGTAATGCAAAAAAAGAGGAAAACTTGGTTTATTTCATTTCAGTCTTTAAGATGCCTAAATGATTTGCCTCATGAAAGACAGAGATGTTAAAAAGAAGATACTATCATTTTCCAAAAAAAGAAGTATAGAAAAATAGAAATAAATCAAACTTCAAATGCTATTTAAGTATTTATGAGTAAAGTGGATTTTCACGGGCTAATCCAAACTGTCTCTGTCTTATTTCTGGTCATTTTATCGTGCATCTTACACATGAAACTAGAGGGCAACCGAGTTACTGGCCTAGCTGCAAATAATAATACTACCTCCATCCCAAGGAATAAGGCGCACGCGTATTCCAAGAAGAAGTTTGATCATAAAAATTGAACAACAAAATCTTGATTATATTATATGTAATTAGTATAGTTGGATTCATATTGAATAATACTTTCTAATGATGCTAATTTCATACAAATAATCTTTATATATTTGAAGTTATTCTCGGTCAAATGAGAAGCATGTAAAACGAGGGCGTCTTATTCCTTGAATCGGAGGTAGTATGTCCGAAGAATTTGAGAAAGTGGTAATATCGTGTCCTGACGATGAACTGCTTGGAGATTCGTTGCAGCCTAAACAGCAACAGATCAATATTGACCGTCCTCTGCAAATGTCGATTGATGAGCTGCTCAAAGTGCTAAAAGGAGCCAATGCCGCGGGAAGGATTTTTCATCCTAAGTCAGAGGATCTCGTTCCATGCCACGCCGGTGCTCCTTGTCCCCTCCGGTGACGGGCTGCTGGCGGCAATAGCTCTAAACAGCCTTGAGAACATGGCAACCACCAATCATCAACTCAACGGCTCCACTGAGAAGAGACAACATGATTCGCGTACCTGGTTGTTGCTCATAACGTCACTGGCAGCCACAGTCACTTTCACGGCGGGGCTCACCCCACTCGGTGGTTTCTGGGCCGCCGACGACAAGGCCAACAGGTATGTCGCCGGTACCTCAGTTATGCGTGACAAATTTCCGGTGAGGTACCGCGTATTTCAAGTAAGCAACGCAATGGCCTTCTTCAACTCTTTGATGATCATAGGAACGCTCGCTGCAAACAGGCGGATCAATGATTTTAGAAGGAGGGCTTTCCCATTTCTGGTAGCTTCTTGTTTTCTGATGTTGGGGACTAGCTTCCACTAAATGGCTCGCTACGCTGACGGCTGGAAACTCCCGGTGTAGCTATATTGGGCCGTCGGTGTAGACTACGTCGAGGGCGCGTACCTCTCGGTATAGCTCCTAGGAAAAGATCCGCATCGGCAGAGTCACGTGTGCCATCCGGAAAGATCCGCATCAGCGTAGACCTGCCCTCGGCGTAGCTGTGATACGCCGACGGTGGTCGTTGCTGCCTACTCGACAATACTTCGGAGGAGGGATCCACTAGTAGAAAACATGCCTTTCGTCGGGTCTCTTTAGTTCCGGCCGTACTCTAGGCCGGGAGTAAATGCCTGGCCACGTCGGTCTGAATCCGCCCATCCCTACGACACCTTTTGATCCCGGTTCGATAGAAACCTGTTGTCCTGGTTTGAGACACAAACCGGGACTAAAAGGGTCCGCGGCCCGCTGCGGCCAGGTGCTCTGAACAAATCTTGTTTGAATGTACAATGTTTGGAATTGAAAGTTTTTTTAACTTCATGAACAATATAATCTCTGTAATATGAATGAAAATACACCTGTAAATTGAACAGTATAACCTCTGTAATATGCGGATTACTGCGTGAGGCCGGGGCGGAGCAGCGAACGGGCTAGCCAGGTGTGAGCGTTCGTGTGGGCGTGACGGTGAGGGGTAGTGCGGGCGAGCGAGGATGAGGGGCGTCTGGTGGTTGTCCCTGGCGGCGCACGGCGGAGCGAGCGGTTGGAGCGACCGAAGGTCAGGCGGCGCGGGCGCATGGTGCTGCACGGAGGTGGGCCCGGTGGTGGATGCGCGCATGGTGCCCAGTTGTGCGCCGCCTCTCCCCCGGGTTGAAGCCGGCACCTCCTCGGCGTCCGCCTGCCCGGTACGGATCCGCTCGTTCTCTCAACCTCCCGTCTCAGCTCCTCTCTCTCAGGCAGCAGCAGATACGGGCATACGGCGGTCGCGTCGACAACGGGTCCGACGGGGAGCGCTCGCCGAGCGACGACGGTGCTTGGACCCGGCAACAGCGATGGCCGGCAGCGCGCCCCGAGCGACGGAGGTGACTGGACGCGGCCGAGAAGCAGCAAGGAGATGCGGTCAGGCGGCAGCATGGCGTTTGCTTCTCTCTCTCTCTCGTGCCTCTGATTTGGTGAGGAAGCCCTTCCACCCACACTGACATATGCATTGTTTTCTTCACAGTTGCAGTAGCGCAAGCCATGCCCTGGATTGGGCATTGCTGTTTTGACGCCAAGAGATGACATTGCTTGCTGATGAGGCGAGCAGCCAACTTGTTTGTGAGATACGACAACACACCTTGACTTGATTCGAGCTCACCAGCATGCAAATGTGGTATGAGGCGATTTCCAATTTCTCTGAGTTTCTCTTCAGTATGTACAGAAAGGATTCAGCCTCTTATATATATACTTAATGTGGATCTTTATTTCATGTACATATATAGTAACAAAAACACACTACCGAGGTCTTGGTTGCTTATAATGGTTGACAATGAATAGCAATGAGGTTTAAGTGAGAGTGAATCTCTCCTTGAACAGATTGAAAGCGTTTCATTCTTTCTTTATACTTGGTAGTACATATATGTAATATGTGAATATTTCTTTACTTCCTGTGAAAACTACGGGGCACGTTATCAGTTAGTGGCTCAATATGGTGTTAAGCTTCTTAGGAAATCCATACCCTCATGCGCCCGCCAGCCTTCCTCCTCGGTTCAGGCTTTAAGTTTGCACTCGATTGCAGCCTGCACAAATCACTCAGCTGTACTATTTCTATAGAAGCTGGCAATGTATGGTACTTAATTAATTTTGTTCCCATTACTTCCTGTTTACGGCGATAAAATTGACAGAGCCATGAAATACTGATTTCCAGCATTAAGATTTTCAACATAATTTTTAATCTGATTACCATCATTAAAATGCAGGACTGGTTATTATTTAGTTCCTTGTACATGAATTACTCTGAAACAGTATAATTCACTAATTAACTTTTAGTTGTTCAAAACCTGAACCATACAGAGAATAGCATTATTAACCAAATACATAGTAATTTTCTTGCGCTTATACCATTCATACTGCCATGTATTGGATGCTGCAGTTTCTTACTGTATTTTGTCTGCCACTGAAATTCTATGATGAGGATACATACATAATTTCAGTTTCTAGGTTCGCACATTTCTGTGATTAGAGAGGATACATACTTGTTGGGCAGCAGGCTCTTATCAGAGGCGGTGGTGGAAAATCCTAGCGCGTGGGGTTGCATGGGCTGGTGCAGCTGTAGCAGCTGTAGCTGGTGGACGGAGTGGCTGCGCTACCTGGTAAATCTTTTTCCCAAACCTTGCCGCCGCCTCCCTCTGTTCTCTGCATCCAACACTCTGATTTTCAATTGCTAACTGATGTTTTTTGTAAACACGATGTGGGCAGGTCTGAGGTAGAAGAGAAGAAGGAAGTATCAAGAAGGCAAAGGTAGAAGAGGATGGTTGAAATGTAATGTTTATTAATCATCCATGTTTTACAATGTGGTCCACATGCTCTGGTCCATGGTGTGAATATATATGGAGCTAGGCCAAGATTTAGATAGTGTTGTCTTTATACCGCAGTCCACATATTCTGGTCTGTGGTGAGAACATATATGGAGCCAGGCAAAGATTCTTGTATTGATGTCTAGGTAACGGTGGTACATCTAACTGATAAGTATGATATGATTGCATGGTCCCATGGTTGCACTACTGAACTATCTTTGAATATCATGTATCTCAAATTTGACTTAAGGTAGTATACGGTATCACAAGGAATATTGTTGCCATAACATTCTGCACTGCATTATTTTCTGTAGTGTATATGTTAATGAAAGTTGGGTTTGTGCCTTCAATTTTCTTTCCTTCTTCATATTCAAATAGGTTTCAAATGTTTCTTTCTTAGCTGTAATTAAGGTCCACTATATTGTGGGATGATGTTTCCCTTTTTCTTACCTATGTTTAAATAGGCTTAGCCTTCTATGACATATATTCTCTTCCTTTTTTAGTAGGGGAGCTTTTTTCTAATATATCTTATGTTGTGTTATTGACTTATTGTATAAGTATAACTACTACTACAATGGATGTTAATGGCTCAACCATTTACTACCTTGCAGCCGATGGTTCCACTTTTCAAACTAAAGATTCGTCATTGGCTAGCTAAGAACTGGCTGCATCCTGAGCTGGTGACCAGTGTTTCACCCGTCGCCTGATGGCTAGCAGGCCATCATTCATGGTAGTTTGCATCTCCCCATTTAAATATCATTGACATATGGTGGTTGCTGTTGCATACTGAAACTAGGACCCTAATTTTTTGTGTGTTCTCCCTGATTATGTTAATCAGGTCATGTTTGCTCTGTTGGCAATATTTTTAGTACCCGTGCTCACATTTAAATATCATCTCTATTTTTTTCTGTCCAAATGAACTTAGTGTGGTATGCTATCTTGTGTTAACCCGTGTTGTCTAGCAGATCTGACATTCATGGAAAAAGTTCAGGTTTTGTGTAGATGGTTTGGTGGAACAATGGAATATTAAGTTGTGTAGGCTAGCACTTTTTTGGAATTAATTTTTTTTTTTGAGAAACACAGTACAAACACAGACGCTCACAAACACGCGCTTACTCTCACCCCTATGAACGCACACACTTCCGGAAGACTGAGCCGGTGGATCGGATCTTGAAATTGACGAAGTCATCACGGGCGCCTCGCTGTTGATGGGAACGTCGCCTCCCACTGAAAGAATATTCCGCCTTTATGAGATACACATATGTCAAACCTGGGGTTTGAACTCTGGTGGGCTGGGGTACAACCACCCTCCTAACCACCCAACCTCAGGTTGGTTCTCTTTTTCGGAATTAAATAATGGGTGAACCTCTCTGCCTTTTACTCTAGGTGTGCTGTTGGAAGCTGGTCATGATGGCTACTGAAAGTCTGATAGAGTGGAGAATAAAAAGGCTGAAAACACCATTGATAATGTAGTAATAGAAGACTTGAAGGTGCCTCTCGCGATCATTTGCTGAATCCTTGAATGGTATATTTATCTCCAGGCTGCTTTGATTGCTTTAGCTGCTCATGCTTCTGGCCCGACTGAGGACGAAAGACTGAGTTTTTTGGCTTCTCCTGCTGGAAAGGTTACTTCTATTTGAAAACCTATGTTGTAGTGTTTTTACCTGGTAGATATTATTCGCTGAAGGTTACACTTCTATGTCCAGGATGAGTATGCTCAATGGATTGTAGCTATCCAGCGGAGCCTTATTGAAATTATGTCTTCATTCCCTGCAGCTAAACCTCCTTTGGGAGTATTCTTTGCAACGGTTGCTCCTCGTCTACAGCCACGATTCTACTCCATATCATCATCTCCAAAGTATGCCTGTGTACTTAATTAATCTTCCATTTATTACCCATTATAGAAGATTCACCAGTAAGGTTGTAAAGCTCTCATTTTGTGGGGTAAATATATGTATGCACGATGCTTAAATTCTTCGACCCATGGCGCTGCTCACAAGGTTGTGGCTACAGGGGATGCCAAGAGAGGTAACTTGGCGATTTTTTCTACTAATTGAGCAGTGCACAGATGATAAAGGGACGTAGATAGAGACCCTCTATTTGTTTTCTATTCATGAGCATGGTTTGGGCTAATTATATAGTAACACAAGGACTTTGGATTGCTGTTATAGCCACCCTGTCCTCTTGCTATGACCTGGTGAATCTTTTTTCCCCTACCCATAAGCTCCCAACTGATTAAAATCTACTTGGCCAGGTTTCTGCTCTATTCGAGTGGGGAGATTGACTAGAGCAAAAGTATTACTTATAAGAACCATTTTCTTGTTGTTTCACTACGATTATTGGTTCCCTTATTTTTAAAATACTTGAGTGTGGCCATAGATCCAGAAAGCATCCATTACCAGGTATGAATGCTGAATTTTAGTTCAAGACATCACTAAGTTATCAGATTCTTCTAAATCCAGTTTCTATAATCTCTCTGGCCTTTGAGGATGGATGTGGCCATCGATCCAGAAAGCATCCTTATTTATTGCTCAACACCGAGTCAAACTATTTTGCAGGCTAAGTACATGAGCTCCCGCCTCTCCTCGCCTCTCAGCTGCCGGCGGTGGAGGTCTGGCTCTCGGCTACGGCGGGACCCAGACGTGTGCGGTGTCTCCGGACTACGCGATCTACGCTTGGTGTCTTTGGCGGAAGCCTTAGCCGGCCTGGGATGGTCGCCAGCATGGGGGCGCGACCTGAATAAAGGCGGGGGTCCTAGGATTTCAATTTGCGTCAAGATGATGATCTGCTAGAGCTATGTCCCCTTTGATCTGGCTAGAGTGACGGGTTTCGGGAGGCGCCGCGGCGATCTTCCATGGGCGATTCACGCCTGGAGACTGCTGGATCGGGTGGGACTCGGTCGTGCGTACCTCTGTTTTACTCTGGCCGTTTGGTTTCAGAGAGAGCGCTTCGAAGCTCTGCTGGCCGTTAATATCATGGGGCATATTTTCGTTCCATGGTGCTGGCAAAGAATGTCCCGAAGGCTGAGATCTGAGGACTAGCAATGGAGGTTCCAGTCTTTGGAGTGAGGAGGAGTTGGTTTGGTGTTTCATGACTTGGAGTAGCGACATGCAAGTGGGGCGATTGCATAGGAGAAGACCAGAGTCTTACCTTTCAGGGTGGAAATCCAAGGTCTGGCCTTAATTGGTTGTGCCTAGCAATGACTTTGTTGAAGACATTTGTTTTGAAAGTGAGGATCTTCTTCAGGCTGAAAATCCAGATCTTTGATCGGGCGACGATAGCGCTTGTGCACTGTTCTCTTCTTGGAGACGCCGCTTCTGAAGAAGTTGTATTTATGGTGCTATCTTGATGGTGCGTAGTGGGATTTTTTTTCCGTAATTCTTCTTCTTTTTTGGTTGTGTGCTTCTATAAGGCTGCTAGAGTAATGCGTTGTGGCATAGGTTGAACGTAATTGGTATCTCCGATATTAATATATGCTCTTTGTCGAAAACATGAGCTCCCGCATTTCTTTTGCTGTGCATCTGAGTAGAATGCATCAGGTCTACTTCCGTGGTAACAAGATCAAGCTACTTTTGATGCGGATGACACTGGCATGTTTGGGGCATCAAGCGTGTTAAATTCAAGCTGGTCATCTGACCGATGAATGAAATAGTATTACTGTAGTTGTAAGATCGATTCGCTGAGTGAACCTTGGCGATATTTTTGTACAAAGCTTCTCGGTTTCCTATTGCCAATGTTTCGTAATATATTGCTATGAACTACTCCTAACCACCTATGTGGAGATCCATGCTATGGCGCTCGACGTGTATGCTCTACGCGAGACTATTTTTTCCTTCTTTTTTTAGCTTCATGCATGCTTTGTGGCAGTTTGAAAATGGTTGATCGCGCTTGCCGCACCATATGATTTGATTAGAACTTCAGTATTATGGTCCTCGGTTCTTCCTTGAAAAATACTTATATGAGCTACTGTTTGGATTATGCCTTGGCATTGGAATTGTCATATCTTACTGCATCGCCTTGATTGAATGGTGTGTCTACAATTATATTAAAACTGTCAAATTTCAAGCTAATTCTTAATACTAAGAGCTAAAACATATAGCTTAATTTTTTCCTTGATTCCAAGCTAATTCTTAATACAAAAATGAGCTAAAACTTATAGCTTAAATTCTGCCTTGATTCTGCCATTTGCGCAATGAGTCATCTAGTGCAACTAGCTAACAATGAACTAGCCTGCATGTACCATTTCAAGAGAGCTCATTTCCCCCTTCCTCAGTAGCTGAGAGCTCCTTCGAGGGCACCGGGCCGACCTGAAGCCGATCTCGCCGGCGACGCCGGTGGAGATGGGTGGAGGGGAGGCGCCGGAGTATATAGCTTAGGTAGGGTTAGCGACAGTTTGTCGGTAGGGGGCTTGATGCCCGGTAGTGGAGGCGGAGGAGGAGATCTGGCCGCCTGCATCTCGCCTGTTGTAGGGTCCTTCTTCTACCTTCTTCTTCTCCGGCGGTCGGAGGGGAGAGGGAAGCAGGGGGCTGACGCTTCCTTCAATAATAAAGCGGCGGTGTACCACCTGTTGTAGCGCGGAAGCGGTGGGCGGCGTATTTTCCTGGCCAGCCTTGGAGGCGGGAGGGGGGGGGGGGGGGACGCGCGCACATCAGAGAACAACGTCGTCGTCGAGCTCCTGGCCGGCCGTTGAGGCGAGGAGGAGCACAGCCACGGTGTCACCACTTCATCTGCTTCCAGGAGGTCTTGTTTGCGCTGGATTCGCTCGGTGTTGAGAAGTCATCTTCTCTGCTTCTCCCTGGCCTGCCGTGGTGGCGAGGAGGGAGTTGCTGCAGGTGTTGCGCCTCATGCCTGCAGAAGCCAGCCTCTGCCCAAGAGGTGCTATGAAGCTGCGACTGCGCCAGAGAGCCTCCATGCTCTCCTTTCAGGAGTTCTTCAGCAGAGGACTGAAGCCGGTGGCTTCCACCGCCTTGCCTCTGCATCTTATGGTCGAAAGGCAACCCTCCTCATCCTCTACTTTCCGGAGACCAAGAAGTCCAAGGGGATCTACCGCTCCTGCCACGACGCCGGACCAAGTGGTTCGTCCCCGGCACCGGTGTCCGTTCTGCGGCGGAGCACATCGACGGCGAGCTCCATCAGATGCGGTGTAGAGCTTGGAGGACATGATTGCTTTTTCCATATTTTTCTTGGGGTCCTTTCTGTAAAAGCTCTATCCTTATCCAGAATCCCCCTGATCTGTAGGGACTTTTCTGTAATATGTAATCACCGCTTCGTTAATACAAGCAGCTTCTATCTCTGTTCAAAAAAAAAGAAAAAAACTAGCCTGCCTGTACACAAATGGACACCGGACACGCCTACATATGCGTATAGTGCCGCAGCTACTACTACCAGCATAACTCATACTTAATCAGCTAAATTTAGTACTCCGTACTAATTACAAGATTAGTTGTAACACCGTAGTTGGACTGAGTGGTTACAGAGATTGAGTGGTCGACGGGGTGGGGGATCGCGGTGTTTTGTGGAAATTTGCTTTGCCGCGCGTATGTGTAGATGGCGTCAACGGTCAGCCGCCAAGGAGCATTTCCACCCCGTATCATGGTAGTTGAAGCTTCTTCGGTTGTGGTAAGCCTGACTCTGACATACCGTTTGCAACATCCCATACCAGGCCACCACACACACGACTATCAGTTCTAGAGGACGTTGTCCTTCGGTGCGAGGCTCTCCACTAGTTCTATTGTTTTGTATTACTAGGACAATGCCCACGCGATACGGCCGAAGAGCGAACAAAGTTGCTTATCATGTATTCAACGCTACTTCCACATTAATTAAGTAAGACCTCAGTACTTTTCAAAATCTGAAGACAAATAGTGTGCCCTAGTTGCATGATAGTCCAAGGACGGCATGTATAAAAATTATGAAAAATGAGAAATATGCAGTCCTCTCTCATGCTACTTGAGACATGAAATTAGTAAAGGAAATTGCCAAACATGTACATGAAAATATTTTAAAGATCAGGAAATATGAGAAATATACTATCGCTTGGAGATGACTTAAAAAAAAAGTGTTACCTGCTATGATGCAGGGATACGGCATAGAAGTGCTGTATGAGTAATGCTACACATATGCGCAGATTCTCTACGGATCGCACCTACGGACTGATGTGGCAAGCAGGCGGTGCATCGGGGTGAGTAATTTCCGGAACCACCCACAGGATTGTTAGATGTATTTTCTGTATGCTTGTATGTCGTAGGTATGGAGGAGTCCTCCACCCTACGTACCCCCCTCTCTTGTACCCATGATGGGCTTGGTCCCAAATATATAACACGCAACCGTTGTGGAGATCCAACACACGTTACACGCCAAAACCTAATATGGTATCAGAGCGTCTCTTCCGAGACCTCTAGCCGCCGCCGCCGCTGTTCCCTACAGCCGCCGCCGCCAACACACAACGCCGCCACCGCCTCTGTTCTCTACAGACGCCGCCACCAACACACAAGCCGCCGCCGCCGCTGCTCTTTCAGCCGCCGCCGCACTACATCACGACACGATCTGCAGCCCTCCCGATCGATCCGATCGCCGCTGCCTAAAAACCCTACGACCACGACTGCTTCTGCATCGACAACAACAACGCCGCCATGAGCTTGTCTTCCTCAACCACGGCTCTGGCCGCTGCCCTGGGTGCCCCTCCCGCGCAGCCTCTGACCCGCAAGAACTACCTCGCGTGGAAGGCGCTTGTGCTCCTTGCCTTCCGTGGTGCCCGCGTCATGGGCC
The DNA here is from genome assembly GCF_019359855.2 of Lolium perenne. Classification (NCBI taxonomy): domain Eukaryota; kingdom Viridiplantae; phylum Streptophyta; class Magnoliopsida; order Poales; family Poaceae; genus Lolium; species Lolium perenne. The sequence goes on from NC_067249.2 coordinate 258,044,918, forward strand.
TCCTGGATGGCTCCGATAAGGCACCTGCTGAAACGATCGAGGTTGATGGCCCTGACAAGAACAAAGTTACTACAGACAACCCGGCCTATGTTGAGTGGATTGGCCGTGATCAGCAAGCTCTTCGGTACCTCCTCAACTCATTGTCCCCGGATATTCTGTCCCATGTTCTCGGTGTGGACACCACTGCTGCGGCATGGAAGACCATCGAAGGCATGTTCAAGACCGCTGCCCGCTCCAAAGTTCAACAAATCCGCAGCGAACTGAATGACACAAAGAAGCTCCAGATGACTGCTGATGAGTACTACACCAAGATGAAGGGGTTTGCCTCTAAGCTTGCTGCAGTTGGAAAAAGTCTTGATGATGATGAGCTAATTGGCTACATGCTTTGTGGTCTGGATGTGGATCACTACAATGCTCTCATTACAAACATCAATGGTAAACCAGAAACAACACTCGATGAATTTTACAGCCAATTGTCTGCCTATGACACGCGCAACCCACCCAAGGAGTCTCCCGAAGTGTTCACCTCCTCTGTTAATCTCGCTCGCCGTGGTGGTGATGATCGCTACCGTGGTGCACAAGACAGCCGCAGCCCCGAGCGTGGGCGTGGAGGAGGAGGAGGAGGTGGATGGTCTCGTGATCGCCGAGACCGCCGTGATGGCTCTTGGAGACGTGATGATCGCCCACGACAGGATGGTGGTGGTGACTGCCCGCGCCGTCGTGATGATGATGACCGCCGCCGCACTGATGGTGGCAAGGGACGCCGTCGCTCTGACCGTGCTCCCACCCCCTTTGTTGACACCACCTGTCAGATCTGCACTATTCATGGCCACCCTGCTAAGGATTGTTGGTGGCGCTATGAGGATGAGGATGATGATGATCGTGGCAACAAGGGTGACAGGGGTGCAAACTTTGCATCCTATGGTGTAGACACAAATTGGTACTCTGACACAGGTGCCACAGACCACATTACCAGTGAGCTGCACAAGCTCTCTACACATGAAAAGTACAATGGAAATGATCGTGTCCGCACAGCTGAAGGCACATGTATGCACATTAGTCATATTGGTCATTCAAAATTTGCACATCCACATGGTTCCTTTAATCTCAACAATATTCTTCATGTTCCTAATGCATCAAAAAATCTTATTTCTGTACATCGTTTTACTCTTGATAATCATGTGTTTATTGAGTTCCATCCTTTATTTTTTTTGATTAAGGACCAAGCAACACGAAGAGTTCTGTTTAGGGGACCCTGTCATGGCGGTCTCTATCCCTTGCTTCCCATGTTCAATGAGACCTCCAAGCTCGCCTTCATCGCAATAAAGCCGTCATCCTCTACATGGCATCGCCGTTTAGGACACCCATCTTCTTTTGTGGTTCAACAAGTTCTTAGGAGAAATAAAATAGCTTACACCCCAGAAAGCACACCATATGTTCATGATTCTTGTCAGTTAGCCAAGAGTCATCAACTGCCATATCCCATATCCACTAGTGTTTCTACTGCTCCCTTGGAGCAAGTGTTCTCTGATGTATGGGGCCCTGCTCCTCTTTCTGTGGGAAAACATGCATACTATGTAAGCTTTATTGATGATTTTAGCAAATTTACATGGATATATTTTCTCAAAAAGCGCTCTGATGTTTATCAAGTATTTATTAATTTCCAACAGTATGTTGAGCGCAAGTTTGATAGGAAAATTGTTACTATGCAAACTGATTGGGGAGGAGAGTATGAAAATTTGAATGGTTTCTTTCAGAAGGTTGGCATTACACATCATGTTTCTTGCCCTCATGCTCACCAGAAAAATGGTTCCGCTGAAAGAAAACATCGCCACATTGTTGAAGTTGGCCTTGCATTGCTTGCCAATGCATCCATGCCTCTTAAATTTTGGGATGAAGCTTTCCTTACCGCCACTTTTCTTATCAATCTTCTCCCAAGCGAAGTCCTTGATTTTGAGTCTCCCACTGAGCGTCTCCTTAATGTGACACCAAATTATGATGCCCTTCGAACTTTTGGCTGTGCTTGTTGGCCCAATCTTCGTCCATATAATAAACGAAAAATCGCTTTTCGCTCCAAACGGTGTGTTTTTCTAGGCTATAGTCCTCTCCACAAAGGTGTTAAGTGTCTTGACACTTCTGCAGGTCGCTATATTTCTAGAGATGTTGTATTTGACGAGAATGTTTTTCCTTTCTCCACATTACATCCAAATGCCGGTGCTCGTCTCAAACAAGACATCTTGCTCCTTCCATCCTCCACATCTTGTTCTCCCATGGATGATGCAAATTTTGATGATCATATTGTGCCTATTGTGTCCTCTAACACTGTGTCGCAGGATGAGGAAGCTGCAGGACAAAATGGAACTGAAAACGGAGCTGAAATGGCGACAGAAACGGAAGAAAACTACACGTCATCGCATGCTACAGAACAAGACGAAACCAGCGTTGAACACGAGGAGGAACATTCCTCTGCTCCGCCTGATCCCGAGGTCAGCGATCCCGAGGGGGATCCGCTGTCCGCTCCAGCGTCTGCGGCAGGCGGGGCAGGTGACCCTGCTCCCTCGCAGCCTGTGCACATGCACGACGGAGAGGAGATTCCCTCCTCGTGCTCCCCGCCCGCGCGCGCTCGCCACACGCCGCCTGCCAGCTCTGCATCCGAATCTACAGGTTCTGGTGGATCTTCTATGCCACATGATTCTGCAGCATCTTCTACACCCAGCTCCTCACAATCTGCTGCCTCGCCGTCTGTTTCGCCGGCGCCGGCGCCAAGTGCTGCACCACCGGCACCTCCATCTCCTATCCGCACTCGTTTACAGAGAGGTATAACAAAACCGAAAAAATATACTGATGGTACAATTCGCTATGGTCTATTGTCATCCACAGGTGAACCATGCACATTGGGAGAAGCTCTAGATGATAAAAATTGGCGTCTGGCTATGGAGGAAGAATACAAAGCATTGATGGAAAACAAGACTTGGCACCTTGTTCCTCCAAACAAAAATAAAAATTTAATTGATTGCAAGTGGGTTTATCGCATCAAGAGAAAAGCAGATGGTACAATTGACAGATATAAGGCACGTCTGGTTGCAAAAGGTTTTAAACAAAGGTATGGCATTGACTATGAAGATACTTTCAGCCCTGTGGTTAAAATTGCTACTATCAGAATAGTTCTGGCTCTTTCTGTTTCTCGTGGCTGGAGTCTAAGGCAGCTAGATGTCAAGAATGCGTTTCTTCATGGTACTCTGGAAGAGGAAGTCTATATGAAACAACCTCCAGGTTTTGAGAATTCTCACACTCCACACTATATTTGCAAACTTGATAAAGCATTATATGGGTTGAAGCAAGCTCCTAGAGCTTGGTATTCTAGGCTAAGTTCTAAGCTTTGTGATCTTGGTTTTATACCTTCAAAGGCTGATACCTCATTGTTCCTTTTTCAAAAGTCCGGCATTACAATGTTTGTGCTAATATATGTTGATGATATCATAGTAAAAAGCTCATCTGATCATGCTATTTCTGGTTTGCTTAAAAGTATGAATAACAATTTTGCTATCAAGGATTTGGGAGACTTACATTATTTCCTTGGTATTGAGGTTACAAAGACACAGAATGGTTTGCTCCTAACGCAGGGAAAATATGCTAAGGACCTGCTTCAGAAAGTCGGTATGCATGGCTGCAAACCATCTCCAACACCATTGTCATCCACTGAACAGTTATCTCTTACAGCTGGTACACCTCTAGGTCCTGATGATAGTACTCAATACAGAAGTGTTGTTGGAGGACTACAGTATTTGACATTGACAAGACCAGATTTGTCATACTCTGTTAATAAGGTTTGTCAGTATCTTCATGCTCCAACTACAGAACACTGGACAGCTGTTAAACGCATCCTCAGATATGTACATGATACCTTGCATACTGGAATTACTTTTGTAAGATCATCCTCTACACTTCTTAGTGCCTTCTCAGATGCAGACTGGGCAGGATCTCTTGATGACAGGAGATCCACAAGAGGTTTTGCTATATTTGTTGGACCAAATTTGGTCTCCTGGAGTGCCAGGAAACAAGACACAGTGTCCAGGTCAAGCACTGAGGCACTACAACTGAGATGATATGGGTTGAAAAGTTACTTGATGAACTTGGTGTCAGATTGAAGAGTAAGCCATGTCTTTGGTGTGACAACTTGGGTGCTACTTACTTATCTGCAAATCCAGTTTTTCATGCTCGTACCAAGCACATTGAGATTGACTTTCATTTTGTTAGAGAAAGAGTCGCGAAAAATTTGCTAGCCATCAAGTTCATCTCAAGCAAAAATCAAGTTGCAGATGGTTTTACAAAGGCCCTTCCTGTTAAGAAATTAGAAGAAATTAGAAGAGTTTAAGCGTAATCTAAACCTATCTGTAGGTTTAGATTAAGGGGGAGTGTTAGATGTATTTTCTGTATGCTTGTATGTCGTAGGTATGGAGGAGTCCTCCACCCTACCGCACCCCCCTCTCTTGTACCCATGATGGGCTTGATCCCAAATATATAACACGCAACCGTGTGGAGATCCAACACACGTTACACGCCAAAACCTAATAAGGATTACACCAACTGTATTCAGCCACGTCTGTACGTAACTTTTGTCCGTAATCACTTGTCCGTAGGTGTGGGATTATCGGTGCCGTATCGTTGCAGGATACTGCATGGGAACGGGGATATGCACGGATACGCATGGGATACTCATATCCCCAAGTATCTCATTTTCCGTATTAAAAAACAAGGGAAAATGTTAGAAAACGGC